>NW_024062659.1:0-712958 GCF_006381635.1 Hibiscus syriacus
GGAAAGCTCAGTAATACAGAGAACTACCATGATGCTACATGACATGTAGATAAAGGGAAAGCCATATCATTTCCTTATTGAATCATGATACCAGCTTGCAGAATAATTTGGGGTTCCCTTAGAAGTTCATCGAGTAGAAGCCATGAATCTCAGTTCATAAGAACCTTCAAAGTATGACATTTTCAGGAGATCGAATAGGATGTCTAGTGTGTTCCAACAGTATAATAAAATCATAATAGGTACAAATCATAGTCCAGAAATCTCACAATTCGTAAAAGAGTTTAACTTTTGAAAATCATAGTTTAAACCCTTTTCTGGTACACCAGCAGTAGTTCCCAAAATTATTTCCATATAGTACTTTATGCACATAGCAAAAAGAAAGCCGACTTAAGGATAGGCTATGAAGCTTGTATCCTTAGCCCAAGTCAATAAGTCCATATAGCTTACCCTAGCAACAACAAAGGAAAGCCGACCTAATGAAACATCTTGGGGCCCTCAAGAGTCACATTAGGCCCATTTAGCTTGATCAGAGCTATTCCATCGTAATTCAATTCCAAAATTCAATTGCACCGTGACATAAATTCCATAAATCCAAAAACATGGTAATCATATACCATTTCAAAACAAAAATTAGATAGCAGCATATTCCATAAATTGTCACATTAAATTGGTGCATCCATAAAACAATAACCAATGAATTCGGTGTACCACATATTAAAACCAATAAATAGTCAGTAATAAGTAGGGAACACACTAGAGAATCCCAGTATTTCCAGAGGCCATTGTAGTTATCATTTTGGATAACATGAAACTTATGAATTGATCGAATTCCTGGAACAGCCTATTGAGGAGAATCGATTACTAACCGATCTAGCCAGACATTTAATATTGATACATTAGAATCCCACTATATTTTCGTGTGCTTTAGGAAACGTTCAGGAACCTTTATACATAATAATTCTAAATTCAGATTACTGCGAGTGATTCCATTACCCAAACAATCAGGGGTATTCAGGAATATACTTTAAATTCATAGGATTTCAGCCCAATTGAACCAAATGAGATATTCAGAATCTTTTCCATCTGCGTTACTTGTTTTTTTTTCAAACATGACCGAAGTGATTTTAGATGAAATATAGAATCGAAGATTCAAGTCATTTACAATCTACGACTATCGATCATATTATCAAACAACTCGAGTTACACAACTCTCAAACTGATGCATGTCAACAAGTCAATTCATCCTTCCAGTGTATTCACTCTTTAATACCATAGTGCAGATCCATAGATCCCATAATCATCACTGAATAAATCTTCCAACGGTCTTTATTTCATTTCTACGTTTCAACAATACAGAAATACTGACGTACTTGATCCATGGCTCATAACCCATAATGACAATTCATCATGTAAGTTCAACAGTGTTTCCAAAACTCATCAAATCACTATTTAATCCTTACTCATTGATGTTACTTAGTTCGTTTGGTAAGCAAGTCTATCCCGATTACTTTAAAGTTTTCCAGAATAATTCAGACGTTTCTGAATTCAAATACACGTTGTACTACATTTCATTTCAATTTATTCATATAATAAAGTTATTATGGTATTCGTGGTTGATTGACTAACGACTACCCACTTATTAGTACTGTATGGCTCTAGAGTTGAGCTGCGCCAAGTACTTCCATAATTATCATCGATCCAAATTTGAGCAGATGAACAAACATTCAAGTGATACTTATATATTCAGGTAATGATATAGTACTAACGTTTGGTTAATCACTTAAGTTGCGTTTCACAACTTTACTGGTAGCACAACATCCATGTTTATTTGGATTCTTAATTAATCCAAGACATTACTTATTCTAGGTCATAAGGGATTTTGGTCATTTGGTGCTTAACATTTTTCTATTCATTTCAAAGCTTGAGTATATCCATTCATTCCTGAGCTTGGTGACATTCTGAGTATTTCCATTCCAGGGGTAATTTGGTCATTTTATAATTCTAGAATATTTCAATCATTTCCTTCCATCCGGTCTTATTATTTAATTCAATCTTATCATATTCAGTCCTTTCGAACAATTCTGTCAGCAGAATACCTCCAATAAATTACTCTTCAAGTATTTACTCCTTATTCGAATATTTTCGGGTCAAGTGTCTTCTCAGATTTTACAAACGGAATATTATAAATTTTTCTGTACAAAGACAGGATCTTAACAATTAAATTCGTACTTAATCGAGTTAAGTACAAATCCTCAAAGTACTCTCTCATTCAGGGTCAATTCAGACTATTTTATCTCTCAAGGGCATTTTCGTAATTTTAACCAAATAATTCAATATTAGCACTTAACGAAAATAATTATAATTTAGAGATCCTATGATCAATTGCTTTCCCGAACATTCTTTGATTTTGAAATGATTCCTTCACAAACTCTCATAATTTTTCATCCAAGTATCTTTAACATTAACCTTGATGATATAAAATAAACTTACAAATCCAGAGCTGATTTCTTTATCACCAATCACAAACTTGTAATTTAATTCTAACAATTATCAATCTCTTATCTTAGTCATTCGATCCGTATTCAGTTACAGAATTTCTACCACATTCATATCGAGTGAATAATTATTCAACTCCACAAAAGTGACCAACATTATCTTATTCATGCATTTACCCATATCAACATGTTCCATAAAGCATAAAGAGGTAGTAAAGTATTACCTCGATTTCCGTGCAATATCGATCGACCATAAAAATTCCATTCGAATGCCTTTGATCTTCAATTCAACTTCAAATAATTCCTCAGATAAATATCAACATAAATATCAGAAACGGAGCTTAATTGCAATAAACGGATCGAATCGGGTGATAAATTAGTCAAAAATAGCTTACCGGGTTCGAATTTGGAGAAACCGACTTCGGATTCGGATTCAAGACGTCGAAAGCATAAAGTATGACTTTTCGAAAATTTGGAATTTTCGGTCAAAATCAAAGTCAACGGGTTTGACCGGCAATATCGAGGCCTTCGGGTCCGAATTTTGGAAAACGGATTACGGAATCGGATTTGGAACGTCGAAAAACTATCAAGATAGGTATACTCGGTCGAAGTCAAAGGTCGTTTAATGCCCGGTCAAAGCTGGTCAACGTTTTGGTTAACTGTAGTCAACGTCAGTCAACGGTGGTCAACAGTAAACGGCTCGATCTAGGCGGCTCGGCTTGGCTTAGCTCAAACGGCTCGGCTCAAACGGCTCGGCTCAGCTCAAGCGGCTCGGCTCAAACGGCTCCTCAGGCTTCCAGACGAAGCCCATTCTCAGGTGGTGGCGCGTGCGGTGCGTGAACAGTAACCCCGTGTCGGAAAATTCCCGGAAAAATTCCTAAAAATTATTTTAAGCGATTTTGAGGCACTTACAAAGATCGGTTCACAATTTGAACGGCGGAGAGCTCGATTCCAAAACGTCGGAAACTTTGATCGCTTCACCTCCTCACGCGCCGCCGTCGACGGAGACCAAGGATGACACCGACAGACTCGGAACGATGCAAGGAACGCGATGGTGCGGGAGGTGTCGTAAACGGATTACCCGATCATCGTGAATCGATGAAAAACCAACTAAAATCGAGTTATTACCGACGATACTTTCGACTGAAATTAATGACGAACGACAATGATTCACGACGAAAGGTTTGAGGGGTTTTGTTCCTCGATTGACAACGAACACGATGGTGGTTTCGGTTCGTCAATCGGAGGTCGGACGGCGAGTAGATCGGAGTTGAAAAAGAGGTTGAGGGGAAGAGGAAAACTGGAATTTTCCAGAAAAATATGCGTCTGATGGGGGTTTATAATATCTCAAAAAGAAAAATGGGTAACCATAAGTTTAGCCACTGAATTTTCTGCACTTTATAACATGGTCTTCCAACTTTGAAATTTTGCAATTTAATCCTCATTTTCTTCCAAAATACCAATTAAATTTACCATATTATAATTTCTTAAATTTAGCCCCTAAATTGGGGTGTTACATTCTCCCCTCCTTAAAAGAATTTCGCCCTCGAAATTCATTAATGTCACATAATTGTAGAAATGAAACTTTTATCAACTCTTCCATATCTTCGAGTAGCTTTTTATAGAAATACGGATTCTCCACTAATCCTTAACCAGTTGAGTATACATTCTTATCAGAAATCTTCCTCATTTCAATAAAAGAATCTGAACGAAAATTTTCTCGAGTAATCAATCTCTTCAGAATTCTCCCTCAGTCCAAGTAAGTAATCAAAACAACTTTATCCTTGTGAAATCAATTCAGCCTTGGTTACGTGAATAGGCTCATAGAGCAGCAACATAACTCAATTTTATTTCTGGAGTCGAGTCAGAATTTCTCAGATGAATAACTCTCACATGGCTAAGGTACTTTACTGCGTTAAGACAGATGTTACTGGTATTCCTTTTTGTACAAGTATAGCCTTAACGGATAGAAACTTCGGTTTATTCGTTACAGATAAGGACTCAGCCCTGGAGTTCCGGCTCAGAGAGGTATGATTGCAGTCTAGGGGCATGTACTGATCAGACATATTTTGACATTCGACCGGCCGGTCTATCTTGAAAAATTTGACTTAAACCATAGCTGATACCACTAAATGTACACCCCAAACCGATGCGGGTAGCCCGATCCGATTCGAGAAGTCACATTAGGGCCACCGGAGCGACCCACCGTAAAAATAGCGGAAATTTTAAAACTTTTTATCAGAACATGTAAACTTATAAAATCATTTATCACTATTTAAAAATAAAACAGATTTCCAAACTCGTATATAAAACAAAATACAATTACAGCCCCCTAATCACAAGTACCATACTCTGCAACCACGCCGGAAGAACTCCCTTACTGAAGTCGATAGATGCACTGGTACAATTGTTTTAACCTGAAAAGGTGAGTAATAGAGTGAGCTTTGGAAAGCTCAGTAATACAGAACTACCAGATGATGCTACATGACATGTAGATAAATGGAAAGCCATATTTCCTATTGAATCATATGTATACCAGCTTGCAGAATAATTTGGGGTTCCCTTAGAAGTTCATCGAGTAGAAGCCATGAATCTCAGTTCATAAGAAACCTTTCAAAGTATGACATTTTCAGGAGATCGAATAGGATGTCTAGTGTGTTCCAACAGTATATAAAATCATAATAGGTAAATCATAGTCCAGTAAATCTCACAATTTCGTAAAAGAGTTTAACTTTTGAAAATCATAGTTTAAACCCTTTTCTGGTACACCATCAGTAGTTCCCAAAATTATTTTCCATATAGCTTACTTTATGCACATAGCAAAAAGAAAGCCGACTTAAGGATAGGCTATGAAGCTTGTATCCTTAAGCCCAAGTCAATAAGTCCATATAGCTTACCCTAAGCACACAACAAAGGAAAGCCGACCTAATGAAACATCTTGGGGCCCTCAAGAGTCACATTAGGCCCATTTAGCTTGATCAGAGCTATTCCATCGTATTCAATTCCAAAATTCAATTGCACCGTGACATAAATTCCATAAATCCAAAAACATGGTAATCATACCATTTCAAACAAAAAATTAGATAGCAGCCATTCCATAAATTGTCACATTAAATTGGTGCATCCATAAAACAATAACCAATGAATTCGGTGTACCACATATTAAAACCAATAAAACAGTTCAGTAATAAGTAGGGAACACACTAGAGAATCCCAGTATTTCCAGAGGCCATTGTAGTTATCATTTTGGATAACATGAAACTTATGAAATTTGATCGAATTCCTGGAACAAGGTCCTATTGAGGAGAATCGATTACTAACCGATCTAGCCAGACATTTAATATTGATACATTAGAATCCCACTATATTTTCGTGCTTTAGGAAAACGTTCAGGAACCTTTATACATAATAATTCTAAATTCAGATTTACTGCGAGTGATTCCATTACCCAAACAATCAGGGGTATTCAGGAATATACTTTAAATTCATAGGATTTCAGCCCAATTGAACCAAATGAGATATTCAGAATCTTTTCCATCTGCGTTACTTGTTTTTTTTTTTTCAAACATGACCGAAGTGATTTTAGATGAAATATAGAATCGAAGATTCAAGTCATTTACAATCTACGACTATCGATCATATTATCAAACAACTCGAGTTACACAACTCTCAAACTGATGCATGTCAACAAGTCAATTCATTATCCTTCCAGTGTATTCACTCTTTAATACCATAGTGCAGATCCATAGATCATCCCCATAATCATCACTGAATAAATCTTCCAACGGTCTTTATTTCATTTCTACGTTTCAACAATATCAGGAAATACTGACGTACTTGATCCATGGCTCATAACCCATAATGACAATCATGTAAGTTCAACAGTGTTTCCAAACTCATCAATCACCTATTTAATCCTTACTCATTGATGTTACTTAGTTCGTTTGGTAAGCAAGTCTATCCCGATTACTTTAAAGTTTTCCAGAATAATTCAGACGTTTCTGAATTTCAAATACACGTTGTACTACATTCATTTCAATTTATTCATATATAAAGTTATTATGGTATTCGTGGTTGATTTGACTACGACTACCCACTTATTAGTACTGTATGCTCTCTAGAGTTGAGCTGCGCCAAGTACTTCCATAATTATCATCGATCCAAATTTGAGCAGATGAACAAACATTCAAGTGATACTTATATCATTCAGGTAATGATATAGTACTAACGTTGGTTAATCACTTAAGTTGCGTTTCACAACTTTTACTGGTAGCACAACATCCATGTTTATTTGGATTTCTTAATTAATCCAAGACATTTACTTATTCTAGGTCATAAGGGCATTTTGGTCATTTTGGTGCTTAACATTTTTTTCTATTCATTTCAAAGCTTGAGTATATCCATTCATTCCTGAGCTTGGTGACATTCTTGAGTTATTTCCATTCCAGGGGTAATTTGGTCATTTTATAATTCTAGAATATTTCAATCATTTCCTTCCATCCGGTCTTATTATTTAATTCAATCTTATCATTTACTTCAGTCCTTTCGAACAATTATGTCAGCAGAATACCTCCAATAAATTACTCTTCAAGTATTTACTCCTTATTCGAATATTTTCGGGTCAAGTGTCTTCTCAGATTTTACAAACGGAATATTATAAATTTTCTGTACAAAGACAGGATCTTAACAATTAAATTCGTACTTAATCGAGTTAAGTACAAATCCTCAAAGTACTCTCTCATTCAGGGTCAATTCAGACTATTTTATCTCTCAAGGGCATTTTCGTAATTTCTTAACCAAATAATTTCAATATTAGCACTTAACGAAAATAATTATAATTTAGAGATCCTATGATCAATTGCTTTCCCGAACATTCTTTGATTTTGAAATGATTCCTTCACAAACTCTCATAATTTTTCATCCAAGTATCTTTAACATTTAACCCTTGATGATATAAAATATAACTTACAAATCCAGAGCTGATTTCTTTATCACCAATCACAAACTTGTAATTTAATTCTAACAATTATCAATCTCTTATCTTAGTCATTCGATCCGTATTCAGTTACAGAATTTCTACCACATTCATATCGAGTGAATAAATTATTCAACTCCACAAAAGTGACCAACATTATCTTATTCATGCATTTACCCATATCAACATGTTCCATAAAGCATAAAGAGGTAGTAAAGTATTACCTCGATTTCCGTGCAATATCGATCGACCATAAAATTCCATTCGAATGCCTTTGATCTTCAATTCAACTTCAAATAATTCCTCAGATAAATATCAACATAAATTATATCAGAAACGGAGCTTAATTGCAATAAACGGATCGAATCGGGTGATAAATTAGTCAAAAATAGCTTACCGGGTTCGAATTTGGCGAAACCGACTTCGGATTCGGATTCAAGACGTCGAAAGCATAAAGTATGACTTTTCGAAAATTTGGAATTTTCGGTCAAAATCAAAGTCAACGGTTTGACCGGCAATATCGAGGCCTTCGGGTCCGAATTTTGGAAAACGGATTACGGAATCGGATTTGGAACGTCGAAAACTATCAAGATAGGTATACTCGGTCGAAGTCAAAGGTCGTTTAATGCCCGGTCAAAGCTGGTCAACGTTTTGGTTAACTGTAGTCAACGTCAGTCAACGGTGGTCAACAGTAAACGGCTCGATCTAGGCGGCTCGGCTTGGCTCAGCTCAAACGGCTCGGCTCAGCTCAAGCGGCTCTGCTCAAACGGCTCCTCAGGCTTCCAGACGAAGCCCATTCTCAGGTGGTGGCGCGTGCGACGTGTGAACAGTAACCCCGTGTCGCAAAATTCCCAGAAAAATTCCTAAAAATTATTTTAAGCGATTTTGAGGCACTTACAAAGATCGGTTCACAATTTGAACGGCGGAGAGCTCGATTCCAAAACGTCGGAAACTTTGATCGCTTCACCTCCTCACGCGCCGCCGTCGACGGAGACCAAGGATGACACCGACAGACTCGGAACGATGCAAGGAACGCGATGGTGTGGGAGGTGTCGTAAACGGATTACCCGATCATCGTGAATCGATGAAAAACCAACTAAAATCGAGTTATTACCGACGAGACTTTCGACTGAAATTAATGACGAACGACAATGATTCACGACGAAAGGTTTGAGGGGTTTTGTTCCTCGATTGACAACGAACACGATGGTGGTTTCGGTTCGTCGATCGGAGGTCAGACGGCGAGTAGATCGGAGTTGAAAAAGAGGTTGAGGGGAAGAGGAAAACTGGAATTTTCCAGAAAAATATGCGTCTGATGGGGGTTTATAATATCTTAAAAAAGAAAAATGGGTAAACCATAATTTTAGCCACTTAATTTTCTGCACTTTATAACATGGTCTTCCAACTTTGAAATTTTTCAATTTAATCCTCATTTTCTTCCAAAATACCAATTAAATTTACCATATTATAATTTCTTAAAATTTAGCCCCTAAATTGGGGTGTTACAGTTTGATCACACGGGACAACCATTTTGACTGATCATTTAACTCTCCTCTCTTGTAGCTTTACCATTGAGGACATTATTTATTGTCATCGTCGTCCTCCAAAAACACCTCCGTTAGGTCATTGATCACCTAGCTGGGAACTGACATTCTTGAGATTGTAACCGTCGTCTCGGTGGCCAAACAGTTGAGTTTGTGCACCGAAAGAAATAAACATGACCATGAACTGCAATTCACCATTTTCACGATGATATTGAAGCAGATCAAAAAGAATGGTTGCTTTTATCGATGTTCCAAGTCTAATACCTTTCGGAGTGGCCAACTTCTGTTGCAAGACACGGCATAAAACATAGCGGCCGCATGAATACACGGTGATAATCTTCGTATCCTTGCATTAGTGCAAACAAGTAAAATCGATAAATAACCATGATCTTGTATTACTGGTTTATTCAAGTCAATACATCAATGGTGAAGAAACACAGAACCATCACATGAAAACACAACATAATGCATGCTCACAACAAAGCCTTTCGCACATCGACAACACTCAACTACAGCTATCGTTCAACGGCTCCACACTAATCAGGATCATGCCCGTAACTTACTACATCGTGAGTCCAGGACAACCCACACATTTGCCCACTTGTTACGATCAAAAACCTATCATGAATTGGGAGCAACACCCGCACAGGAAAAAACGAACACAGATATGGTGGAGCAGCAACAAAACCTTCTCAGCAATATGATTTGCTTTCACCTCCATAGGTAGTTCAAGTTCAACATCATTTAAATGCAGACCAGCTAAGCGAAGCACTCAAGACAGATCACAACAACTACCCTCTTGCCCTCGAACATAAATGGGATGAACTCCACGGGCTCCTTACTTGAACCAGCTCATTTCATATTATACTATCACAGACATTTTACGTTTTTATAATTGAATATCAATAAAAGTAATCATTCCTCTTATCCTGTTTGATTATCCTCGTAAAATGGTGATTTGCAGTACACGATCGTGTTTATTTCCCTCGGTATACAACTTCAACTACATAGAGGGACCCAACCATGATCAAATGTTAAGGGATACAATAGTTTTATATCAAAACAACAATATATTAATTATTTAATCTTAAAAACTGAGAGAACAAAGATCTTATTTAACTAATATTTAAACTAAAAAAGACTTAAAATGTTATTATACCGAAAAGTTATGGGAGAAGCCCCTCCCGGACACCATGTAAACCCGTCCCTGACTACATAGCCACTGAGAAGAAAACTGTAACTTATAATCTCAAGGACACTAATTCCCAATTTGGGTGAACGATGGCTTAACGACAATATATTTGGAGGACGAAGGTAAATGTACGATAAAGAGAAATGTCATCCGGAGTCAAGTTATACGAAAGAGTCAAATGACTAGTCAAAATGATTGTTCCACATGATCAAGCGGTATCATGCCAATCAATTTAATGCATCACATCAATATTCTGTTATTGGCGTGTGATTAAACTATTATAAATCAATACATCAGTGATCAAATCAATTGTAGGTTTAGTGGGATAAGGTATTAGATCTCTTAAGTAAGGTTAGTGATTCAAATATTGACGATTGCGAATGGAGCAAACTGGATTGAGAGGATCGCTCTTGCCTTTGCAATACTCAACCCAAATTAATCGATCAATAGATAATATATAGATCACATATCAAAATCCACAAACTGTGTTATGTGTACAAAAACATATCTAATCAATATTTTTTATCAAAATTTTAGACAAAAAGATGTCATTTCCAATTGTGTATTTTCAAATTTTAGTAGAAAGATGTTATTTAGATAAACAATTAGAAATTGGAATTATTTTAGTATTTAATATTAAAATATATATTTTTGATTAAAAAATGCCTATATTATCCACATGACGTCAGTGTATGAAGCGGCGCTCACTTGAGCGACACGCAAGATTAGGCATTCATATAATATCCTGCCATTTTTCAAAACTCACCTCTTTCCCGCCGGCGGTGTTTGTTTGCTTTGCTCTTCATAGTTTACTAATTTCTGAAAAATTTAAGAATTTTGCTAGGATTTTTTCCGTGCTTTGCTTTGATTCGCATTACTCTTCTCCGTATAAAAGAGAAATTAAAAGTAAATCAATCAGTAGAAATTCATAAATTTCAAGCCAAAAAAAGGAGAAAAACCAGAGAGAGAGAAAGGAGATTGATGGGGTTGAACGACGAATCCAATGGGTGGCGTGGCATCAACGATTCACCGCTCTGCAGGATCGCATTTTTCACCTTCACTTTCCCGTCGCAATCGTTGCTCTCTTATGGCCTCTCCTCCCCTTTTCCATTTCTATTTTATTTATTTATTTGTAAGTAATTAGGGTTTACCTCTGTTTGATCGGTGTTTTCTAGAAACAGTGATTATTATTGCTTACAATGAAGAATCTGTTTCCGTACATTTATGTGATATATGAAGATTCTCTTTATGTTGTTGTCATGAATCGCTGTTTTTAGTTACAATCTTTATGTATTTTTAGTTTGCCATGGCGCTATGATCTTCATTTTTTTCTCCCAAAGAATTAACGTTATCTTAACTCTGCCTGTCCTGAAACAGGCAAGTGCCGAATCAACTGATGGACTCAGGCCAACTTTCTTTTCAACAAATGTGGTGGTTTGTACTATTGAGGTGAAGAAATGTTTCTGTCATTTTGGTGTTAAGTTCCTACAGAAGGAGATTTTGGAGTTGGATTCTTTCAATTGGAAGCTAGAAATATTTTGTAAAAAAACAAAAGGTTCCGTTATATAGTTTTTCTTAATTACTTTGTTGGCTAATTTGTTCTAACTCTGTAAATCTTTAGCTGAGATAAGGGTGACAAATTGGACTTCATTACAGGAACAAGAACATCTGGTGGTGGAAAGCCTCTTCATTGGACTTCATGTCTCAAAATTGCAGTGGATTTGGCCACTGGGTTGCTTATATTCACCAAAATCCAGGCTTAACTCATGGGAATTTGAAATCCTCCAATGTTTTGTTAGGCCCCGACTTTGAATCATGCCTCACGGACTCAACCAGCCGATGTTTACAGCTTCGGTGTTCTCCTCCTCGAGCTGCTAACGGGCAAAACTCCATTCCAAGACCTTGTTCAAGAGCACGGCTCAGATATCCCTCAGTGGGTAAGATCGGTTCGTGAAGAAGAGACCGAGTTTGGGGACGAACCTTCCTCAGGAAACGAAACAGCCGAGGGGAAGCTTCAAGCTCTTTTAAACATCGCAATGGCTTGCATTACTCATGCACCTGGAAACCGTCCCCCAATGCGGGAAGTTCTAAAGATGATCACAGACGTAAGAGCCGAAGCACAAGTTTCGTCAAACAGTAGCGACCATTCACCCGGACAGTGGTCGGACACCGTTCAGAGCTTTCCTAGAGAGGAACATCTAAGCATAAAACAAAGCCTTTGGCATAAGATTTTTGCAGGCATTCAATTCAAACTGCTCTCCAATTCTTTCCCATTGAAACTCTCATAAGTCTTCCACTTATAATTGTAGTGAGTGTTGTAAAGGTTTCCCCATTTCTTTAATTTTCCTTTTTGCAGTTGTAAAAGGTTGAGCAACTTTTGTTGGTGGGAATTGTTTGATTTGATGTATTTTAATATGCAGCGGATTCTACGGTTTCTGATAGTAACCCTGAAATATTCTTCATCCGAATTCGAATAAATGTGACAAGAAATACAAGATTCCGAAATCATACGAGTAAAAGCATGCATTCAGTGATAAGAAAAAGAAGAAAAACATGAGCCGTGATTGGATTGACAATAAAATAGAATGGAACAGTGATTCGACTCATGATAAAGAGATTACAGGTCCCAAAACTGGGAAAATGAGATCTATACAAATTTTCCGTCATGGCGACTAATGTGATATACAAGTTTTTGTGAACATAGGAAGAAAAAGATCCCACCAGATTCATATGCATCTACAGTAGAAGATATGTGCCTCCGGTATAATCCGTTTTCAATCTTGACAATTACGGAATTCCCTATCGGCTCCTTGACTCCTGCTTGGGATGGATCCGCTAGCTGTGCCGAATATCAACTGGATACAGAAAGAATAAAAACAAAACATTGGAACAAAATGCTCCTTTGCAGGTTCATTCAAGAGTAACCGAATTCCTAATTCTTTGTTGTTATGCTTTCATTAAATCCGGTTAGTTACAGGTTTGCTTCAGTGTTAGGTCGTTGAGAACTATACTTATCTTTAAATCTGCCATTATAGAATTAAAGAATTCTGATTCCTGAAAACTCACGGTACGTTACCTGACTTGCATCAGGCAAGATGCTATTCGCTAACTCCTCATCAACAGATATGGGCAATGGCGACATCTGACTCATTAAACCGGGCATAGCTCTCATGCTGCAAAAAGCCACCGTAGAAATTAGTTACCCCAAAGTATAGGCAACACTAAACATAAGAAACGAGCCAAAAGTGCTTGTCAAGGGCATTGATGACCAATTGATAATTAGAAAGAACATGCACGTACTCGTTTAGGATGGTGGTAATATTGTTCCTTGCATAACAGAAGTGATCAATGTTATCCTGCAACTGTTCATAAAAGCTTTACTTAATAGGCTAGCCCGAGAAGACCATCAACAAGAATCATATATGATACAAGGCAATCACAAATAAGATTCACAAACACATTCAAAAGAACAATAATAGATTGACGCCGTGACCTCATCCATAAAAGAAACGGGCCCACTTAATAACGATGGGCAGTGTGCAATGGTACAGACAGAAGACCGTTTTTATTTGTTGTCAAATAGGGTAAAATTGCATATGCGTGGTGCAAGGGAAGCACAACTAGACATATCGGTTGATTGTTGATCTGGTCTATAATCCTAATGATGAACCAAGAGTTAGCTGAAATCGAATTCACGGATATTTCATATGTCATCTTATTAAATCAGGTTGTAAATGAAGCTAAAAGTTTTGGACAATGATGACAGAACATAATTTTTTGCTTTTCAGAGTTTCAACATTGTTATAAATTTTTGCCAACTCCCACTAAAATGGCATCAAGATTCATCATCTAAAGGAATCATTATCACCTTATTTAACCTATTGGACTTTACAGCAAAAACTAATAACCTGCAGATAAAAAAAATGTGCACAAACAAAACGACAAGGAGTTCATCTCATCTAGCACCTATTTTTACCATATAATAGCATATTGACTATAAAAATTTGTTGAGAACTCGAGAATGATATACTCACCTTGTACGAGGAAAGATTGGATTTGATTTGACTAAAAACTTGGGCATTTTGTTTCAAACGATGCAAAATTGTACCACTTATTCCTGAAAATACGCAAGGGAATTAACTGCTAGAAATTACTGAACACAAGCAGACATGGTGTCAGAAAGCTCAATTCAGGAAAACCATAATTCAACGATGCAATACTTAAAATCTATCGACAGCATGACTTGTGATAACTTCTCAATATCCTTTTTGTAATTATCTGATATTTGAATATTATAAAGAGAGTATGTGTATAACAAATTGATGTTACTGGCTAGAAAATTGTTTTTAATTATTAAGGTTCCAAAGAAAGTTTCTTTTTTTATAGACTATTAGGCCTCGTTAAAAACCCTCTAGTTGCCCTCCATATTACAATAGTAACATGAAGGACAAAAGAAGAGGGAAAAGAGTGCCTACTACTTTTATTAATCAGGAGAATAATACACTGCCATCCCTTACATCAAACTTTAGAAGCCTTAATCCTAATTACATAAGACTTAAAAACTTCTTCCTGCAGAAACTTTAACACTAATTACTTAAGACAGAAAACAAAATCCCTGCAGAAATGTAAGGGAGTCTAGCACCCTAACACACCAAAAACATAGCCTAACGATCATCCTATACCATCCTTAGCTAGTATGTCCGCTTCCCAGTTAGCAGCTCTCAAGATTTGCCTTAACATAATATCCTTCCCTTCCATTATAGAAACAATCTCCTTCACCAAGGATAGAAACATAGGAGAGCTTAGTTCCGGATTCTTGATCCAGTTCAAAGCATTACTTGAATCCGATTCCAAAATAATCCTCTTATTAAGACCAACACCTGAATCAGACAACATGTACAACCCCCTCTTTATCGCCAATAATTCTGCCATAATCCGAGGTCCCCCCCCAACCATATCAGAGAACCAGTGAATCAACACACCTCTGCTGTCCCTTATGAGTCCACCTATACCACCTTTATTACAACCACTCACCATCGCCCCATCAACATTAATCTTTATGAACCCGTCTGGAGGAGGAACCCAACAAGTAGGTTTGGATCCACTTTTTTTCTGTCTACCAATCGAATCAGCAAGAGTTAAGTCACCCACTAGGGAGTCGAAAGGGATCTGCACAGCGTCAAAACTAGCAGCAAACCAAGAGACTGTTCGAAATCGAGCAATAAAGAACATCCTCACCACATCCAGCTTTCCTTTCATAAAGATAACCTCATTCCTACATTTCCATATAGACCACAACACCGCCCTTAAGATAAATTTCCAAATACTGGAATTCTGTTGTAGCTCATCCCACATAATAATAAAGTCTAAGATGTTACTAGGGATCACCAAAGAAACATTCCACAAATTCGCAAATCTAGCCCACAAGCCCCAAACTACCTCACAGTGAAAAAAAAGATGAGAAACAGATTCCACAAACCTTCCACACAACGAACATAAAGGGTCTTCAATCCCAGCCACTCCTCGCTTCAACAATTCCTCTTTAACCGCCACTCTCTGATGAACAACTTGCCATATGAAAGTTTCAACACGTGGAGGAGCTATCCCGACCCAAATATGTTTGTCCCACTTAGCCTGAATCCCCTAATTACCAGCCGTATCAAAAAAATTATTAATACAAGACTTAGTTGAAAAACAACCCTCTCCATTCCCGAACCAAATCCAGTAATCGTCCTCCTCAAGAAAAAGTGAGATGTTATTCAACATAGAAATCAACTGCAACCATTGTTCAATCTCCCAATCCACTAGATTTCTTCTCATTTGAATGTCCCACACCCAGTTTGCTGCATTGTTCACCCTAAACTCCACCACTTTACCCACTTTATTATTCGAAAATGCATACAATCTAGGGAACAAGTCTTTAAGAGGGACTTCTCTCAACCAAATATCATGCCAAAACTCCACATAATGCCCATTTCCAGCTTTCAAACGTAAGTTTCTCCTAATCCAATCTCCAAACTCATCACTAGAAAAGAAGTTATTAATCACACCTCTCCAAATCCAAGAGGCTCGAGCAGTCGAAGTATTCCCCAACATTTTGGAATTCAGATCCAAATTGTTCACACAACAAAACCCACTTTCCCATCAGTGCTCTGTTCAGAATAGCTAAATTTGGAATCCCTAGACCCCCCAACCTTCTCGGCTTACTGACCAAATTCCAGTTCACCCAATGTATGTTTCTTCTATATGTCGAACCCCCCCATAAAAATGAAACCATGATCGAATTTAATTTCTGCAACACAGTTTTTGGAATTCTAAAAATAGAAAGGAAATAAGTGGGAATGGAGCACAACACTGATTTAACCAACACCACCCTACCTGCTAACGCTAGAGAGTTTACCTTCAAACCAGTCAACTTATTATGAAACCTTTGTACTATTGGCTCCCACATTACAACAGAGTTTCTCTTGGACCCCAAAGGCAATCCTAGATACTCTGCTGGAAAATTACCCACTGAGCAACCAATTTCATTAGACCGACCAGCTAGCACCTCCTCCTCAACATTTATTCCAAAAATTATGCTCTTAACTAAATTAATCTTCAGTCCCACCAATAACTCATAGATCAGTAACACCCTTCTAATATTCTTCAAATCCCGGATTGAAGCTTTGGAAAAAATAATAAGGTCATCCGCAAACTGCAAATGCGATAGCTTGAAGGAACTTTCTTGAACCCCTAACTCAAAGCCCGAAAACAATCCCATATCCACTGCTTTAGTTAACAACAAATGAAGCAATTCACCACCCAAATTGAATAACAAGGGGGATAACGAGCAACCCTGTCTAAGTCCTTTTTCAGTGTGAATTCTATCCGTAGGAGTACCATTTAGTAAAACTGAAATAGAAGCAGTTGACATACACTGATACATCCAAGAGCACCAATCTACCAAATCATAGGCTCTCTTGAAATCCACCTTAAAGACTACCCCCTCCAACTCTCTCTTCCTCCAAAAATCGATTCCTTCATTTGCTATAAACGAACAGTCCAAAATATTCCTCCCTTGAATAAACGCAAATTGAGATGGACTAATTATCTCATTAATGCACAAACTGAATCTTCTAGCTAGGACCTTTGACAAAATTTTATATAAACCTCCCACAAGGCTAATAGGCCTAAAGTCCTCCATCCCCTCCGGATTATCCTTCTTAGGTATAAGGGAAATAAATGAATGATTCACCTCCAAGTCCCATTCCTTCCCCACATAAAATTCCTTAAAAAACAGCATAATATCCTCCTTCAAAGAAGACCCGAATTTCTTAAAAAAAACCCCTAAATTCAGACTATTCGGCCCGGGAACTTTGTTGATGTCCGAGTTGGCAATTGCTTCCCAAACTTCCTCCTCTGAAAATGGCTTCTCAAGTGCTAAACTCTGTCCTACCGATAATTTTAGAAAATCCAAATCTAATTCCTCAGCCTCCAAAGAATTATTCTGACTAAACAGGCCATTAAAAAACTCTACCACTGAAGCTCTAATTAAGGTAGGATCTACTACTACTTCATTACCCACCTTGAGGGACTTAATGCCATTTTTTCTTTCTCTAACTGTAGCACTATGATGAAAAAATCTGATGTTCTTATCACCATCCATTCTCCATTTCAGTCTTGATTTTTGCAACCAAATCGATTCTTCTTTCTTTTGTAGCTCCCTTAGTTCTTTTTTTTGCTTCAATTATTGATTTCATTGACACCGAAGGAAGACCTTGCTGCATTTCCAATTCCAATTCCTGAATTTCTTTCTCCAATAATCTGATTTTTCCCGGTAACTCTAAATAACCCCTCCCAGACCAATTCTTTACCACACCCTTCACCCTGTTCAGCACCTTAGACATGGGCTTCCCTTTTTCCTCTTTACAAAGTTTAACTAGCTCCTTCTCCATCATCTCACTAAACCCATCCTCCTCCATTACATAATTAAACAGTCTGAACGGTTTCTGCCCCCAATTACATTCTTTGTTCTCCAACAGAATAATATTGTGGTCTGAAACAGACCTTGGCTGCAATGACTGACTTATCTTTGGAAAACAAGCTAGTAATCTCTGGTCAACCAAAAATCGATCCAACCTCTCAAACGTGGGAGCTTCCCTATTATTGCACCACGTAAAACGACCTCCAGACAAAGGCAAATCAAACAAATTGGCCTTACTCACAAAGTCTCTAAACATATTCATTGTTACAGAATTCACAACCCCTCCTTTCTCTTCCTGTGACAACACTGCATTGAAATCACCTCCTAAGCATAATGGACAGTCAACATTATCCAAAAATGATAATAATTCCCTGAAAAACATCTCTTTATCTGCATCCACACTAGGGCCATACACATTAATAAAACAACAGCTTCCTAGTACTCCTTCCAAAATCCCTTTTATTACTACAAATCTACTATTAATGACTACATCCTTCACCACAAACTCCTTCTGATTCCACAAGGTTATTAGATCACCATCATAGCCTACAGAAGGAGATATTGCCGAACCAGTAAGTATTTTACCCCCCCATTTTCCTCACCAACATATGACTGACAACCTCTAATTTTGACTCTTGCAAAAATACAATTGTAGGTTTCTTCTCATCAACAAATTTCCTAATTGCTCGAGCTTTCACCCTTCTACCCAACCCTCTAACATTCCAAGACAACATCGACCACTCAACCATCATTAACATACCATAACCTTACTTCCCAGTTACAACTACATTCCCTCTTTCGAGTTCCTTTCATTAGCCATAGGAATCATTTTGTCCATAAAAGCTTTCTGTCCTCCTTTGAACTTCACACCCAATAACTTGGAAACATTCTAACATTCCAAAGCCTCTGCCACCCCCTCTATCTCATTCACTTCAAAGGATTCAGATTCCTTACCATTGCAACTCTTAACTTCCCACCTCCTGGAATATACATTCTTATAAAAACCTCTCTCAATTTTACTTACTGACGCGCATTATCCAGAATGACGACGCATCACCGGTGAGACATACCCGTTCTGCAACTTTAAAACAGCTCCTTCAACATTAGTTACTTCTACAGAATTAATGGCAGCAATATTTGATCTTAAATTCCCTTGAACATGCCCATTTGTTAGACTCCTATCCATGCTGTTACTAAGCCCATTTTCTTGAGCAACCGTGTCCTGGCCCAATATGATATCTCCAATGCTCCTCTCCTTTTCTCTCCCTTCATTAAAATCCTCTGACACTCCCTGTTGACTGTGAACACCACCTACTACTGTCTCCTCAGAACAAAAGTCAACAGCCAACATTTTTTTAGAGCCTACTTTTCCATTCAAATTTCCTTGTTGAGCCCCCCGAACCCATGCTTCAACCCTGTCTTGAGAATCTGACAAGGACTGATGCCCCAACTGCTCTTCCTGTCCTTCATGAATATCCCGCTGGCTCTAGTCCGATGAATTCTCCTCCCAAGGATCCACTGTTCGGTCTTCTTCTACCATATCATCCAAGACCGGAAAAAAATCATCACTCCCTTCCACCTTAATTTTAATGGTAAACGATCTTCCATACGCATTGACGGAGACCTGAGAAGGAATATCAAAAGGACTCTCCACCCTCAACAACAAATGTGCCACTCTACAATCCGTTTTCTGAACTGTTTGCTCCTGGATCTTCACTAGCTTGCCCCATCTCGCTGCCAAGTTTGTAAAGAATGGAACCGTCCAACAATTTAATGGAACACCTATCAAGGAAACTGTACAATAAGCTAATGGAACACCATTCTCATCCACAACAGATTCCAACCTTTCGAACCAGAAGGACAATTCCTCCCACTTATCTTCCATCGCTGCTTTTTTCTCCTTCATTGAATGAAAGACTATCAAACATGCATTTTTTGCATATCCCCATCTTGCCACCTTGACATTGAAACCCTCGGTCCTTAAAGCCCTCTGCACAAATTCTACTTCAAAAATCCCCTTACAAATTCCTGTTAAAGACGACCTTAGCCATATCCTCTCCTCCATTGGAATAAACACTTGCAGAGACTTTTTCACCTCCCTCTTGTCTCCAACGTTACTCATATGGTGGCCATCAACTTTTTTCACCCCCAATATTGTATCCTTATATGTCCTACCATCATGAAACTTGTTTAACAGCTCCTTCCCTACATCATCCACTCTGGGTATTGGTTTTTTCCTTTTGGACTCCTCTGCACCTGCATCTCTTGACCCCACCACAATACTTCGCTTCAAGTTCCTCGCACACTATTCCTCTGATATTTTGCAATCGACACCAATACCCTCCTCCCATCGATCACTACGTTATTCATACGCTCCACTGCCTTCAGCAATCCTCCTTACTTGCAAAATGCACAAAGGCAAACGTACTGACCTTATAGTTAGATCTCCTATTAACAAATGGGATAAACACCTTAATCGCCTTGCCATGAAAACTAAAATGTTTCCATAAAGCACTTCTATGCGCTCCCTTACTGAGATTATCTACGAACGCTACCCACGGAACTCCTCTTAACTCTGCTCTACCTCTGTCTAAAGAAGTATTCCCTTCGAACTCCACGTTCACTCTCTCTCTGGCTTTCTCACTCATGTTTTGACGTTATGTCAGATATGGTTCCAAAGAAAGTTTAATACCCTACAAATAAAAAATAGCATGTTTTACCATCAAAGGAGAATCATGCAATCTCAAAAGAACAAGTCTTACAATCTTATATTATTTGATAATCATTAAAATTCAAATTCCTTTATATTTCCTCTTTTTTTGTACTGAATTTTGGCATACTCAACATTTAAACTGAAGTGTATATGTAATTTCAATTGTGAATCAACCTTTTGCTTTATTTTTAAATGCACAACATGTTTAGGTTGCTATTATTTTGCTAATGTTCACTGAGTTTCTCTTCAGCTTTGACTGATTCAAGCTGCTAAACATCATCTCGAAAGATAACCCAGAAGTTAGTCTTACATTAACTTGAGATAACTAAAAAGAAAAAGAAATATAGATAAATGCTGATATAAAGATATTAGTGCAAAGAAATTACAGATGAAAGAAGCTGCTACTTCTCGATGGTAATATAAAATACAAACCTTCAGAAGGCATTCTTTCGATCTGGTCCGGATGGTGCATCATAAAAGGAAATGCAGCCATGTTTAGTGGCAGAGTTGTGGGCATATTCACCTGAAAAGATGATTGCACCTGCTTATCCTGAAGAAGTATGATCTTTAGAATCGAGTTCCCCAATCACATTACATCCTAAGGGCATTAGTCAATTCAGGAAATTAAAACAGGATTTCACTTGCAAATTGAGATACAGTGAATTTAGTTAATGTCAACTTTTTGGTCACAGTACTGTTTGTAACCTAACTAGAAAGAAAGAATGCAACTGGGAAAATTCCAACAAAAAGAAAATAAAAGCATCACAACCACAGATGTGAGCAGAAGAAAAAAGATGTGCTCCCCAATTAGTAAACAAGCTTGGATAGAGATTAATCCATGTATACAATAAGCTTAATAAATGATTTTTATTCTTGGCATAAATGAGTGGTTCGGACAAAGCAACCTTAACTTATTTAGACTCATTATCACAGAGCTCAAAATGAGCTTGGAAGTTAAAACACGTTTCCGTGATCTATCTAGTATTCAAGCCTTCAATTTCATGCTCCACTGTCCAACATACAACTGTTTAGTCTTGCATAATAACAATAACATTTTAAAATGATTCCTTGTGCTGTTGAACATCAATAATTTGCCCTCAAGTAGTATGTGAACATGTCACGACTAGAGAAGTAATGGTAATCAGAATACGGACAATAATATCCATTGATAATTCAAAAGTTCATCAGCATACCTTCCTATTGTTCACCTTTTTTCCAGCATTAGGTTCTTCGGGTCTCCTTCGCTTTCTCTTCCAATTTCCAAAAAAAAAAATACTTTTACACCTTAATAAAGATAAACCTACAGATAATTTTAGATATACAAATATATCTTCTAATAAATAAAAAGTATGAAAGAAAATAAAAAGATTGATCGAGTGTTATAGCCATATCCATTTTTGGAAGGCCATAAGTTAATTTTGATTCTCTATTTAAGGCTTAGGTTGTGATTTTATTTCTTTCCTTGCTTTTCTTGATTATGTTTTTTTTCAGTCGATTTGTTTTCCTTTTGAGAATATATTTCCTCGTATGTAATGAGACCAGTCTTTATCTAGCGGGACATATGAAATAATAAAACTTCAGAAACATTAAAAAAATTCTAAAATGATCATGGTCTCTCCTAAATCGACTCCTGAGGTTTCAGCCTGCCTTTGGTGAGCTGAACTATGAATATGAAAACACAAGACCGTAACATCTGGTATTCACAACGATCCCCGCTTAGACTCTCAATGCAATGATGTTGGAAGCTATTCAAGAAGCACTTCAGCGCATTGACAGCATGTTTGATTGATGGTGCACTGAATGGAGAGATGAATTTTGTGCAAATAGAAGAAATCAAGATAATAAGAATATGAAGACAAACTAGGTGTTCGATGAAATATCAACAAAAGAGAAAGACCCTTTATCTAAATAAAACCAACCCATGGCGGCCCCTACCAATGTATTTTCTTTGTCCTATACATCAAGCCCTTCTAAACATGTCTTGACAAAAATCCTAACAATCACAAGTAACTTCAATTCCTTGTCTTATTCATCAACCCTTCCCAAACTCAAAACTGACAACTTATCATTTTCTTTATACCAGGTCCAAAAAACCTTCAACTTCATATAAAAAATGTTTAATGGGTTATGGGTCTACACTTCTTGGTCTGTTTTTGAAAATATTGAATGCCGATGAGAAGTTTGAAGAGATTTATTCAATGGTGCTACTGAATGAGAACATGTTTGTGGAGGAATAAGGTCTGTATTGATTCCGGCTATTAGTAATGGATGGGATCTTTTCTCAAGTTCATCCCAGCCACAAGCTTGAGAACAAGCTCTTTCTCCAGAAGGGGAGTAATGTTAGGAAAGGCCATTAGTTAATTTTGATTCTCTATTTAAGGCTTAGGCTGTGGTTTGATTTCTTTCCTTAGGTTTCTTGATTATGTTTTTATTTCAGTTGATTTATTTTCCTTTTAATAATATATTTTATCTTATGTAATGAGATTGGTCCTTACAAAACCTAAATTGGAATTTTTTTTAAAAAAAGAACAAAGATCAAGGTCTCTCTTTTAACGAGTCCGAGGTTTCAGTCTCCATTTTATGAGCTAAACTATGGATCCAAAAATTCAATGTTACATGAGTTTCAATTTCTCCAAGCAATGTCAATGCTAACCCTGGTTTCTTGACTCCATAATCTATACCCAGCCAATCAAAACTGCAATGTAACTATTGGCAGCTAAAAGCATTTTCAAAAATGGGACGAAGCAACAAAAGCCAGTAACTTCTTGTTATTGTTTAAATAGGGGGAAAGATCAATAAATTAATTACAACTCTCACTTAATAATAATAAATCACTTTGGCCTAATTAGGATAAGATCAAAACAAAAATAAAGGTATTTGGATTAAGCAGATGCATTTAGCATATCAGAACTAATAATTTTTTAAACCACTTTGGCCTAATTAGGATAAGATCAAAACAAAAATAAAGGTATTTGGGTTAAGCAGATGCATTTAGCATATCAGAACTAATAATTTTTTAACACCAACTTTTCATACATGAACAAAGAGTGATGCATAGACCATTTTATTCAAGAAATTAAAAATCAGTAAAAATGATTGTAGGAATTCATCATTAAAAAAACATGTAACTTACTTGCATCCACCGGCACCTCAATGCAACATCACGTACGGCTTTACCAGGCAAGATAGCCGCAATCTTTACGTACTTCATAAAATTTGGTTCCTCTTTATATCTGTATACATGGACATTGAAATGAAAATAATCAACACGTCATTTAGAGAGGGGGGAGAGAAAAACATTTACCTAATAAGTTATGTAGCTCAGACTCTTCATATTTATTAATAATACCATATCCAGCACCCAGGTCCAACAAGTATTTGGAAATGGGTATAGGATTCGGCCCTACAAATATGTAGAAAACTTTGAAAACATTGAAATACCCATATCTGACAATTACACCCAATTCATAGCAATAGCTAATAACTACCTTCTTAAAAACAGTTCTATAAAAAAAAGCATGAGCAAAAACACAGCAATCCAAGTAACATAATTAGATAATCTATTATGTAACTATGAATAATTCAGCTATATTACTTGAACTAGCAGCGCAAATTATAAGACATGCATACAAAATGAGAAACCGGATACATCACCTAAAAGGCTTTGAATAAGAAGCAGAACGAATTAATTATACATACTCTTCAAGAACGTCTTCCAGTATACGCTGCTCATCAGCAGACCATTCAACAGCCAATCCTGTGCCATGCTTGAACTCTGCAATGGAATCGAGGGAAGAGCCAGAAGGGTTGCCAGGTAGGATCAAAGTAGGGGAGGTGGTACTGGAATTCCCCGGCAAGATAGTTGACGGTGGTACAAGGTAACCACCGAGTGGAATCATCTCGGACCTGTTCATAATAGAACCTAAACTATTTCCATGGTGAAACCCCGTGAGCGACTCTGTCGTCATGGTTCCTTTTTTTTTCAGGCTATCTCACCCAGAATCCACTTCCCACAAAACCAAACCCAAAATCAAATGTGAAAAAGAAAAACTAAACTAATTTACTTCGTCCCCATCATCTTTTACACAGACAAGTTCCTTCAAAAGCGTTTCGAATTTCGTTGTTATCAAAACCCTACAATTGCATACAATTGAAATTAACATAAAGAAAATATAATTCCAAATCGAATAACAATCTCGAAAATTCAAATCCAAAACTGAATCCATAAAAATGAACTGAATAAAGAATCTTGAGCAGAACAACCACACGAAGAATAGAAGGAGAGAAGAATTTACTTTTCGGAGATCAACTTTCCGACGAAGCCTTAAGTGGTTTACTGTTTTTGCCTTTTTCTCCCGCACTGCTACACCACTGCTCTGCAAATACTATTTTTCACCTTTTTCTCAAGGCCTAACAGACGTGTTCTGGGTCGGGCCGAGTTAAGATTCCGATGCCAAAAAGTTGTCAATCTCGAACCCACGAGCCGAGTCGAGTTCAAGTATTGTTTAGTTCTACTCGAGTTGAAAACGCTAAAATAGAACTCAACTCAAATACTTCCGAGTTTAAAATTTTCAAGGTCGACTCGAACCCGAAATCCTGAACTGAAGCTCGTGAGTAACTCGAAAAAGGCTCGAAATGAAAAATAAATTTTTTAAACTTAACTCGATTGAAGTCTCAAACTCAAATCCGAATTTGAACCTTAAATATATGAAAATCTTACTGTATTTTTAAAAAAAATTAATAAATAAATGTTAATATTATTAATAATTTATTTTTTTAAATAAAATTTTAATATATTATATTTTCAAACTGCTCACGAGCTTTTCGAGTCGAATATCAAGTAGCTCGTTTCGGCTCGTTATGAACTCGAGTCGAGCTCGAGTTGAGTCCATTCGATCCGAGTATTTATCGAGCCTTGATCGAGTCGATCTCGAGTAGCTCGCGATCTGTCTCGTATCATTTACAGCTCTACCGGTAACATTGGCTCAAAACCCTAGACAAATTAATTATTTAATTCAATACGATATTTTTATTTTAATAACTAAGATATTTATTATGAAATTTTATTTAAAAAATTTAAAATTTCACTCAAAAATACAATTCACTACTAAATCAAACTCTTAAAACAACAAAGGGAAGAAGATCGAATATCTCAAGGTTACTAATTTTCTTAGATGAAATCACATATTCAAAGTAAATAACACTAATTACTTATCTTACTACACATATTTTTGTTAAAAGACAAACATCTGGTTTTATAATTAAGGGTCTGTTTGTTTGAATGTAATTGGTTTTTCGGAATTTGAATTACTGAAAAATGAATTACTGGAATTTGAATTTTGGAAAATGAATTACATTTCTGGAAAACGTTTTCCGGAATATGTTTTCCGTAAAATGAATTATATTTTTCTGAAAAACATCTGGAAAACGTTTTATGATGTTTGGAATATGTTATTTAAACTTTTTTTCCACTAGTTGAAGAGTTTTTTAAAAATTATTTATTATAAATATTAAATACAATAAATAATATTATTTATCATAAAAAAATTTTATTATTAAAAATAATTTATTTATTATTAAATAGTATTTTTATAATTTTATTAATAAAAATATTAATTTTTGTATATTTTATTGAAATAAAAATATTATAAATATTATAAATTATTTATTAAAGTAATAGTGTTATATTATGTTTTAAAAATATTAATTAGTATATTTTAAATATCTTTATTAAAATATTATTTAAATATATAAATAATAGTATTCATTATTAAATATATAAAAAAATTATTATATATTATTAAAATAAAAATAATATCTTATATTATTATAATATAATTGATTATTTTATATAATATTAAAATATATATTATATTATATAAATATTAATAAATTAATAAATAATATTTGATGAAAATGATATTAAAATATTTTATTAATATTAAATTCATAAAATAAAATTATTTTAGTATTTATTCTTTGAAGTGAAAAGTTCGGAAAAAGACTTACGGAAAATAAATCCGTAAGTCATTTTCCATAAAACAAAAAGGAAATTTTGTTACTAGGAAAATGAATTACGTTCAGGAAAATCAATTACGTGAAACAAACACTGGAAAACATTTTCCAGAAAATGAATTACGTGAAACAAACACGGGAAAACATTTTCCGGAAAACGAATCATGTGAAACAAACACGAGAATTCAGGGAAAACCAATTCCATAATTTCAATTACGGCAAACAAACAGACCCTAAGTGATAAATTTATCAATCACCAAGGATGGAACCGAGGGGGCTGATTGGTGGGACAATCGTCCCCACTGAAGATTTAAAATCATTATAAATTATTTAAAAAATCTATTTTTTAAATATGTTTTTATCCATTTTATTATTATGATGATTACTTTAAGTATCCAAACACACAATAAGCACAAAACCCAAGTAAGCTGATACCCATACCCTATAGCATTCTTCTTCTTCATTAATTCTTAGGTAATGTTTGGTTCACTGGAATTCCTTAGAATTGGTGGGAATTGGAATCCAATTTCACTATTTTCTCATGTTTAGTTCAAGTTTTCTAAGGGAATTGAAATCCCTCGTGGCTTCAACTTTCCATCAAATGAGGGAAAGTGAATTCTATCCAAGAATTGATAGAATTCAATTCCCTTGTTAGAGGAAATTGAAATTTGACCATACTACCCCATCAATCTTTTGATAACTTATTCATATATTGAATAAAAGTATTTTTTTTATTATTTCGGGTCGGGTCGGTTTCTAATTCATATATTTGGGTCGGGTGAAACTTTATTTTGGTCTGGTCGGGTCGGGTTGGTTTTTTTAAGTATGATATTCGGGTCGGGTCGAGTTCGGGTTTAGGGTGAAAAATACTCGACCCGAAAATATATATAATTTTACCTTATATATTTAGGAATAATTACAATAATACCCCTCTATATATAATTTTTTTCAATTAAGTCACTGTTTTTATTGAATAAAAATAATTTTTTTATTATTTCGGGTCTGGTCGGGTGAAACTTTATTTTGTTCGGGTCGGGTTGGGTTTTTAAAGTGTGATATTTGGGTCGGTCGGGTTTTTTTAAGTGTGATATTCGGGTCGAGTCGGGTTCGGGTTTAGGGTGAAAAAACCAGACCCAACCCGAAAAAAATATATAATTTTACCTTATATATTTAGGAATAATTACAATAATACCCCTATATATAATATTTTTCAATTAAGTCAATGTTTTTATTGAATAAAATATTTTTTATTATTTTGTGTCGTGTCGGGTCGAGTTTCTAATTCATATATTGAATAAAAATAGTTTTGGTATATTTTTTGGTAACTAATTAACATACTCCGATTGGAATGTATCGAAATATTGTTCTATCTTTTGGTAACTTATTAACATATTTTGATTGCGATGATTTTAACTTATGATGTTTATTAATATGATTTTTATAATTTATTAAAATGGATAATCAATCAATAAAATGAAAATTTAATATTTTTTAATTTTTTATAATATATTACTACATGTAAGTTGTAAAACAAATTAAAATAAAGCAAAAAAATAAGAAGGACAATTATGTCATTTTACATTATTGAAATCAAATTCATCTGACATGTCTGCGAACCAAACAGAATATGAAATTGAATTCCAATTCTATTTCCTGCCAACCAAACAGAATATGGAATTTGATTTAAATTCTTGACAGATTTCAATTCCTTCACAGATTCCAATTCCCTCAAAAACATTTCAGCGAACCAAACGCCACCTTAGGGTTTTCGGTCATTACATGCCATCTCAACACCATACTAACCTCATCACAAATATACATGAAAAGAAAATCATAAAACAAACACAATGATCTTTCCTTCTCCCTACTTGTTGATAACGAAATTGTTAGAAACGAAACACAGATTTGTTGTAATCGTAGGCTTACTTTCGATCATTCCAAGGTACACTACTACAAGTGTAAATCTCGAGACCCTTTTCCTATATAAATAATTAACCCTAAATAACCAATCTCCCCCCGCCATCATTTTCATGCACATCGACCCCATAACACAAAAAGAAAACTCTTGGGATTTCCTTGGAAGTCATGAACAGGCGATTCCAACAAGCTTTCAACGCTTTAAAAGAGCATACATGCGTCAACTATGCTAAATTAGCCACCATCGGTGGCCTCGGCAGCGTTGATCTCATCCTCGTAAAGGCCACGGCTCCCACTGACTTGCCTTTGGCGGATAAATACTTCCATCAGCTTCAGAAGATATTCGCCGTGTCACCGCCTTGTTGTCGAGCTTTCTAGCTCAGCTTCGCTCGTCGTTTCGGGAAGACCCGAAGCTGGCGAGTCGCGTTGAAGTGCTTATTCCTCCTTCACCGGCTGCTTCGTTAGTTGCCCGGAGACAGCTCTTTTCGAACCGAACTCTTGATCAACCGATCCAACGGTTCCATCTGCTTGTACCCTTGTCGTTTCCAGGACGTTTCGTCCTCGAATCCCGGAAGTTTCACCATGTTTATCCGGTCGTACGCTCATTTGCTTGACGAAGTCTCCAACGAAGATAATCATCACTCCGGGGTGCCGGAAAGTTCGCCGGATGACGAAACGGAAGAAGTCGGAACGGTGCTCGAGGTGTTGCAACGGATACAAAGCCTGATCGACCGAGTCATCGATTGCCGGCCGACTGGTATAGCAGCCCGAAGCTTCCTGATTCAGACGGCGATGAAACACATCATTCGGGACAGCTTCGTATGCTACACCGTGTTCCGAAAGGACATCGTCATTGTGTTGGAAAACCTGTTCCCGATGCCTTACCGGAGATGCCTATCGGCTTTCGGGATATACAAGAAAGCGGCCTTGCAAGGGAATCAGCTGTGGGAGTTTTATCAATGGTGTAAGCTCATGGGAGTCTGTGGATCCTACGAATACCCATTCGTGGATCGGATCCCATTGATTCAAATCCATGCTCTTGAAATTTTCATCAAAAGCATGTGGGAACAAACAGATGAAGATGATCATCGAGCTTCTTCTTCCTCGTCAACGCCTGAGAAGGTCGATGAAGATGATCATGAAGAAAGGGAGCCGTTGATCCTGCTCGATGATCGTGCACATGATGATGAAACTGAGAACTAGGAAGATATATTGGAAGCTTCAATTGATGGATTCAACGACCACACCCATGGAAGTGGTGGGAAAGAAGAATGGAAGATTGAAGTTCATAATCCTTTCGAGTCTGCAAAATATGTTTTCAGTTACCCTAAATATTCATGGGGAATTTGATTTTGGTTACAACTTTCTTCATTGAGTTCATCAATCCATTACATTAAAAATATGATTATTCTATTCATTTAGGTTTTTAAAATAAATATACTGCGGGCTTGAATTTTTAAATTAAAAATATTTACTTTTTCTAAATATTACTATAATTTTATATAATCACAATTGAATTTGATGATTAAATAAATTGAATAAAGAATCGAATATTTATTTGAATCAATAAATTATCTGAAATTCTTTTCCCATTAATGTAGGATGATTCCAAGGGGTAGTATATGTTTTAAATATTTCCAATCATTTGACAATAAACACTTAAATATTCTATAGATGCTTGAACCTGAAACCTCAAAAAATAACAACTATTATTTTAACCACTAAAATCACTTGATTCCTGTATAAATTATTTTCAATTTTCAATTTATTAATTTGACTTAAAATTATGAATTTACATATAAATTAATTAATTTGATTGTATAAGTTTATAAATAATAATTTAATATTAAAAGATAATAACATATATAATAAAATAAATATCAGAATTTTAGATGTAAAATTTAATCAAAGACTTAATAATAGATTTTCACTAATATAGAAAATAAAAATTATAAAAAATCTCATAATCTTATTTCATCTCGAATCACTACAATTTATTTATAAAGATAATTACTTAATTAAAGAATCATAACAAGAGATATACTCAAATTATGTTTTCTATCCTCAGTTAATATGAAATAGATTATATTTTGGGTAAACTAAACATACAGTACCTAAATAATGAAATAGATTATATATTGGGTAAACTTATATTTCGTTTTAGTACCTAACTTTAGTTTTTTAAATCATATATAATTTTTAATTTTTATTTTATTTTAGTACCATGTCCTTAAAAACTTAACGCAATTAGTGTTTAAACTATCAGTTTGGTTCGTTTTAGTACCTAAAATTTCAATATTTTTAAAAATTAACGTTAAATTTTGAACAATGAAACTAAAATGAAACAAAAAACTAAAATTTAAGTATGGTTTTAAATAAATTAAAAATTTAAGAACTAAAACGGATCAAAACTGATAATTTAGATACTAAATTCATAATTTACCCTTATATTTTTTTACTTTCATTCAAACTAATTCTCTTATATTATCTAAATAATCTTAATTATATAATATTTTTCAAAAATAACATATTTCAGCCCTAAGAGTTTTTCTTTAATCATCATAATCATAACCGACTCAGTCAAAACCTATATATGAGTCAAGTCGTTAAACCCCAAAACCTCGAGTTCAGAGATTCTCAACTTAAAACACTAATAGTAATAAATGAAGTCACTTCAAGTGAAAAAGAAATCCAATTCTTCTTCACCTCTTCACACCAGAAAGTCTTCTTTTTCTCGCTTTACTTTCGATCCAACATATGCACTAAAAACCCAAATCTTTAGATCTCTTTGTTTTTCCTTTTTGATATTAAAACCCATCAATCATCTCGAAGAACACACAGCAAAAGCAAAGGCCAAACATCCATGTTCCAGTCTTCCAGATCTTAGCTAAACTAGACAAAACCGACTCCAATTCTGCCTTCTTTTGCTTTTGCTTTTGCTTTTTCTGTTTGTTGCTTTGTCCCTTAGCTACCCATTTCTTTTCTCATTGCAAATCCTTGAAGGAAACAGTGAATCGTTTTGAGCTATCAGAATTTTGTTTTGTGATTTTTTAAATTTATATACGTTGTAATGCAATCAGGAAACGTAGTTTCATCTGATAAAATGCAGTTTCTAGCGCCTCCAGCTAGAGCTGCTGCCGTCGGAGGAGAAATCCAACAACAGCAGCAATAATGTTCCCCTGACGAGAATGATGGGTTTATCCATTGGTTATGCGGGGAATTCGCCGCCGTCAATGCCATGACCGACTTACTTTGCCATCATCTGCTTGAGATTGGGGAGGCTGGTAAGTATGATGCCGTCATTGTTTCCATTCAGCAGAGGAGATATAGCTGGAATCCCGTGCTCCATATGCAGCAGTACTTTCCGGTCACCGACGTCTCGTGTGCACTCCAACAGGCAGCGTGGAGGCGGAGGCGGAGGCAAAGGCTCCATGATCGAGGGACAGTCGGGGGAAAAAGGAATATAAAAGACTAACCTCTGGGTTCAAGGGAAATAGGGTAGAGCTGGTGTCTAAAGAAATGCCGAACTCTATGGCGGATAGTGATGTGAAATCGACTGTTTCAGAGAGGAATGATGGAGTGGCTGCGAAAGGTGAGGATGTTGAGTGCTGAGGTGGGGAATGTGGAGGATAAATCAGGTTAACTACTTGCTTCATGTTTCTTTCTTTTGTATCTGTTTGCCTCACATTGTGGTGAATCCTGAATTTGTTATCGAATTATACCATGGCTTGTTGTGTAGGTAATTGAAATCTGTATATCTAAAGGATTTTGGGTGTTGAATTGTTGAGTTAGAAACTGTTTACTAGCTTATTCGATCGTGTACTGGTACGAGATATGACTCTTCAAGGATCTTGAACATTATCAATTTTTCTATATCTAAAGAACCTGAAGGATTTTGGGTGTCGATATTGTTGACATTGGAACTGTTTACTACCTTATCCGTAACCCCGACACTCGTGTTGGACCCATATTTGCATATGGGTATGGGAATATGACTCTTTTTAAGTATTTTGTACGAATCCATTTTTGGTCATATGCAGACATGCTTATAGTTGACACTCTCACTTGAGTTTGAGTAACATAGGTTGCCAGATTTGCTTCTTTCTTGGATTAGACATATTATCAGAAGCAAGGAAGTAGCCTTTTTGTTCTTTGATAAAAACTTATATTGGGTGTAGGAGATTAAAGTAATTTTGAACATATATCTTATATCCAACATTGTAACTTGAGTTTCGGATTAGGTATATTATCTGAAACACTTGGAACTCGTTAGTATTTAGTTGTTGTCGCATGTTTGAAACACTCGGAGCTCGGGAATTTTGCTCTCTTTGAATGCATTAGAGTTTTACATTTAGCTCAGTATGTGCTGTTATATTAATTTTCTTTTGCGAATGATCTTTCAGAGAATAACTTACATTCCTCCCAAAGTCAGAATGGAAAGCTGAATCTTGCTACGAGTCCTACAACTTTTGTTGGTAACGAGGTTTTTGATGGAAATATGGCAATTCCTTTGACTTCGATGATAATATATTGTGAAATTCTAGATAAAACAATAGCTTCTTGCTCCTTTTCCCTTATTTTGTTTATACCCCTCATGTGACGATGTTTTTATTATAAGGTCAATGTGGTGGATGGCCTAAAATTGTATGAGGAGCTGTTTGATGAGAAGGAAGTTTCAAATCTCGTTTCATTGGTAAATGATCTTAGGGCTGCAAGGACAAGAGGACAATTTCAAGGCAAGTTCTCCTTTTGGGAACTTCTAGTTGTTTCCTTGATTATGTTAACTCTACCCTCAAGAGTCCGGCTACCATAGGTCGAAGGTGATGGTATTTCTTTTACTAGCATTATGTGACAATTTGACGAGAAACAGATCAGACAGACGTGGCTTTGAAATAACCCATGAAGGGACACGGCTGAGAGATGATTCAATTGGGCCTTCCAATTGCAGAAGCACCTCTAGATGCTGCTGCAGGGACTTCCAAAGGCACGTTTCTATGTATTTAATCTTTCTTTAATGAATGATTTTAATTCCTTTTGAATTTGTTTGAGGTTTAGCAGATTGGACGACGGAAGCCATTCCTGCCTTGCTGCAAGATGCTATTGAACGTTTGGTCGAATTGCAAGTTATGACTGCAAAGCCCGACTCTTGCATCATCGATGTCTATAATGAGGTTGGTAAAGATGGTGCTTCTTGTGGTTTTATACAAAACGAGTTAAGCTTTAAGGATGCAGCTATGGTGGCTTTTTCTTTCTAGGGGGATCATTTGCAGCCTCGCACGTGGCCACCTTGGTTCGGAAAGCCTGTTTGCCTCCTGTTCTTGACTGAGTGCAACATTACTTTCGGAAGGGTAATTGCAGTTGATCATCCCGAGGACTTTCGAGGCTCTCTAAAGCTTTCTCTTGCACCCGGGTAATCGTTTTTCCATTTCCGGATATGAACACATTCGATCCTTAAAAATTTGTGCATGTTTGGAATTTAAGCATTTAGTCGATCCTGAAAACTGGTATTAACGCTTCAAAGATATTTCGAGTTCCATAGGATTCTTTTGTTTTGTTTTATGGTCCTTAGATTGTGTTATTTCCTAACTATCATGCAGATCGCTCCTTGTAATGGAAGGAAATCAGCTGGTTTTGCCAAGCATGCCCTGCCCTCTGTCCAAAACCAACGTATACTTGTTACCTTTACCAAGTATCAACCGAGGAAGTTTGTGTCCGGCAATCAGAGACTTCCTTTACCTATGCTTTCTCAGTCTTCACAGGAGGGTCTGGCACGTAATAGACCGCCCAATCATTTCCGACCTGCTGCCGGTCCCAAGCATTATGCAGTGGTACCAACAACTCAGCCACAAACTCCACCTCCGAATGGTGTTCGACCTTTCTTTGTGCCTGCTCCAGTTGCTCCTGCAATTCCTTTCCCGGCACCGGTTCCCATCCCACCTGGTATGACCACTTGGCCGGCTCCTCCTCCAAGGCATCCTCCACCTCATCAACCTGTTTCCAGCACCGGAGTATTCCTACCTCCACCAGGCTCCGATAATTCATCACAGCTGGTCCTGGAACAAAGCTCGTATGGAAAATCGCAAAACCAAGACTGCACGGTGGTTTAGATAGAAACATTGAGGTCAAATGGTCCATGCAAATTTAAACACATTTTAGTAATCAATATTCGACCGATATTAATTTTTTGAGCTCCTCGTTAATAAAAACTTCAAATATAGATAATATACGTAATGGATCTCAATATGCTGGTACTGCATTACGAAGCCTGGGCTACATTATCATTTTTCAAGGATTTTCCCAGGAAAAGTTTCAATTTTTCTCAGCTCTCCAAGTGCATTTGAAACTAAAACATTACAAGATTGGGGGAAAAAAGAGATCGCTATTTTCCTTTTCGAATGATTTAATCTTGGTCGAATTGCTTAAGCATTTGAGAAATGACAAGAGTCTGAGATGGTGGAATTGGAGGAGGAGCATGCTTTCCGATAAGAGGCTCCGCCGATACGTTGTTGTCACAGGTGAGCATGTGATGCCTTTTACGTATCGCTCTTACCGGTGGCTCCGCCGCCGTCACTGCCACATTTCTGTTATTCACCATCTTCGGTTGCTCCGATCTCTTCCACGAACTCTCTGCTGCGACCCTTTCTTCGTGCGCTTTTCCACCCTTCAAAAAACAATACATACTTCAAATATCATAAGGAAATGATTATTCTAAAGCAAAACCGCCATTACTGATTACCAATGATTGCAAAGTAAAAGTGTCACGTACACCCATGGAAGAAGAAGAAGCAGACATGGGGCATTTCACAGGCCGATCTTCATCTTGAGGTTCCACGGGATGTTCGACGGGCCAGAAGAAATCGACGTCCAATTCCACAGCATTCGGTTGCCGGAGGATGTCCATGTCCATTCCACCACCGTCGAGTCCCGACTCCCAGCTCCGCCGCCTCAGAGGAACTCCACTTTCCTTTATATCGAGAGAAGGGAATTGTGGGGAGAAACAAGAGGGAGTGAAGCTCATGGCACCGATGGAGACAGGAAAATCTTACTTTGTATCGTAACGGCGAGAGATATAACGGAAAATAAAGAAGAAGAAAAAGAAGAGAAAGGGAGCATCAAAAGAAGCACAAGCAAAGACAAAGAGAGAGACAAGCCCGTGTGGGATCGGTTGTACAGTTATACACCATCAAAGGTCCCTCCCGAGAAATATATTATAGAATAAAGGGTAAATTACGTGTTTAGATCTAAATTATTAGTTTTGGTTCGTTTTGCTATCTAAACTTTTAGTTTTTTCAAATATACTTAAGGTTGCGTTTTTATTTCATTTTAGTACTCGACGTTAAAGACTAATGGACAGACTTATGGTTGTCATGTCTACGGTCGTCATATCCATCGGCCAATGAAGCTCAAACTTTTCAGTCTGTAACTTTTTGATCCACCGAATGTGATTCTGACATCTGTTTTATCGAAAAATATATCAATCTCTCTAAATTGATGATGAACTCTTCAACTTCTTCATCCTCCGATCTCCTTCATCAACTGTCTGATGAGTCTAAAACTGGACTATATTGGTCTACTTGTTATTCTCTTGTGATCCACCGTTCGGATTGTCGTCAGTCCACCTATGCCCCGTCAACCCGTCCATTAAGTTTTTAAAGGTGAGTTACTAAAATGAAACAAAAACTAAACGTTAGTTATGTTTTTTTAAAAAAATTAAAAGTTTAAGTACTAAAACATACTAAAATTAATAGTTTATGTACTAAATATGCAATTTACCTTAGAATAAACTACATCATATATATTAAATGTTACAAAATATTCATTAAACTTTATCAAACTATTAAAAATGATCAGTAAATTGACCCAAGAACTTTAAACATTCCAAATTCGTTCCTAAACTATGACCCTCATTCTATATGTCTCCAAACTTTTAAATGATCAAATTTCATCCCCAAACTATCGAATGATTTTGGGTAAGTTATTGGAATGTTCAACTCTTGGGGGGCTAATTTATAACAAGGGTCATAGTTTGAGGACATTATTTGTTGAGTCCGTCGACTATAAAGTGTTACTTTGTTGAGTCCGTCGACTACTAAAAGTTACAAAATGGTCACCAACTATTCATTATGTTTCAAACTCCTCTTTTTCTGTTAAAAAATTATGGTATTCTAAGTTGAACGTTGACTTGTTGATTATGATATAATAAAATTTTATCTCATTATTTCAAACGACTATTATATTTCAATCATCACATTAACGTCCGACCTAGACAACCATCAATTTTTTAACGGGAAATGACGAGTTTGAGACATAATGAATAGTCGAATGACCATTTTATAATTTTTAATATTTGAGGGACTTAACAAAATAACATTATATAATCAGATGATCGTCTTGTAACTTTTAATAGTCGAGTAAATTAATAAAACAATACTCTATAGTCGATGGACCATTTGTGTACTTTACCCCAAATTAAATCGGTTAAAATCATAAATATATGTGTTCGTATTATGAACAGTTTACGTATTAGAAAACATCCTTAACTAAAACAACATTGTATCACTACAACAAAATAGGGCTATAGCGGCATTTTTTCAATCATATAGCGACGTTTTTAAGCGCCGCAAAAAGTATTCCTGACAGAAACAAAAGCACCGCAAAAATGCCACAAACATTAGAGGTGTTTGTAAATGGAAAACGCCACAATAGGTTCTTACTTTTAGCGGCGTTTGTTTTCAAAACGCCGTAACAAGTGTGGAAATTTAGCGGCTTTTTGTACAAATGCCGCAACAGATTATGACATATAGCGGCATTGTATAAACGCCGCTAAAGGTTATGATATTCAACTGTGTTTTTTGTATAAACGCTGCAATAGGTTATTATATTTAGCGGCGTTTTTTCTATAAAGGTTATGATATTTAACGACATTTTTTATATAAACGCCGCAAATGTGTACTCCTCATTTTTCATCCTTAAACTTTGTTAATCAAGAATCATTTACAAATGTTCATTTTATACTCTTTATTGCCCAAATTTAACATATCGTGTAACAGTTAACATCCAATAACAACCTTGATATGTCTCAAATTAAGTACTTAAAACATAAATAAATAAAGTTTACAAACCATTCAAGTAATGTAGTTCAACATTAAGTCAAATGTAATATAGTTCAACATTAAGTGAAATGTATATCGTTCAACAACTATAATAAACTGAGCATGAACCTAACAATCACCTAGGGTGGTGAATTTCACAGTTTTAATTGCTGCATCATCTGCTTCACATCTTCAAGTTGTTTTTGAAGTTAATCATATTTTAGCTGATATGTTGTTTCTCTCTCTTCTCTCGCTTCTCGTTCTGCTTTTCTATCTCCAACTTCGGCTTTTACTTGTGCAAAATTTTCATCCATCTCAGTCATCTATTGTTTCAATCGAATAACTTCTGATTGAGAAGATTGACTCTGTGATGGCATGTACTGAGACGAACTGAATCCAAAATATTTGGATGGGGTAACGAATGATCCCTGGCAACGAACTCGACCATATCTTTCAGGACCAAAAACTTCAGCAATAACTTGATTTTCAATCTCATCCACATTGTTGGAACCATGACATGAAGTTGTCGATTCATACTCAATCATTTTATTATTCAATTTCCCCAAAGAAACAATTAAGAATTTAGAATAAATTCAAACGTTATTTAAAATAAAAATGTTCTACTATAAATATAAGTATAACATAATTCGTTACCCTTTCCGATTAACCTGCAACGATCACGATTTCCAACTCTACTGCTGAAACAACAGGACAATGATGAACTTCCACGCCAGATTATACTACGTCAAGTGAATCACCTACGACGATCACACGATTCACCTCGCCGACGTTAATTTGGCCAACGGCAATTGCGGCCCACCGTACCGATCGTTATCGATGGGGAAGATCGAAATGGATGATCGATACATGTCGGTTAATATTAGTTACTCGTATACTATAAGCTATGTTCGATGTTCTTCGAACGATACCAACAATTTGGTTGGTGACAACAGAGTACCATGTTTGAGTCAAAATTCATCTGATGTTTATGTCAATATGAGTTGGTCTCGATTGACCTCGTCCGATGTCCCGAAAACATGTAAGGTCATCGATGCAGTGCCTACTATTACGAAGAACCGTTACCGGAGTACGTCTCCTATAAAACGGCATTGAAGATGCAGGAATTAGGATTTCGGATGAGATGGTCCGTTGAGTGTCGAGATTGAAGGTGGCATTGTTAGATATTAAGCCTCAAAATATACTGTTGGATGAGAATCTCAGACCCAGAGTTTCAGATTTCGGGCCAGCGATATTGTACCCGAACAAGCATGATTTCATGACATTGTACGGAAAAAGTGAAACAATGGGGTATACGGCACCTGAATTGATGATTTCAAGGCCATGTTATGCAAATCCGATGTTTACAGTTCCGGAATGATGATGCTAGAAATGGCATGCGGAAGAAGGCATGTAGACGTCGATGCAATCAATTCGAGCAAAGTGCATTTTCCTAACTGGGTCTATGAACTAAAGGAGAGGGGAGATTTAGAGTTCGAGAACCTGACAGAAAGTGGTGTATTAATAGCCCAAAAGTTGTTCATAATCGGATTATGGTGCACTCAAACTCCACCATCGGATCGCCCCTCCATGACCAGAGTCCTGGAAATGTTACAAACGAACCTCGATGATCTGGAAATGCCTCCCAAACCAGTCTTGGCTGAATACCTGTGTGAAACAACACCAGAGTCCGAAAGAGATGCTATTACCTGAGACAGTGGAGAGAAGCTCGTAGTAATATCAAAGCATTTCTCCACTACAATTCTTTCAACTTGCTACTGTAACTCACCATTAAAGCTCTTCACCAGTCTAAGCTTTCATATGTACTTCGTTTGTATATGTTCTTCACAAACTCGTATAACGAACACTTCCCTAATTTGACAAAAATCTGCAGCTTCTTCGATTCTTACAGCAGATTTGACATGGCTAAATTCTCGTTGGCATATGGCTAAATCCTAGGCTATCAACAACTATATTCCTCGGAAAAAAAACACACACCTAGGGATGACAGTGGATCTGATATCGGAAAATTTGAAACATACAGTAAATTTAACATATGAAAGATGTTGGAACAACATATCAAACGATAAGACTTTCAAAAAGTTTAAACATAAATGCAAAAATGTCATACATGTCGGTTAAAAGATAGCAAGGGAAAGCAGGGATTGGCTGCCAGTCTTTAATCAGACTTTCCAGGTGACCGAAAGGGGGTTATCCGAACAAGATCCGGCAAACAAAAACTCATTCGAAAATTAAAAGTCTGTGACCGGAATAAATGGATGTTCTTAAAGCATAAGCATAAAAGAAAAACTACAGAGTTTGAAAGAACCACGGTGGCCACATGAGTATATACAAGTGAAGCAGACCATAAGTGATGAAGCTCAACTATCATTACCACGGAGTTTAAAGCTACCTAATAGTGACAAACTTGTTGGTACCGTGTCTTGCCCAATGGCTCCTCAAATCAATTGGATTACTAAAGTTATAATTTTCAGCTGCGAGTTTCTCGAGGAGCTTCTTGAATGCCCCCTGACTCATTTTCCGGCCAGCTATCCTTGCACCACGCCTTTTGGTGCTCATTGGCAACGGATACATGGAAACGTTTGTGGTACAACAAGCAGATTGCCAACCACCACAGCCCCATCGATAACATTGCTGAGGGGTTCCAGTGCAGGAGCAAACCGGAATCGGAATACCTGAAATATCCATGTCGAACCCATTTATTTGAAAATCGATACTCTTCTTTGCTGGCTTCGAACGTTGAACTGTAGAATTGGCATTTTCATTTGGCTTCCTAGGCTTTTTGGCCTTTGGCATCTTAGGGACAGCCCCATCTTGCCTTTTCCTCGGCTGAACACCATCCTTACTAGCTGGCAGCTCTTCGACTCTACTCACCACCATCTCATCTCTTGTTGAAGAATCAGGTGGTGGCTGCAAATTCGACAATGAATGAGCTGTCGAGGTTTCAGGAAGAATGCCATAACTGGGGCCAGTGGCCGGAAACACGCTAAAAAGCTTCTCTCTATCATTAGTCCAACTATTCCGAACATAATTCATGGGGATATGTGCCTCAGAAACAACACAATCCCGAGGGTGAAAGGCTGCATTGGTAGTAACCATGAGATTGGGGTCACGACCGGTAATAAAGGGCTTCGTGTCCCGTTCAACCATGCTCGACATTAGCTGCAGACCGAGATGTCCTTTAAAGGACGGTTCATAGTAACCCCAATTACGCATATTTAACACATCATCATCCATGAAGCTACATATAGTTAAACAACACAACAGAATTATTAACCTTTTCCCACGATTCAAATTATTCCATCAACGCCATTCAAATACCGACGAATAATGCATACAAAATAGAAGCTAAATTGAAAGAAAAAAAAGGAAACATCAAAACAGAGTCCAAGGCTTCAACAATGAAATGCGTTGCGGTTACATGACGGGAGATCAGATCCAATTACATACAAAGATAGATAACGATCACACAAACAACATCAAAAAATTCAAATGACAAATAATCTGTTTGATTCCTGAGAAAACAAATGGAAAAAAAATTTAAGCTAAATTTCAAGAGGGAATATCCACATTTTCGCACATCCAGTATATAGAAGATATGGGAGAAAAAATAAGATTCCAAAGAAGCAAAAATGGAAATCTAATGATACCAATATAGAAAAAAATTGGAAACTTTCAGATTCAAACTATGTTATAATTGCCCACATTTTCCCAACATCAAAACTTTCCATGCATCAAAACCCATAATCAGATCTACTAAATAAGGCATACAAAACACAAAAACAAAATATTTATGGGGAAAATTGAATCTTTGGTGTTTTAGGATTTCAAATTGGGAACTTCATCAGAACCCTAGACCTAATTCAAAATCCCACCATCAAAGCTCAAATCAAACAAACAAATGATAAATAAACAAAATATATTAATAGTGTAACAAATGAGTTGGGACCCATAATTCCAAAAAAATAATTAGAAAAGGGAAAGCAATGAGAGATAAAGAAGCCACCAAATGGAAAATAAAATAAAAGGAATGAAAGGGAGATTTAAGTGAGAGGAAAGATAAAATCTTACTTTGGGATGTAGTCCGTGTAGATGGATCTTTAGGGCTTGCCCTTTCTGGAGAGAGAAAGAGGAGAGAGAAAGAGGAGAGAGAAAACTCAGAGGAAAAAATAACTAAAAAGAGATAAGAGAGAGAGAGATATGAGAAAATTAAAGGGAAACTATGAAAGAGAAAGGGAGAAAGGAAAGAGACTAAAGTATAAAGAGATAAAATAAACATTTAGGATTTCAGATATTTTTGTTTGATAACTTTTGGATAAATTATACTATTTCTCATTGAACTTTAATTTATTTCTTAATTTATTCATCAAACTTTAAATTTTTTTAATTTATTCACTGAACTTTAAAATTATTCTTATTTTGGTCACTATATCATTAAGTAATCAACGACGTAATTTTATATCTCTAAAAGAAATGAAATTTAAATCAAAACGGTGTAATTTTAGTTTAAATTACAAAAATATATATATTTTTTCTTTTCTATCCCTTTTCTTCTTTCTTCATTCAAAAAAAATCTCCTTAAAGAATATGCCATCCTTAACCCCAAAGGCTCACAACTTTACATCTCTTCCTTCAATTTGATCTTTACTCTCAAAACCCAATCGATGAGAGCATCGAGATGATGTTGGGATGAAGCAGAGGTCGGAACTCATAAAAGATTCGATGATTGATGCTGTTGGAGAGATCAAAAAGGGAAGGGAAATGGTGGAGAGATTTTGAGCAATGGCAGTGGAGAAATTTAAGAATTTTTATTTTTATTTTAAATATTACATGTCATAATTAAATATTAATAAAAATATATATCATTGTGATATATTCATAAAAAAGTCACATCATCCGGTTGTTACAAATTTAACGGTGAAGTGAGTAAAATAATTTAATTCGTAAAGTTTAATGAACATGATATAAAAATTGAAAGTTGAGTGAATAAAAAAGGGAACGGTGTAATTTACCCAGACTTTTTTTTATTGCTATTGTACTTGGATTTATGATTAAAAAGTTAAATTTAGTGTGAATAAACTTAAAATAGTGAAATTTTATTATATTGTTTATTTCAAAGAAAAATTAAAGTTAAGATTAATAAGATATAAATTTTGTTTAGTATATTTTATTAATACGAGCTAAATACAAGATAATATTAGTTTAAAGATAATTATTAATCATTTGATATTGAATATTAAACTCGTAAATATTCAAGTTACTCAAATCCGATATCTCAAAGAATAAAAAAAAACTTTTACCATAGAAGTCGTTTAATTAATAAAAAATTTAATTTTATTAAAAGTATATTCTAAAAATAATAAAATACTAAAATAGATGAGATACAATTGAAGATTTTTTCAAAATAAATGTTTAAAACTTTTAATATTTCATAAATATTTTCATCATTTTATATTTTATTATATGTTAGTTTGTAAAAAAAAACGTTCAAAGTCGTTTGTGGTGGACATCAAAGTGCAGGTAAGATAAATCAAAGGGTAGGATACGAACATTTTATGCTTAAGTATGGGCCCACGTTTCATGCTCATGTCGGGGATAAATCAAAGGTTAACTACATCAAATGTCCCCAAATAATTCTGTAGGTTTTAAATTGGTATCTAAACTTTAAACAATTTTATTTGAGTCCTAAGAATATCAACAAGATCTTTTCACCAATCTAACCATTAATTTAGACATCAAATACCAATATTCCTCTATAAATACAGGAAGGAAGATGACATGTCATTCCTTAACACTTCCCTCGTATGTTCTCTAATACTAGACCCTACTCATTTCGAGTTTGCTAACACAATTGTTAAAATCTCGACGTTTGCGGCTCTCTACATACGATATGAACTGCCACGAGAATCACCCCAACACTCAACCCAAGCAATAGTTTTCGGAAAGTTCGAAACGTGTGTGACATTATATTTTGTTTGGAACTTGTATATGATGCTCTAATTGAAGGTGTGACAAGCTTCTATATGTTTTAATGGTTAAATATAGTGACAAAATTATGATACATGGAAAATAACAAAAGAATACATAGTCATGCGATAATATACGGCGGAGGCAATTTGCCTCACATCATACAAATGTGTGCAAAAAGTTCCCTTCCTAACATAATGCACATAACATCAAGAAGAACTTGAACATGTGCAGAAAATTTTACAAGTTCTATCAAGTGCATGCAACGAAACTCCAAGTTTAATTTATTCATGCAATCACCTCTAAAAAGCTGCTGCATTTAACAAGCTGAAATTTGCATTCCGACATCTTCTGTTAAGTGTCTGCAATGAAACTCAAATTTCAACCCGATTGGTTCATCCGACATCTTCCATTAAGTGCAGACACTTAAACTCAAAGTTTAACCTAACTGATTCATGCAATCACCTTCATATAACGGCAGCCACAAGCTTACGGATTCGAATTCCAATGTCTTCTATTTAGTGCATGCAGTGAAACTCAAAGTTTAGTTCAATTGGTTCAGGAAATCACCTTTGAAAAATGACACCTAATAGGTAGGCCTGTAAATGAACTGAACGTTCAGTGAACCGTTCGTGAACCGTGCGGCGGGAAGTTCGTTTATGTGCGTTTATTTATTAAATGAACGAACATGAACAAGATTTTGTGTTCGTTTAATTAAATGAACGAACATGAACATAAGTCTCGTTCGTTCATTTACGTTCGGTTATGTTCGTTTATGTTCGTTCGGTTATGTTCATTTATGTTCATTCATTTATGTTTAACCCAATCTTCTTAAATCAATTTTGGTGACCAATTTGTAAGTATCTTAAAAATATTAATTAATCTGATATTCTGATGACCAACTCCATAATTAAGCCAATTTTATTTGGAGATTAAATTCAATATGTTAACCCGTGAGGCACCTCGCACCTATATTCATTTCCCCCCTTTTTTTCCCAAACTCTAGTGTTTACTGGAGAGTGTAGACGATTGCTGAAAGCTTCAAAACAAGTTATATTATAGTGCAATCTGAAGTTTTACAGGTATATTTTCATCTCTTTCTCTGTTTTATTTGACTTAATAGTTGATATATAAAGTTATTGCGGGTATCTTCACATCTAAAACTCAAGAAACATCATAATTCTTTCTAGAAATAGATAGGAAGATAAAGGTAACAATCGAAAATATATGAACATCAGCAAAGAGAAAAATATAGAATTTGCTAGAAAACAAAACAAATGTTTCTATGCAATTTCTAAAAAGAGTGTAATAGCGGAAGTAATGGGTTTTCTAGGAAGAACCCATTAATAAGTAGAAAATACACTTTAACAATGAACTTTTGTTTTCATAGTTCTTGTGTGACCTTTAGTTGTGGAGTAGACTTTAGGTACATTAAAATTTTGAATGGTAGTTTAGCAATAATATCAGTTACGATATGTAGCATCGAAGGGATTTCGGATCTATGTTATTGCCTTGTAGTCCAATTTGTACCGTTCGAAATCTTCATGCTGTTAAATTTTCTACTCTGCCAACGGAAATGACCATTATTAACAAACCTCACTAAAGTCTGATATTGATATCACAAAACTTTTAGCCGATGAATTTATTAGAATAAAGTAGTCGAAAATGATTGTTCATATATAATCATGGACCACTAAGATAAATGTTATAGCGTTAGATTAAAGTCATGTGAATCATTTAATATCTTTAAAAGATCGATCGAAATATTTGATATCTTCAAACATTTCATTACTGCTAATCAGCTCTTACGCTATTTATCACTGTAGATTTGGTTGATTTGCATTGTCGACTATCTTTCATGAAAGAACAATGGAAGGTAGGGTCTCCAACGTTTATGTTCGTTTATGTTCGTGTTCATTTATGTTCGTGTTCGTTTATGTTCGTGGTCGTTTATGTTCGTTTATTTATTAAATGAACGAACATGAACAAGTTATATTCCTTAATAAACGAACATGAACAAAAAAAAATTTGTTCGTTTATGTTCGTGTTCGTTTATGTTCGTTTATTTATTAAATGAACGAACATGAACATACCTCCGTTCGTGTGCGTTCGGTTCGTTTACAGGCTACTAATAGGTGTCTAAAGATCAAATTCCAGCATCTTCTATTAAGTGCATGCAGTAGATCTTGAAGCTTAACTTGATTGGTTCATGCAATCACCTTTAAAAAAAATGGCATCCGACAGGTTTGAAGTTTGAATTCTTAACAGATGTAACTTTTTTTCTCGTATCCTCAAACTGCAATTTTCTATTGTAGGCTTCTACGACAGAAACAATGCCTCCAAATAATCATCAACGTAAGCTAAGCATGGCCAGTGACCGGTTCTAATACGAACTAAAGTTGAAGTATCACTTACTTCCATTTGGAACAAGAGATGGAACTTCGGGGGGAAATCAAGACGTAAATGCAACCCGTACTTCTTTTGCCGATGTTTAACTGGCTTTCCTGCTCGTCTTCATTTTCGACAAAAGTAAGATAGAGAGGCATCGTGTATTGATTGGTAACTGACGAGGTAGCATCAAGCAAAAGGCCTGGGAGGTCATCTTTCTATATGATGTCCTTGATAATTCCTCTATCCTTTACCATCTTAACAAGACGCTCACCACTTACGCTTACTACAAATGGTGCCAGATAACGTTCGGTAGCATGAATTAGTGAATCCGGAGGAATTTCAAGCAGCTTCACAGATTTCGTTCCATTGACAGCTGCAAACCCCTTGCCATTTTTTAGGGGGAAAGTCTCCCGCCCGCTGTTGGAAGTAGTGCCACATGCGTCCCACAAAGCATTGAACAAGTCTGAGTAATAATCAGGTAAAATATCTTACCTTGTGTCTGGTGGGGAGATAGCTTTGAGAAATAAGTCTTCAATGCCCACCATAATACTTTGCAGCTGGCCGGTGATGATCTGACCATCTTCCCCGTTTGTTTCGATGAAAACATCAATCACACCAGGTGTAGGCTCACGTGGTTCCAGCTCAATCATTGCAGGGGCTTTATAGATCTATTCACCAAAATCATCGTTCGTAGCAACGATGTCTAGTGAATCAGTTCCAGCGGGTAAATAACCACTCACCGTAGGTTGACCGAGAAGAAAAGGTGTACGACAAGGTGGTATAGACCGATACTGAGCCAGTGATGAAAATTTCAACACCGTTGCATATATGGCAGGGAGGGAATCTACACCATGTAACCCATTCTTTGAGGACTCACCTCCCCGTACATGATTGAAAGGCTCTGACTCAAATCTCAAATAGCATGGAATTTTAACCTTAAGCCCTCGCATATGTCTAAAATCAGGAGAAATGTCTAAAATTTAATATACTTAGCTATTTTTATTGGACAAAAACCTCAACAATTGTAATCAATAATTTTTCATCTGAATAAGAAGTCACGACCATGACCTTTCTCTGTTCAATATTGATCACAAATTATTCTACCTAAATTTATTATGATAATTTATTTAACTTTATATTACAATGATTGAGCTATTTAAATCTAAATTTATTATGATAGTTTATTTAATTTTATATTTTTTTATAATTCTTCTATGTAATACTTAAGTATAAGAGTAAAGTATACAAATTGTCTCATGACTATAGGATATTATTTTATTCAATTCTTTGACTATTAAAAGTTACAAAATAATCATTCAATGATAAAATGTTGCTTTATTAAGTCCCTTGAGTATTAAAATTTAAAAACTAGTCACCCGACTATTCATTATGTTCTAAACTCGTCATTTGCCTTTAAGAATTAACGATTGTCTAAGTTGAATGTTAACGTGGTGACTAAGATATGATAGTCGTTTGAGATTCTGAGATCATATTTTATCATATCATAGTCAGTAGATTAACGTTCAGTTCAGAATACCGTTAATTTTTTAACAAAAAACCATGAGTTTGGAACATAATAAATAGTCGGGTGACTATTTTGTAACTTTTAATTGTAGAAAAACTCAACAAAACAATATTATATAATCGAAATATCATTTATAATTTTTAATAGTAAAAGAACTTAATAAAATAGTACCCTATCATTAGGGACCATTGTACCGAACTCTGTCCGAACAAAGCAGTTGCCATCAATTTCAGTTATCAATTTACTTGGGGGGGGGGGGGAGAAGACAGCGGTATCAGCGTATTGATTAACTTTTCCTGTGTCATATTAGCAACACCAAAACCATATAATCAAAACTCTTACGTATCACTAATATGTTAGTTCGAGTGGTAGGCAATTTGATATTGTTAAAACAGAACTTCAGATTTGAGTATTTGTATATATAAAAAATTCATATTGGGAGACTCACCCACAGATCGATCCAAATTAAGATTAATCAGGATGAAACTTTAAAATCAGAGGGCAAACAAAAAAACCTCTTACATATCAGTGTTGTACCGTGCTTTTTACAAGGCTTACAATAAGTATTTATAAAGCATATATCTTCTCAAGATCAGAATTATAATCATCATCATCTGATATATTTGCAGAGTATGACCACGAGAAAGACTTACTCCCCCTCGCTCGTTTTATTCGCCTTTGAGAGTCGCTCCGTATGAATCTGAAACGTTGCCAGAAAACAAAATAGCACATGCTGGCGAGAGTTCCGACCAGAATCAGTGCTCCTACTATGGTTATAGTAACAACCATCCATGACCTACCCTTTCCTATAACCACGAAAGCGATCGATAAAAACGCTCCGCAGATGCAAGCACAAGCTGCCCACATCAGCTTGTTAACCACGGACACGACCTGCTTTTGCGCGGTCGTGTCCCACGCGACCAACGTGATCTGATCGATAAAATTTGATTTTAATTTTTTTCGTGTCCTTTAAATTTCTATGTTAAAAGTATGTCACATTCTTTATAACTTACCTTTTTATATAACGAAAATCTAATTTTACTTCAAAAAAGAAAAAAGAAAATCATATACCGATAAATCTATGATGAGAAAAATTCAAAATTTTTATTAAGCAAACAATTATTGTAATTTGACACCCTCAAGTACTGAGGGTACGGATGATTATGACATACTATATAACGAAGACTTTATTTATGTTTCCTTTTTCTGAGAAGGAAATAAAACACACCTTATGTTGTAGCAGAATGGATCTATGTGACCACGGTAGGTGCCGCTCGACCGGTGAACTCCTTCATCTTCGACAGTGTTAGTGCAACCTCCACCTGATACCATTTAAAAGAAGAGTCAGCCTTATGTTTTATGGGGAACCATTGATATTATTTCTACAAACAAGAAATTGATGGACTCACAAGAGGAGCGTGAGGTTCCTCGGCCTCTCTTCCGGCCTTCGGTGGATCCTTTTTATATTGCTCGATGTAGAGACGGATAGTAGCACCTTCAGAACCAGTTCCGGACAGCCGGAAAATCTACTTATACAATTTAAATAGTGGTATGTTATTAGAATGGCCGTTATATAACAGTAAAGATGTTCAAAATCATTATTGTATGATCATAATATATGTAATAACACATGTTATTACCGCAATAAAAAAAAAGTAACATAATCAAACTGAGTGACGAAAAACATGAGGAAGTTGACTTACCAATCGTGATCCATCCTCGAACAAAAACCGAATTCCTTGATTCTTTGAAATCGAACCGTCAACGGGATCCTTGTATTCAAACTCATCGGCTTTGACAACTTTTGACACATCCGGTCGAGCCCCCTTCACGATACTGCACGATAGAAGGAAAAAAAACATAAGTTTATCAATTTTATCATTTCAAGGAAAATCTTTAGTCATGACGTGGGGTGAGCAAGACTTGAATCGAAAAACCGAATTTTTTTACTCGAATTGACTTCGAGTTGTAATTCCATAAACTCAACTCGATTAAAAAAAATCAACTTCAAATCGAGTTGTAAATACAGCTCGAAATTTTTAGTAATTACTATATTGATTTTCAAGTTTGAGTCGAATTCTTCGAATTTGTATGATATATGTATGTTACATATGAAAAAAAAATTGTATTGTATATATGGATGTAGAAAACTATTTAAATTAGAATCAGATAGCATTATAATATTATAAATATTTATAATTAAATATAAATAAAAACTCAAAAAATCAACTTGACTCGACTAAAAAAAATTAAGCTAACTTCGAGTTGTAAAATAAGACTCATCAACTCGAATAACTCGAATTTTTTTTTATTCGCCTCGATTCAACACTCACCCCTAACCATAATGACTATGATCAACATGGCAGTTCTAATAATTGTAATGCTCGACACTAACAGCATAAAAAATCAGTCCTGCAAATAAGCTTCGCATTAATATCAAATAGTGGCGTAATTCCAGGAAGTAGTTGAGTGGTTATAAAATTAGTACATATACGTACGCATTAACTTCATCAAGGTTTGACATCAATTTAACCATATTTGCCATTAAATCCTTCGCTCCACCAGCATCTACATTCTTCGCGAAAGAAGATGAATCTAGTTAGATACTCCCTCGATATCTGTAGGCAAAATATAGAAAACAAAATTGCCCAATGTTGTACCTCATAGTCATATCGAGTATAAAAGTGTCGACCATAGGTGGCCCAGTGCTGACGAACTATATCCTCAACTGACACAAGCTTGTCCCCATTGAGATTTTCCTTGTTTTTATATGCAAGGATTGAAAGCCAGGCCAAAACAGCCCAGATTCCATCTTTCTCACGTATATGGTCAGAGCCTGTTCGCAGATAGCTGATTCTGTAAGTTTCTCATAGAAAAATGCAAAACTGATATACTTCGTGGATAGGATTAATAGGAACATCAAATGCTAACCAGTTCCAAAACTTTCTTCTCCGCAAATTGAACATTCCAGCATCCATTAAATTCCCGAAAAATTTCCAGCCCGTGGGTACCTATCAGAGAATAGGCTAGTAGCTCGCTTGAACGGTAAAAACAGTGGCCAGCATAAACCGAGACGGACCAGAAATTTATGTCGGGGTGTGAACTTAAGAAGTTATATTAAAAATTGTATGGGTGCTGAATTAGATAATCAATAGAAAATACAAAGAAAAACCTAAATATAAGGGAATTTAAAATTTCTAGGGGTGCGACCGCATCCAGCACCACCCTTGATCCATCCCTGAGCATAAATATTATCAATAATATTTTTCCATACAATACCTCGAAAAATTTCAGTCCCAAGTTCTTGGCCACAACATCAAGGGCAGCTGATGTGGGCATACTCCTACAAGCAACAAATCCAGAACATAGTTACAATGAAGACAAATAAATAAATATGCAGGAAACGCCATATTAGAGTTTCAACTTCAATATATGTGTAAACAATGGTGAGCTCTCATAGTGGAAGAAATAGTCTGACATGTTTATTTTGCTTTCTGAGAAGTATGGATGCACTTGAGCAGGCCAAAGAGAAAAAGGACTAGGACACATTTTCATCAAATAATTTCAGTTTGTATAGGTTTCAAGTGTAGTATCACCATTTTTAAGCTTAAGTGGCAATGAGCATGTTAGTTGTTCTGGATTGATAATTTTAGTATGACGGAGTTGATATTTTGAAAGGAGCAGCTGGACACTAAGACTGGTTGAAATCTGATACGAAGCAGGTTAAAAACATGCTATTCACAGAAAAGAAGTGGCATGGTGCAAGAAAAAACCTGGCAACTCCCTTCAAACCAGAAGAAAAGTAAGGAATTGCACCAACAGCATTGGCAGCAATGATGGCTATTGAATCTGATGGAGTGACAAAAAACCTAAGAAAGCAAATAAGTTAAAAAAAAATTGTAGAAGACTTGGTAACTATTAAGATGTTAATCAGATTTTGTTGATGGCAACCATGGAATTACTACCTTTTACCCAGGATCATGTTACGATCAGCATCACCATCAGCAGCAGCACCAAACTCAGGTGGTTCAACTTGAGGGTTTGATTGTCCCAATCCCATGCGTTCAACCAACTCCTTGGAATAAGTCAGATTGGGATCGGGATGTCCTCCTCCAAAGTCCTCCTGGTTTGCATTAAGTCAAGCACCACCAAGGAAAAGTCTCATCTATTGGATAAACATAAAAGCAACATAAAAAGACCTTGGGTACGCAGTTCAAAAGGGAGCTTTCTTGTGCCCCAAGCTCCTCCACAAAATGCGATTTGCATAAGCTCCAGCAACTCCATGAAGCGCATCATAGCTTCAATAAGAAGGGAAAGAGTTACACCTTTAACCAAAAACTTGGGTATATGTTAGAAAATATGTTCCTCTTCATAAAGGCAAAATCTGCATACCAGAACGTAAACTTCGGGGATGAAAGCAGCTTGCGGATAAGCTCAAAGTCAAAAATTGACCTGACAAATAGTGGTAAAGGGCTTAGTATTTAGACTGAACGAATTAGCTGCTAATACTAAGAACCCTGACATTGTCAGCATTCAAACATCGAACCAATAACAGAAATGAAATATGTCACAGAATTTTAGCCCATGCAAATGATTTTCTTTGAAGCTTTTAAGTGTTGAACTTAAATAATAATACAATTCCAATCAAGGGAGGTAGAAAAAGATGGGAAACAAATGTCACCATCCCTATGGTGTTGCCAGTCAAAAGGAAAAAACATTTTCACTTGAAAACTTACTTCATCAATTTTATGTAGTCACTAGCTGAATCAAAACCTCAACATCAAAGTTTCCTTCAGGCCCCGTAAAGTTGGTAACACCAATTGCACTAATGTCTACCTGGATTATGCAACAAATTAACAACATTAACGTAAATGGAACAAAGACAATGAAAACGTTGTTCCAAGTATGCAGACAAACATTTGGTAGCCCCTCAGCAATCAGATATTCTTTTATTGTTTTTGTGTTCTCAAAGATCTTATCAGTGACGGCCTCTGGAGCAGGTCCACCATTTTCCATGTTGTATTTAATTCCAAAATCCTGCAGTAAATAAACAAAAGCAAAAGCCTCAGGCATATATAAAATGTTGCATATAAATTTTTATTTATTTTTACTAAATGGACAGACTCGGACAAAACAAAAGTAATCATACATCTATTCAATGTTGCATGTAAAAGCAACTTTTAGAAAATAGGAAAAATAAGTTAGGCACTACCTCATCAGGGCCACCGGGATTGTGACTAGCTGTCAAAATAAAGGCCCCAGTTCCTTTCGATCCCTGGAATTAGAAGTTCACAAGTGGAACCTTAATCAAATTCAAACGTATCAACTAATTTTGTTAACAACCCACTACGGGTAATGAGGGAGGGGGATAATAACAATAATAACAGTGTGGAATTGCAGCAATATTACTCACATCTGCACCAACCCTTTCACGTATCACAGCTGATACAGCTGGAGTTGAAAGCAATCCATTTTGACCAACCCATACACGCCTTACTCCATTTGCAGCTGACATCTTGATTATTATCTGTCAATTTAACAAGATTACGACACCAAGCAATTACACTATGGTTAATGACTGAATACTAAATGATATCATTTTCAAAAAGGAGATAACATCATAATAAACACAAACAGTCTAGAAGTCATCAATTGCAACCTTTTGAGCATTTAATTTAGAGTTTGTGCACCAATATTACATCATAATAATTGTTCAACCAGAACACCTACTACACACACATTGTCCACATTACTGGTCACATGTAATGTTTTATACAGGCATTCCCTCGTCCACCATACAAGGATGAAAAATATGAGTTGACCAGAGATTACCTTCGAACATTTTTATGCTGATTAACCCGTATCAACTAATACTAATACACCATACAAGTAGTCAAGTAGAAATGCAACAAATAAGTAGTAGAGATGTCATGGGTAGTTTAAGAAAGTTTATTTAACCATATCTAAATTTAGGTTCAAAGAGTTGCAGTACCTGAATAGCATCCTTGGAGAAATAACGACCGTCACCAGAAACAACAAGTGTAGCGCCTACAACCATGAAAATATTTTTTTTAAAAAAAGAGTAATTATAATATACTGAATGAATGTGACCAAGAAAAATAGTAAAATAAAACAGAATAAATGTTCATATCAATTGTGCAAAATCAGAAAAGGGGATAATGAACTTAAAGATCACCATGATCATAAGGACTAATATTTATACAAGGTTCTATCAGTACGAACTACAATTGTTAAAGTTGAAGCCAAAATATAAATTCAACGAGTGCACTTAAAGCTCCTTATACTGCTCTTCAGGACAGCGATTCTAAAAAGGATAGAAAACTAGAAAATAATTTAGCTGCAAAATCCAATTCTACTTTGGCGAAACAAAGAAAAGAATTAAAGCAAATGATATGACCAAAAGAACAGTTCTATCAGAATGACTCAAGCAAATTACCATTCAAGATAACATGTACACCTCCCAAGTATATTTAGTGCCATACGATCCCTCCATAAGGCTACCCCTACTATTTCAAAGCATGTTCTATGTAAGCCTTAGATAAGCTCAATTCCAAGCTTCTATATGCATTGCTTAACATGCCACGTTAAGTGTCTAAATAAATAAATGAGGACCAAGTAAATTTAGCATACAAAAATCAAGCATAACAAACATCCCTACCTCTAACTTTCTCTGGTGTAAGGGCGTTGAATGTTGACTGAACGAAATTGTGCAAATAATGAGGTTGAACAAAAACTTTCACCTGGGAAGATCAAAACGCTAAATTATTCAATTAATCAAACAATTAAAGCAACAAGAGAGAAATATTTGTAAGAAAAATGTAGAAAATACCACAACAACTAAGTTGTACTATTTTTTAAGATCAGTTCCAGAGTATTAAAACATAAAATTTAACGGTAAACCATTGAAAGCTTTATTAAAATCAAAGGCCGAAACTATGATCTGAATGTGATAGACTATAAAGAATCATGAATTACAATTTGACGCATTATTAGAAAATGAGAATATTTAACTTGAAATTCAAGCCTCCAATGATCAAGAGAGAAATTAGAGTCAATCAAAAATAAATAAATTCAATTAAATAATAGAGAAACTTGATTCAGATCCAATATATAGAAAATGAAGGGAAAATAAATTATGATTTATGTTAAAACTTTAAAATGGCAAACAAATCAGAGACGAAAAGAGGTTCCTGTCCATTTAAGTGTTATATATTTAAGAAATAAGAATTACTGCTTATCTATATAAAAAAAATGAAGTTAACTTTGCATGAAGAGATCTGATTCAATGAGAAGCACTTCCATGCATCAAATTGAACTAAAAAAGAGATCAACACGTCGGATAACGAATCAAATCAAACGAAACGAATAAAAAGCGTAAGATTTACAAAAAGTCAAAAACCTTCTTACGGAGGCCAGAAGTGCCAGGCTTCTGGCCATCGAACGGCGTAGTTGGCACTTTCGACACCTCAAACACCATTTTTGTCACTGCCGAAAAACGCACTCAGATCCTCAGATCAATCAAAGCAGTCAATCTAAACACGAATCTCAGAAATCTTAATAAATAATAGAGAAAAAAAGTGCAAAATTCGAGAAAGATAACTCACACGTTGGGGAGATCAAAGAGAAATGCGATTCGACGAAGCTTCGGTGTTTTCTTTATGGATTTGTTAGCAATGGGGGGGAGATGGAAGGATGCAATGGTTATAGGCTGAAATTTATAGAAACTCAATATTTTCAAATGTCGGTTAGTTTGGGATGAACGAGTCCTTCGCGGGCTATCTGACTAACCCGGTGCGTACGAGCCGGATTTTATACAAACAGTTTCTTTTTTGGGTTTAAGGTTGTACGAAACGCACGAACTTTGGTATTTTTACCGAAAAATTATCGGTGACCGGTATATTTATCGATCTAACATCGGTCAGATTATATTTTTTGATCTAATACCCGTAGTAGTAAAGCGCGCCCCCTGTACCGCACTATACCCTGACATGGCTTACACGTGGGTATAGCACGCCTTCTGTTCCGCGCTATAGCTGTTTATCTGACACGTGAGGTATAGCGCGGTACAAGAGACGCGCTATACCTTTAATTACTCTCAACCTTCCCTATAAATACCCCTCGTCCATTACTTTCATCATACCATATTCTCAAATTCTCTTAAATACTCTCTCTGTTTAAGGTATATTTATAATATTTTAATATTATGTATTTAATTTATTTAAGCATTTACTTTATTTATTATTTTACTAATATAATTTTTTTGCAAATATAATGGAAGGCGATATACTTCGCTTGGATGAAAATCATATATCTCGACACTTTGCTGATACGGTAACATTTTAACGTTTAATTTAATTTAAATTATTTGTAATAGTTTGTTGATTTATTTAATGCATGATTATTAGATTAAGAATTAATTTGTGTAATTATTATATTTTAGGAGAATGACCGTGTATTAGATCCTTTTATTAGGAATCTTAAGTTAGTGATATATAGCCGTGTCTTGCCATATTTAGTAGAGGTTGGATTTGGTTACATAGGTAGATATCAGGGTCACTGTAAGATAGAATCAGACCTTATTTCTGCCTTAGTAGAGCGGTGGAGGCCGGAGACCCACACATTCCATCTTCCGTGCGGAGAGTGCACGATTACACTTGAGGATGTTACTATACACCTAGGGCTTCCAGTGGATGGAGATGTGATATCAGGGATCTCACAGGGTTCCTGGACTACTTTACTTGACAGATCGCGTGCTCCGGCAGTTTGGTTGTTTTCAACCAATTCCGGAAGCACCTCGCAATATGGACGAGTTGCATAGCTTAGATAGACGCGGCAAGACAGATACAAATTGGCTGGTGAGGCATCATGAGTGGGTCGTGTTGTGGGAGGATCGACATCAGCGCCTTCCCCGTAGAGAGCCCATTTTACTTGACCTCTTAAGTGTTGCTGAAGGTTATTATGAGTGGTTCAATAGTAACGGGAAACCGTTTCTGTTTCTCAAGGATGCACGAGGGCAGACCTTTCCGCGACGTCGACAGAGACGTTCACCGACACAACACCATCGTCCCCCGACTCGTGGACGGAGAGCAGGCGCTTCCGATTCATCCACAGCCATATATGATGCCGCAGTCTTTCCATTACCAGATGTCGCCGCCTCCGCCTTCATCTAGTTTTATGACCCCGCCGCCACCACCGTCATAGATGACCCCTCCTGGAGGCTATTATGGGTCTATGTTGTAGATCCGACTTGGGGTTCATATATTGAATATCTGGCGGGTTCAGCCTCATCACCCATGGCCACAACACAGACACCTCCTATACAGTTTTCACACTCAGCGATGTCTGGGTTTTATGAGTTTTCCCAGTTTTCGTAGGCCGGTGGTATAGTCAGTCATACACCTCCAGGGTCCTTATTCTATGGAGGTGCTTCATCGTCATCAGCTCCTCATCAACCTAATGTACATGCTCAGGATGACGACGACGATGATGACAACGAGGAGTCATAACCAGTGATACGAAGAAATCCTCCTCGAGACCGACAACCACCGCTTGAGGAACACATTCGCGACGCATGCATCGATAGATTTTTTTTATATTTGTATTTACTTTATTTTGTTAAATTGTAATTTTTATTATTTCTCATTTAATAACTTTATTTTGTTAAATTTGTTGGACTTTTTTTAATGTATTTCAGTTAATTTTGTTTATTACCATTTAATATCAGTTATTTAATTTTGTTATCATTTACCATTTAATTCTTATTGTAAGTTTGTTGTATTTAAATACCAAATTGTTATTAGTTTGATAAAATTTAATGATTGTGTTCTTTTTTTAATCTTCATCAGCGATTATCGAATGACATTAACTTGAAGTAAATACAAATTAAAGTACAAGAATTATTATTTGATAAACAAATACATCATTTCCTCATCAATTGTTACTTGATGACAACAGAACTGGACATGTTTTTCTAGTGTGTCCTGGGTTTCTACAATGGTCACATCTTCTGTCTTGTCTAAATCTTTCTCGAATACCCATATTGCAATGAATTCGATTGGATTTTGGACGACCACGCTCCCTCAATAAACTCAGATTTGGTACAATCGGAAGCCAAACTTGAACCTCATCAGGGTCTTTGTCATTACTTATGGGGGGAAACTCAAATTCGTATACCTTAAAAACTTCAGATAGTAGGTATACGGGATCCACAAAATGGTTATAGTCTTGACGTGTATGCGAGCAAGTTGCTATCACATGAGAGCATGGATACTTCAGAGCTTGAAAAAACCCGCAGTCGCACGTTCTGTCCCTTAGATTTACTCTTAACGACACAACTTCAATCCCTTGAAGAGGTCGCGTCAACTCTATGACACGAAACATTTCATGCCTTCTAGAGAAGCTTGTTACAGACATTCCATTTGATGCAACAATTATTTTTTGTAGATCTGCAACTAATCTAGGGTGATAGACATGACGCCTTGCATCCAGGTTTGAACTTGTCCCCCGAGCTTCATAAAAAGCACCCCCAAACGAAAATATAGTTTTTACCAAAGCCGCTACAGGTAAGTGACGTGCACCCTTTAAGGTTGAATTGATTGCCTCAGCCAAGTTGGTCGTCATGTGTCCATATCGATATCCACCATCATATGATTTCGTCCACATTTCTTTATCGATGAGGCTGATGTAATCGTATCTTTCCTCGTTCTTCGCCCGCAAATCTTGAAGCATTGATTCAAACGTTCGAGGAAGTAGTTCGTAACCTGATAAAAAATGTATAACTTACTAACTTGCTTTCTTTGCAAAATTAAAACGATTGAAAGAAAACAAACTACATCAGTTTCACTTACCCATGCGCATAATTAATTGACGCTCATCATTATTCTTGTACCTTCCATGATAGTTCGCAGCAATGTATCGGAGACAATACCTATGTTGGACAAAGGGAGGTTGCCACATTGAACCCAAAGACTCCATTGCTGCTTTGATCCCAGCTCCGCGATCTGAAATGACACAACAACAGCTATATGAGAGCTTGCTTTTACCATGGGCATGATGGCTTGGCATATCATTTCATAGTCCAAGTTGGGATGATCTTGGTTGACCCCTCCAGCACAACATGTGTGAGGACCGTTGTATACTGTTAGTTCCCATATATTGTTTTTCCTCTTCATTTTCGATACGTGAACCATCCAATTGCATCCGTTTTCGCGTCGGGCACAATAGCATACATATTTTTCGATCGTCGATCGATTGACTCTGGACTGAACAGAATTACGGATATTGTAATTTTTTATAGCCATCACTGCTTCTTCTTTGCTTGAAAACTTCATGCCTAAATATAACTCACCATTATTTATTGATGAGTAATATCCATAGTCACCGAGATGAAGCATATCCGCAAATTCTGGCCCGTACATTGTACCATAATCAGCTTCATACATGTGTGCAGGAGGGTCAGTTTGTGCCACATTTCCTGGAACTTCATCATCATCGAAGTTGAATTGCGGTGATTCTGGGTGAATGAATAATCCAGTCTCAGCACCATCCGCACCAGGCTCACGAAGCGGTTCTTCTGTGGAGATGATGGTTCATCCATGCTCTCCATTTAGGTCGAAGAACCTACTACTTGCACGCCTTCCCCTTGAACTGGAAGGCATATCGACATTGACGTCGAAAAAGCTCGCAGTCGAATGCCTCCCCCTGGAGCTTGAAGTCATCATGTCAAATGGAAACTGCATAGATGGTTGCGTCGATGGCATCTCCATATGGTCAAAGAAATTTGCAGATGAATGCCTTCCCCTTGAACTGGACGCGATGTTGCCATACGGATTGTTCGTGGACCCACCTCAGTACATATCGTAAGGAGTTGCGGATGAATGTCTCCCCATTATGGCATTAAAATCATTACACATTACTGTAGTCGGGCTGTCAACTTGTTCAGCCAGCCCATAGTGGGAGCTTAATGATTGACCCCAACAGCATGCACTTGAACAAATATGTATACATCTCAATAGTGGCGTCTGAATAATTACTTTGAGCTTCAACCATCATTTGAACATCATCATTGTTCGACGACATTCTTTTACTACTTCCAACATGAATCTTCCTCGAAATCTTCGTTATCAGCTCCTCAAGAGTTATGTTTCTCTTGAATGATATTTTAACACGCTCATTTGATACGAAAACAACGCCGGTTTCATCTTTCGAATTTCAACATAATAATAAACAATAGTTGAAAGTCGCACCATTCTTTGAGTTTAAAAGTGCGGCAATTTATATCTGCAAAAAAACTGAAACAAACCTGATTAAATAAATTATATGAACGAAAATATAACACAATAAATTTTTTACACATCAACGTAAATAATTTAAATAATATAATTTTTATATTATTACATGCACTGCAAAACTATTTTGATGTATGCTCCTATTTTCAAAAATTAATTGAAAATAATTAGTATAATATTTTTTTAAATAATCATAATAAACAATAAGTGTAGTAAAAAAAATTTATAACGAAATTATAACGAAAAATCGCACGAACTTCTAAATCAAATATGAGAAAATTACCAAAATTATTACTCGTTGATGGAATTGTTGTATTAATTTATAAGTTGAGAGGAGAGATGTGAGGAGATGTGAGAAACTTAAACGAGAGTGAAGGGTATTTATAACCATATAAGGCGCGGTACCTGCACTGCGCTATATAAGTAAAGTCCGCGCTATACGTACGCGCTGAGCAGGGGCGACGCTATACCCCTACGTGGCGTATAGCGCGGAACAGGGGGCGCGCTATACCCACGTGTAAGCCATGTCAGCGTATAGCGCGGTACAGGGGACGCGCTATACCCCACGTGGCGCCAAATCAGCATATAGCGCGGGGCAGGGAGCGCGCTTTACTGCTACGGGTGTTAGATCGAGAAATATAATCTGATCGGTGTTAGATCGGTAAATATACCGGTCACCGGTGATTTTTCGGGAAAAATGCCTCAAACTTTTGAAAAAAAATCCAATTAAACATTCAACTTTTTAGGGTAATTACATTTAGTATCTAAAATTATTAGTTTTAGTCTGTTTTAGTATCTAAAATTTTAAAATTTTAAAAACGTGCCTAACATTTAATTTATTTATTTTAGTACCCACCATTAATAACTTAATGCATTTAGTACCTAAACTATCAATTTTGGTATATTTTAGTATTTAAACTTTTATTTTTTTCAAAATTTAACGTTATTTTTGAACATGGATACTAAAATGAAATAAAAATTAAACTTTATGTGATTTTAAAAAATTACAAGTTCAGGTACTAAAACTGACCAAAACTGATAGTTTAAATATTAAACGCGTAATTTACCCAACTTTTTATCTAACTGAATTTTTTAATTTCAAAAATAAAATCAATTCAAATTAATTAAACAGTTCCACCAATTTTAACAGTAACCTCTTGTATAATTATCCATTATACATTTTAAATAAAAGGATAAACTATTCATTTAGTACATAAACTATCATTTTTTGTCTGTTTTAGTATTAAACTTTCAATTTTTCTAAAATCATATGTATTGTTTATTTTTGCTTCATTTTAGTTCCTAATGTTTAATTTTTGTTTCATTTTAAGCGTTACAAACTTAACATGTTTAGTGTATAAACTATCAATTTTGGTTGTTTTAGTACCTAAAATTCTAATTTTTTAAAAAACCTAACATTAAATTTTGTACTTGGTATTAAACTGGAACAAAAATTAAATTTTAGGTATCGTTTTGAAAAAATTGAAAGTTTAGATATTAAAATTGATCAAAATTGTTAGTTTAGACATTAAATGCATAATTTACCCTGAATAAAATTACATGACTAAATTATAAATCTAAGCATAAAGTCCATTGGAGACAATTGGATTATTTATGGTTTTGGTCCCTTGAAAGTATAGATATTACTAAAAAAACTGTTGGGTTATTTTGGTTTTGGTGTTTGATCCTTTGTTTTCTTGATTAATGCATCATTGAGTCCATGGGAGACAATTGGATCAGTAGGGGAAAGGAAGTTCATGTTATGCAAGAAGCCAAAGAGTGAGAAAATGGAAGGCAATAATGGAAGAAGGCCAAGTGAAGCAATTTCTAGGAAAGGAACTTCTGGGATTTGGAAAGCATTGATTCATAAATCATCTCTCTTAAAATTTCTTCCCATTAGTTCATTAATTGGTTTATGGAAATGGCATAGAATGTGTGCATTCTTCACCCTATTTTCATTCAAATGTGTGTATTTCTCCCCCATTAATTCATAAATCCCAACTTTTGCCTTTGCCTTTGAAATGTGATGTGTTCTAAATCTATTTATTTGAATATCTTTAAGGGTATATTTAGTTCGATTTGAATACCGAGAGGGGTTTATTTAAGTGGTAAGCAATTTGATATCGCTTAAGTAAGGTATCAAATTCAACTCCTTGTGTATGTAAAAATTCCAACTAGAAGATTCATTCACCAAAATCAAATACGATTTGCCCTAGAATCGGGAGAGTAACTAAAAAATAAGATATGATATTATTCTTTTTAGAGATTTAGGTTTGAGTAACTGTGTTTAAAGTCTATGTGCGCTATCAATTAATTAAAATTTGAAAAAAAATATATTTTGTAATTTATTTAGATTATTAAAAAAATTAAATATAATTATATTAATCTTAATTACATTAAGAATATTAAATTATATCACATTAAATTATATTATTAATTATGAAGATAAAAAGAAACAAAAATCGATACTTCAATAATTCATTTGTAAAAAGTTAACAAAGAGGGAAAAAATGCAAGATTTAAATAGTATTTTTTTAAATATTTGTGATTTATATTTGTTGGAACATATTTTCAGATATAAATTTAAAGATAAGATATTTTAAATATATAAATATCTTATAAAAGTAACTTAATGATTTAAAAAATCCTTTATCTGTTTGGAAAATCAATTGAACCCATATTTTTTTACATTTAAATCTTTTATCAATACTAAATGATTATAAAATAGTATGTATTTTAAATATTCTTAATTATTTAATAATAAACGTTTAATCGTTATACTACAGTCATGTTCGAATTTGAGATTTTTAGAAACAACAATGATTTCTTTAACCATCGAGACAAAGTGATTCGTGCTAATGTGTAAAATTAGATTGAGATGTTCGTTCTATAACTATAATAACTATGTTAAATGTTTGATTCGAATTAATCAATCGATATATTAGATACGTATGATTAAACTATAAAAATTGTTTCAGATGTAAATGAAATAATATTAAGTTTTTATAATTAATGTGTAAAATAGATCTGTAAATAGTTTTACGGATTTTCCGCTGCTTATTCAATGGTCTCAGTTCTGTTTGTTACCCTCCAAAATTTCCCTGATTTCCTGTAGTCACCTCTCTTCAATTTTTACTCCAGCGTCTCAGATAATGGACTACGTCGATCTCCACGAAGTTCACGATGCCGCTATTTCCGCCGCCGCCAACGGTGGCGCTAACCACGTCGACCACGGTTGGCAGAAGGTTTCGTATTCCAAGCGCCAACGTAAGGCCAAATCCACGGCCGATCCCGAAAAGCCCAACCTCACCCTCGTTAACGGAGTCCTAAGTAGCGGCGCTCCCAACGTTTTCCTTTCCATTGAGCAGCAGTCACAGGATCGGCGCCGTCGGATCCTCGAAGCTCAAAGAGCTGCTGATGCCATCGAGGGCGATGCTAAGGTTAAGAATACCAGATCCGATCTCGATGATGACGATGATAGCGATCTGGAAGCGTTAAGACTGACGGAAAGCCGGCGGAGGCGGAAAAGAAGGTGAAGCAAAAGAAACCAAAGAAGACTAAGGTACGGTTGCTGAGGCTGCTGCGAAGATCGATCCAGCTGATCTCTCGGTTTATCTCTGTAAGCATGCAACTATGATAGATTTCATTTTATTTGTTTAAGGAATCAGTTGGTCATCTAATTTTTTCATTGGTCTTGGAATTAGGAATTGAGTGGCGAACAGCAGGAAATTCAAATGCAGAAGTTTGCGAATTTTTATGGGAAGGCATTTCAGGAGGTGGTGGCGGGACAGTTTCCTTGGGTGAAGATGTTTAAGGAGAGCACTGTTGCCAAGCTTGCTGATGTGAGTTTTTTTTTTTACTATTTTCTTCTTTTTAGTATTGATTTATGACAATCTGGAATTTCAATTTGTCTGTTGGATCGGTGAAAGGATGCAATCTATTTATGTATTTTTTTGGAAAGATAAGTTGTTGCCTGTTTGACTGTTTAAATTGAACTCTTTTTCCAAGGCTTGATTTCTGGATTTACTGGATAAAATGTGTTATCATCCATGGTTTTATTAGGAAGCTCATTGAGATTCTTTAAAAATTTATATCTGCATGATTGTAATTGAAACTGACTGATGATGATTTTTCATTGTAGTATCTCTATCTATTTGTTGTGTTTACTTCCTTTCCCTGACTCTTTGACAGATACCCCTTTCGCATATTCCTGATGCTGTTTATAAGACATCAGCCGAGTGGATCAGCCAACAATCCCTTGAGGCACTTGGTTTCTTTGTGCTATGGTCTTTAGACATCATTCTTGAGGATTTGGTGGCCCAACAAGCAAGTGTTAAGGGCTCCAAGAAAAGTGTGCAACAGACATCCTCGAAGTCTAAGGTAACTTATTGGCCTTTTTGCTGTTAAGTTGGTTATATTCTTTGGTTTTTTATCCATTAATTTGATGCCTGACGCTGGTGTGTTGATATTAGTTATTTGCTTTGAGATGTTTGACATGTATTGGTTTTTACATGTTAAGCTTGATGCAGCTTAAAGAAACAGAAACCATGAAACATACAATACCCTTTGAGTGATTGGAATATATGTCCGTGGGAAAGAATTTAATATCATAAAATTTAAAAGCTGGATTATTTCCTTTCAAATGTCTAAACAATTTTATGGGAAGTTCCCTTATTGATGCTCAAGCTAGGCAGCACCTAGTAAATGTTTTCTTTTGAATATGATGAAGTGATAAATCTGGGAGATAGCCGGTTTATGCTTTGAAAGTTGCATTTATTAACTTTAAGGGAGATTGAATTCATTTAATTCAATGAACTTGAGAAACGTTTCTTCATTTTCGTTTTTATTTGTTTCTTTTCCATGTGATTCATGGAGGTTTTGGTTTATCATTATTTAACTTTGCCAGTTAAAAGGCATCTACCTCTAACTTTAGGCAAGAGATACAGTCCACCTTAATTTGGGTTTGATACAAACATAGTTTGCAGGTTGGTATATTTGTGGCACTAGCAATGGTACTGCGACGTAAACCTGACGCCTTAATTAGTGTATTGCTGAAGCTGAGAGAAAATTCAAAATACCAAGGACAAGATAAGCTCCCTGTCACTGTATGGATGATAGTTCAGGTAAGTGGTGGCAACACAACATCAGTCTAACTGATATGTAAATGTTGAAGGTAGTTAAATTTCCGTTACACGTTCCTCTTTAATATGCTTCTTTTTTCACACATCAATGTTTTACTGTCTAGGCATCCCGAGGAGATCTTGCTGTGGGGCTGTACATGTGGGCACATCACCTCTTGCCTATTGTAGGTGGCAAGAACTGTAATCCACAGTCCAGAGATCTAATTTTACAGCTAGTGGAATGGTATTTAGTTTCTATTGTTTCCACCTTTTTTCCCTTTCTGGTTCACTTTTTAATATTTTCTTTGAGCTTCAAATCGAAAAAAAGATTATTCAGTTTTTCCCTTTTTGTCAAAGGATCTTATCTGTCTCAAAAGCTCGGACAATTTTGGTAAATGCCGCTGTTAGAAAAGGGGAGCGTCTGGTGCCACCATCTTCATTTGAGATTCTACTGCGAGTTACCTTCCCTGCATCTTCAGCAAGAGTAAAGGTTAGAATAAGAGTTTGACTCTGTGCATTTATCATGTCATTGAATAGATTGAAATCATTAGTCTCTCAACCTTCTCACTATGTTATGGTAATGTTGTGCAGGCAACTGAAAGGTTTGAGGCCATATATCCCACAATAAAGGAAGTGGCTCTCGCTGGTTCCCACGGAAGCAAAGCAATGAAACAAGTATCTCTGCAGATATTTCTTTTTTCTATCAAAGCAGCCGGTGAAGGTCAGTTTTTTGTTTGAAAATATTTCTTCTTTGTGGTTTCCACTCCCCCTATCCCCCACTTCGTTCTAATGGCAGTTTCGAGGTCACTTTTCAAACAGTTACTCCCCAGCTATCCAAAGAAGCCGCCGGAATAGTCATATGGTGTTTGAACCAGAATGCTGAATGCTACAAGCTTTGGGTGGGCTTTAAACTATTTTAGTTTTTTACGAAATGCATTTATAAGAAGCTTTCTACTCATTAATTGTTTTTTCTCTATCTGGTTGTGAATAGGAAAAGGCTTATCTTGAGAATCTAGAAGCAAGTGTTGCTGTTCTCAGAAGACTTTCTGAGGATTGGAAACAACACCCTGTAAAAGTTACTATTCTTGACCCTTTGAGGGAAACAATCAAGAATTTTCAGAGCAAGGTACTTACGATCCATCTTACTCGGTACTGAGTGTGTCAGATGCTCGGGTTTGACCTCGAGTATATTCAACATTTTCCACCTTTTTTTTCATTTGGAGAGCCATACCTCCGTACCCTTATCCGATTTTATGTACTACATGGGTATGGGGGCACTTGAAAAAGGAAAATTGAGAACAACATAGCTTATTGTGCTACAAAATTTTGTTATTCGGACTTGGATTTGCGTTTCAGTTATGGATATATGTCCGATACATGTATGTCTAAATTTTTTTATATAATTTTCAAGGATCCTTTAAGCATCATATGCCGGACACGGATATTTCAAGAAGGACATAATATTTTTAACATTTTACTTGGAGGATATATTATCAACTGATTTATCATTTTCCTTTTCTCCATTTTCAGAATGAAAAAGCGATGATCGATGAAGCTGATGCTGCCAGACAGGCACTGTTTCAAGATGCAGGCAAGTACTGTAAGCACATATCGGGAAAGCTATCGCGTGGCCATGGATGCTTGAAAGCTTTGGTCGTCCTTGTTGTTGCACTTGCTGCAGGTGCTGCTTTCTTTTCTCAGAACATCGATGCCTCGGACTGGAACAAACTGTCCGAAGCTTTCAGCACCTCGGATTGGAACAAACTGTTCAGTGCTTTCAGAGCATAACAATCTTCAGCATCTCGTAAAACTTCGGTTTTTAGATACATCTTTTTCGATTGAGAACTTCTAACTGGCAAATGGGAAGGGGAAAAGAATACTACTAGGATAGCGGCTTAAGGAAGATGATCGTAAGATTATGCAATGAGTTTGGTGATTTACTACAGATTACGTGTATTTCAAGTAATTTATTATAATGACTTTTGTAGGTTCAAATAATACGGGGATTGAAAGTTTCTTGGGTTAGTTGGCTGTTAGGTGTGTGAGCATAACTTGCTTTAAACTTCGAAACCGATCCGGTCGGGATTTGCTCGAGTCGGTTTGTTTAAAACTGTTTTGGCTCAAATTTGTTACGAGTTTCAATCCAAGATCTATTTGCGAAATGAATGGTTTAATAGATTGTTTTTATCGAGGGAGAGCCTAACCACGGCTAAGGAAATATTTGACTGAAAATATTATAAAACTCATAATATTTTAGATTGGACGTAACTTAAAATATTAATTTTTTTCTTAATATTTTTTTTTGTTAAAAGTTTTCTTTATAATATTTTCGGTTAAACATAAAATATTAAAATAATAACATTTTAGGTTGCGTCTAAATTAAAATTTTATGATACTTGTAACATCTAAGATCACACATTTTTTATTGTTCTTTTGCTTTAAATTAGATCGTTGTACCTTGTAATGTTTGATTTATATTTTTAAATGTTTGATTTTTGTACTTTTGCCTGCAGCTTTTCACACACGTCATTCGTTCTCGTGTTAATCGGACACGTATAGTAAAATGTACTTGAAACAACAATTTGTACTAAAACTAGAAAAGCATTGAAGCTGTGTTCTTAGTTTGCAGAACCGAAGTTCACAGAGTGAAAATGGGCAACCCTTGAAGAAGTTGTCGAACAAGAGTTTATATAATTCGGGATTTAAATTGTAATTGCGATAGAACTTCAACCGCGAAATGACGATCATAACATCGCGCTTTACAGGCAGAAAATTACAAAAGGCCGACATATGAGGAGGTTAGGAAGACCTTCAAGCCTTCCTTTAGTGACATTGGCAAAGCTGACGAATTTAAATCGACGAGATGATGAATACTATGTTGTGTTTTGTAAGGTTTCTATGTTTCTTTTTCTTGGTGAAGGCATCGTTTTCATTGTTTGCATTCAGGTTTGGCCGTCAGATATTTGTATGTTCTATCATATTTCTCTACTTCATAATTATATCTTTTATATAGATGAGATTGTGTTTTATAAGATTAAACTGTATATTTTATAAGATACTAATTTATAGATGAGATTGTGTTATAAAATAATTTAGGTACTAAATACTAATTTATCTTTAATTATATGTATCAAAAAGTCAATCGGACCAAATCTAATATCACACTTGTATTATAGATGAGATTGTGTTTTATAAGATTAAACTATTATAGATGAGATTGTGTTTTATAAGATTAAACTGTATATTTTATCTTATTATTTTTAATAGTACATGATAATTACAAGGTAATATATGTTCATAATTTCTTTTGTTATTAACAATACTTTTATATTTACATCGTTGAATCTCATATCAATAGCTTAATTTATTGACTCGTAATCTTAAATTATTATTATTATTATTATTATCTTTTTGTTGCCCTATTGATTCTAAGGGTATATATTGACTAATTTAGATCGACCCGTATCGTACACCGGGTTTTATTGGGTGAGTTTCCCAATAGTGATTTTCTTTCTGCATCTATAAGGACTCAAATCTGAAACCCTACTTAAATGATATCAAATTGCTTATCACTTGAACTAACCCGTGTTTGTTCATAATCATAAATTATTGAATGCCTGTAACGTTCACAAACCAAATATTATAATATTATATCATAATATAAAATTACATTCTATGGTCTTAAATAATATAAATTGAAATGTCTCCTTCATTCAATTCATTGATATCAATTTAATTGAGAATAAAATGACTCATTTATAAGATTATAATTTAATTTTTATTTATAGTAATAAATAATTATCATGACAACTAATTAATTCATTAAATTGAATAAAGTATTCTTATAATATATAACTATTTCTATAAATTTTATTATTAAAAAATTAATTATGTATTATCTTTTAATGAATTTTTTGGTTGTATTCTAGTGATAATAAATACGAAGAAAAAACAGTGCTTAGCGAGCTCGAAAATTTTGCCGACCCACGGTCTTGGTTTTAAGGAGTTGAAGCAAATAAACAATGCGTTGTAGTAGTAGTAGTAGCTCAAGGATGAAGAATCTTGAAGACGCCATTATCGCAGAGCTTTCTGCTTCAACAAGCCCTTCAATGGCGATAGACCCTGAGCTCGTACGCCTTCGCTTGCAGCAGTTGCTTCCTTCTTTCCAAACCCCCGTTCACCCTCCTTACTCTTCGGTAACTGTCAATCTCCCTTTCTTTTTCAAGAAAGAATTCTTTCTATTTCTTTCAATTACCCTGTTGTTTGATGTTCGATTCTGTAATTTTATTGAAGTTTTGTTGAATTTGCGTGCAACCCAGATCTTTAATTTGTTTTTTTATATATAGATACTTATATGGAAGATTATTGAATTGGGAATCCAAGATATGACGGCAAAAAAACCCGTTTTCCTCTTTAGAAAAGAATTGAAATTTTAGGTCTTTAATTGTTTATTTATCTTCTCACTGTTGCCTTTCTTGGTGTTTTTTTAAAAAACTATTTAGATGATTCGACAAGCAATTTTGAAATTAAATGAGGAGTGTGGATCAACTGAGGAGGCTATGTCGAGGCATATAGAGAAAGAACACCCGGGTTTGCCATTCGCCCATGCTAGTTTCTTGAGTCATCATCTGAAGAAGCTTTGTAGTGAGGGAGAGCTTATATGTGTTCGTAATGAACGGTATATGATCAATGTGGATGATGATGTTATCGAGAATGTTGAGAAGGGCGATCGTGCCTTAGTCCAAAGGGGGAGTGAAGTTGAGGCTGTTGATGGCTGGAGTGGGGTAAATGAGGATCGAGCTCCGGAATCTGAGAATCAATATGAAGTTGGAAGACGAAGTGCTGAAGTGGATGCCCGGAATACAGCGTGTGAGCAAAGAATGGAAGCTGGAAGGGAGTCAGTTCAATCGGTTCAAGAAGGTCTAAACTTTAGCGGACAAATCAAACCAGGTAACCAGTTAAAGATATTTTGTGCGAATGGAGACATTGTATCAGGTAACGATGAACAGTATATGGTCCAAGTGGACGATGGTGATTTCGGGAATGAGGAAATGAATCATGGATTGAATGTCTCAAATAGCGATGAGAAGGAAGGTCAAACCTTGATTCAATTAAGTGGGAGAAGAGTCGAGGCTATTGATGGATGGAGTGGGGTGAATGGTGATCAAGCTGCGGAATCTGAGAATCGATGTGAAGTTGAAAGAACAGAGGGACCCAAAGAACAGAAGGAAGTCGTGAAGGAACCACTTACAGATGCTCAAGAAGAAAGTCAAAACTTTAGTGGTCAAATTGAAGTGAGTCATCATTTGGAAAAGCACATGGAGATTGATTGTGCCAATAACGAACACTATATGGTCCAGGTGGATGGTGGTGATTTGGACAAAGAAGATGAGGAGATGAGTCATCGGTTAAGCATTTCAGATAGAGATGAGAAGGAAGATCAAACCGTTGTCCAAGTAAAGGGGAGAGAAGTTGAGGCTATTGATGGCTCAAATGGGATCAATGGTGATCAAGATGCTGAATCTGAGAATCAATGTGAAGTAAAGGGGGAAGAAGTTGAGGCTATTGATGGTTCAAATGGGATCAATGGCGATCAAGATACTGAATCTGAGAATCGATGTGAAGTAAAGGGGGGAGAAGTTGAGGCTATTGATGGCTCAAATGGGGTAAACTGCGGTCAAGCTGCGGAATCTGAGAATCGATGTGAAGTAAAGGGGAGGGAAGTTGAGGGTATTGATGGCTCGGATGGGGTAAACTGCGGTCAATCTTTGGAATCTGAGGATCGATGCGAAGTTGAAAGATTTAATGTTGAAGTGAGCAGTCAAAATAAAACATGTGAGAAAATAATGGAAGGATTTGAAGAACAAAACGAAGTGGCAGAAGAAGTCGATGCAGCAAAAGGAATGCTAACTAAGGTGGCTCAAAAACGAAGGGGACAAAAGAGAAAAAGACAGAAGAATACTAAACGACAGATAAAGGTAGTTCATCCTATATAAAATCTGTTTATTGTATTCCAATTAGCTATATTTTCTTCATATAGTTCTTGTAAAAAAAAAACTGAACAAATAAAACACGACTGACCTGGTTGGGCTTAGTTGGGTGAATTAAAGGAGAATTGGGGTTTTGATAATGCTTATTGCTGTCTACTGTGCTTATGACACTATTATATGAATTCTGCTTATTGTAATGTTGCAATTTCTTTGTGTGAGATAAAGGATTGTTTGAATTGGTCATTTCATGTGCACAAAGATTATTTCCATTGAGAGAACTATTCAGTGTCCCCACAACCACAAATAATGTGTTGGAAATGCTCAAGTCCTTAAGTACCGTGATTTATGTGTCACATTTCGAATGGAAGTGATATTTGTTGACGTAGGGTAATTGTTGCATAAAATCCTCTCTTTTGACTAATTTTCTGATGATTTTTAGATCTTCATATTTTAGGTCACCCTTTAATCAATGCTAACATTGTTACATTACAGAAAGAGGGTTTCCATCATCAGTTGAGCATTTCAGATAGAGTTGAGAAGAAAGATCTAACCTTAGTCCAAGTTGTGGAATCTGAGAATCAACGGGAAATTGGAGGACATAGTGTTGAAGTCAGTGATCAAAATATAGCATGCAAGCAAAGAATGGAGGAACTTGAAGAACAAAACGAAGGCAGAAAGGAATCACTTAAAGAGGTTCAAGAAGAAAGACTAAACTCTAGTGGTCCAATAGAGGTGGCTGATGAAGTCAATGTTGCAGTAGAAAAGCTAACTAAGGTGACTCGAAACCGAAGGGGACTAAAGAGAAAACGACAAGCGAAAACTAAAGGACAGAGAAAGGTAGTTAATCTCTATTTTTGAAAGAAAAGTGGGGTCTCGTTAAACATAAGTAATATAACAACTGTTTTTAGTATTCCATTTAGCTATACTATTTTCCTATAGTTGTGATAAAATGGTTATAAACTGAACAGATAAAATATGCTTATCTGGTTGGGTTTAGTTTGGGGGAAAAAAAGGTGAATTGGGTTTTCGATAACACTTATTGCTGTTTACATTCTTAAAGTAATGTTTCAATCTCTTAGTATGATAAAGGTTTGTCTGAATTGGTTATTTCTTGTCAAAAAATATTATTTTCATTGAAATAACCATTCAGAATCCTCACAAATGATGTGTCGTAAATGGTCAGAGTTCTTGAGTACCTTGATTTACATGTTAAATTACATGTAAAGAGTTTCCATTGTTGGCATATTTTCGGTCGGGGGATATCATCATTCTTCAGTTGCTTTCTATAATTGCAAAGATTGCAGTATGCAGTATTTATTTGTGATTGAACTTTCAAAACAAACAACTTATTGAGATTTAATTCTTTGTTGAACTGAAACAGGTTCTGAAGAGTGATGATGATATCCCCCAGCCTACCATGGAAGTCGAGAAGAAATATGTCGAGGAGCAACAACAGCAAATGGAGGGTGGAAGTGGAGTAACAAAATCTGCTGGTAAACAAGAGCAACTACAGCAGTGTAAGATGATTAGTGAGCAAGTCCACCCACACAGCCTGAAAATCGACATCAGAACCAACATGCTGGTATTGCCTTGTGATAGGGATGTAAAAGACGTGAAGACTCGTCCAAAGCGTTCTGTCCGTCTTTTAGAAAAGCAAAAGAAAGAACCTTTAAAGCATGAGGAGCAGCAGAAAAGAAAGCTTCGCGACAAAAGATGGCGTTCCTTTATTGTTTGTGCACTACCAGCACCGCAATCAAGGACAAATATTGACCTGAATGCAGGTAAGCGAGTGACAGACTCGAGGTCTGCATCTCTTGGATTGAGAGAGTCAGGGGAGATCCTTTTAAGGCAACTTAAGCGTTCTACTCCTACAAAGCCTAGAGGTCTTCGAGGGAATACATCTAAGAGGTATACTCAAAGTGAGCCAAAACCAGATCGTGTGTCCAAAGATCTAGAATTCGAGAAGCAAGAACAGAAGCTTCGAGAACCAGAAAAGCTCCCGGAATATGAATTAAAGACCAAGCTAGCAAATTTTGGGGGTGATAAGGCAGCTGTATCGCCATCAATTAAAGGGAAAGCCTCAATGGATCAAGGGAACCAAACGGGTTTGTCAGGGGAGATCCTTTTAAGGCAACTTAAGCGTTCTACTCCTACGGAGCCTAGAGGTCTTTGGGAGAAAAAATCTAAAAGGTTTTCACAAAGTGTGCCAAAACCAGATGGTATTTCCAAAGATGTAGAACTCGAGAAGCAAGAACAGCGGCAGTTTCGAGAACCCAAAAAGCTTGAAAAGTATGAAATAAAGACCAAGCAAGCAAAATTTGGTGGTGACAAGGCAACTGTATCCCCATCAATTAAAGTGAAAGCCTCAATGGGTTTGTCTATTGTTTGTGCTTTGCCGGCATCACAGTCAAGGACAAATATTAACTCAAAGGCACGTATGCCACCGACAGACTCCATGTCCGCATCTCCTGAATCGAGGGAGTCAGGGGAGATCCTTTTACGGAGTCTTAAGCATTCTACTCCTAGAAAGCCTAGAGGTATTTGGAGGAGTACACCTAAGAGGTTCACTCAAAGTGAGCCAAAACCAGAGCAAGCAAATTTTGGGGGTGAGGAGGCAACTGTATCCCCATCAAATAAGGTGAAAGACCCCATGGATCCAGGGCACCAAAGGGACCGAATAAAGGTTTATGTTCGGAGAAGCAAATCCCAGCTAAAAGAACCCGGAAACCACAGCATTTGAAAAGAAACAGCTATGGGAGTTCCACATCTGTGACTGAATCAAAAATGACCAAGGGTTCCTTCCTGAGAACCTCAATCATCTGTAAAGAAAAAAGGGGTACTTTCCTGTTGAATCTACCTAGTGGTTATGCAGTTGGCATCCATATTAACTATGGTACCGTGCCGCCGGTTTGTCTGTTTTCTTCTTGCTATGGTGTTAGCTCTGTCACAGACTATTTTCTATGGCTTATCGTTGATCGAATGCTGACCCCGGTGAACCTTTGTTTATTTTCTGTTTCTGCTTTGAAACTATATGCTTGCTTCTGGTTTACCCATTTCTATCTTCAGATCTTTTGAAAGCATTGATATAAACTTATTGTTGATATTAGTGATACTAATGTTTTCCATGCATTATATTCACATTCTGGATTTGGGTAATTATTTGATACATGTGATCGATGTATAATAATACTTTATTTATTTTAATGTTTTTTTTTTGTAAAATCATGTATCGTAATTATGTCCGAGGATAATTTATTGGCATAATGCCAAAAAAACCCTTCATTTTTGATCATTTGATCACTTTAACCCTTATCCTATTTTTTAGTTAGTTTAACCTTTAACATTTCACTTTTGGTTAGAATAATTATCATTTGATGAAAATTGTTAACTTTTATTTGAATGGAAATTATTAATCGATTAATGTCGATTGTTAATATAACAAATTAACCTTCTCCAATAAAGTTACAAAGTGAATTGGCAAATTGTCTAAAAAGATAGGGCCAAATAAGGGTCACTTTTATTATTGAGAGTTAGAATAATTTAAGAAGAGAATAGAGCCTAAAATGGTATGCAATTAAATGTTAATGGCTATTTATAGTATTATCTCTATGTTCTAATGTAGGTTTGATATATAATTAGCATTGAATTTATTAGGGGTGGTAGACGGGTAAAATTTTGTGGATTTCGCATCTTATCCGCATCACTTGGGAAGGGGATGGGTATTAGTTTAGTGAGTAGTGGGCGAATGTGAATATAAAAAGTCATACCCGCCGTAGGTAGTGGGTCGGTGATGGGTTTAAGATCTTACTCGCTTCGCATCCCCCCTATATCTTCCCACCGACTAACTATCCACAATATAAAGTTTAGACCATTACGAATTTAAATATAATTTCAAAGATTATCTTGTAAATATTAAGATTTTGTAGGATATGATCAGTAATTTAATCAAATATTAAAGTATAAATATTTTTTAAATTAAAGTATGTCGTTTCTCCTATCTCAAATTGGTGGGTATACACGGGTACAAACTTGTACGGGATAGGTGGTAGATAACCAGTTAGATAATGGGTGTGGAGATGAATTTAAGAATGTAACCGCGTGGGCGGGTGTGGATTTAAAATTTTTACTCGTAGGTGTGAGTAAGTCGTTAATACGAAAATATTAAGTTGGTATGGTGATGGGAGAAAGGGTATACGCACATGTCCCGCTCGTTTGTCATTCCTAAAATTTATCAACTTCTTTCAATTGTTTTTTTTATCCAATTCAGTCCTTGAATTAGCCATGACTTTACAATGTGGTGACTGAATTTAAATAATTTTTAACATATGGTGATAATTTAAATAATTTTTAGCATGTGATGATATGGATATTTTAATAACCAATGGAATTGCAACATGCATTATTAATTATTAAATTGAAATATCACATCATATACGTAACAAATTGAAGCTATAAATCTAATAAAAACAGAACGCAGAGATAAAATATTTAAAAAATACAAGTTTAACTGCCAAAATAGACATCAAATCATAGATTAAACTTCTAGAATAAAAATATTGAAAAATTAATAATAAAAGAACAAAGCAAAAACAGATAGAAGAAAGACTTCTATAATTATAAACAAAAAAAAGTTGAAAAGGGATTGGAATTAATAAAGATAAAGAAAAGTTATAAAACGGTCCCTTGATTATAGGGTATTACTTTGTTAAATATCTTAGTTATAAAAAATTACAAAATAGTTCTCTATAGGGAGTTACTTTGTTGAATCTCTTAACTACTAAAAGTTACAAAATGGTCACCCAAACTATTGTTAAAAAAATTGAAGATTGTCTGAGCTATATGTTAACCTACTGACTGAGATATGATAAATTTTGATCTCATAATCTCAAACGACTATCGTATCTCAATAATCATGTTAATGTCCAACTCGGATGACTGTTAATGTTTTAATGAAAAAGTACTAGTTTGCAACATAATTAATAATTGACTGACTATTTTATAACTTTTGATAGTTGAAGAGTTTTGTAAAATAGTATTATATAGTCGAGGGAACATTTGTAGTTTATCCTATTAACTAATGTAGGGACAAGTCAGATGATCCAACCCATGTCCTAAGCATACTCATTGGGCTATCATTACATAAATTATTAATATCCACTTCGATAAACGCGCAACTTACTTGTATCTCTACTGTTAAGCAACACGGTTTCGCCGCCCCCACCGGTGGCGCCCACCGTCATTTCAAACTATAAAAACACCGTAAACTCAAACGCTATTATCAAATATCAATCCAAAGCCATGGGATCAAAATCTATCTGCGTAACTCCTTTCCTTTCACGCCTCCCAAATCACTGACCCAGGAAATCGACCTCCAAGGCGACGCCGACGATATCCGCCACCAGAAGATCGGATAACGATGATGACCCAAACTGCAACTGCGGCGGAGGACGACGGCGACCCTTCGATGAAAACATGATTGTTCTGCGGAAAAGGATACACGAGATGAAGATGATCGAGCGGAACTACGAGCCGCCGGCGGATTGGATGGAGTGGGAGAAACGTTATTACACGAGCTACGATTCGATCATATGCGATGTTCTGGGCGTTTTGCAGTCGGTGTTGATGAATACACAGCCGAGCTTCGCCGTGGGGATGGTTGCTTTGATGGTGTTGAGTTTGCCGGCGTCGGCGGCTTTCGTTGTTTTGCATGCCGTTGACGTGATTAAGAGAATAGTCGAAAGTGAGATTCATTTATGATATAAAATCCATAATGAAATCTGAAATATAATACTTAAGAGTGTTGAAATATTAATTATATAATATAATATAATACGTAAATTTATTTATTATAGTCACTTAATTGTAATTTATCGGGAAATTTTTTTGGTAAGGAGTATCATGACTATTAATGTTTGTAGACTTTCGATGTAGGTTTCTTTTATTGGTATTTTTCTCGATTTGTGATTCTACATGATTACATGGTTGGTAGTTTTTTCGAAGCCTGGTTTCTCTGTTTGTTTGTACAAGACGATCCGTTGTTTATCGTTAGGGTTGAACAAAACTCGACTCGACAAATAGTCCATTGGTTTTTACTTTTTAATTTTGCTCATTTTTTCTTTAAATTCGCTTTTATCTAAAATACATTCTATTTTTTTATTTGAAAAATGCATTCGACTTTGTTATTCTTACAAATAGGCCCTTGTTTTTTTTTGTTTTTAATTATTTTCAATTTGTGCACAAAAAGAAAAACAAAAGAAAATCTAATTTAGCAGAACAATAAGGACAAAAAAATGTAACTTATAAATTTTATCACTTCAAATTTTTTTTTCTTATTTTGATCATTAAAATTTATTTTTTTAAATCACTCATTAAATTTTTTATTTATTTCTATTTTGATCACTTGAATATTAAATAAAAATAAAAGAGTGACATGACAGCCACATCTATTGATATAAATTGATTTTTATTGACATGAATCTCATGTCATTTTTCTTTTTTCGTACTTTTTAGTTTTTTTTAAAGATGAAAATTTTATAGTTTCATGCTTATGTCATATTGAGGACACTAAAATTGTAATTCTCTAACGCTTTCTCTGATCACTCAAAATATTGATGAACTCATCTTATTATCTCTTACCACTCTATAAGTTTAAATTTTACCTAAATCGCTTTAAGACTCATAAAACTCCAAATCACTCTAATCTTTAATATCCACAATCTTTAAACTATCAGTTTTGGCCCGTTTTAGTACCTAAAATATCAATTTTGGCCCGTTTTAGTACCTAAACTTTCAATTTCTTTAAAAAAATCAACGTTAAATTTTGAACAAGGGTACTAAAATGAAACAAAAACAAAACTTTAGGTATGGTTTTGAAAAAATTGAAAGTCTAGGTACTAAAAAGGACCAAAATAGATAGTTGAGGTACTAAACTCATAATTTACCCAATCATAAACAGTTACGTGGTGGAACGAACTGCAGCAGTAATCGCCTGCTCTTTCTCAGTATTTCTAACGCAAAATCTAATGCTCTCTCACTTTCACTATCTTTGATCGAATCCTTCGTCAGTAAGATCTCTTCTCTTTAATTTATTTTCCTTTTAAATTTGTATTATTTATTAATGATCGTACATATTTTTATGTTTCGATTTCGCGTTGGTGAATTTGATTCCAAAAAAAGGTAAAAATGTCCGGCGTATCACTTGCTATGGCTCTTAGAAGTGATCCCGATCACACGGTGGCGGCAGGAGAAAAACCGGAGCGCAAACCGCAGCTACAGCCGCAATCGGAGGTGGGCGGCAGCATAATGGGATCGTTGCGTGTGATCGAGCTCCAACTGGTGGTTTTCATCATGGTTTTCTCGATTAGCGGCCTCGTCCCGCTCATCGATTTAGTCTTCCCCGCCTTCGCCTCCGCTTATATCATCGGCCTCTCGCGCTTCGCCTTCCCGTCCTGCGGTTACGTGCCGACCGCCTCGCAAGAGATTTTCCACGGCAGCAAACTCTTCAGGCTCTACGTGGTCATCGGGACGACCATCGGGCTTTTCTTGCCGCTCGCTTACGTCTTGGGCGGCTTCGCGAGGGGCGAAGATCATGATGTTCGAGCGGCGACGCCGCACTTGTTCTTGCTCTCGTTTCAGATTCTAACGGAGAATGTGATCGGCGGACTGTCTTTGTTTTCACCGCCGGTGAGAGCACTCGTACCGTTGCTATATACAGTCCGGAGGATCTTCGTTCTCATCGACTGGATCCATGATGTTTGGCTCATCAAAGCTCTGCCTACAGATGCACGACTGAAGGTAAATTTTCTCAACAAAATCCGCCACTGTCGATCATTCGACGTCTAGTTTACGATTACATCGGTTGTGCAGGACATCGTATGGCATTGGTTTGGGAAAGGCCTGGCGGTTGCGAACCTATTGTACTTCTCTATCAATCTCTTTCTCTTTTTGATTCCGCGATTCCTTCCTCAAGCATTCGAGAGGTATTTTAAGGAAAGGGTTGAGATACACGGCAAGACGGCGGAGGATAACCGTCCTACGGCGGCGAACAAGCCTCAGTCCACCAATAAGAAAGTAGATTGACTCGGAATGTGTTCAATTGCTCAAATTCGGATGTAAATGTTTAGACAATGGCATGTGTTTGATATACATTAATTATTATTTTAGTTTAGAAATAATGTAAAAAATTACTTTATTATAAATTACATAAATGATTCCCGATTATAGGATACTGTCTTATTAGGTATTTCGATTATTAAATGTTACAAAATTGTCCTCGAACTATAGAATATTATTTGTTGAGTTCATTGACTATCAAAGTTATAAAATGACCACCCGATTATTTATTATGTTCTAAACTCTTTTTCCGTTAAAGTGACGATATTCTGAGCTAAACGTTGATCTATTGATTGTGATATGATAAAAGTTGATCTTAGAATTTCAAACGACTATTATATCTCAATCATCATGTTAATGTCCAACTTAAACAACTGCCAATTTTTTAACGGAAAATGACGAATTTGGAATATAATGATTAATGAATAGTCATGTGATTATTTTGTAACTTTTAATTGTCGAGGAAGTTAACAAAGTAACATTCTATAGTCGAGGGACCATTTTATAACTTTTAATAGTTGAAGACCTTAATAAAACAGTATCCTATAATCGAGATAATTTGTGTACTTTACCCTACTTTATTATTAGTTGAATAGTAAAATGAGCTGAAGGGTCAATACAAATTCGTTTGACATGATTAGCTATTTTCGTGATATTCGGAGAAGTCAAGGGGCTTTTATCGAATTATCCCACATAGTTAGCAAAATAATCACGTTGCTAAGCGCGAACAAAGTAATCAAACTCTTGAGGCTTCATTGTAATTGTTGTATTTATGATAAATAATAGTACCACGTAGTTTATCTGATGCGCGTGAAGCTATAGCCAAGCGGCTGGAGAGTGTTTACTCATCCATTTCGGCAAGTTCTTCTTTTACTGGCATAACTTCCTCTCTTTTAAATTTGTTCATACACTGCCTACATCCATGAATGGTCATTCTATGGAGTACCAAATGACATGATTTTGGCATCCATATTTATGTCTATTTTTCCTAGAAATTGACCAAACTCTCCTCTGACCCTCTTTCTTTTAAAAAAAAAAAACTGTTTCCTTTGTTGCCTTCTAGGTTACCAGACGACATCTATCCTCAAGAATTGAGAGTGTGGATAATCGCCTGGATGAAATGGCTGATATCACTACTACTACACAAGAGGAGGTGAGATAGAAGCTTAAGTTTCATGTATCGATCCCTTTTGTTATTCACTGACAATTGATTGATTTGTTATGATACAAGACGAATAAAAGATGCTCTGTAATACCTCAAGTATCATGTCAGTGACTTCATTGAAAAGATTTAAAATTTAAGGATTTAATCGAATAATGATAGGGTGCAATTTAAACGAGATTCGCGACTGCTTTCTTTGCTTCTATCAATGTGTATGTTTTTCTATCATCTTCATAGGATATGACAAACGAAGGGGTAAACTGGTTGTGTGATTATGCCCAGACTATGGAACAGAATAAACCCACTTATCTGATCTGCAATGAACTATATGTTTTCCATCGTATCTCTTCTAACCTCCTAGACCCGGCCTGGACGTCACGGTCGAATTTCGGAGACCACGACATCGTTAATTAGATTGAACAGAAATCAAGAAGAACTCATGTCTTGCCATGCATCGTCGTTAAATCGTCAAAAGAATTCAAGAGTTCTTTGTACTTAAAAACATACCACGAGTTCTAGATTCGAAAACATTAAGAAAATCATTATCCCAAGTCCCATAAAAAGAAATACACAATATATATATATATATATATATATATATATATATATATTCAACATAAAACAAATAATAAAAAGTCCGAAAAGAAAACGTCCATACAATGTCTGGAAGATAATGACAATAAACGATCCTCTAAGTATGGATCGTAAATCCTAAAAGTCTGAGTAATTTGAAAAGACGAAAACTAGAAAATGAACTACGAAGCCCAGTATGCCCTCTAAAGTAAAGTAGATAACCAAGCATACACAGAACAATACAATTAAAGTACAACATTAAATCCGAATTTAATGAACATAAATCAACACCAAGGGCACTCTACTTTACCTTTCGCTATAGAGAAACATGACAGGGTTATAATCCCATGCAGATGTTAGAACCGGGAATTAATCTCAAATAGATGTCAGAACAGAGAATTAATCCCATGCAGATCAGAAATACATCAATAAGCAGATAAACAGTGGTGCTACATTATTCAGAAATATGAATGATACTGGTAACTGCAACCAAATTACAAACTTACTTTAAGCAGAAGTATTAACATAATAGTCAAACTTATCCGAGTATCAATTAGGTAAAGAAGACACACCTAAAGAAGATAACCGATATCAACTAAGCCTTACGCTTCCCACAGTCAATAGTACTAGGTCCTGCAGATCGAGAACCTAAAATAGTACTTTACCATAAATACAGATGCTAACCACTAAATAGAATATGCCATAAAATACCAATCTAATACTTACCCATATCTCAAAACTAGTGACTGGAATTGAGCTGAGGATGACAGACTGATCAGGGTCTATTGGAAAGCGCTCGGAGATACGAAAGTACCTTCATAAAATTAAATCAAAAAGTGAATTCAAAATCCCACACTTTACTTAACATAATTAAGATTAAATACGGAAAATGAGGTAAAACAAGGTCAAACGACTCAGGACGTTGAAAAACATAAATATATTGATTTTCGAAAAAAGTCAACGGTCAAAGGTCGGGTTAACTGGTTGACTAGTCCAGCTGCAAACCAGTTCAGTCGGTTTTGAATTTAAAACCTCATGAACAGTGACAAGATGGACACAAGGACGCCGGCGGTGAGAGTCACTGAGGCCGAAACGAAGACCAAACGGAGGGAAAACACAATAACTCTAGTGAGTGAGAAAAATAAACTGTTTGGGAAAATAATTTAACAGAACACGGGGAAAATAGCGGAAAAGGGAGTGATTTTAAGTTTTAAACCCAACCATGGGCAAATTATGCCTTAAGCCCCTGAACTATGCTTAAGTATTATTATTTTTAAACCTTTCAATTTAACCCACAACAACTAGGGTGTGTGACATCTCTCTTCTTTCAGCGGTATATATTTGTCAAGATTTTGTTATGCGAATGAATATACTGTGGTATGCTTGAGCTTGAAGCTAAACATATGAACAGATGATTATTGCTCTTTTGGATCACTGCCGATCACAATCACGTTTCTACAGCTGTGTTTTTATATTCACTTATTTTAGACGTTGGCTTTCATGCTGGTTCCTATGCCTCATGTTTCATCGTCCCGAGTGTTATTCAACTCTTGCAGGCTTCACCCACAAGCTCCTCCCGGCCAGCTCTTGAATCCCCCAAAGAAAGCACCGTCTAGGGTCAGATCCTTTTTCTCTTTAATGCACTGTGTGATGAATGAATACTGCTCTGAAATTAAATAATGGAACTTGGAAGTTCGGTTCAAATTTGTTCTGACTTTTCATCAGACATGTATGTAAAGATGACTGTCCAAAATTCTTCCGAAAATTTAGAAATAATGAATTTACTTATATCCGACACTCGCTTAACTTCGAGATACATAGATTGGAATCAAATCATGGCATCAAGTCCAAACCAAATGGTTCATCTAAAACAAGTTTTCGTCCCTTCTAGTAAATCCTTCTCTCCCATTTGGTTTCTGGCAGGTTAAGAGATCTTCCAGAAATGCTTTCTCCGGCTCTGGCCTTAAGGTTTTAGCCCTATCTCTCTCTGTAACAATTGGTCTCGATGTATCCTTTTTATGGTTTCAATGCTTATATTACATATCTGGTTTTCAGGAAGTAGGTGAATCAAGCAGCCATGATGTCAGCAACGGTAACCGGGCTCCAGAAGACGATACCAACGTCTCCTCAAGTTCCGGTTTCTTCGGGACAATGTTTTCCAGTCGGACCAGTTCTTTTCCTTTCCTTGCAAGAACTCGCAGCGCAACTAATGCGGTGCCACAACAGGTGGGAGGATCAAGTGGACAACAATAGCAAACACCCTATTTTCTGCTTGATTCGTATGGATGGCCTCTCCAGGCCTCAGGATTGTCTTAAAGACTCTTCAGTTCCCTTTGAATCGACCGGGAAATTTTAGATTTCTTTTTTATGTTATTTAGATCGTAGATTAAAGATTTGATGGATCATACACTTTCATCAATTAATAGCCTATGTGGCATGGTTTGGTTCGGGTTTTGGCCTTAAGTTGCAGCTGCATTTAGAAGATATACCAAGTTTGAATTCCATACGTAATATATTTCAGTTTAGATTTTATTCTTGTCTAATTTTAATTCGTTGGATATAATGTGGATAATGTGTATAAATCAAATTATCTCGGTGGTTAAAGGAATTGTTATTTTTAGAGGTTACGGTTCGAATACCAACAACTGTAGCAGGGTGATTGAGCATTCATTGTCAAATGGTTGAGAGTATTTAGAACATATAATATGGTGTTTATGCAAAGAATGTAAGATTATTAAGATATTAATTTTATTTGGGAAAAGGTGCTATTGATTAAATTAATAAGAAAAGGTGTAAATTGTTCAAATTACGGGGTGTTATGAAGTAATAAAATCTATTAGGTTAGTGATTAAAATATATATTTTCAAACATTAGTGACTAAAAGGAAAATATATATGAAGTTGAACAACTGGTTATGTAGTTTACCCTAGTGTAGTAAGTAACTAAAACCGGCGGCGAGGGGGTGTATACGTTGCAAAATGCTAACCATGTAATCGAACTCGTAAATCACCTCAATTCAAACCACAAAGCAATCGGAAAATCCAGTAATCAATGGAAAATTCTAATTAATTTGTAATTTTAAAGCACCAAATTCGTTTCTTTGTTCTGTAATTTTTGTTTCACCGTACTTTAGCAGTCGTCTCTACTGTCCCCGTATAGACGCCCACAACGTACAAACATACGGTTCAAACCGTAGTCGGCCATGGCTCTTCCTCTTGGCAAGTTAACTATCCTCGTCGGTGCAGGTCTGCGCTATCATCGCTCTTCTCCAATTTTTCATTTTTACGAATCAGTTATTGTTCCGTGTAATCGGGTTTTGTTTGGTTTAGCGAAACTAAATTTAGCGTTCGATCTGGACTGGTGTTCTGTTGTCGGGACTAATGTTGTTTAGTGCTTAGATTGATTGTGAATCTGTAGGGAATGTGTGCTCCGGCAAAGCTATGTTTTAGTGCTCTGTTAGATAGTGTATTGGGGAGCTGGATCATTGCTGTGGTACTGGGATTTTAATTGGATTGCAAGATGGAATCTTGTTTTTGTTAGCTGAAAGATGATCCACCTGCTGGAAATTGTTAGAAACGGCGAGGCCGGTGGTCTTGAATGATATTCGATCGAATAGTAAATGTCATTAGAACAATGATTTAGTAATCTGATTGAGATACACATTTTATACCGGTGGAGGATGATCCTATCTACTTGTTATGATACGGGACAGTAAGCTCATGAGGGATTTACTTTTTTGTGTTCTTAATGGATGAACTGGTTAGATGAATCATTGCATTGATGTTAGGTTCAAAATAGTATGTCCATATTTGAACATGTTAATATTTTAATATGTATTCCTCTTTAGAGGAGTCACGCAGCTACCAATTTAGCCATGCATCTTGTTCGTATGATTTTTGGCATTAAAATTTAGAAACTCTACAGTTTCAAGATTTTCCATGCATAATCCTTTGCATAAACGTTGAGGTGGACGTACATTAAGATGGGGGTTGAACTACCAAAATAAAATGGGTTAAAAGCACCTTTTGTATTGATTTGATTGTGAAATGTTGATGGCTTGTTGAACCCTGTGAATTGCATGGAAGTAGGACAGTCCAAATGAGGGGCTGAAGTTGTTATTACTTTAATGAGCATTCCCTTTTAGAAGAGCAACGCAGTTAACAATTTTGACACGCCTCTACTTAAATTAGCTGTTGTTTGTCCTTTAGGAGTTGTTGGCTCAATTCTTGACAAAGAAGGAGGCATGTCAAGTGTTTCTGATTTTGTCTCTGGTGCTTTCAAGGTATTTTCCTGCTTTTCTGAGCCATGGCTTAAAACCAAAGACATTTGTCTGTGTTCCTTAAAATATGTGATTTTGAGATGATGGTGCATTTACTTTATTCCTGAATAGGTAATTATTTGTCTCCTGCTGCAGATTGCTTATCGGCAACTTAAGCACGATGATTCCACACCGTCCGTAAACAAGCCACGCAACGACTATTTGGTGGCTCAGGTTTGTATATGATCTTCTATGTCGATTATGAGTATAGAATAATGCTATGAGTGTCTACTAAACTGGCAGTTGTTTGTGTTTCCGATGTTTAGAAGTAATTTTGCTTGTTTGATTGTTATGGTTTAAAACTAAAATGGCAACCTAAAATGTCAGGTTTATATTCATTTGAATCAAGAAAAAAAAATTAGTCTGACCAAAAAAAAGCATGAGATATGGGAAATTGGCAGATTAAGTTTGTGTACGTTACTGGTTATCCTATGTATTTTCATGCTTTTTTTACTTTCTTGAGCAATATATGATTGATGATGTTAAGCATTCGTGACATTTTTGTTACGAATTCTGTGTATATCATATAAGGGAAAAATTTTCGAGATAATGTTCTCGAATTTTTTATTTAACGATATAACGTACTCCCAAGATTAATTGTTCAAATAGGGCGAATTGCACAGTGTTGGCCGTAGGTCGCCATGCCTTCCGGGCGACCTACGGCGTGGCAGCTTCCGGCATAGGTCGCCATGCACTCCGGGCGACCTTGTAGGTCGCCATGCACTCCTGGCGACCTTGTAGTAGGTCGCCATGCACTCCTCCTGCTCCTCGCGTGATTCCTCTTGCCCTCGGATGCCCTCGCATAGCTCGCTCGAATGGCCTCGGTCGGATGCCCTCGGTCGGATGCCCTCGGTCGGATGGCTTCGGATGCCCAACGTGTTGGAACGTGCATGACACATGCAATCTCTCTCATAGCTCGCCGGGAAGACATGACGACCTAGTAGGTCGCCCGGATGGCATGGCGACCTACGACCAACACTGTAGATTTCACCCTATTTGAGCAATTAATCTGAGGAGTGCATTATCTCGTGAATTAATTTATTCGAAAACGTTATCTCGAGAGTTTAGCCATCATATAAGAGATGACGACTCTCCTATTATCCTAATTATATATTCTTCTTATTTTTTTCATTTATAGGCTAATAGCCGAAGGCAGGAACTACAAATCTTGGCTTCAAACAGACCAATTACCATTGTTACCGGACGTGGAACAGGTTATGATTTCTTTATCTTGCACTAAATGGCCCATCTTCTAACTAGGATTCTTAGCGAAAGTATTCCAAATTTTATTTTCTTGTCATCCTTTTATGTAATATGCACAACTAAGATGGATCAATTAATGATTATCCTCCATCTAATTCGAAAATTTTATTTCCTCCCTCTAATTCAAACAGAAAATTATATACTTTCTACCCGAATCCAACCCAACTTGACCCAAAATAATATATTTATAAAAATATTACTTTTATTCAATAAAAATAGAGATTTAATTGAAAAAATAATATATAAACTAGTCTTATTGCAATTATCCCTAAATATACGAAGTAAAATTATATTTTTTTCAAGTCAGGTCATATCGAATATTTTTCACCCTAAACTCGAACCCGACCCAACCCGAATATAGTCTCTAAAAACCTAATCCAAACTCGAAATTATTTTTCAAAAAATCCAATAAGATAGGTTCAAGTTGAGATCTGTCAAGTTCGGGTATGTGCCCATCCCTAGGAATATTATATGAAGTTGAATGCTTACCCTTAGAACCGGGATGGACATAGGCAGGGATGTCCTCCCTAAAAATTTAAAATTACCGTATATTTTAGATTTTATCTATATATGTTTTTATTGAAAATTTGTTTTAGTTCCACTAGAATTTTATAAATTCAAGTTTCCGTACCATAAAATCTTATATCCGCCCGTAGAATATAGAATAATCGTGTTAAAAGTTTGCAACAAATCACAGTTCAAGAAAGAAGAGAGAAGGGCAAGTTCTGGTCAGGCAACAGCAGCCCAAATATCGGAACGCGGTTCAAATCCCCATCTGATGCTTAGGTACGAACCGAAAGGCAGAAGTTTCTATGACAGAACAAAAAGCAAAACCAAGTTTTGGTCAAAAAAAATCCTTTTACATTACTTTTCTTAGGGGGTTTTTTAAGCATAAATTCCATTTGGAAGCTTCACTGCATTGGAACATCGAAAGCCTCTAACATTATCTACATGCAAAAATTATTCCATGCACTAACTTTGTATATATATATATATATAAAGAGGAGAGTTTGACCGTCGTTAACAACAACAGTCCAACCCCAAAAACACCATCTTTTCCTCTTCTTCTTCTTGGAGCTCAAGCTCATTGCTTGGACTACACTTCAATGGAGACCACTCAGAAAAAGAAAGGCTTCTTCAAAACCAAACTACCCAACCCTTTCTCTCGACCCTCCACAATCTCCAACACCGACCAGAACAACATGTCAAAGGTAAACTATTCGACGATTCCGATGGTGTCCAAGCAATCGACCGCCTTCAAGCAACACGAGGCCGTGTCTTACTTTAAGTCGCCTAGCTTCTATGACCACAAAGGCTATGCCGATGAACCATGGGGTTGTGGCGACCAAAACGTGGATTCCATGGCAGCCACCTTTATTTCCGATGTCAGACGACGGCGTTTCGAGTTCAATGGGGTCGACAACTGAGTCATCTTCGCAATGGCTGAGTTTATGAAACTAGTAATTTGGCTATATAGGTAACAAGGATTAGTGCTTCTAGTGATGAAATTTTATCCATCCTGAAGCGTGTTTCTGTAAAACCTACTATGGGGTTATCACAAGGTTAATCTCATGAGAAATTTGAACTATCAAGTTCGAATCTTATGATACGTAAGTATTATACGTGGGATTGACTCTACTTTTATATTAATTTTGAATCTTATTTTATATCAATAATATTATTGTTATATTAATTAATTTTGAATCTTCTTTTTTATCTTTGTTTATTAGCGGCGGCACCAACTTTAATGTTGGTAACCGACGGTCTTTTTATTTTCTTTTGTTTTTTGATTTCAATAAGTCTGATTGTATGACATCTATCTTTATGTCACGTCTTCAATAGTAACCAAAATTGTTTGATAAATTACTATAAGCCAAGTGATAAAATATTAATGTATTGATTCGTATTTGAAACTTAAATAGTCTTTTTTAAATATTTCATTTAAAGAATATATAAAAATACTATTATAATAAAATTCAGTCAAAGATTTAAAACAATAAAAAGATATAGTAAAAGTAGTATTTATGTGCTCAAATGAAGTACGCATAAACATTAAACATCGATGAAGGTTTCACCAAACCGCATGTTTTGGGACCAATTTGGAACCATATTGTTTAACCTTAAATAGATCAAAACAAAATGTCTACATTTGCTCCTTTGAGATTGAACAAATTGGGCCTCTCTTCCATCTTTGTTTTCTAATAAAACTATTAGATTTTATCTCGTTGTCAAAGTAGGTGTCCAACGTTTCATTTCGTTCTCAGTTTGTTTCTTTTTAAACGTCCGATAAATTCGTTTTCAATAGATTGAATAGTCAAGTCTCAAACACTTTGATTTTGAGAACCTACATGTTCCCCGTGCACCAATTTCGATCTATGCATCTTTATTCTTATTTTGACGACTTTAAATACCCCAATCATCAATCTCGTGTTTGGTTATTAAATAGGGGATTTTAATTGTTTTATTTAAAGGTTCTATAAATAATATAAAAAGATAAAATACTTACCAATTGTCCTAAACTGTAATTATTTAATTGATTCGATGACATAAGATGATCATTAAATTTATTAAATTATTATGAAATGATCACTTTATCATCATCGGTCATCAAATGGATGACGAATAATTTAATTATTAATATCTAATTTGGTCAGTCAATAGTTACTAAAATTTTATACTTTCTCAATATTTCTAGGTAATAAAATTAAGGGTAAAGTATAACAAATGGTCCCTTGAGTATAGGGTATTGTTTTATTAAGTCCATTGACTAATAAAGGCTACAAAATGATCCTTCAACTATACAATGCTGCTTTGTTAAATCCATCGACTATTAAAATTTATAAGTTGGCCACTTGACTATTCGTTATATTCCAAACTCGTCTTTTTTAGTTAAAAAATTAGCGATTGTCTAAGTTGGACGTTAACATGATGGATGGAATATGATAGTCGTTTGAGATTCTAGGATTATACTTTATCATATCGCAATTAGCAAATGAACATTTAACTCATAATACCATCAATTTTTTAGGGCCGAGTTTGGAACATAATGAATAGTCGGGTGATCATTTTGTAACTTTTAATAGTCGAGTGAATTAGAACTAGAAAAGTAGGTTTTATTGATGGCAAACAACATGAATAAGGCAAAAAAAAAAAGAAAGTAAAAGGGGGTGTGAACGTGGTTGTTACTTGGTGGGTTTCCCATGTGCGGTGGTTGAGAAAAATTGTCCAAAAAGTAAAGCATTATTGATGATAAGGTTGAATAAATTAACCCACTTTCATTTGAAGTGTTTGCAATTTATATTACATGAATGGAAATATGTGCATGCATTTGTATATTGCACCATAGGACAAGAACGGTGAAGAAGAAGACCCAGACAAAAGGCAGACCAAAAATGGTTCGTTTCTCTTTACAAAAGAGTGGTTCACCACTTGTACCGCCCACAACCATGGAATAGTGTAAAAATGGTGCACTTGCAACTATACAACATGTGGTCCTGCTATCCCACAAGAGCTTCCAACTTATGATGTTGGGGTACGACAACTTAATTCAAAGTTGACAAGCGGTAGAAACGCGATAACCGAAAATATTACAAAAGAATATTTTTGGTTAGTCGCGACCTAAAATATTAATTTTTCTAATTCTTTTAACATTCTCGGTTGAACATAAAATGTTACAAAGAATGTAACGTTTTCGGTTGCCAACAAAAAATGTTACGAATAAGGTAAAATTTTATGTTCAATCAAAAATATTAGGAAAAAATTAATATTTTATGTTGTGCCCAACAAAAAATGTTATATTTTTTATAACATTTTTTTGTTGTGCTTATTCCTTAACTTTAAATTAGAGTGTCATTACCAACAATCAGTTGGTCTAGTGAGTTGATGCACTAGTTCCCTTAAACATGATCAAGAATTCAAATCTTGACGTTTGTGAAATACGCAAATTGGATTGGAAGAGTCGCCCTCGCATTTGCATTACATAATTTAGATGAGTTAATCAATAAATCAGATACAAATGATTAATTAAATAAAATTAAACTGTCATTCCTTAAAGTCTCTCGTGATATTTGTATTACTTTTTGTTTGAATATTATATTTCCCTTGGATTGATTTGGAGTTTTTTTCTTAGAATAGGCACTTGGCTATAATTTAATAAATTTTAATCCGAATTGATTTTATAAAATAAAACATTTAGAAATAAAGATTAAATCAGAAACCAAACCCAAAAATAATAAAAAAAATGAATAGAATTTTAAATTTTATTTAAAAAAATAAAATTAGAATAATTTGTAAAAACAAAGATATATCAATAAACTAAAAAAAATAGGAATAAAGTAGGCCAGCTCCTTGACACGACCTGCCCTTGAAATAACCCCACTAAATGTGATTTTCGTAAAGAGAAAGTTTCCAAAAATGGAATAAGGTCCACGTGTCATTATAGTTGACGTTGACCTTGCTCGCCTTAAAATGGTAATGAAATCTGACATTTGATATTGCAAATTGAAAGGTGGTCCATCAAATTTGATTAATTTTTAATAATGTAAATTGCATTAAATATCCTCCACTTTGGGTCAAATTTTATATTTTTCTCGAATTGTTTTAATATTTCAATCATATCCTCCAAGAAAAGAATTTTCGGAGATCCCGGGTTCAAGCACACAGTAAGGTATTTAAACATTTATTGTTAAATGATTGAGAGTCTATAATCCTTACCATCTAATTTATTCTAATTTATTGGTTAATATATTTAAATTAGATACTACGCAGATTTATTATGGTAATAATCCTCTTAACTCAATTCACTATAATAACATCGCCATTAGTGCTTTCTTATTCTTAATTGATATGGAAAATGTTCACTTCGAACTTGAAATTAGTTTCGTGCTCCGACTCGAACCTAGGCAAAAATACATGAGCTTGAAGTCAAACATATGGACAAAATTCATTTATGATAGATAAATAATTCAAATTTTATCTAAAATCTTGAAACTTTTAAACATAATATTTAGTTCGGATCGTAAGATTTAATTCCATGCTAAACCCGAACTCGAATTTTGAAATCTTTAAAGTAGGGATAAATACAAGGGATCCCATCCACCATTTACATCCGCTATTGGATTTGAATGGGATGTTTAGTGATGGTCCCCCGCGGCGTCAGCCTCGCAGCATTGATTTGGATGGTTCAAAATTCAGAATTTCGATGCAATTGAATGTCAACAAAGCGTACACTCCTACTTACCATGTTACCTTTGTGGTTCCAACATCACTTTTAGTTTTCGTTCACCATAAAACAATGTTATTTTATTTTACTTTTGGGTAAATTACGTCATTTTAGTATCTAAATCACCCGTTTCGGTTCATTTTAGTACTAAAGCTTTTAAGTTTTTCAAAATCATACTTAAACTTTAGTTTTTACTTCATTTTAGTATTCCGTTCAAAATTTAACATTAAGTTTTGAAAAAAATGAAAATTTAGATATTAAAACGGACCAAAACTGATAGTTTAGGTACTAAAAAGTTAAGTTTTTAACGACTGAATACTAAAATAAAATATAAACTAAATATTAGGCATGGTTTTTAAAAATTGAAAGTTTAGACACTAAAACGAACAAAAACTGATAGTTTATGTACTAATTAAATGTGTAATTTATCTTATTTTTCTCGATAAACTATAATTTATTTATTGAATCATAAAGTTTCTAAACCTAATTTGTCAACCTCGTTAAAACATCTTTAATCTTAATTGAAAGAAAATATGGTCTTCTTTTATACAAAAGCATAACCCTTACAAGGTAGAAACCTTATTTCCCTACCACAACCACCAAGCTTAGAATAATTCATTAAAACATGGTTAATTATGTTAAAACACGTGTAACTAATAGATATGATGCGTCTTTATCATAATATATCAATATAAATAATATAACATCCATGCAAAATCAATAGATTCCTGGGTTTTCGCTAAACCAATTATACATGGCAATAAATAACCTTAAAGTCCACAACACCATGGTAGAGAATTAAGAAAGAAGGTTTGAAAAGAAAAAAACGTGGGTTTCGTCGAGAAGATCAAGACATCGACCAGGAATCAGTGTGGCTTTTGGTTTTGGACAGATTGATGAACGCGAAGCTCCATCGCTGTCGAGCGGCCCCGCACTGATTCATGACTGAGCGTCTGCGAAATGAAGAGCACAGTAGCACTGATGATGAATGGTTAACCATCGCTGTCAAAAAGAAAAGCTTTTAACTTTATGATTTGAAGGTCTCACTCACAAATTTATCATTTTATGGGGAGTTAATGTGTAATTTCATCGTATAATAACCTTTAAATTTACAATAGACAAGAAGCGAGGTTTCATATGTTGTGATTGAGTTACCAATTTAGTCCATCTGTCATGTCATCCGCCACATCATCAACCATCGTGGACTGCCACATCAACGCTGTAACGATTAACGAAGAAAAACATTGGTCAAACATTTATTTTATGAATTGGAGGCCATATTGAGAGAGAAAAAATAATATGAGGGTCACATTATTTTTTTTGTAAAAAGTACAGGGCCCTCTGATGGTTTTTTGCCTTTATAATATTTAGAGGGACTTAGACGCAATTTTACCCCATCCGGTTCGATCAAATATATCGAAATCTGGTGTTTAATAAAAATTTAAATCTCATCAAACGACCTCAGTAGTTAAAGGGGTGGTTGTTATCTTATCTCAAGGGTTTCGAGCATGACGTTTGTAGGGGTATTTGAGTATTCATTGTCAAAAGATAGAATCTTTCGATTTAATACTACCTTAATCAACATATTGAAAACATGTTAAAAAGATCATTCGTGTGATAAATATCTGTTGTATTTGATATGAATTAATCGATTAATAAATTAAATATAAAAAAATAAATCAAATCCTGTGCAAAAGTCAAATTGCACTTTAATTTGGGGACCGCTTCTTCCTTAAAAAAATCATCATTTTGGGAAAATTTGTTGGTTTCTTAAATTTGCTAATGATGTGAACAAATTGGACATGGACACCGAAATTGACATACAAAACAATAACAAGCGTTGAATATAACTAATGTTTATTAAACATGTGTATTTGGTCCGATGGTATATTTTTTACTGCAACGTCAAAATATACTAACAAAATCGACTTACTCCAACGTCCTTATAAAGCTAACTCTTTTTCTATATTTAATGTCATTGTTTAACGAGTTTAAGGTTGAACTAATCCCATTTAAGCAATTCATGGTCACTTTCTTACGGGTCAAACGGGAGAAAGGGGGGGGGGGACTCGACAAACAGCATATTCTGATTAGACTAATAGATGAATCGAGGAATGTCACGGACGATCATATATTCTGAAAATTTCGAATTCTTGTATAGTTTAAATACAAATTTTTAAAAAGTTCATGTACTTGATATAAAATTCTATGTCTGTCCATGGTTGAACTAGGGATGGATCTAGAAGTGTTGGGGGCAATCGTATCATTAAAAAAATTTAAATTCTCGTATATTTTAAGTATTTTCTTTATATTTTCTATAAATAACCTTGTCGAAACGATTTTTTTCTTAAAGGTGAAAAAAGGTGAGATTTTGAAAACCACATTAATTCTTAATTATCCCTTTTTAATTTAAAAACAAATGCGATTTAAAAAACCTCTCGTTTCGAAAAATTTTGAATTTCCTTTACGATTGAAAAATACGGTTCGAAGAGTCGCCACCAATCTTTGACTAGGGTGTGATTGGGCACCCAAAAATGTTTTGTCATTTTAAATAAAAACTAATTTTAATTAAAACAACAAATTGAAGTCTGCGTTACCAAAATCCGAGTTCGGGAGTCGGTTACGTGTGGGGAAGGATTAGCACCCCCACAATGCCCTAAATCGGTACCTAGTCGATTAATTAACGTCTTTACAATGAACTTTACAAATTCGAATTTATTTTGATTTTTGATCCCATAAAAAAAACTGTAAATTTAAAACGTTCAAAAACACTCAAGCAAATTAAATTAAAATTACCAAGTCATTTTAGAAAGATAAAGAATGTTCGATTATTTACAAATATCGAGACCAGATCTTAAAGATATAACAACCTTTTCTCGATATATTTAAATAAACGAACATTTCTTTTTCTCTCGTTCCAAAATTTTAGGTGATGAATCAATTTTTTGGTTTCACTTTCAGGATACACTTTTATTTTAAAATCATTAAAAGCGGACCTCAAATCAGTTATGACTGCCCACTTAAAACAATTTTAAATTAAAAGTGTATTACCCTTAATTCGATTATGAATATGTCGAGTTATGCACATGAGGATATCATACAAATTGTGCAAAAAGGAAGTCATGCCAAAATTAATTAATCAAAATTAAAAATATCATACAACGTGACATACAAAAAAAATATATACATATACTTTAATTAAAAATCATAAACCATGCATATTAACATATAATGTACAAATGTGACTTAAATACAAAAATGAAAACATGACATGCTAAACAATAATTTTTTTAAAATATATATACATATTAAAAAATGACTAAATTTAAATATACATAAAATTAAACATGCAAATCGAAAATTAAACCAATGACTAAAATGAACAACACGCATAAATAATAGATTTACACCTAAATAACCCAAATTAAGTAGTCTCTATGTAATTTTCCTAAAATACTAATCCGAAATGTTTAAGGGCTAAAAAAGTAACATAAAAAAAATTAGAGTTCAAATGCCTAAAACAATAAAAGTTAAATACAATAATACTACTTGGGACCGAAATTAAATGCACGAAAGCTATAGGAACAGAATTAAAAACATAAAAACTACGACATAGGGACAAAAACGAAACATAAAGAAATTAATAGTTCAATGTCTGAAACGGCAAAGATTAAATACAACAACACTTAAGACTAAAATTAAATGCGGGTAAAATAAAGAGACAAAATTGGAAATAGGAAAATATTCAGTTTGGGGACCAAAATAAAAATAAACACAAAAACTAGAGGGATTAAACGACATTTTCACCCTAAGGATTCGGTGGCTAAAAGTTAATTAACCCTAAATCTATAATATATATCCTAATTTTAATCTAAATCTAGACTAAACTTAAACCTAAACACACAGCCGCTCAACCTCTCCATCTCCTCTCTTCCACGCACAGCCCTGCACCTTCCCTTTCTACTCATTCTCGACCTCCTTCTCCGATGGCCACCGACGAGAGCCTAAACCCAAAGCCTCCCTCTGCTCACCGACCCCCGCTAAGGAGCCGGAACAACCCAGGTAAACTCTAAAACCCTCGTCCTCTCTTTCTTGTTTTATTCTAGTTTTTCTAAATTAAATCTCACATTTTCCATGACAATGGAACCAACACATAGAATAAATGGAGTCAACAAGACTCCATTGGTGTTCAGGCAGTCTAGGTAAGTCCTAACCCCTCTCAAATTTTCAGTTTTGAATAATTATAGCATACGAAAAAAAAAACAGATTGGAAAACAGAAATAAATGGAAGAAAAATACCTCGAAAAAATGTGTATTTAATTGCTTTCTCTGTTTTTTTTAATTCTGAGATTACACCTCTTTTTTCCTTGTATTCCTTTACACTATGAAGTGTTGATATCTAACAGAGTCCTCGGCTCCTAGTCATTTCTTTTCTGCAATGCTTTCCTTCGTTTCTGGTTCTCTGTCTGTTTCTTGTGTGCGTTCTCCGGTTCTGTCCCAAAAACCGCCCCTCACTGATTCTGTAAATTTTTTTTTTCTCTCTTTCCTTTAGTTTTAATCCCATTAAAACTGATGATGGGTGGTTATCTCCTAAAAACAAAAACTGCTAAAAACCGACCCTCAAACTGCTCTCTTCTTGTGCATATATCTGTTGTACATTGGGCTTGAATGGGGCCTGTAATTAGTTTGCTTCGGGCCTAGACTCGGATAAAAACGAGCATCTACAGCTGCCCCTCTTTGCTCATTGTCGTATAACGAGAATAGAGCAAAGATCAAAAGATGATCGAGTTTTTCCGGTCATGAGAACTTCAAAAGATTAAACCACTCACTGTTACTTCGGGATAAATGAGACTTGAAAAATCTTCGAATGATGGGTCTGCTCCCTCTTGTTCAGGGAGTAGAATTTGAATAATCTTCTGCTTACGGGTTCGCTCCCTCTTGCTTCAGGGAGTAGAACTCGAATAATCTTCAGCCTACGGGTTCGCTCCCTCTTGCTTCAGGGAGTAAAACTCGAACAATCTTTTGTCTACGGGTTCGCTCCCTCTTGCTTCAGGGAGTAGAACTCGAACAATCTTCTGGTGTGATTCTGCTTCACTATTCTTCCATGAAGGCTCAACTTCGAGGGTTAAACCTGAAAATCAAACGTTGTCACTCATTAATGTATGCTTGAAGATTTGAAAAACATTATACTCGAAAAAATTAGAATTTAAGAGAATCTTTGAGAATCCATTTCTCTTGCGGGAGCTTGTCTCGCAACAACTAGATATGAAAATCTTCTTGGACTCGACAGCCATCTAAACCTCTCTCTTTCTAGGACCTTGAATTAGTTAATGACTCCTGATGCGCATTTCCTTTTAATCAATTGATCTGCTTCTTTGTACTCGAGAACCTTCGCTTTCTTCCCACATCTGATGACCTGATAGTTTGCTCCAACACTATTCCGAAAAGGCTTAAAATGGCCCGAAGGACTTATCATCTCACTCAAAAGACTTACAAATGACCCGAAGGATTTCATCATCATGCTCGAAAGACTTACTGATGAATTTACTTCACTACTCTTCGGTGAAGGCTTACAAATTATCCGAAGGATTTAATCATGCTCGAAAGACTTACTGATGGCCCGAAGGATTTCATCATCATGCTCGAAAGACTTACTGATGGACCGAAGGACTTATAAATTGTGAAATTTTGAAAATCGCATTATTTGTTTTCAAAAATTTCATCTTCTCAAAACATCGTTTTCATTTTCAAATTCTTTTGAAACATCTTACCCGAAGGTTTTACGGATGGCCCGAAGGACTTATCATCTTGCTCTAAAGGCTTACAGATGACCCGAAGGATTTAATCATCATGCTCGAAAGACTTACTGATGGCCCGAAGGACTTATAAATTGTGAAATTTTGAAAATCGCATTCTTCGTTTTCAAAAATTCCATCTTCTTAAAACATTATTTTTTATTTTCAAATTCTTTTGAAAACATCTTACCCGAAGGTTTTACGGATGGCCCGAAGGACTTATCATCTTGCTCTAAAGGCTCACAGATGACCCGAAGGATTTAAGCATCATGCTCGAAAGACTTACTGATGGCCCGAAGGACTTATAAATTGTGAAATTTTGAAAATCGCATTCTTCGTTTTCAAAAATTCTATCTTCTTAAAACATTTTTTATTTTCAAATTCTTTGAAAACATCTTACCGAAGGTCTTATGGATGGTTTGCTTCACTGCTCTTCGGTGAAGGCTTAAGATTGACTTGCTCCAATCTCATGTGTGCAAGTCTTTCCAATCGATCGATTCACTTCTTTATACACAAAAATCTTTGTTTTTCTTCTATATCTGATGGTCATCACTTCAGAGTAATGCTTCTTCTGTGGATTAGACCTCTCAATTCTTCAGGGTATGCCTCTAAATGTAACTCCTTGCGTTTGAGGTTAGAAATTTTCCCTTCAAACTTGTCGGGATTTTGACATCATGAATCTTCTCTTTTCACAGGAAGATCTGTCAAAATCATGTATTTATGCATGAAACACTAATGCAATTAAATGTATCAGTGTAATGCATTTTCTTTTATGCAAATGATGTTTTCATGAATGCATAAATGTTGAATCAATTTTCACTTGGCTCCAGAGTGGTGAGCTTGATCTTCTTCTATTTGATCATTCTTTCAAGGGTCTACTTCATATGCTCGTGTAGCAACTCACGGTTTCCTACTTGCATCTTTGACAAGCCCTCTGATCTTCTTCTTGTCGTCTTTGTTTTCTTTCTTTATTTCGGAGAAAGTGTTTTCTCTCTCAACATCTTACTATAGTAAGAAATACGACTGTGTTGCCCCATTTCCGTCCTTGGCTCAATTATACTTTCAGAGTTGTTCTTCCAGGACTCTGCCATTGATCAATGCTCAGTTGATTTGCTTTACAAGGTAAGCTCTGCTCAAATTCACGGTCTGCCCCTAACACTTCAAGTTGTGAGGCTCATTCTCAATATCTTCTTGATCTGAATCTTGTCATCCCAACATGATATGGGTTTCTGGTCATGCCCCAAAGTGGGTACTCTTGGATCTCTTTGTGCCCAACATATCATAACTTGAATGTTCTCATTCTCGTGTCACTACATAGTAGTGTTGTCAAGTAGTTTGAAGGCGTCTCTTCACATTGTCATAAACACTTAAGTGCCTAATTTTTCTAACAAAATGTCTTGCATTTTATACAAGTTGTAATATGTGCCCCTTCTGAATAATGAGATCATCTTCTTCTTGATGGGTAATTGACAACGTCATAAGGAAATTTTATAAGTTTCATTCTTCATTCATTCTGTTCTCTTGGACCATCTACTTCAAGATCGTGGAATACTTCATGTTCTGGCATTGCTTATTCCTTTTCTCCAATAGAGGCATAATGAGTCTCACAAGCTTCAAGGACCTTTCACACTTGAAACTGTCATGTTTGAAAATGTTTTTCCCTTTTCTCTTATTATAGGGATCAAAGAATGAAAGAATTTTATAAAATATTGCCCCTTAATTCAGGCTCACAATCAAATCAAATCATAAACATGAGTTCAAAGAATATCAAAAGAATCAATAACTATTTAATTTTTCAGAGTTATAACTCTTTGACAAGTGTCAAAATTGATGAGTTGGCTTCAGGTTGTCTTCCTATTTTTTAAGGTTTCGGCCAACAAACTTACATTTCTTTCTCGGTCCTTGTGAACATCACAACATACCCCTCCTTCTGGCTTGGTATTTTTAATCGGATACGGACAAAATGGCGCAACTAGCATAATCAATTACTAGATTTTCTAGAAAACTTCTATTTCAGTTCTCTACAATCTTCCATTTGTTCAAGCTTCATAGACTCCTCTAACAAAGGCAGTGCAGAAATATCAGTCTAAAAATGAAATTTCTGAGTGCTCGTGTGAAATTTACTATAACAGGTGTTCCTTAACTCCCTTAGTCCATCTTTACCGAAACTCCTTATTCATAAAATTTGCCATTGTCTGGCTAGCTAAATTCAGCTTTATTGTAATTTGCCTTTATCGGGCTAGCTGAAGGGTTCATCTCATCACAAAGTCTTTGACTTGACAATCACAGTGGAGCATACACCGAATTGCCAGGTACCCGATCAAGGTCATGGTTTGAATATAATCTATTCATAAAGCCAGGGCTTTCGAGTTTCCTCTATAACCAATTGCTTTAGCGGAATAGCTCAGCTTTATTGTACACATATAATATAATCATTTTTATCAGGCTAGCTAAATTATGTCCATAAAGCCAGGGCGTTTAACCAATTTCTCTAGAGGGACAGCTCAAGCTTTATTGTATACATATAATATTATAATTTGGGTATACGGGTCCAATTTCTTAAGCTTGTCAAGAAGAACCTGTCATAGTCTAGGTGTTGTTGAAAGTCAGAAAATATCATCGTTAGAGTTCAATTTCCAAGCAACTGACCTAAACTAGATTCACCTACTCGACTATTCCATCTGTAAAGATCATAATCATCCTTGAACGTCATCAACAAAAGTGTGGTCTATTCAGTTTCGTGACATCATACACAAAAGATGCCCCACGTTGTCCGCTCCTATACAAACCTGAATACCAAACCTATTGTTCATCTCCTTATGATAGAAGAAGGCTATATCGGTCCTTGCAATAGAAGGATATGGTGTTCGATTGTATCTTCTGGAGATAAGGTAAAGGTCTTTGTTTTATCAGGTTTCAACCATGTCATCTTGTCAAAGATTTATAACTCTAATCATTTACAGAGTTTTTAATTCAGTAGGTATTCAAAGAATTTCAAGTTGCAAATTCGATTCAATGTTCACCATCCTCAAAGTAACATGAATTTATTTAAACATCATTATAAAAAAAACTGAGAAAGGATGAAAAACAAGTTCAAACATGATGTTGCAAATGAAATAAAGCTCCATAATGAATGAAATGATCTCCTCCTATCTAGGAGGCCTCATTACCCATCTAATGTCGTGGCACTTAACTCAAACGGATGTTACATATTGCTCTTTGATGCCCCACTCGAGCTCGTCATCCACTGTTCCACTAATTCCTCTGTTAACGTCCCAGTTGCCACAAGCATCTCTATCTCCTTTAACAGCGGCCTACAGTTTCTCGTAGAATGTCCCAATGCCCCAAGTGGAAATCACATACACTATCTTGATCATAGCTATGAGCAGAAGGGTCTGGTTGCACTTTCACTGGCCTCGGTGTGAGGTATTGACCTTCAATCAAATGGGGATACAGATCTGAGATAGGAGTTTGGAACACTTTCAAAGCATTTTTCGATCTTGGGACTTTCTTTGGACGCCTCGAGTAACCCACTACCCCTTTTCTTTTACGACTTTGAGAGCTCTGGACGTGACATTCATTCACCTCATCAGCTTGTTCCTTTTGATCGGTTGGGTTTTTAGAAGTGTTTTTCAAATTTCCTTTGCTGATTGCATCCTCAATTAACTCTCCAGCTGTCATAAGATCCTTGAAGTTATTCGTCGACTTTCCCAACATTAACTCAAAGAAAGGAGCTGGAAGAGAATCGTGAAACATATATGATATTTCTTCTTCTAACAAAGGAGGTTGAACTTGTGTTGCCACTCCTCTCCATCTTATGGCATATCTTTAAAGCTCTCAGTAGCTTTCATTCTTATCCTTTGAAGGTCAGGACGTTTTGGGGCTAAGCCTTTAACATATTGATATTGTCCCAGAAAAGCATCAGCTAGGTTGACCCATGTCTTGATCTGTTCTTTGTTCAAACGGTTATACAATACTATAGCTGGCCCAGCAAGACTATCATGAAAGTAATGAATCAACACATTGTCATTATTTAGGTACCCTTCCATCTTTCTACAAAACATCTTTAGATGAATTATGGGACAACTAGTGCCATCATATTTCTCAAAATTAGGCACCCTAAATTCATGTGGGATGACCAAATCAGGGACCAAACAAAGTTCTCTAGCTTCTAACTCCTTGTGAGGGGCATTAACAATCTTCATATCTTCAATGGCTTCATTCAACCACCTGAATTTGTCTTCAAATTGTTCAAAATTGATGAGGCTCGTCCCTAGGTCTGAGTTAGACGCTCCAGGGCAAATTATCACTCTTGATGTACCAGTCTGATGAGATTGATTTCCTTTATCCTCTATTTTCTCTTTACTAGCAGCCTGTGGTACCAGTACCTGGATCATTTGATTCGATATGCCTTGCAAAGAACCCGATGCTTGATTCCCCGTATCTTGTTGTGACCCGACTAACTGCTCTTGCAACTGATCTTGTGATCCCTTATGAGATTGCTCCATTATTTCCATTTGCTTATTCATGACGATGAGGAAGTAGTATGAATGGATGATATTGTTATTACTGTCACATAACCTTCCATAAATTATTTCTGTGTTTTTATAATTAATGCATGTAAAATGCTTAAATAAATACATATAATGCAAATGCCAGATGCAAATACAAAAGGTGTCATTCCAGAGTGACCATCTTAAAACAACTTTCATTGAACACAAAGGTTTCGGTTCATCAAGCAAACTTTACATATAACAGACAACTTTCACTCCGAACTTTTCTATCTCCTTCAAAAGCCAATTTAATTTCCACTCATGCTCGGGGGTTGAGTTGTCAATCTGCTTTAATTCTCTTGCAAAGCCAGCTAAATCAACCCATTTCTGAGCCACATTGCTTGCTTGGGTCATAACTTCTTTCATGACTTTGTCCCTTTTCTCTATCTTGAGTGCTGATTCTCGGAGCTGTAGACACTGATGTTGAATCTTCCTTGTAAGAAAGTCATTGTGGTTATGAAGCTCTTGCATAAGATCACTATAATCATCCACAATCTTCATCAACTTCTTGTTCTTGGCTCTAACGGCTTCTAGCTCAGCGTCATTCTCCCGCTTATGGCGCTGATATGAGATTTCCATATTGGCAATGGATCTGTTCAACGTCTGAATTTCGGCTTGATATTTTCCCAAATTATCAACAACTATATTGCGTCTTATTTCTGCAATATGTAAATCATGAGAAAACTTCTCGGCTCGACCCTCGTGTACCTTACAATTCCTTCTCCACTGTTCAGCGTCATTCCTCAGTTTAGCGACTCCTGTTATCCACTCATCTAGTACATTTCCCATACCAGCAAATTTAAAAGCCTGATTGATCCTTTGAAAATCATCTCGCATGGCTTCCATTTCTCTGCTCAATTTATCATTTTCACTTCTTAAATGACGAATCAGAGCTTCGTATTTTGGCAAACAATTTTCTTCTTGGATTTCCTTACTGATACCCTTACCTTTGGTCATTGTTGGTTCAAACTCAACAGGATAATCTGTTTTCAAAATGGGTTGTCCTTTCAATTCAAACTCCAATACTCCATGATCTAGAAGAAGTTGGACTCGACGTTTGAAGGTAGAACAATTCTCAATAGAATGTCCTTGAACTCCAGCATGATATTCACAACGAACGTTGACGTCATACCAACTTGGATATGGAGGTTGCAAAGGTTTTACATAATGCGGTGCCACTTCTCGGGCTTCTAACAGTTCATCATACAATTCCTTATATGATATTGGGATGGAATCACAATGAGAGCCACCTCTCAACTTGGGTTGAATTGGAGTTTCCATTTTTATTTCCCTTGATGTTGGAAGTAAACTATCAAACACCAACGAGTTCTGACTGCATGGCTTCTTTTCATCCTTCTGAACTTCTATAGTTGCCACTATTTCCTTGGCATTTCCAAACAACTTGTTGATACGAACAATGATTGTGCGTGATTTCTGATACTGACTAGAATCAACAGGTTCTAAAGTAGTCCATTGCGTATCTGACACCTCGAGATTGTTTTCATTGAGTTCTTTCTTTTCTTTTGTAGAAGTCTCTCTTCCTATGGACAAAACATCTATTCTATCCATCATCTTGGACATTTGCTCTTTTATCTCTCTTATCTCATTGTGCTCTTTGTGCGCCATATGATCTTTATGCACACAACCCTCCACTATTCTCGAAGCTTTCATAGGATGCCACTTCTTGACTATGTTATAGCCTGCTTGATCACGAAACCCTTTGTCCGTCATGAAAACCTTTTACTATGATGACCACTCACAATCAACACCTTTTGAATATGTCATGATCATGCAATGCGAACAAAGAGAAAAAATAATAATAATATAGAAACAAGTTAGTACAAATGAGATAACAAAATGACAAAAAGCAACAATAACAAAATAAATAAATTAATGCTAATAAGAATGCAAATGCAAATGCACATGCACAAGGTGTTAATCCTAAAAGTGACCACTATAGAACAACCTTCATTTAGACAACAAGAATTCAGTACACCATGTAGTCAAAATATAAATGTGATTCTTCATTTCTTTATTTCCTTGAGCCGTACTCTTCATGGAATCTAATATTGCGCCCAAAGTTGTCGGCGTACTTTATCACCTTTAATGACACCAGATGTCTTTAAATTGAATCTTGAGGTCTCCATTTTTACTTTCAATACAAAGTGATCTTCATGTCTTTGTGAAGGGTCTTCTTGTCCTTGGTATAATTATATCTATCTTCTGAGAATATCTTGGCCTTCACTCTTTTAAAGGAAGTCTTCAATCAGCTTCAGATTTCTTCATTCATTGGATGTCCTTCGTCATGGATCATCTGAATATCTTTGAACCTCCTGATTTTGACTACATGGTTAAGAATTTCTTGTTTCATTATGACCAACCTTCTTATTAGTCAATCACTTACGAATTAACCCCTTGTGATGACATGAAGATGCGAATGCAATAAAATCAAAATAAATAGACATAGAAAAAAAATGGGTTAGTACATAATATCAACAACAAGATAATAAATATCATAATCATTAAATAAAACCTACCCTTACATGTTGGCTACCCAATCATGTTTTAGTAGATCATACCCAACAAGATATCTACCCACATGCTTTGTTTGAACATTAAAACCCTAACCGTATAATATCTAATTCACATGCTTTCTTGACAAATAAACCTAACCGCATGATTTCTAGTTCGCATGCATTTATTCGAAAAGTGAAAATAAATGACTCAAAAAGCTTTTCCTTGTGTACCCTTCTCACGGGACTCTTAAGGTTCGGGTTAGGCTCGACCTAAGTTCGGGCTCTATGTTCACTATATGCTGGGTTCGGTTCTAAAGTAATAGGTTCTCGAATTGTCCTTGTCGGTGCCCCCTTGGGCTGTCGAACCCTCAATCCTGGCCCATCACAGGCTTTAAGGGATCGAGTTCAATTTCGAGGGAACACACCTCCTTATGTCCATGCGGAGGTGATTACCATCACGAGGACCATAAGGCGTGAGCTCCAGGAGCAATCCACTATCCCATGCGGAGGTGAAAACCACACGAGGGCATAGTCTCTCGCTCCTACTTAATTTGGACGGAGCGGGGTTTTAGCTCATGTCATGAAAATGCTGTTGTGCAGTGTGTGAGGAAAAGCGAAAAACAAACAATAAAAACACTGAAAATCAAATCCCAAAACACACAATTATTCTGAAACCATTAGCAAACAGATCAATACAACTATTTAATTGTTAATCGAATTAAATTAAAAAACCAAAATACAAACAAAACTTATTAAAATCCAAACAAGGGATCAAAAACCAAATTAAAATGAATTTATAACTTTCAATTGCAAAGACAATCAATTAATCGACTATCGGCCTGACTCTCTAAAAAAAAAGTTCCCCAGCAGAGTCGCCAAGCTGTCGAAACGATTTTTTTCTTAAAGGTGAAAAAAGGTGAGATTTTGAAAACCACATTAATTCTTAATTATCCCTTTTTAATTTAAAAACAAATGCGATTTAAAAAACCTCTCGTTTCGAAAAATTTTGAATTTCCTTTACGATTGAAAAATACGGTTCGAAGAGTCGCCACCAATCTTTGACTAGGGTGTGATTGGGCACCCAAAAATGTTTTGTCATTTTAAATAAAAACTAATTTTAATTAAAACAACAAATTGAAGTCTGCGTTACCAAAATCCGAGTTCGGGAGTCGGTTACGTGTGGGGAAGGATTAGCACCCCCACAATGCCCTAAATCGGTACCTAGTCGATTAATTAACGTCTTTACAATGAACTTTACAAATTCGAATTTATTTTGATTTTTGATCCCATAAAAAAAACTGTAAATTTAAAACGTTCAAAAACACTCAAGCAAATTAAATTAAAATTACCAAGTCATTTTAGAAAGATAAAGAATGTTCGATTATTTACAAATATCGAGACCGGATCTTAAAGATATAACAACCTTTTCTCGATATATTTAAATAAACGAACATTTCTTTTTCTCTCGTTCCCAAATTTTAGGTGATGAATCAATTTTTTTGGTTTCACTTTCAGGATACACTTTTATTTTAAAATCATTAAAAGCGGACCTCAAATCAGTTATGATTGCCCACTTAAAACAATTTTAAATTAAAAGTGTATTACCCTTAATTCGATTATGAATATGTCGAGTTATGCACATGAGGATATCATACAAATTGTGCAAAAAGGAAGTCATGCCAAAATTAATTAATCAAAATTAAAAATATCATACAACGTGACATACAAAAAAAAATATATACATATACTTTAATTAAAAATCATAAACCATGCATATTAACATATAATGTACAAATGTGACTTAAATACAAAAATGAAAACATGACATGCTAAACAATAATTTTTTAAATATATATACATATTAAAAAATGACTAAATTTAAATATACATAAAATTAAACATGCAAATCGAAAATTAAACCAATGACTAAAATGAACAACACGCATAAATAATAGATTTACACCTAAATAACCCAAATTAAGTAGTCTCTATGTAATTTTCCTAAAATACTAATCCGAAATGTTTAAGGGCTAAAAAAGTAACATAAAAAAATTAGAGTTCAAATGCCTAAAACAATAAAAGTTAAATACAATAATACTACTTGGGACCGAAATTAAATGCACGAAAGCTATAGGAACAGAATTAAAAACATAAAAACTACGACATAGGGACAAAAACGAAACATAAAGAAAATTAACAGTTCAATGTCTGAAACGACAAAGATTAAATACAACAACACTTAAGACTAAAATTAAATGCGGGTAAAATAAAGAGACAAAATTGGAAATAGGAAAACATTCAGTTTGGGGACCAAAATAAAAATAAACACAAAACTAGAGGGATTAAACGACATTTTCACCCTAAGGATTCGGTGGCTAAAAGTTAATTAACCCTAAATCTATAATATATATCCTAATTTTAATCTAAATCTAGACTAAACTTAAACCTAAACACACAGTCGCTCAACCTCTCCATCTCCTCTCTTCCACGCACAGCCCTGCACCTTCCCTTTCTACTCATTCTCGACCTCCTTCTCCGATGGCCACCGACGAGAGCCTAAACCCAAAGCCTCCCTCTGCTCACCGACCCCCGCTAAGGAGCCGGAACAACCCAGGTAAACTCTAAAACCCTCGTCCTCTCTTTCTTGTTTTATTCTAGTTTTTCTAAATTAAATCTCACATTTTCCATGACAATGGAACCAACACATAGAATAAATGGAGTCAACAAGACTCCATTGGTGTTCAGACAGTCTAGGTAAGTCCTAACCCCTCTCAAATTTTCAGTTTTGAATAATAATAGCATACGAAAAAAAAAACAGATTGGAAAACAGAAATAAATGGAAGAAAAATACCTCGAAAAAATGTGTATTTAATTGCTTTCTCTGTTTTTTTTAATTATGAGATTACACCTCTTTTTTCCTTTGTATTCCTTTACACTATGAAGTTGTTGATATCTAACAGAGTCCTCGGCTCCTAGTCATTTCTTTTCTGCAATGCTTTCCTTCGTTTCTGGTTCTCTGTCTGTTTCTTGTGTGCGTTCTCCGGTTCTGTCCCAAAAACCGCCCCTCACTGATTCTGTAAAAAAAAATTTTCTCTCTTTCCTTTAGTTTTAATCCCATTAAAACTGATGATGGGTGGTTATCTCCTAAAAACAAAAACTGCTAAAAACCGACCCTCAAACTGCTCTCTTCTTGTGCATATATCTGTTGTACATTGGGCTTGAATGGGGCTTGTAATTAGTTTGCTTCGGGCCTAGACTCGGATAAAAACGAGCATCTACAAACCTAATTTTCGGTTCCTTAAGTTTCTAATATAACTTTCTTAAAAGCCTTGTACATATAAATTATATGTTAGAGTTGAACCATTAATATAAAAGTAACTATGGACAAAGTGGGTGAATCCAAATAAGAGAGCATTTAATTTATCAATTAAAGGGGGAAAATAAAATCTGAATGGATGTATAAATATGTATTCTTTTTGTAACCATGTTTAAGTTATTGATGATTAGAGCCATCTTATATTCTTTTTGTAAAGTTTGAACTATTTGATCGGTACATAAATTATCAGTTTTGTTCCATTTTAGTATCTAAATTTAGATTTTTTTCAAATCATACCTAACGTTTAGTTTTCATTTCATTTTTGTAGCCTCGCCGTTAAAAACTCACCTCCTGAACTATCGATTTTTGTCCGTTTTAGTATCTAAACTTTCAAAAAAAAATTAAAAACTTAACGTTGGATTTTGAACGGTGATACTAAGGTGAAACAGAACTTAAAGTTTTTAACGAGTACTAAATTGAAACAAAAATTAAACTTTAAGCATAGTTTTGAAAAAATTAAAAGTTTAAATACTAAAACAGATCAAAACTAATACTTTAGATACTAAATACGTAATTTGTTTGTTACAAAACAAAATCTCCATGGTAGTTTGGTAATTATAAGGGAACATAAGAAAGTTCAGTTTGTTTTAAGGTTAGGTTAAATGCCCAAAGAATCCGTAAATGTCAGGTGGATTATCACGCATCTCTCTGCTTTCATCTCTACTCGACACGTGTCACTGCATTTATCGGTTAATGTTCCATCTCCTCATCAGATATCTTATCAGTCTAACGATGAAAAAAAATACATTTTATTAATTTAAATATTAAATTTAAATTTTGTTAAACCTTTGATAGGTGTGATGTCACGAGTTAATTTAATATTAAATTTTATTTCAGTTAAATATTATAAAAAATCAAATTTAAACATTTACTACTGTATCTGATATTAATATTTATGGCGACAATGCTTTTAATTTTTCTATAATTTTCTATATATTTTAAATAAAATAAAAAACTATTTAGGGTCGAACATGAAATTGTTAGATTTGAATATAAACCCTTATTATTTCACTTATATTAATTGAATCAACTACATCCTATGCCAAAGCTACGGTGGGAGGGGCCGTAGCTAGGGTTATAATTTAATTCGAATTCAACGAGTTTTAATTTAATATGATTTTGTAAGATCGATCTCTTAAAAAAAGCAGGTACATGTCAAGTTTGTAAAGGGCGATGTCAAATCTCGTTTAGGGTGAATTTTTTTGACCCGATCCGATATAATAGTATAATTATTCTATCTTTTTAAGAACAATTGTATGGTATATCTCTATAATTTTTCGATCATATTATATCGATATAATTCGTTACCATCTTTGATTTTGGCCTCTCAAAATTTTATATTCGACTATTTTTAAATCTTTGTTAATTTTAAAATTTTATAAATTAACTCTTGATCCCTCAAAATTTGTTATCTTCAATTGTTTGTTAAGTACTATTAGTTTTGAAACAAGGCGAATTAAGCATTGACTTTTCAAACTTTTGAGTCAAATTGCTTTATAGGTCCCTTTCAGTTTTAAAATTAGGCAAATTAAGCCCTGACTTGTCATTTACTCGGTTTAAATATATATTAAATCCATATTAATTTTAAAATTAAACAAATTAGAACATGTCATCCTAATTTTTAAATTTAAAAATAATTATTCAATAATTAGGTTATGACCTTCATTTTACTACTATTTATTTTTGTCCTGTAAAATTTTATCTTGACTCCGTCCTTGACTGTATTACATATTTTATTAGTGTTCTACAAAGTTCACTTCAGATTACGAGCAATATTTTATTGATAAATATTGAGTTCAATGATAAGTACATCGTAGTCGGAAAGAGAACGTAGGTTCGAATTAATCTTCTATTACCATAAAACAAAACTAAAGATACATCTTATTTTGTGACAAAGTTCTTAGTTAAGAATATCAAAAAGACCAAGAGAATAAATAGAGAAGAGGGGGGCCATTAAAGTCCCTCACCAAGAAGGAACCGAAAAACTAGTGAACCCCATTTCTTTTGGCTTTGAACCGATCAAAAGGGGAGATTTCTTTGGTTTTAGGGCTAGGGTTTCGGTCTGATTCCGAGAAGGAGAAATTACTAAAAACGAAAAATGGGGAGAGGTAGGGTTGAGCTGAAGAGGATTGAGAACAAGATCAACAGGCAAGTGACTTTTGCCAAGAGAAGAAATGGTTTATTGAAGAAAGCTTATGAGCTTTCAGTTCTATGTGATGCTGAAGTTGCTCTCATCATCTTCTCCAATAGAGGAAAGTTGTACGAATTCTGCAGTAGCTCAAGGTATGCATACACACATACACACACATAAATATGCATATACATACTATATATAATCATCATCAAACAGCTAACCCCCTTTCTGCAGCTGCTCTCATCATACTTGTTATGTTTGCTTGCTTTGGTGGAATGTTTATAAATGTTCTTTGTTCGTGTAGATCTGAAAAATCTAGGGTTTACAATTTTCTTCTGAGTTTGAAGAATACCCCAGAGATCTGCTCACATGTTTCCAGCTCTTTGTTAAGCTTCCTAGGGTTTTAATTGTTTTTAAAAATATAGTTTCTAATCTTTGTTTTGATCGTGAAAAGTTGGGAAAAATAAGAAACATGTTTGAAAATTAAACCAGACAAAAACCCAATGGATCTTTGTAATAAAAAAGATCCCCATGTTTTCTTGTGAGGCAATTGAGCTGCTTCAGAGATGTCATGGATCAAATCAGAGCAGGGAAGACAAACAAGACATTTCAGTACAGTGTCGGATTCCCAAACCTTTTCCTGTTTTTCCTCGGAGGATTTATGTCTGATTCTCTCCCCATGATCAGTTAAAATGATGTGTAAACGGAGAGATCTCTTCATGAATGCCTCTAGGATTTCTAGGGTTTTTTATTTTTCTTTTCTTCCAAACGCTGATTTTAAGGTTAGGGTTTTCAGCTTCTAATTAAACATCTTTCTCTTTGTATAAAATTATAATTCAATCTCGAACTTATCAACTCCGTAATAATTGTTATTACACGACATTACGAGCGTATTTGTAGATTTTACCTATTTTTTCTATCATGTTATTATTCATTATGTCTGTAATTACAATAAACACAATACGATTTAAGCATCGTTTACAATAATGATTGTTAGAAGACAATTGTTGTCATTATGTTTCATTAACTGACTTGTATATCCTTAAATTTAACTAAATAACTGTCATTACACGATGTCATAATAAATGTTGTTTTATAGTTTTTGCAATTTTTCGATCATGTTAATATTCATTATGTCTGCAATCATAATAAACACGATATAACCAAAACATTATTTATGATTACGATTGTTTGAGAACAATTATTATCGTTGTATTTTATCAATAGACTTGCATATCTTTAGTTTTAACTAAAAGTTAACTGATTAATAATGTTGTAGCATGCTCAAAACATTGGAGAGGTACCAGAAATGCAACTATGGAGCTCCTGAGCCAAATGTATCATCTAGAGAGGCTGCTTTGGTAACATTTAACCTCTGCTCCGAGTTACATAGACATTAATTTTAACCATTAAATCTCAGTAGATCGTAACAACAAGAGTTATTTGTTACTTAATTGAGTGTAAACTATAGTGATTTATGAACTTCCATCAGAAGAATATTAACTATAACATAAATATAAACAATACGATGATATCTTTACAGGAATTAAGCAGTCGACAAGAGTATCTGAAGCTTAAAGCACGTTATGATGCCTTACAAAGGTCCCAAAGGTGAGTTAGAAAACAACCCTAATGATCCCAACTCTAGGTTTATTCAATTATACTAATATGAATTTAAAGATAAATATATATATATATATCTAATACGAGTATGATCAAAATTTTTATATTCTTTATACGAATTCGTAAAATCCCATATTATTATAAGTATATACATTGATAAAATTTTGATTTGTTTATTAGGAATTTACTAGGAGAAGATTTGGGTCCTTTAAACAGCAAAGAGCTTGAGTCGCTCGAGAAACAGCTTGATTCATCACTGAAGCTAATCAGATCAACTCGGGTACTTTTTACATATTTCTCCGGATTAAATAAAATTATATAAATTTTTCAAGTAAATTAGTGAAAAATTACAGTAAAATATTTGTTAGTAAATTAAATATTGTGTTGTTGTAGACCCAATACATGCTTGATCAGCTCACTGATCTCCAAAGAAAGGTATGCCATTAACTATCTTAATTATGTACCAAAAAAAAACTATCTTAATTAATTAATTAATTAATTAATTATATGATTAATTCTTTAAATTCCATTATCTTTAATGCAGGAACATCTTCTTAATGAAGCCAATAATACCCTAAAACAAAGGGTAAGCTTTCTCTCTTATTAAATTAAATTCGGTTCGATCGAATAATTAACATTTTTTTCTTATAATTTAGAATCGGAAACCGAAATAAATATATTCTCTTTATCATCAAATCGAAATCGAACTAAATTCAATGAAAATCCAAACCGGATTACGGTTCGGATCGGTTTAATATAGTTAGTGGAAGGGTACCAAGTAAATCCACTGCAGATGAATCCAAATGCAACGGAAGATGTAGGCTATGGCCGTCAACCGGTTCACCATCATCCTCACCATGGCGATGCCTTCTTCCATCCATTGGATTGCGAGCCGACTTTACAAATCGGGTACGTACATTTCGATTCGATTTTCTAAAGAAGCACTGTAATTCGATTTGATTTCCAATTTTCTCAATTTTTATTTCCGATTACAGATACCAGCATGATCCGATGTCGGTCGTCACCGCGGCAGGTCCGAGTGTGAATAACTATATGACTGGTTGGTTGGCATAGTATTTATATATATGAAGGAGAAGAAACCATGGGCATGGATTTCTTCATAAGAAACTAGTTTATGTTATGCCATGAAAACAAATAGGTATAATGTCATGGACTTATTATTATTGTTATTATCATAAGCTACGTGTCTTTAATTAGGATGAACTATAAGAAACTCTGTGTGAGCTAGACAGTGCATCTTTGTAAGAAGATTACTTCCAACTTTTTCTTTTGAGATTAATCTTATATTAGTTTTAATTGAAAATTAGTTCGATTTTTTTGATGATACGAGAAGAAGATAATTCTATCTCACTCTTCTGGTAAAGATGAACATCGAGTCACAACATCATTAATAGATAAATATGGTATGATTAACATTTCTCATATTTTTTTGGTATATTAATATCTCATATATCCTCCCTCTAACCATACCATGTTTGTTCATTGAGGGAGGATGTATGAGATATCGAGAGGTCACTCACTCCTACATTTGGTATCGAATCAATCTTTTTTATCTAGTAATTAAACTATCAATTTTAGTTTGTTTTAGTACTTAAACTGTTAATTTTTCAAAATCATACTTAAAGTTTAGTTTTTAATACAGTTTAGTACATGTCGTTAAAAACTTTAATTTTTATTTTATTTTAGCACCCCATTCAAAATTTAACATTAAGTTTTGAAAAAATTGAAAGTTTAGGTACAAATGGACCAAAACTGAAAGTTTAGATACTAAGCACATTAAACTTTTAACAACAGAGTACTAAAATGAAATGAAAAATAAACGTTAGGTATGATTTAAAAAAAATCTAAGTACTAAAACAGACCAAAGTTAATAGTTTATGTACTAAATGAGTAACTTACCCTAAAAATGATTAAAAAAAATGAAAAAAAAAATTCATTTGAAAGTCATTAGGCTAAAGCCAGACGTATCACAATTCACATGCAGATTGGTTTTAATTGGTTGAAGCACTCGCATGGCCCTATGGGAATGATTTTAATACAAGGTAAAGTAAAGTGCATCCGAACTCATGTTTCATCATTTCAGATTTTAAAACAATAACAATTTAATATATTTAATGATTATCTATAACTTTTGAAACGAAAAATGATCATTTAAAGTTTAGGTACCAAATATACAAATTACCCAAAAAATTAAAGATTAATTGAAATTCTATGACTACTAATCTTGATTTGGAGCATTACGCATAAGTCACTCGTATATTACTTGTTCATATTCGTTTTCAAGCTAAATTAAAGAATTCAAATCATGCACAAACTTAAATAAATAGAGCACCAAGAATGCCAAGAGTATGAACGTTCAATATTGAGCGTTCAGCTTTGAACGTTCAATGTTGAGCATTCAGCTTTGAACTGACTCTTTGAACAGACACGGCCTTATACTTACCTCATATTAATTAAAAAAAATAAACAATATGAAATTCACAAATGTTTACACATGAGAATCCTTGTGCAAAGGGTACAGTTTATTTGTTAAGATCATTAGGTTAAAAAAATATCCAAATCATGAGAATCCTTTCGCAAAGGCATATACATTGCAAAAATATTTACAAAACAATGTCAAAAAAACATGAAATAATAAAGTTGAAAAGGTCAAACCATGAAAAAAATGAACCGAATCAAATTATCATGGACGGCTCAAAAAATCTGACCAAATCAAACAGGTCTCTCCCTTAGCCCGTTATCGGCTTAAAAATTAAAATAATAACGATAATTAATGAGGGGGGGGGGGGGAACAAACGAATACAATACTTATAGCCATTTTGCTCTTTAGATCTAACACATGAAGACTGGAAATTCTAAAACATCAAAACCGGCTTCTATAGGCAGGCAGCTTCCTCGGGCTTGAATCAAACCTGCAGTTTTCTCCATGCTCGTATGAGCATCGGGGACTGTGCAGTATGTAACACCGACAAAACACGGAGTTCTCAATTCAAGACGATGACCGACAACATTATTCCAAGGCAGGGACAACAGATACCACATGCAGCGAAATTAACCAGCAATGCAAATTGAGCCACAAGGGAACTAAGCGTAACTTATGATGTGGCAAAATATGCGACATTGTGACCAATCACACTAGAGTAATTTTCATATTGGGCAACATTGTGACCAATCACACACGAGTGATTTTCATATTGGGCGACAAATGTGATTGCCGGAAGATTATAGAGGAAATCACCCACAATCACAACGATATTGTTCTTGATTATAGACCGGATTGGAGGGGGGGTCTACTTCATACATTCAAGTATGAAAACAACTGAAGAAAAATCCAACTCCCCGCATTAGCTGACAATTTAACTAGTTAAAGAATAAAAAACTAAGTACTTACTATCTCTAACAGAAGCTTTCTGTCAAAACACCTCAACACGGACAAGTAGATAAATTGAATGAAAAACAGAAAAGATGCAGGCTGCAGTATATTCCCCACTAGCAAGTGTAGCAACATAGTCACTGGAATCAATTAGCTGATTCCAAAGTACAAAACCTAACTAAAAGATAAATAATCTGGGATCAACCTGTAACATATTTCCCAGATTAGATGGCTGACACATAATAAAGCATCTACGATCCATAAAGACCCAAAATACCATGGCATTAACACAACTGGACACTGATCATGAGAAGGTAGAGTAACTCGACAACTGCTGCAACATGAGGACGACACGACCGACTTTCAGACACCCAAACTGAGCAATGCTGGACGACAACTCTGGACCTTGTCGACCCTCAAACATGTCCTAGTACTCACTGGAACAGTAGATAATTGCAAATCAATGGAAAGAAAAACTAGCAAGGTGACATTCAAGTGTTTGTGTAACGAGCACTAAAATGCAGTAAATATAGTAACAGTTGAACACACAAATGCGAAAGTGAGATAAAAGAGGTAGGTGAAGGTCAAAAAATTCTTTAACCATGAATAATTAGGAGTATTGAAAACTCGTTGAATTCTTAACTTGTACAAATGTGGTCAACAAAAACAATAACTTCAAGTAACAAACTAGAACGAGAAAATGCATCAGAACACAAACCTGATCATTTTCATTTGCTGTTGGTGAGGTGTACTCATTTGACTCAGCCGGTTTTTCTGCTCCACAATTTTGTCTGTTGCACTTTGTTCTAAACGGATAGTTAATATTGCTACATTTCTCACACTTCCAGCTTCCCTCGGGCATCTTTTGTCCTAAAAAGCATGAAACACATGCATAAAACTTCAAAACATAAGAAGGTGATTTTTACAAATTCAAAAGAACTTACTTGAATTTTTATCTGATTTTGCAGCCTGCATTTACAAAAGAATATTGTTATAAATCAGAATATTCAAAACACAAAACTGTAATGAACTACTTTATGCATTAAGATGCTTTAAATAAAATCAAATCAAGACAAACCTGAGGTCCAGGCTTTGGTGTGTTGCATTTCCGCATGTTACAGACAGCTCTGAAAGAGAAGTTAATATTCCCACATTTAGGGCATTTCCAATCATTATCACGTATAGCATCTGCAAAAGATTAGTAGAATCAAGTTGTTGCATAAAATAGTTGTGATGCTAAAATAAGGGTATCTATGAACATAAAAGGTAGAGATATGACATACCAGAACCCTTTTTTTGTGATTTATCATCTGGGAAAAATCCTGGCCTTGGTCCCTGTAGGTGAAAATATATATCACATCACAAAATTTAATACCTACATAAAAAAATTGTAGCTCTGCTAAATGTTATAAAATAATGGTCCAAAGAGATTAGGAAAATTCCAGATCTGCAAAACATATATTGGTGGTAAAGACATGCTTTCGCTGCAGGTCCCTAAAAACTAAGCTTGCAACAAAGATAAGTGCTACGAAAGGCTCAGCTTGCAATACTAATTACAGTCCGAAAAAAGAGTGATTTCATAATATAATTAACCCTCTGACATACCATTGGTGGCGGACCCATGGGCAAGCCAAAACCATAACGGTCCATCAAAGGAGTTATGCCATACACCCCACCTGAAAAAAGAATAGTAAAACTTACCAATGGGATACTTCAATAGCATCATTTACTCACCAATATATGCACGGAGATTGTAGGGCATATTTTGCAGCTAAGAATGAATTATGATCAAGTGTTCTATGTCAAGAATTTAACTAGAATGAAAGAATAATAGGAGAACAGAAAAGTAAAATGAAGGAAAAAAGAAAGCATTTATAAATGGAAAAAAATTACCATTTCCAATCATAGAACCACTAGAAAAAGGGGGTGGCCCAGACATATGCAGGGGATGAAACTGCCACCAGGAAGACGACTTCCATACGGATAAGCTGATCCTCCGGGAAATGGAATGTCATACGGAGGAATAGAGGAACCATTGAAGAAGGAAGACCCATAAGGTGGCACACCCAGATACATTGAAGATGGCGCACCAGGACCTACATAAGGAGCAGGTGACGAATAATTTGGTGGGGGTTGTTGAGGCTTGGCAGCAAATTTCTGCAACAAAAAAATAACAACTTAATCTTAGAAGTAAAAAATAAAAGGAGGGGTTAATTTCTGAAGAGAACAAACAAATTGAAAAGGATCAATATCAACATAGTTCTTTAATTCCGCAACAGAACATATATCAAATTTAAAAGAATTATCACCAACAGATTTTCTTAAATGAAAACAGACTAACTAGACTGAATAAAACAAAGAATGCAGTTCGTTACTTCCGTGCACAACACGACACACACCGATCATTTTTCTTTATCTCAGCATAGAACCAAGTAGTAAATGCGTTAAAAACAACTAGCTAAGCACAAATTTCAACGAATCTACTCTTTTGTTACTCATTCAGTCATTCTCTTAAAACAATTTCAATCCGAACATCAGTAATTTATAATATGAGCCAAAACTACATCGACAAAACCAACCACATGCAAAAACCGGGATATTCTTCGAACATGATGAGGCTAATACCATCATTACTTACTGAATTATGACCAGCTGGCCTGGGTTGAGTGCAATTGCGCATATTGCAAGTAGTCCTAAATGAAAAATTCACATTATAACAACTGGGGCATGTCCAATCATCTTCCCTACGACTACCTTCAAATTTTAACAACAAAAATTACACACACAAATAAAAAAGGTACAAATTCAAAAGAGATTAAATCCAATTCATTAGCATACCATCCGTTCTAGCACGCTTCGCAGCCGAAGAGTTTCTATTATAGACCTGAACCACAAAACAAAACAAATACAATTAAATCACCTTAACATATGCAATATTTTACTAAAAAATCCAAAAGAAACCTATTTTCGGTTGCGAATTGAAATTTGATATATATTTTTTTTACGTTAGATAAACTTGGGATGGATGAATAGGTAAAAAATAGAGGGGGAAATCAAGAGATTAGGGGGGAAAAAGACTACCTGAGACATTGAGGCGGCGACCGGCGGAGATCTGGATTCCGATTTCGAAGACTCGTAATGGGAGAGAGGAGAGGGATTTTGCCCTAAGGATTAAAGGCCGGTGACGGGATTTTATCTGGAAAAGTGAGGTGATTTTATAATTAGGTTTAGGACGAGCATGAGACTCAAACCTGACACGTTCCTAACTTATCTGATCTCATTATATTTTTAAAAAAAAAAATTGACTTCGGGTCGGGTTATGTCAATATTTTTAGAAATTATGTTTAGTTCTGCTTCGGGTTCATGTTTAGTTAAAAATATTCAATCTGATCTGAATAAAAGAATTTATAATTTTATCTTATATATTTAGAGATAATTATTAATTTAATATTGTATATTTAGAGATAATTATAATAATATATCTTTATATATTATTTTTTAATTAAATCTTTATTTTTATTGAATAAAAATAATATTTTTTTAATAAATTCGGGTTGGATAGGGCCAAGTTCGAATTTTATTTTAAAAAGACGAGTCGAACTCAAGTAAAGTGGAATGTATATATTTTTCGGGGACTAGTTCGAATCAAGTGGGGATGTATAATTTTTGGGTTGGTAGGGTGGATCAAAAACCCGACCCATACTCATCCCTAATTAGGTTAACTACCTATATCACTTTAATTTCATATTTGCACATATTTCTATTAAATTCGAAAAGAACATATTACAGTCACTTACATTATAGATAATTATTATATTTTGGTTGAACTGTTAACTCATATAAATTTGACGATATGATACATTAGTTAAAAGAGATTAATTTTTATTTGATTCCTAAACTTTAGATAGAATATTAATTTAGTCATAAATTTTAAATAAAAATATTATTTCAATCCTTAAAATTTAGATAAGATATCAATTTGACTTATAATTTCAACCAAAGTCTTTCATTGGCTGCCACTCATCACCGTCAACGTGGGTCAACGTCAGTTCCAATCGATTGATACCACCAACAATTGTTGAACCTTAAAATTTACAGTTTATTCCTTTTTGATTTCCGAGACACAAATTTAATATTCATTTCACCCAAAAGAATATCTTAAACTAAACATATATAGCATAAATTTTTTCTATTTCCGTAGAATTGATCATTAATATTCATTTGAAAATTAAGACATGAGATGATGATAGCAAATAAGATTATACAAACCGATTTATCAAGCGAGTTCGGTGGTAAACGAATTATTATTATTTCTTGAGATCTAGAGTTCAAATACCAAGAATGTTAGAAGAATGAGCGTTCAATGCCATCGCACCTTATTTTTATAATATTAGCGGCTAATGGCATCATAAAGTAAACATCCGAATACAATTAGGTGAGTATAAAGGCGATGAAAGTGATCTATGAATCAAACATGACAATCTAGTGAACTAAACGATTTAATTTTCATCTCGAATCAAGCTCGAACCGAAATTCGAATCTTGAATTTTCTTACTAAACTATTGGGAACCTTCGAAGTTAAGAATTGTGCACAATGAAACATATATAGACGATGAATAAAACTTTGCAGCTGAAATTTTGTGTTAATTATCACTTTTTGGCTGAACGCATGCAGCATCCAAATCCAGGTCCCACGGCTAGTCTTTCATCAACCTTCAACCCTAGCAAGTGAAATAAAAGTCGGAAAACGAAATCGTTCAAACCCCTCGATGAATCAAGGGTAAGATAAAATGATAGAGACAGTCTGATATTCTGATCCAATACGAGTGTGTGATACGAATATGTTCATATCCTCATACCCTATGTTCCTATGTTGTTCTGATATTTCATTTTGTTTTTCGAGTGTCTTGTCCAATACTCGTGTCCGAGACATATTAGGACATGAGTACGATGATACAACTCACCAAGAACTTTCTAAATGCATAAAAGAAACTAAAAATACAAATACTTATTCGGATAAATAAGTAACCATATCAGAAAACATGTCGGATTCAGGAACTTCAAAAGAAAAGATGATCCGGAACAGTATAGAAAATATCGACGGTAGAAAACTTACTAGGCCCTTTCTGTGGACTTTTCCTCCGACTCAGAATCCACAGAATTTAGGGATGTTATCTTCCCGAACGACTCTTTTGCATCACCAAAGAAGTCTTTCACTTTATCAACAACTGTTTTAAGCTGGTCTTGTGTTGGAAGCTGAATTCCATTTGGAACATATATATATATATATGTATTTATGTTAGTAAGTCGATAAAGGCTGTCTTATTCAGGATCGGTAAGTGTAGGACATTGATATATGTCCAACGCAGGTAGGTTCAACTTTCTTTTCCAATATTATCAAAAAATAATTTCTATGTTCACCTCGATAACATCATTGGTAGCAACTGCAGCTTTGAGATTACCATTTTCCTGCACATTTAGTATCAGCAGTGAGTTTCCTCATCATCTAGGTGCACCAAACAAACAGTCCTAATAAATTATGTTATGTCGACTCTTCATCTTTTTACAAAACAAAATATCCGCGTCTGACACAAATATTCGACATTTTCACCGAGTCTGGGTAACATTGTTGAAGATAATAAAGAGAGAACCAACTCTGAACTAAACTTTATAAAATATAAGTGGGGAACATTACAACAAGTTTGTAACCATATCTGAACTCAGTAGCAGATTGCAGAATTCGGAATTGTTTAAACGCTGTCTTCTTAATCTCCTTCTCATCCTATTTGGAAAAAAAGAGAACAAGTAGTCAAGAAAACATTAGAACTCGGATTGAAATAGTGGAAAGTAATTAACACTGAAAAAGTCAAAATTCGAAAATATGAAACATTCATATGCTATGTTGCTTGAGTTTTTTTTTCAAAGTACCTGTTTCCGACCATATTTGGAACATAAACATGAAAATATTGGCAAAATAATGATCTAATGGGGAGATAATGTTAGGATCGAGAGAATTTACTCTGTAAATAACTGCTGCGAGATTTCTGGCAAGCGTATCTTTGTAGATGTACTTTCCTAGGAAATTGTCCTTTGCTGCAACCATGATCTTTGCAGTGGTGCCACCAGTTATAATACTAAGCGGGTACCAAAGATTAACCTGCACAAGCGATGAGACTTTTAATAGTCAAGAAAAATGCAGCAACATCATTTATATTGAAGCTAAAACTAGCCGAGCTACGTTCATGTTGTAAGAACCTCGAGCTCAAGTTTGATTTCAAATTTGAAGCTTAAAACTCAACATGAGCTCAGTCAAGTAGCAGTTTTAAAACTCAATCGCCATGCTTGATTTCAAGCTAGCTCATTCATTTTTGCTTGACATCGAGTTTGGATTTAACTCTGAATTAAATCTTAAGATAGTTGAATTCGATTGACTCGATAGCTCGAGCAGCTTTTCAATATTAATTTAAAAAATTAATCGAATAAGCCCATGAGATACTCGGATTATGTACAAACTACAAAGATACTCAAAGTTAATTGACTATATAGCTTGAGCTCCATTTCAAGATTAATTATTTATACTCGAACTCAAGTTTGAATTGAAGTTTTTCGATACTAATTAAACATAAAAAAAAGATCATTTAAGCTCTCGGACTACTTGAACAAAGTATTAGATACTCAAATTCATCTAGCTCAAGCTACTCGAGCTTGAGCTCAGCTCAGCTCTATACTAACTGAGCCGAGTCGAACCCGAACAATTTGTGAATATAATAGGAAACAAAATAAATACTTTTTTCAGGGGACGTTAATAATCGGAAACTAAACATTTGTTAGTGAGGAAAAGATACAAACATTGGCCATGCGTATGAAGATAACAAAGCGAGGGTTGCCATCGTCTTCAATCTTAGGCAAAGGAGGAGGCGGTTGCCTTTGGAACTGACGCGCCGCCATCCCCTTCTTCCCTTTAGCTTCGACCGCCAACTTCCCTCCTCCATGGCGCTGCCTCCGGCTCTGCTGCTGCGTCAGCCGCAAAGGCGCCGTTTTCGAACTGAACAGTGAGTGTTTCACTAACCTATCGACCGGTTCGTGGTGAGGTCTCGAAGTACACGACGGAGGAAGTATCACCAGCGCATATAGCGACATTGCAACCTCCAAAGAACTGAGAGGATGAGATTTTGAGAGAGAATTTTTATCTGTGGAGTGGCCCTTATCCACGCTTTAAGGATTTTCTGAGATAAAATAAAAAATTAAATTAATATTCACCAGACACGTGGCGTTTTCTCGTACCACTATAAATTTGTGTAAACTACACAAATGGTCACTCAACTATATGATTCTGCTTTGTTGAGTCCCATCACTAAAAAGTTACAAAATGATCCTCAATTTTAGGGCGTTGTTTTGTTGAATCCCAACTATTGAAAGTTACGAAGTGATCATTCAATTATTCATATAATATATTTTTTATAACTATCAGTATGGAAAGACGAGAGTGACCCTCCCTATCTAATTTGTTTCATTCGCAAACGTTAAGATTCGAACCTCTGACCTTATTTAAGGGATCTGATGTCTCATCCTATTAGAATAATTGATTGTTAGTAAAGTGAAAATTTATTAAAATATTAATAAAGATATGATATATTAGATATCGTTTATATAAGGTTTCAAGTTCGAATCATTGTGTATGCAGAAAAACTCTGCTGAGAGACTCACCCACCAAAGCTATGTGTACAACCTGAGTCGGTCCAAATTAATCAAACTAAGCTTTGAAACTGAGGGCAACAAAAAAAATGCTCACGTTAATATATAATCTTACTTTAATTGAAAATATTATTTTACGTAAATATACGTGAATATATATTTACGTAAATTAGTTGTAAAGACTATTTTTATTAACGTAAATAATTAGAGATAAATTTTATTTTAATATATAATCTTTTAAGAATGTATATTTAGGCAACTTAGTCACTATCTTCGTAATTATCTACTCTCTTTCATTGATCATCTCCAGCCTCAAATTTTCATGCCATTGTTAATGTTCTACCCCGAACAACAAGGTTCCGACAACGACGACCGATGTAACGGACTTACCTTGACTGTGGTGGTTTGGTTTTCTTCCTCGGGGTGTCACACGTGGTTGGGGATGCTTCGTCGTTTTTTCATTCCGACTCGTGTTGAAGCATTGTTGGCCTTTTATTGGAACAGATGCACAGGCCGAGAACCGTGACCAACATGAAGGGGAATCTAGTTGCCAAGAGATTTGTCTTCAAGAAGCATCAAACGTGAACATCAGAGCCATATACAAACGACGTCCGAACAACTCCTGTCGAAGTGTTGTCGGCTTTTATTTGAAACCGATACATGGCTGCCGCGCAATAAAAACGAGACCAAACAAAAACTTGCATGTTAACCCATGCAATAAACTTGCAAACAAGGATCGATCCTCTGCTTTCGAATCATCATTTCCGGATCATAAGCCGGCCCGTGATCATAATCCACGTCATGGAAAGGCCGATGGAGTCCACGACATCATTAACTGGGCCATGAAAAGGTAATTCTGACTGACCCGTCTAGGTCGGAAATACTATTTTAATACTAAAATGAGTTATTTGAACAGTCCAAAGCTTGTATGTGCATGGCGTTTCGACTGATACCAATACTAATACAGTACTGACTACATAAAGATACTGAAAAAGAAAAACTAAAGGAATGAGAGGAAAATATGGTAAAAAGAAACCCCGAAACGATCTAACCGAATAAACCGATAACGAAATATACGCTATAAGCACAAATTCAAGAAATATATAGATTAATTTAGCAAAAATGTTTTATTAGGTTTCACTAAATAAGCTGGAACCCTACAATACAGAATAATCTCAGATTGTCATATGCAAAGAAATTCACAATATATCAGTTCCACCCCAATAGAAAATCTGATAATCTTGAAAACGTGTTAATAATATAAATATATATGTATCTAACCTGATGAGCTGTTACCGATCGATTTTCGGGTTTCGAGCATGTCTTCCCTACTGAAATCTTTCTTTTCCGCGAGTTCTTCCAAGCGTTTCCATGTATTTTCGCGTTTAGCTTTGTTCTCTTCGTCTTTGGATTCGTCTTCCTGGAACTTAAGCAAGCATTCCTTGTACAGCTCTGGATCGAGATCGTAGAAGATTTTGCGGATGTTTAGAGTCAAGCTATGTACAGCTTGATTCCAGTGATTCCTCGCATTTTTCTCCAGTGCCGGTAAAATAATCGACAGTATTACTTTGCGGTTTTGAATGATTAAGTTCTCGATGTGATCGTTGTTCCACAAAAATAAAGCTCGCTCGGCAACCTGAGAAGTGGACAAAATAGACGAAAATCAACAGTTGCATTCGTTGAGGCAAAAATTATGAGCTCCATGTAAGATCAAATTGGTAGAACCCTTACTCGGACTCAAATGTAAGTATCGGATATGGGTATTGGGAAGATCATATCCCTACACCCATGTCCGAATATGCGTTGGAATAAAGAATCCGAACAATATAGGTAGAACCTTTCTTCAGGCAACACAGTATCGCCAAAATCAAAAATGAATTCATAAATGAAATGGAAAACAATATATATCTAAATAGAAATAGAATCCGGGATTTGTCGCTAGATCTTTCAACGAACCTCTCTAAATACATGGAAACCTAGGAAGAAAACTTAACATACCCATGTCTAACCCTTATTCATGTCGACACTTACACCCAAGTCCGAGTAACATATGTGTCGAACTGAGATACTTCAAGCAAACGAAGAGTCGGATCAACAATGGTAAGGGACTCTCACACGAAAGAAGATGCAAAGCAAATTACTAATAGGATGTTAATGAATTCAAATAACAACATTTTAGAAGATGCCCGTAGCTCAAACACTTGACCTCTAGGTTGCTTCAACCCATTTTTCTTGAAGAATCTGCTCCCGAAGCCCGTGTCTGATGCCTGCCTATTCAGACATGGGTATAGAGATGACGCTCCAAGGATCCTCTAAAAGCATGAAAAAACTTTGAAAACAAAAAAAGAAACTCATGTAGGACACATACTCGTTTCTGACACTCAAACCGAACTACCGAAGTCCAAGTAACAAAGCTTGACCCTTTATTGCAGTAACCATCATTAAAATAAGAGTTCGACCAACAATACTTCCCAACCACAAAATATATTCCAAAGAAAAAGGAGTTTTAGTTATAGATAGTTAACCTTGCTGATCTATTCCAATTTGCCAATAAGGCCACGGGACACACTCGAAAGCAGAAACAGCGGAACCGAGCCACGCTACAATTCCATTTGGTAACATTGAACTTATTTGTTAATTTCACCAGTGGAACCTCATGAGAAAACATTCAAAATAACTTCTTATAGGGACCAATCCTCTTTTGGAAAGTGCTCAAGCATTTCCCGACTGTACAACTAGGTTCTAACTTCTAATCTGAACAGTACATTCGACAATACAAAGTTGACACCGAACGGAACGACACCAAATGTATAAATCAAAATAATGCTTAACCTGAACTAATCGCAAAATCAATCGGTACATGTTGTCCTGGAGCATTTGCTTTACTTATCCTTGCATTATACATGTTCAGACATTGGTACAGGATATGGCTCACAAATTCAAGGAAAAACCTTTGAAAAAAGCATATTCGTATGGAACACGTATCAGCATCTAACACTTATCCCCGAGTTTGAGTAACATAACTGAAAAATGCACTTTAAATGCAGAATGAATCCAGATCATGGCATATATGATGCAATATTGGGTAAAGACACTAAGGTCTCCAAGTCAAAGATATGAAGTAGACAGCGATAAAACAGATTAAGAAATAACGAAATTAAGGCAAAGCAGAACATAACTTTCAAAGTTTCTCACCTGAAAGTGCAGACTGTTCAAACACTGAGCAATTTGGTGAAATAACGGCACCATGCAGCGCTGAAACTCGGGTGGCTGAGTTGCTTCTAAAACTTCCTCCAATTCATTTAGGAACATGACTTCCTTTGAACTATTTGTGATGGGCCAGTACTTTAATAACCCCCTAATGACAGTATCTGCAAGCTTGCAGTCTTTCTCGACAAACTGCGTGATGCAGTAAGATAACTGTTGGTGATACATTGCTAAGCATTTCGGTTTGTGCAAAGGAATTAAAACCCGAACAAGGAACACTTTATGCTCTTCTTTCAGTGGCAGTGCAAACCCGTTAATAATGCTGCCCAAAATTTCCAGAAGTTCAGCAATCCCATTGTGTTTCTCGGTCTCGAAAATAAAATGGAAAAAAATGTTGTTTATAGTTTTCCTAATGAACGGTCGATGCGCCATGAATTTCCCGTAGATGCGATGAAGAATTGTTTTCAAATATTCCCTTTCTCTAGGATCTTCAGAGTCAAACAAGTCAAGCAATTTCATGATGAAGGATTGATCGACATATCTTTTGGCTAATTTTGCATCGGTCTCAGGTGAGGCTATAAACCTCAAAAGAAACTCGTATACAATTTGCAAGTGTGGCCAAGCAGGATCCATCGAAGGTTCCTCCTCTTCCAAATCCAGGCCTTCTATGACTTTATTCTCTCGTGGTTGCGGAATAAGATTCCTAAACAAGTTTGCTGAAACCTTTTTAACAATTTCTTGCAGCACAGCATCCAGGAATTTCCCATTCGCGGAAGTCACATACTCGACAAGCTCTAACAATGTTTGCCGCTTGATCTCCTTTTCTTTGAGGTTCTTGGTGGGATCGGTGAAATCAAATACGACACAACACAAGTTAAGCTTCTTTATGAATAAGTTCTGCCTCTCAGAAGCCGGAACATCTTTGAAAGCAGGCAATGCTTCGAAAGAAGAGAATACATGATTCCCATTTGGCTTCAAACCTGAACTTTTTCGTCCAACATCTGGCGTAGAATTAGGTACAGCGACCGACGAAACACTCAAATTCCCAGACTTGCCGGCTCCTAAATTGCTGCCCCTCGAGCCACCACCCGAAACACTAGAATAAGTACTATGGTGTCCACCGTGTTCACGATGATCACCTGGCTTCGAAGATTTCCGAGGAAGCTTACTTAGAATCTGTTTGAGCATGGTTCATTCCCCTTAATTGCACAATGCAGATTCCGGAAAGTTATGTCAAACACCTAAAAATTCTTAGCACCAATCAGCAATTCATCGATAACCGAATCTACCTTCGATATAAGCCATAAGTAAAACCCGAAAATCATAAATCATAAGGATAACTTAAAATATGATATCTACGGTGGAACCAAAATCAAACTGCTAAAATAAGAGAACTAATCGAAATTCAACAACTTTCGAATCTCAAACATCCAAAACATAAACCCTTATTCAGCTTCAACCTCCTGGCTGAAAATCAACCCAACAACTTTGTCTAAAACAGTACAGATTGCAAAGAATTCAAACTAAAGGGACTGAAAACAACAAGACCCAGAAATTTAAACTCACTAAAAAGAAGAGATCAACACTAGTTTCTCTGTTCTTCCACAAAGGAAAGTTAAAAATTCAAAATTATAAATTTGAGAAATTAAAGAGAAAAAGGGGCTGCTGAAACACTTACAGAGAAGGTAATTTCAAGAGAATTCCATTTTGGTTAGCTCGTGGGTCTTTGTTGACTATGATTAGCTCTTCCTTCCTGGTCAAAAGTTCAAATCCATAACAGGAACCAGAAAGATCAACAACCGGTGTCTGGTAACGACGTCGTTAGGAGAAAAAAAAAGGATTTTGTCTTTTTGGGTATAATACACCATAGTTCACTGAACTATTCTCAAATTATCTTTTTAGTATCTAAATGTTTAAATATTACAAAACAATCGTTAAATTTCTCAAAGTATTACTAAATAATCATGGGTAAATTACATGTTTAGTATTGAAACTATCAGTTTTGGTCTGTTTTATACCTAAACTTTCAATTTTTTTCAACCATACCTAAAGTTTAGTTTTTATTTCATTTTAGTACTTTTGTTCAAAATTTAACGTTAGGTTTTGAAAAAATTGAAAGTTTAAGTACTAAAATAGACCAAAACTGATAGTCACGTTAAGTTTTTAAGGTGAGGTAGTAAAATGAAACAAAAACTAAACTGGTGGACACGAAAGTTCAGTAATTTCACAAATGAATTATACTCCATTTGATATTATTTCCAGGGTGAAGATACTAATTTTTTTACTATAATTATTATTATTATAATTATTATTATAATTATTATATATATTATTATTATTATTATTAAATAATTACAAATAATATTATAGGCCCAACAGACTGGCCCAAACAAAAAAACCCCTAAAACCTATTTAGGGTTTATATCTCAGCCAACCGCCGCCTTGTTTCTCAGCCGTTGGATCTAACTTAGATCCAACGGTCCAGATGGCGCCAGACGAAACCCTAGGGTCATGATACCCTAGGGACTACACCAGCTGCCGCCGCTCCACGTCGCTCCAGCCGCTGCCACGCCCCAACCGAAGGCTCCAGAAGTTCCAACGCCAGCCGTCCACGTTATGGCCATGGGGTGAGTCACCACTGGGAGTCCGGTGACTCACCAGACTCCACTCTTTTACCCGGTCCGATGGCCACACCGGTGATGGCTATAAAGCCATCACCCCATTTGCAAAGAAAAAAACAGACCCATAGAGACAAAAACCGAGAGCAAAGATACAAAAATAGAGACCAACTCACAACAACCAGCAACCAAAAACAAAAGAAAAGGGAGGAGAGAAGCTTACTGAGGAAGCTACGACCACCGGACCTCTTCAAACGTCACCAAAACCTTCAAAAATCGAAGGTACTTTCTTAGATTTGCTCCGATTGGGAGCGTTTTAAAAGAAAGGAACACCGGAACCGTCATTAGGACGGTCCGATCTACATAATGGTGTAAAAATAAATTTTTCCGGCCACCGCATCCGGTGGCCGGCGGTGAGAGTCACGGCGGCAGACGGCTGCCGTCCGGTGACTGGCTTCCCTCCGATGAGGGAAGCTAGAGAGAAGGGAGAGCTTTTATTCTCTCTCAGTTAGAGAGAGAAAAAAATGAGAGATGGCCCGAAGGGCCAGCCGGATTTGGCTTTAAATAGCCCTTCCCGAACGACGTCGTTTCGGGGAGGGCTATTTGTGTAATTAAATAAAAGATAAATCCTTTCCGCAGTCATCCAAATTTGTAAACTTTACATTTTAGTCACTAAATCAATTTATAATCCTTTTAATTCGGTTCTTTAATTTTAATTTTATTTATTTTAGTCCTTTATATTAAAATAATATATTTAGGGTAAATAACAGATTTAGTCCGTTAATTTTAATAATTAATATTTTAATTCCGAGTAAATATTTTTTAATTTATTCTAATATGATATTTGAATTTTATATAATTTTATTTTAGTCACCAAATTCATGAATAAGGAAAATAACATGTTTAATCCCTGAAATTTTAAATAATTATGAATTAGGTATTTAATTTTATTAAATTATAACTTAGTCACTAATTTTAAATATTTTCATAAAGTTTTACTGCTTTTTATATAGTTCTAATTTTTTTATTGATTATTTATGTTTTAATATTACTTGTTTATATATTTAAATGTTTTATTATGTAATCATATAAATATATATAATAATAATTTATATTTTTTCATAAATTATTTTAATATTTATTTTTCAATATCGAAGAAAATGGCAGTCTTAATACAACTGGATGTCCTATTCTGGTATTTTAAAATTAAATATTTAAAAGAAGAAAAAAAATTATTATAATTTAATTTTGTTTAAATTATATTGATATTTATTAATATCAAAGAAAAGAGCTGTCTTAAGGTACCTAGAAGCCATTTTCTGATATTTCTAAATAAGTAAATATCTTATTTATGTATATTAATATATTTTCGTAAAATTACCTGAAATAATAGAATTATGAATTAAATATATCCTTGAATTTTTAAATTTTTAATAATAGAGACAATTTATAATTAAAAAGTACCAATTTTGGGGCGTTGTAGGGGTGCTAATCCTTCCCTAAACGTAATCGACCACGAATCCCTTTTTATTATTAAAAAGAACAAATTTTTGGTTATAAACGCAGATCAGTTCATTTTTTTAATTGATGTTTTCTTAAAACTCTTTTAAAAAATAATTTTTAGGTATTCGACCTACCTGACCCAAAAGGCCGATGGCGACTCCCAAATTATTTTCAAAAACATTTATTCACATCAATTTTCCCGCCAAATAAATATTTCGTGCCCGGACGAAAACCGGTTACGACAGCTTAGCGACTCCGCTGGGGACTGGTCAATCTTTTAAAATCAATTATAAATTGTCTCTATTAATTATAAATTAAAAATTCATATATTTAATTTATAATTCTTTCTTTTCAAATTTTTATATATTTTCATAGTATTTATATATTTTCTTATTAATATTTTTATTTGCAAGTATTTTATTTCATTATTTATTTATTCTATTAGAGGTTTGAACATTTCTCCTCACACACAACACTTGCATGGCATAGCATAAAGCTCTATAATTGAGTTTGTCCCTTTTAAGTGGGAGTGAAAGCGACGTCTTCGTGAGAATTTATTCTCCGTGTCAGACCTAGCAAGTAACTTTCGGGGTTCATATACTTTATGTCTTCGTGAGAATTTATTCTCCGTGTCAGGCATAGAGAAATGTATCCCCTCGAATTGAACTCGATCCACTTTAGTCTGTGATGGATTAGGATTGAGGGTTAACAGCCCAAGGGGGCACTAACAAGGACAATTCGGGTACCTTTATTCTTAGATCTAAAACCTTGCATATAATAAACCCTAGAAACTCTTCCGATCTGAAGCCATGCTGAAATTTTGTCCAAAATAGGTGTACACATAGGAGAAATGAATTCTAACTTTCCTGTTAATTTATTTATTCTCTTACTGATTAAATTACATGTAAATTTAAATTATTTAAATTATGAAAAAACATGTTTAAATAAAAATATTTTGGTAGATATTATTATTAAATTTCTTTATTATGTAAACTAATTCATTTCTTTTTTGTGTGTTCTTTATTTTTTTCTGTTTGCATAGCATCATACAGGATAAAAGGCATTGATCCTCGTGTTAATTGTCTCATTGGAAAGCCTTCATCCATGGATAAAAAGTGTTCAAATCAAATATTTCTAAACTCAGAAGTAAGACAGTAGGCTGAGGACTTACAAAGACAAGGAGGAGACAGTCTGCAAGATGATTATGTATCGGACTTGGCCAGTTATGCTCCAGTTTCACTAAAAAGAAATGACATGCAAGATTTGCGAAGCATTTGGGAAAGTTGGGACTCAAACAAAAAATTGCAGTTTTATCAGACTTACGGAGACATCCCATATTTGCTCTATGTCGAAGTTGATGATGAATTACTCAGAGCCCTAATTCAATTCTGGAATCCAGGGTACAATTGCTTCACTCTCAATAAGGAGGACTTGGTCCCTACTATTGAAGAGTACACAACTTTGCTACATATAGAAGGGGCTTTGGAGAATCGAATCTATTCAAAGTCAATTAAAACTCAACCCTTTCGAGTTAAATTAGCAAAGATTGTCGGGGTACGAGAAGAATGGGTGGCATCCCGTACAAAACAAAAAGGCGAAAGCGAAGGCATTTCTTGGACCAACATTAAAGAACTTATTCAGAGTCATCCAGACACTAAAGTACGATTCGATCTATTTGCTCTGGGTATGTATGGTATGGTCATTTTCCCAAAAGTATTGGGATATATTGAAGTTGCAGTAGTAGATTTGTTTGAACAGCTACAAAAAAAGATTAATCCTACTTCTGCAATTCTAGCAGAGACTTTCATATCGTTAAATGCTTGTAGAAAGCTAGGAGGTGGACGATTCTCAGGGTGTACCCAGTTGTTATATGTTTGGATCCGTAGCCATTTCTGGAGGACAGAAAAGGTTTCATACCGATGCTTTAATACGGATTACTCACCATTAAAAGAATTTCTGGAGCAAAAATGGCCGAAAGAAATTAAGAAAGATATGTGGATTAATGCCTTTCGAAATCTGCAAAGCAATGACATCGTTTGGCGAGCCCCGTGGCAAATCCAAAGGGAATTCTTTTACAAATGTGGTGATTACAATTGGATAATGCTGCTTGGATTATGGGGAGGAATTGGATATGCACCACTTCTGGTCATAAGACAGTATGAAGGTCGTCAATTTGTACCTGTCACCGCTGGATTACATTCATCTGAGTTCGCATTCCACAGCAAAAATTATAAAAGAAATATCATGGAAGCCGTTACAGCTTGGAAAACAACCTTTTGTATCCGAGCTAAAGCAGCAAAAGAAATGCTAACTCCTGATTATGAGGAATGGAGATATGTCAGGAAAAATGAAAATATTCCTCTACTAGATCAAAAAGAGGATATCTCTATGGAAGATCGCATTAAGGTGGTTCCATCAGAGATTGAAATCCTGAGAGCTGAGTTTGAAGCAGAAAGAGAAGGCTGGTCGAAAGAATTAGAGCAAATGAGACAAGATAAAGCTATGTTGGGTGTTGACATTGACTTTCATTCATCACAATGTGCAATGTTGAGAGAAGATAAAGAAAAAGTTGATGATGAATTCAGAGCATTAAAGAAAAATTACCAGAAGTTATATAAATCCCGGAAAGTATCAGGACCAAGCCAATCAACAGTACAGATGACCAGAGAATTGAACATCGAGAAAAGACGAGTTGAAGATCTGAAAGGAAAGAATAACCGTCTACTCAAAAGCCTTGAGAAAGGAAAGCAAAAAATGGAAGATTTTGAGGTTGACAGAAGAGAGCGAATTATAAAACACAAAGCTGAACACCGCGAAATCATGAATGAAATGCAAAGAGAAAGGGATCGAGCCAAAGATTTAGAAGAGATGAAAAATGACATCTTTGATAAATTTGAAGGTGAGAAAAATATCATGTTCAAAGGATTTGAATCTGAAATGAACCAGTTGATTGCCGAACTTGAAGTCAGGGGCCAAAAGATTGAAGAGTTCAATATTGAAAAAGAAAAATGGGAGCTGGAAAGAAAGAATTTCAACACCAAACTTGAGGTAGAGCAAGAAGTGGCTAGCAATTGGATACAAAGATGCAGAAACAAGAATGTTCAAATCCAGAAGATTAATCAAAGAACGCAAGAAGCACGAACAAAACTTGAAGAAGATCTGGATCAGTCTAGAAACAAAAACTCAGAGTTTAACGCTTACATTTTGCAACTTGAAGAATCATTATTTCAAGAAAAGGTTCGTCTAGGACCTAATGATCTCAAAGAAAGTAATGAGGAAAGTGCTTCACTGCGAAGACGCATTATAGATCTTGAAAAAACTCTGTACAATTGCCAAGTCAGAATCACTGAGTTAGAGCAAACTCTTGAAGGAACTAATGAACAATGGCAAAAGTCAACTGATTTATATGTTGAAAGAAGTGAAGAAAGAAGTAATATGGTGTTCGAGGCCATGGTACAAATGAGCGAAGTTGCTAGATATGTTGGGGAACTAGCTGTTGAAGCTAAAATAATTGAGCATCACGTTGATCCAGTTTCTAAGTTTGGAAAGAAGGTGTCATGGTTAGTGAAAGAAATTATAGAGCTTAATAGGAAAGCTACGCCTTATCTGTAGTTATGAACTATTAAAGAAACTTTTGTATGCCAATGAAAGTTGTTCTATGACAGTTAAATTTTTGGGATCAATACCTTTTTGCATACATACATTTTGCATACATTCATTATTCATTTCATGATTTTCTTTATGTATAATTTTTATTATTAAGATAAAATTCATTAATTAAAATTTGGAAAAAATAATATCAGAAGATTTTTCAATCGCAGTTATTCTGGCCAAAAGAGAAATACAACATCACTACGGTACTAGACAAGCTACTAAGAGAATTATGGAGGATAAAATACAACGTATTGAGGAACAACATAATAAAGAACAAGCAGAAATGAGAATGAAGCTAGAGAAAATTGAAGCCAGTATTGCAAATTCACAAGACACCATGATGCAGAAAATAGAAGACATGTTTAAAAGGCAGGCTATTGTTGGAAAAATGCATGAAAATCATGTATCTTTCGACCAAGAACCTATGTATCCTTTAGGTTTTCCACCAGAACCAATTTATCACTCTGGTACTACACCTATACAAATCAATGCTCGCAAATCAGTATTTCAATAAGCCAAACCACATGAAAATCGACAAGTGGATCCTGCATCTTCAAGCAAAAATCCACTTATATCAGATGTGAAAATAGGAGATTTTAATGCTGAGCATCTAATCCCAGATTTGAATGAGTTGAATGAGAAAGAGAAAATAAATGAAGAATTGACAAGACAGATCAAGAGCTTAGAAGAACGAATGAAATCCGTGGAAATAACTGAATCATTCTACGGGTTTGACGCTAGTGAGTTGAGTTTGGTTCCAGACTTAATCCTCCCCATCAAGTTCAAAGTTCCCGAATTTGATAGATATGATGGTACCACATGCCCTTCATCCCACATTACTATGTTTTGTCGCAGAATGGCAGGATATGTGAAAGATGAGAAATTGTTAATTCACTGCTTTCAAGATAGTTTGACAGGACCAGCTTTAAAATGGTATACTCAATTGACCAAAGCCAACATTAGATCCTGGAAAGATCTGGCTAAAGCATTCTTAGAGCAGTACCGCCACGTAACAGACATGGTCCCTGATAGATGGACTCTCCAAAATTTGGAGAAAAAGAATAACGAAACGTTCAGACAGTATGCTCAGAGATGGCGTGACACGGCAACACAGGTTCAACCACATTTGTCAGAAAAAGAGGCCACAGTAATATTTTTCCATACATTGAAAGCTCCTTATTTAAATCATCTAATGGGGAATGCAACCAGAAATTTTGCAGATTTGGTCATTTCTGGAGAACTCATTGAAAATGTCTTGAAAAGTGGCAAAATTGAATCAAATGAGGGGTCTAGTTCCAAAAGACCTATGTACCGGAAAAAGAGAATGAAGTCAACAATGCAAACTCTTACAACAAGGATTCATCGAAAAGTGTTACAATAACCTAGCCAATGGTTAAGAAAGAGGAAACAAACACTAATCGAGCAGAGTCTAGAGGATCTCGAAAGGAAAATGAAAGGTTGTCTTTTACACCTTTACCAATACCATATGATGAGATCTATGATTCACTGTTAAAAGCAGATGTCATACGGCCCTATCCTTTGGTTCCCATGCAACCACCATTCCCTCTATGGTATGATGTAAAGGCACACTGTGTTTACCATGAAGGAATTATGGGTTATTCTATTGAAAACTGTTTGGAATTCAAAAGGGTGGTTCAAAATTTGATCAACACTGGAAAGTTGGAATTCAATTCACCATCTACATCAAATCATCCATTGCCAAATCATGGAGATAAAAACGTGAATGCAATTCAGGAAGAGAACATAAAGAAAGAAAAAACTGATATTTCTGAAATTAAATCTCCTTTTGTTTGGGTATTTCAACAACTCTCTTTAGCTGGTATAATTCCACAACAATTCAGGCCAAAGCATAATGAAGGCAAGAATTATTGTGAATATCATCAATAGAAGGGGCATGAAATTCAACTATGTCCTGAGTTTAGGGATTTGGTGCAAAAATTGATGAACAACAGAGAAATAGAATTCTTTGAAGAAGAACCAGGGAAAAAAGAAGATGATGTTTGCTCATCAGAGGATTCTAAACCTAGTCAAAGAACAAATGATCCTGTGATCATTAATGTGAAATCATCTACGGGGATTTCTGCACCAACAAAGCCGAAAGTAGTTATCACCACTCCTCTACCATTTCCATACAAAGATACCCGCAGGGTACCTTGGAATTATACTACCAATATTTCAATGGTAGGAGGATCTGTTTCTCTAGAAAAAACGGAAGAGAAAATACAGAGTCTGGGTTTGACGTCTGAAGCAGTAAGTGAAGTCGGATTCTTTACAAGAAGTGGGAGCTGTTACTCTCCCGAAACATCCAATGCCTCGGAACAAGTGAAAACAAAAGGAAAAACCATGGTAATACCCCAAAAGGTATTTGATGATGAATCCCCTCCAGCATTCAATGAGCCTGTGACAGAAAAACAAGCGCAAGAATTTTTGAAATTCTTAAAACATAGTGAGTATAGTGTGGTTGAACAACTACACAAACAACAAGCGAGAATTTCTATTCTTGATCTATTGATGAATTCAGAAGCACATAGAAATGCTTTGATGAAAATGCTCAATCAAATATTTATCCCTGAGGATATATCCCTCAATAAACTTGACAGAATTGTGGGACATATAGCCGCTGACAATTACATAACGTTCACGGATGATGAAATACCTGAAGGCGGAATGGGGTCAGTAAAAGCTTTGAATATCACGACACATTGTCATGGTCATGTGTTGCCAGGAGTATTGATTGACAATGGATCCACTCTCAACTTGATGCCTCTAGTCACACTTCAAAGAATGCATGTGGATAAATCACACATGAAGAGTTATCAGAATGTAGTGCGAGCCTTTGATGGTACTAAAAAAGAGGTGCTTGGGAAAATGGAAATACCGTTGTTAATTGGACCAGTCGTGTATAATATTGACTTTGTAGTGATGGACATCCACCCTACATATAATTGTTTATTAGGGAGGCCATGGATTCATTCAGCAGGAGCCGTTCCTTCTTCATTGCATCAGAAATTGAAATTTGTTGTTGATGGACAACTAATATGTGTCGGAGCTGAAGAAGAAATCATTGCGTCTGTAACAAGTGATGTTCCATATATTGAAACCAATGATGATGCTCTTGAATGCTCTTTCCGAGCTCTTGAATTTGTCAATGCAACTTTTATTGCAAAAGGAAGCAAAATTCCATATCCCAGATTATCTGATTGTACCAAGATGACGGTACGACAAACTTTAGGCATCGGAGCTAAAGCTAAGAAAGGTTTAGGAAAGAATCTTCAAGGGATTTCGGTTCCTGTAAGTATAAAGATGAAGAAAGATCGTTTTGGGCTTGGATTTAAGCCCAATTTTCAGCAAAAGAACAAAGAGATGAAAAGAAGATGTGAAGATAGAAAGGCAAGGTTGAAAGGGAAAGAAATCCTTTGGGAACACATGTTTTCCCACAGTTGAAGACCACATTCAGATCAGGGGGAACAATTAATGTAGAACAACAGCTTGTTGAAGCCTTTAAAGAAGAAAAGTTGACGAAAGATCGAAGCATAATTGAAGAAGCTATGAATGGATTATTTATCAACATGATCATGAATGACAACAAGACTGGCAAATACTTGGATAGGATTCGCCCATGTTTTCCTGGAGAAACACTCAACAATTGGACCACTGAAGATCTTCCTATAGTTTTTAATATTAACGCAGAGTAATATTCAGAACTAATCTTTATGTTTAGCTCAAAAGTATGAAAACTTTTTGTTATCTTGTAAAGGAAATTAGGTTAAATATAAGAAATCTTCTTTAAAATTTTCAGATGGCAATCAATCTTTACATTTTCTTACATTTTTACATTTATTTATTTCATAAATTTACTATATTTCTTTCGGAAATATGTCCGACTTAAATTTGCAGGTGTCACCATGTTAATAGCATGTTTATTCCTAAATTTAATCAAGAGATAAATTTAGAGCTAACCCATATATCTGAAAGAAATCAATGGGTGTGAGGATGAACTGGAATGTGATGTTCCTACTGAATTATTAAGACTGGTAGAAAAAGAAGATAAACAAATTCTACCTCACAAAGAAGAGATTGAAACTGTGAATCTGGGAACAGATGAAGAAATAAAAGAGGTGAAAATTGGTACTACTCTGACAATCCAGAAAAACAAGAATTGATAAATCTCCTTCAAGAGTTCAAAGATATCTTCGCATGGTCTTATCAAGATATGCCTGGTTTGAGTACAGATATAGTAATGCACAAGCTTCCAATCAATCCAGAATATAAACCGGTCCAACAAAAACTCAGGCGAATGAGGCCAGAAATGTTGTTACAGATCAAAGAGGAAGTGATGAAACAGATCAATGCAGGTTTCCTACAGGCAGCTAAATACCCAGAATGGGTAGCCAACATTGTTCCCGTACCAAAGAAAAATGGGAAAGTTCGAATGTGTGTGGATTACAGAGATCTCAACAAAGCTAGTCCGAAAGATAGCTTTCCATTACCCCACATAGACACATTGGTAGACAATACTGCAGGATACGCATGGTTTTCATTCATGGATGGCTTTTCAGGATATAATCAGATAAAAATGAATCCTGAAGATATGGAAAAAACAACATTTGTAACCATGTGGGGCATATTCTGCTATAAAGTGATGCCATTTGGATTGAAAAATGCAGGGGCAACGTATCAAAGAGCAATGGTAACTTTGTTTCATGACACGATGCACAAAGAGATTGAAGTATATGTAGACGACATGATTGCCAAATCCCGAACTGAAGAAGAACATATTCAAAATCTGAGAAAGTTTTTCCAGAGATTGAGGAAGTATCAATTAAAGCTCAACCCTGCTAAATGCACTTTTGGGGTAACTTCTGGGAAACTTTTGGGATTTGTGGTCAGCAAAAAAGGAATCGAGATTGATCCAGATAAAGTAAAAGCAATTCAAGATCTTCCACCACCCAATACAAAAAAAGAAGTTCGAGGCTTTTTGGGAAGATTAAATTATATATCTCGGTTCATTTCTCAATTAACTGACAAATGTGATCCAGTGTTCAAATTACTTCGAAAGAACAATCCTGAAGTCTGGAATGAAGAATGTCAAGAAACTTTGGATATTATTAAGAAATATTTATCCAATGCCCCAATTTTAGTATCACCAATGCCTGATAGACCATTAATTCTCTACTTAACGGTCTTTGAAAATTCAATGGGATGTGTACTGGGACAGCATGATGAATCTGGAAGAAAAGAAAAAGCTATTTATTATCTGAGCAAGAAATTTACTGATTGTGAAATTCGATATCCACCAATACAAAAATTATGTTGTGCCTTGGTGTGGGCTACTCGAAGACTCAGACAATATATGTTATACCATACTACTTGGTTGATATCAAAACTTGATCCTTTGAAATTCTTAATGGAATCACCAGCTTTGACAGGCAGAATGGCTAGATGGCAGATGTTATTATCTGAGTTTGATATTGTATATGTCAACCAAAAAGTGATAAAAGGAAGTGTCATAGCTGATTTTCTGGCCAGTCGTGTATCAAATGATTATCAGCCTTTGAGTTTCAATTTTCCCGATGAAGATTTGTTGTGCATATCCATGAATAAAGAAGTCAGGACAAATGATGCATCTGCATTTTGGAAGCTTTACTTTGACGGAGCATCTAACGCCTTGGGACGAGGAATCGGGGCAGTGTTAATTTCTCCAGAAAATATTTATTATCCCTTTACAAGTAGACTGGAGTTCTTTTGCACCAATAACATGGCGGAATACGAAGCTTGTGTCATGGGATTGAAAGCAGCTATAGAAAGAAAAATCAAATGTCTCAAAATATATGGAGATTTATCGTTAGTGGTGTATCAATTGCGAGGAGAATGGGAAACAAAAGATCCCAAATTGTTGGAATACTGAAATTTTACCCTCGAATTAGTGAAAGAATTTGAGAGAGTCACCTTTAATTATCTCCCTCGAGAAGAAAATCAAATGGCAGATGCTTTGGCTACATTAGCTGCTATGTTTCAGGCAACTAAGAAAGTTGATATGATGCCAATCAAAATGCAAGTATACGAAATTCCTGCACATTATTATAGTGTGGAAGAAGAGGTAGATAGTAAACCATGGTATCATGATATTCTGCAATATATCAAAAATCAAAGTTATCCACAAAATGCATCTGAAATTGATAAAAGAACCTTGAGAAGAATGGTTGCTGGATATTTTCTTGATGGAGAGATTATGTATAGAAGAAGCAATGATCAAATGCTATTGAGATGTTTAAATACCAGCGAAGCTAGAATCATCATTGAAGAAGTACACAGTGGAATATGTGGAACACATGCAAATGGTCTTTCCATGGCCAGAAAAATAATGAGATATGGATACTATTGGGCTACCATGCACACAGATTGCATTGATTATGCAAGGAAATGTCATAAATGCCAGATATATGTAGACAAGATTCATGTACCCCCATCTCCTTTACATGTAATGACATCACCCTGGCCATTTTCTATGTGGGGAATAGATGTCATTGGAGCAATCACACCAAAAGCATCGAATGGACATTGCTTCATCCTTGTGGCAATTGATTATTTTACCAAATGGGTTGAAGCTGCTTCATATGCTAATATTAAGAGGTCCACAGTCTGCAAATTCATAAAGAAAGAGATAGTTTGCCAGTATGACCTACCAGAAAGGATCATTACAGATAATGCTCTGAACCTGAACAACAAAATGATGACCAAACTTTGTGCACAGTTTAAGATCAAACATGCAAACTCAGTGGCATATCGTCCAAAGATGAATGGGGCAGTTGAAGCAGCAAATAAGAACATCAAAAGAATCATTACAAAGACCACTGAAACTTACAAAGATTGGCACGAGAAGTTGCCTTTTGCTCTATACGCATACCGAACTACTGTTCGAACATCTACTGGGGCAACGCCTTTTTCTTTAGTCTATGGGATGGAAGCAGTCTTACCAATTGAAGTTAAGATTCCATCGCTTCGAATATTGAGAGAAACAAAATTGGATGAATCCGAATGGATCCAAGCTAGATTTGATCAATTGAACCTTATTGAGGAGAAAAGAATGAAAGCTATTTGCCATGGACAGATGTATCAGAAACGGATGATGAAGTCTCATGACAAGAAAGTACATCCAAGAGAATTCCAAGAGGGTGATCTAGTACTAAAAAAGATCTTGCCTATACATAAAGATTTCCGTGGGAAATGGATGCCTAATTGGGAAGGGCCATACGTTGTAAAAAAGGCCTTTTTCGGAGGAGCGTTGATCTTGGCAGAAATGGATGGAAAAATTCTGAGAAATCCAATAAACTTGGATTCTGTCAAGAAATATTATGCTTGAAGAGAAAAAGAAAAGAAAGAAAAAAAAAAGAGAAAAAAAAAGAAGAGAAAAAAAAGGGTCAAGGTGAAAACCCGCAAAGGGCATCTTGTAACCAAAGGAAGGATTTGAGTTGAAAACCTGAAAGGGAGGCTCAAATGCATGTTGATATTAGGCATCTGGTAATTGAACCCTCTTAAGATTTTGACAGTTTGGGAGAAACTTCACATCTACAAGCATTTTGACAACGTTTGAGATCTTCCAGACAAAAGCTTACATCATTACTCTAAATTGTGTCAATTTGATTAATTTAGAAATACTTAGGCTAATAATTTGTTGAGACATTTGAATTTTTATCAATCTTATGCTTGTTATAACTTTGAATACAATTCTATTTATTTATTAACAAATTCCAAGTTCAATTTATTTGAGATTCAATTTATTTTCGAAAATTCAATTTATTCTTTTATGAATTAACATAATTTTGAAATAAGTTAAAGATTTCTGAATATCACTTTATGTTAATACTTTTAAATGCATGGAATACAAAGTAAGCCAATCATCATCATCATAAATCCATGAACAAGTCATTATTTGCACTCTGGATATATAGGATAACATTGGTTACAGTATTCCAAAAGTTGAAGATGACCAGTTTTACTGTTAACTAAATCGTTCCATGATTTGAAAAGAGTGGGATATATTGGAACAGCAGAAGAGACAGCTGTTGTAGCAGTCATTGCAAGAAAATGCACCAACAAAAATCTTCTAGTTCATCATGATGATGTTTATTGCTTCCATTAAGATTGTTACACGGGATGCTACCGATAACAAGGTCGAATCTGCCAAATCTACTCATCAATTGCTCCAACCGATCATCATTCAGTTCTTCAACATATGTTTTCAAAGATATGCCAAGACAGTAGAAGGCGACCTCTGCAGCACTGATTCCAGCAAAAAGAAACAGGACATTGATATCACTGGGGAACATATCTCTAGCAGATCCTCCTCCTCGTGTATGGTTTTTAAGGAAACCTAGAAGCATTTCCGCCTCATCAAGTTCAAGTTGAGCAACTTTATTCCTTCCAACCCATATTAGATTCCATTTTTAGCACTCATCAAGAACATACTTCTGGACACTCGAATGTGGCTCATTGTCTTAAGCTTCAAGAGCCTTACAGATCCTTTCTGTCAATTTGGCACTTCCTGTACATATTTATAAACATTTCAACTTTGTTCTTGGATCCCAAGAAGGCCATCATTTCTTTGTCAATGGAAAAGCATCAGCACATGGAGGAAGCAGAATAAGAGAAAATCTGTTCTTAATTGGCAGAATTATGAATATAGCCCTTTTCAGTGCAGCAACATGAAAATACTTTGAATCTTCGAATTCTGGCTCTACATCATTTTGGTCCAAACATTAACTGGAACAAGTGCCATGTGCTCATAACATCTTCTGGAATTGTTCTTTGAGTTATCTGATCTGGTTTGGTATGAACCACAGAACCAATCATTGAATTTGGAAGATGAATGTGCTCATAGCATCTTCTGGAAGTGTTCTTTGAGTTATCTGATCTGGTTTGGTATGAACCACAGAACCAATCATTGAATTTGGAAGATGAATGTGCTCATAGCATCTTTTGGAAGTGTTCTTTGAGTTATCTGATCTGGTTTGGTATGAACCACAGAACCAATCATTGAATTTGGAAGATGAATGTGCTCATAGCATCTTCTGGAAGTGTTCTTTGAGTTATCTGATCTGGTTTGGTATGAACCACAGAACCAATCATTGAATTTGGAAGATGAATGTGCTCATAGCATCTTCTGGAAGTGTTCTTTGAGTTATCTGATCTGGTTTGGTATGAACCACAGAACCAATTATTGAATTTGGAAGATGAATGTGCTCATAGCATCTTCTGGAATTGTTATTTGAGTTATCTGATCTGGTTTGGTATGAACCCCAGAACCAATCATTGGAATTAAAAGATGAATTGCATGATCGTCTTCATTAAGAAGCTTCTTTTCAAGCTTCTTCTGTTTATTCCTTTCCTAAAAATCATAGCCCAAGTTTCGCTTTTTCTTGTAATTGGGATCATTGCATAATGGCTTCCCATTTTTTACCGGAAGAAATGCGTCAGCAGCCTTAGCCATTTGAGCAGCACATATAAAATCTATCAATTCTGCAATTGATGAATCTGGACCACATCTCTCCATGGCTATTGAAGCTTCAGCCTCTGAGAATCCCATTTTTGTCAAGTATAACAGTTTATTCTCCTCATCAGAATCAGAATTCAAGATTTCTCGGTATTAAAAGAACTATCGATATCTGTGAAATCATCTTGAAAGGTCACTTCATAATCAGATGAGTTGTTATCAGAATTAACATGTTGCATGAATGCAAGCTTTTCAAGAGCCTATACTATTGAGTTTTATTCTCAAGAGGTTTTGTGACATTATATCTACATCGACATTTGTCAAAGATGATAGATTCTCTAATTTGAAGAAGAAAGATCTATTGGGTTTCTACAACTGAAGAAATACTCAGTTCACCAATCTGAAATCAAATAACTTAACATTCATGCATCATATTTAGGCATTTGCAAAAATATGTGCATTTTCATTCATTCTCATCCATGTTGAATTTTGACAGGAATTTCAAAGATTTTTAGCAAAGATTCAAATCCATCAATTGATGGATCAGCATTACCAGATAGAGTTCATAATGAGAAGAACTCATCATCTGAAGAAGGAAGAAGAAATTCATAATGAGAAGAATTTGTTCAACTTTTTGCTTGAATTCATCACTTGATGGATCAACTTTTCCAGAGAAAGTTCATAATGAGAAGAACTCATCTGAAGAAGGAAGAAGAAGTTCATAATGAGAAGAATTTGTTTAACCTTTTGTTTGAATTCATCATTTGATGGATTAAAATTTCCAGGTAGAGTTCACAATGAGAAGAACTCATCATTTGAAGAAGGAAGAAGAAATTCATAATGAGAAGAATTTGTTCAACCTTCTGTTCAAATCCATCACTTGATGGATCAGCTTTTCCAGTTCGAGTTCATAATGAGAAGAATTCATCTGAAGAAGGAAGCAGAAATTCATAATGAGAAGAATTTGTTTAACCTTTTGCTCAAATTCATCACTTGATGGATCAACATTTCCAGAGAAAGTTCATAATGAGAAGAACTTATCTGAAGAGGAAGAAGAAGTTCACAATGAGAAGAGCTTGTTCAACCTTTTGCATAATTCTATCACAGAAGCAGATAGATTAGCATAAACCTTTCCAGAGAAAGTTCATAATGAGAAGAACTCATCTGAAGGAGAAAGAAGAAGTTCATAATGAGAAGAGCTTATTTAACCTTTTGAATGACTCTATCACAGAAGGAAATAGGTCAACATCATCCCCAGCAGAAAGTTCATAATGAGAAGAACTTATCTAAAGAAAGAAAAGATTTTATTCAATATTTCCATATTAATCAAGTGAAGCCAAATTGATAAAAAATTTATTATCTTTTCGTCTTTGTCCTATTCTTGTTAACACAAGAATGAGCAAAGAGGGGCAGCTGAAGATACTAATTTTTTTACTATAATTATTATTATTATAATTATTATTATAATTATTATATATATTATTAATATTATTAAAAAATAATTACAAATAATATTATAGGCCCAACAGACTGGCCCAAACAAAAAAAAACCCTAAAACCCATTTAGGGTTTATATCTCAGCCAGCCGCCGCCTTGCTTCTCAGTCGTTGGATCTAACTTAGATCCAACGGTCCAGATGGCGCCAGACGAAACCCTAGGGTTATGATACCCTAGGGACTACACCAGCTGCCGCCGCTCCACGTCGCTCCAGCCGCTGCCACGCCCCAACCGAAGGCTCCAGAAGTTCCAACGCCAGCCGTCCACGTTATGGCCATGGGGTGAGTCACCACTGGGAGTCCGGTGACTCACCAGACTCCACTCTTTTACCCGGTCCGATAGCCACACCGGTGATGGCTATAAAGCCATCACCCCATCTGCAAAGAAAAAAACAGACCCAGAGAGACAAAAACCGAGAGCAAAGATACAAAAATAGAGACCAACTCACAACAACCAGCAACCAAAAACAAAAGAAAAGGGAGGAGGAGGGAAGCTAGAGAGAAGGGAGAGCTTTTATTCTCTCCCAGTTAGAGAGAGAAATAAAAAAAAAAGAAATGAGAGATGGCCCGAAGGGCCAGCCGGATTTGGCTTTAAATAGCCCTTCCCGAACGACGTCGTTTCGGGGAGGGCTATTTGTGTAATTAAATAAAAGATAAATCATTTCTGCAGTCATCCAAATTTGTAAACTTTACATTTTAGTCACTAAATCAATTTATAATCCTTTTAATTCGGTTCTTTAATTTTAATTTTATTTATTTTAGTCCTTTATATTAAAATAATAAATTTAGGGTAAATGATAGATTTAGTCCGTTAATTTTAATAATTAATATTTTAATTCCGAGTAAATATTTTTAATTTATTCTAATATGATATTTGAATTTTATATAGTTTTATTTTAGTCACCAAATTCATGAATAAGGAAAATAACATGTTTAATCCCTGAAATTTTAAATAATTACGAATTAGGTATTTAATTTTATTAAATTATAACTTAGTCACTAATTTTAAATATTTTCATAAAGTTTTACTTCTTTTTATATAGTTCTAATTTTTTTATTGATTATTTATGTTTTAATATTACTTGTTTATATATTTAAATGTTTTATTATGTAATCATATAAATATATATATATATATATATATATATATATATATATAATTTATATTTTTTCATAAATTATTTTAATATTTATTTTTCAATATCGAAGAAAAGGGCAGTCTTAATACAACTGGATGTCCTATTCTGGTATTTTAAAATTAAATATTTAAAAGAAGAAAAAAATTATTATAATTTAATTTTGTTTAAATTATATTGATATTTATTAATATCAAAGAAAAGAGTTGTCTTAAGGTACCTAGAATCCCTTTTCTGATATTTCTAAATAAGTAAATATCTTATTTATGTATATTAATATATTTTCGTAAAATTACATGAAATAATAGAATTATGAATTAAATATATCCTTGAATTTTTAAATTTTTAATAATAGAGACAATTTATAATTAAAAAGTACCAATTTTGGGCGTTGTAGGGGTGCTAATCCTTCCCTAAACGTAATCGACCACGAATCCCTTTTTATTATTAAAAAGAACGAATTTTTGGTTATAAACGTAAATCAGTTCATTTTTTTAATTGATGTTTTCTTAAAACTCTTTTAAAAAATAATTTTTAGGTATTCGACCTACCTGACCCAAAAGGCCGATGGCGACTCCCAAATTATTTTCAAAAACATTTATTCACATCAATTTTCCCGCCAAATAAATATTTCGTGCCCGGACGAAAACCGGTTACGACACAGGGCAATTGAAACTTATGTTACTCGAACTCGACTGTGTCCAATACGCATTTGGTTTTGGCTGATTGAGACAAATTTATTGCTTGATGTCAGGGCAAGTTGCAGAATATGATAAGCCTGGGAAACTACTGGAAGACAATGCTCCTTGTTTCCGAAGCTGGTGGCTGAGTTCTTGATATCATGGTCCAAAAGTAAAAATGATCACCATTTAGAATCTGGGTTGATCAACAGCAATGTACGGCAGACGAACTGAAAAAACATGTTGAGGGGTATCCCAACGGAGAGTGCCTCGAGAGCAAGAGCGGTGTTGAAGATTTCTGCCATTGAATGCTGATGACCAATGGATAGAAAAAGTTGCAGAGAATGATTTGTTTGATCCCCAAATGATTGAACATGGCAGCCTGTCGAATAAATCATTGAAGGAATTTTGTTTTTCGAGTGTAAGGGTCGAGCCCAACAACTGTTTATGACAGTGGAAATGATCATAGGAAATGATGTTACACAAACCAAGAACATGGTAATCGATGGTGGCAAATTTATATATCAGATGATGTGCATGAAAGTAGCTAATATATATTGTACAAACCAAGAAACCAATAACAACATATATAGAAAGATGTTACAGAATGAACAGAACACAAAAACAAACAATGATTCTTGAGAACATAAACCATAAGCCCTGGCCTTTTCCTGCAACAACAACAAACATAATTGTTCAAAGCTTCTTGAATAAAAATCCAATCGGATGTCGCCGTATTGTTTGTGTCGATTGCTTCAACGAAGATCACTGAATCACCATAACCTAATAAGAGTACATTTTTTAGGCAGTTAGACAGAGTAAATGAACGAATGAATACGTCCTGGGCTATGGAATATAGTGCTACTTACGACGGGAAGGAATCGTCTTGTTTTGCAGGAATCATTCGAGCCAACTCGCTATATTGAATATTGCTTCATTGCCTTCTTGTCTAATTAACTTGATGCCTACGATTGTTCGCTGATCCATCCTTTTTGATGTCCATGTTTTCTGAAGAAGACCGGGCGAAACGTGACCCAAACGAACTTCATTTAGATCAGGTAGACTTTCCCAGTCATGCGGCAGTGTCGTGAAATCTTCTCAATCAATGCTAAACAGCTGCTGAAGAGCAGGCATCACTCCTTTGTGATCACAACTTCTTTCAAACGAGGGCAAGCTGCAATTTTTAAAATCTTGAGCTTTTGGAATCCTTCAAGGAAGTCTAATCTCTCTCCCTCATATGCATTTAGTTGTTGGAGTTGTAAAAGATTAGGCAATGCTTGGACGTGAGGAAGAAAATCATCCCTCAATCTAGACCCGCGTAGAGACAATCGCCTGAGGCTGTCGAGCGAGTTAAACCAGTGCGGTACTTTGTCCAGTTTCCCGATTAGTCCAAGTTTCTGAAGGTCAGGGGGAGCAGATCCAAGAGCTTCCATCTTCGCTTGCTCATCTCTATTACATGATTTAACCACCAAGTCTCGAAGGTGTATCATTTTTGCAATGGCAAAGCACAAATTTCCTCTTTTCCTTAACATTGGCAACGTGAAGCCCTCTCAATTGTACCATTTTACTGAGTTGTTTGATGAAATCGCCACTTTCTTCCACAAAGGTCAAAACATGCAAGTTGCTTAGCAACCAAATGTTGGATGGAATTATAGGGCCAAACCAGTGATTTAATTTTAGGTAAATTACACATTTAGTACATAAACTATCAATTTTAATCCATTTTAATACCTAAACTTTTAATTTTTTAAAATATACCTAACATTTAAGTTTTGTTTTAGTTTAATATCTCACCGTTAAAAACTTAATGCATTTAATACCTAAATTATCAGTTTTGATCCGTTTCATTACCTGAATTATCAGTTTTGAGTCATGCCTAATACACACATTAGAAAACATATTACCAGTATCTGGTAATTTACACACATTCAAAGGGCTAGAGTGAAGAGATGTGTCAAAGTATTTGCTAGAACCTAATGATTGAGTACTACTTCCCTATGTAAACGCTCCAGGTAGAATGCAAGCTCAAAGGGTATAGACTAAAGGGATGATTTAGGAACTTATCCAAAAATTTCCAAAATGTTTATGCTATAATCAGAATTAGCTACCAAACTTAAACAATTAATTAGAAAAGCATTTACTTAATAAGCTGATAAATAACTGTACCCTTAAAATGCCTTCAAGGATACCAAACTTAAACAATTAATTAGACACTGGCCTTCATTATGTCTTTTTTGTGTACAGGGCCTATGCCTATACCACTAACAGGAATATTTACTTCTGGAGTTGTCAGAAATTCCAGCAATGCTTCCAAAGAGCCGAGGGTAGATGCTTGTACATAGACCCCATCCCCACTTTTGTCAATCCTACCCATGACCGACTGCATATCATCCTTGACTGCTTCTTTGATGTCTTCTGAATTCAACGCTCACATCAATATCTGAGTAACATAAGCATTGACAATGTTTTGCTTTGATCACATGATATATATATATTATTTTGTAGAAACAAATGTTAATTTTAATTAGTGTATAAACAGGAGGCAAGTTCTTTCCTCAGCGCCATATTTATTGGATTTTGTTCAGGTAACTATGTTTTAAATAATCATAAATGGCATGGATTTTTCATATATTTGGAGGCCATATCCCTCATTCATGTGTTGGACATGAGTGTTGTTATGGACGCCCGAAGTGCCATTGTTACAGATTTTTCTTGGCTCATATTGTGAACTCTTTTTTTTCTGTTAAAATCAACAATGCAAGTTTGAAGGGTCATTTCCTGACGGGACGAAGTTAATCACTATTCACAACCCGATCTCAAGCGAAAGTGGAAACCTGAAGCTTGCATTATATGGTTCTTTTCTACCTGGTAGGCCATGCATATATATATTTGGAAATGCACACTTCCTCAAAGAATATATGCATAATATATAAGTGATTTTACATGTTATTGATCCAAGTGTGAGTGTTAGAGGCTGATATGAGTCTAACACGGGTATGTTCTATGTTTTTCTAAGTTTCATTCCATATATCTGTAGGGTATTTGGAGGGTCATATTCAAATATGTGCCAGACATGTATATTTTAAGCAAATATATGCCAGACATGTTTAGAGTTTGATCAATTCCACATCAGTTTCAGTCTATATCATTAGGATTTGAGTGCGAGTGTTAGATACGGATAATGATTAGATTTTTCTATATTAATAGGATATGAGCAGTGTTAGATCTGGGTATGATTAGATTTTTCTAAGTGTTTCGAGTGAATCCTTGGAGGTCATAATTCTGCATCCATATGTTGAACATGAGCATTTCAAGAAGAATGTTAGGTGCCAACAGCATAGCTTTTGGTACCACTATATCTATGTGTACATAGCTATGTATGTGAGTTTATGATACGAGTATGTGCCTTATACGCGGGTATGTTCATATTTTTCCCAAGTTTTTCCCATGTCTTTGGAGGATCTTATCTCCATATCCATATCTGAAAATGTATCTGACATGTGCCGGACACAGGCACTTAATGAAAATGGTCTTAGTAACATAGGTACAGAGAATTGACCTCCAATACCATGCCATATAACTAACCTATACACTTCTGTTAAATTTTTCCAAGGAAGAACTGAAAGATCTCTGTGCTAACCAACAATTTTTCTGGTAGGAAGCCATTATCACTTTATCGAGGTAAACCCTCACCTGGATTTCGATCGAAGTAAAGCATTAGACATGCGGCTAAATATACCACCGGGAACAGCAACAAGATTTGAGGTCGAGCATTTTAGCCTTCCTCTGTTGATAAGCTTTTTGTTTGATCATTGGTTAAGCCACATAAGAGTTATTCATTGATCATGTTGTGAGCGTCGGTTATGTATATGTGTTGACACAGGTATGTTCAATACTTGTGTTTTTCCATATATTCAGAGATTCATACTCTTATACCAAGTCTGAATGTGTCTCAGACTAGTATGTTCAAGTAAAATGAAAAGTTGGAACAACATAGGTACAGATTTCCCTTTCTTGGGAAGTGTATGTGTGACAGACATATCGAGTATGTATTTGGATACGGGTATGAGATATGATCTTCCAAGTACATTAAAATCTTGGAAAAAAGTTGAACATACCACATATCCATGTACAACGCTCACACTCGGTGTTGTAAGAATTTAGAAGAGAGCATTTTGTTAATATAGGAGGGTTGTTTAAGTGTTTCTATTACATTAGTAGATATATTCGTTGGTTTAGGATCAGCACTTGATCTAATCCGAACCTATTCTTTGACTGAAAGATGTTTTCCTTTTCCAGCCCGGAGATAGTAAAACCGTTGTGCCTGTCAGCATTGGTGGTAACCGAGTGATCAGAGGAGGAAACGGAATTGTTGATGGCCCTGTCGACATTGCCAATATCGAAACAGTGGTGGAAATTACAAGGAGTGAAGGTTACGAGAATATGGAGGACACAAATGCTAGGTTATAACTTGAGCTAGAAACTTATTGTCATCTTGTTTTACTTCGATCTTATTTCACCAAAAGAATATATTGATTAGCAAGCATCGTCTACTTAAATACAAAAACATTGATGCCTCGACTTGTTTTGCAGCGAAGGCGAGACCGGACAAGATTCTGATTTTACCGCAACGATTTCTTCTGAGGCATATGCTAACATGTATGGCCCTACTACCGGTGATAAGATCCGGCTCGGCGATATGAATTTGTATGCTGAAATAGAGCGGGATTTTGCTGTATATGGTGATGAATGCGTATTCGGTGGCGGAAAAGTTATAAGAGATGGCATGGGACAATCATCTGGGCATCCACCCGATAAATCTTTAGATACTGTTATAACAAATGCTGTGATTGTTGATTACACCGGTATGTTCAAGGCAGATATTGGTATTAAAAATGGCGTAATTGTTGGACTTGGGAAAGCGGGCAATCCGGATACCATGGATGGAGCATCGCAGAACTTGATCATCGGTGTACGTTTCTTTTCATATGAATGCATTGTCCGACTATAGTTATACTAATGGCTGATTCCATCGATTCACAGGTCACTGAGGTTATCGCTGGAGAAGGATCGATCGTAACTGCAGGGGCTATCAACTGTCATGTGCACTTCATATGCCCTCAGTTGGTTCATGAAGCTATTTCAAGTGGTAAGCTACATTCTCAGGCATACATAGCTAAAGATGTTCCCGAAATACGTAACATGCACAAACCTTACATATCATTACGTGCTTGGTTTAGGCAAGAGCAAGAGAGTTATAAAAGGGACAACATCCATGTTACATAAATACTTCGGATTAATATAAATTATAGAATCATGTATCTTTATTAAATATTTAATGTAGGCATCACAACATTAATCGAAGGTGGGACTGGACCGGCGGAGGGAACACGCGCAACTTCTTGCACACCGGAACCGGCGCAAATGAAAATGATGCTGCAGTCCACTGATGACTTCCCTTTAAATTTTGGGTTCACAGGGAAGGTAAGATTAAGTTTTTTGCAGAATATATTCAACCTTTTTTTTCTTGTTAATTCATGCATAACATAACACATGTATGGTACATACATGTACTCGTATCATCAAAGTATGCGGCGTTGAAAATGTCCTCCCCTTGTAAACAAACCCGACGCGTCCTTAAACTTCCTATACAGTAGATGAACATCTTGACATGCTGGTATGAGAAGATAGCAGTGACATTACTTGAAGTCTTGAACTTGGATAAATGTCAGCATGCTCGATTTTTTCCCCAAGTTTTTCGATTCTCATCCTTTCCTATCTTTGCAGATGGTTTGCCATCACCTCAACAAGGATATTCCTGAAGATGTAGCGTTTGCGGAATCAAGGATCAGGGCGGAAACCATTGCCGCCGAAGACATATTGCACGACATGGGGCAATCAGCATCATATCTTCCGATTCGCAGGCTATGGGTGGCATCGGCGAGGTTTGTTTCTCATTTTGCATGTGCTTATAAGAGACAACTCTGGAAATTCCAAGATCGAAATGAGGAACAAGTTCAAATTCTTTCTTTGTTTCCAGGTGACAAGCAGAACTTGGCAAACAGAGGACAAGATGAAATCACAAAGGGGTCCTCTTAACAACGAAGAAACTTCTTCCAACCTTAAAATCAGACGGTACATCGCAAAATACACCATAAATCCAGCCATTGCTAATGGCATTGCAGAATTCGTCGGTTCGGTCGAGGTATATCATTTTCTTTGTACATATGTTGAAAATGTTCAGCTCTATAGATGATGACTTCATTGGCTAATATATGAGTTTCATCTTTCAGGTGGGGAAGTTGGCTGATCTTGTTTTATGGAAACAGGCCTTCTTTGGGGTAAAACCTGAAATGGTAATCAAAGGCGGTATTATTGCTTGGGCTAACATGGGAGATGCTAATGCAAGCATCCCAACACCCGAACCGGTAAAACTTCATATGCTCCGATTCTTTATGTTTTTTATTGTATTAGTTGTGGCCAATGTTTGTTGTGGATTCATACCTAGACATGAACTCGAAGATATGACTCTTCAAATACATGAAAAATTTTCTCGAGAATGTTAAGAGATGAATCGAAGAAACCTAGTTAAGCACTTTTATTAAAGATGAGTTGTCACAGGTGTTGTCAAGACCAATGTTTGGAACATTCGACAAGGCTGCAAGTGCCAACTCCATCGCTTTTGTAAGCAAGGTATGAATCTCTCTCGCTTTCTATTATTTATATATATATACATATATGGATATGTATACGAGGATAACAGAATTAGGAGTTTTACGCTTTTTTAAGACATGTAGATTGAACGAAATCAAATGCTGAGATTTATTCATTATTTTTTCGATAAATATCTCATTTTTTTACTAATGTTAATCTCAACCTTTGATTTCTCATCCAATGATCCTAAAAAGGTATAAAACTCTTATTTTTACACCGGGTGTAAATGAATCATGTGCCATATATATAATTTTTGGATGAATTCAAATAGTTATTTTTTTCATGAAAATTACGAAAGAAAAAAGATAATAATAATGCACAGTTTTATTCTTGGTCGTCTATCTAGTTAGATTCATCCAACGACCCGTCTAAGTAGGTTTTACTGTATATATATATATATATATATATATATCAACATTCACTTATACAATATAAAATTTAAAAATTTTGCGCATTTTCTGGATCGTTTGATTAAATAAATTCAAAATACGTATAATTTTTTTTTAATTTTACATCGTGCAAGTGTATACTAAACCAAACCGAACTATTGTTGTTTTATCAACGTTAGATACACGTGTATACATGAATATGTAGTGGTAGTACACATATACATGGGTTAGCATTTAATTACATCGTATAAAATTCAATTGTTTGACTAAATGAATTTAATTTATGAGATCCTACCACTACATATGTACGTATACAGACAAGTGTATGATAAATCAATAATGCTTCGGTTTGGTTTTGGAAAAAGCTTATGATTAACATGTAGCAGCATTCTCATTTTTTAAAAAAAATCGATGTCAATGCCATAAATAACTAAAATGGTTTCGGACAAGATCAAATCAAACCAAACATTTTTGGGTCATTATCCAAACCCTAAAACCCGATTGGAAACCAGACCAAAAATTGCAGTTGACTTCAGTTTTAGGGTTTCTCTATTACAATATAAGCCGTAAGTTGTATGGAAGAGAGTGGAAGCTGTCCGCAATACCAGAGGTCTAACCAAGCTTGACATGAAGCTCAATGATGCTCTCCCTCATGTTCAGGTGGATCCCGAAACTAATGTCGTGATGGCCGACGGCAAGGTTCTCACTTGTGATCCAAAGACAATATTCCCCTCTCCCGGAACTATTTCCTCTTCTAGATAACGCTCTAAAACTGTCAAAACCATCATTTCAATGGAGTTTTTCCGTTCAATTAGTCCGGCTATTAAACGGAGTTTAAATCGACAGACTTCAATTAAGTTTTAAACATTACACCTAATGCTCAAGTAAACTTGATTAAAACGTTACTAATAATTTAACGACTCAATTAGAATATTTTGAAATTCGAGAACCGATTCAAAATCTAGACATAGTTTGGGAACATTTGGTGCAATTAACTCGATGATCAATGAACATAAGGGGAGAGGATAACGTATGTAAGACAACCCTATCCTAGCTATTCCGTAAGGTTGGGGAAATGTCTAGTTATAGTTTCAGCCCTCAACCATCTTCAACTTTGAGATTTAATCCCTCAACTTTAGCGCAATTTATGTTCACTTTGACAACAGCAACTAACATGGTTATCAATTTAGACCTCTGCTAATAACATCATAAACGGACCGATCAAACTAAAGTAAACTGATTAAATCCTAAGTTTCAGTACTGATAGGAAATCTAAGAAATTGTAATAGACCAAAGTTTGCACGGTACCTCTACTCAGCCTGAAGGGACAACTAATTGGAAGTTAGATAAAATCCAGAATATGCAAACTTGGATCATCTACGCATGAGACCCTGGTTGAAGTAGTTTAATGGGTAAAGTACACAAAAGGTCTTCCTACTATAGGGTACCGCTTTAGTCCCTCTACTATTAAAAGTTACAAAATAGTACTTCAACTAATTGACAAAGTAACAGGCTTGCTTTGACACTGAAGTTACATTCACAGATATGCCATAAAAGGATTCCAGACCTAATTATAACTTGGATCGCCTAGTCCATAAGTGAAATATATCAAAATATACTTTTTCCCATAAAACGTAAAGGGCGTGTTAAGCATACAGACAAAATTTGAATCAATAATCTGTCAAGTGCAAGCCCACCATTTGGCCAGACCAGATAAAAGAGGGCATAAGATAAAATAACAAATCTTGAACACATCTTTACAGGGAAGAGAAATATTTGCAACATCTCGACTCTTAAAAGCTTCTTCACAGCACAAGAAAATACTGTACTAAAACCCCATAAAAATAATAATCCCATTAGATTAAGAAACAAACCCAGTTGGCACTGCAATTTTCATACAGCAAAGGCAATCCCTCATAGATGGACAATATTTTGCTAAGCTCATAAAACATTCCATAGATGATTAATAAATTACTTTTGATGTATAATGGTTACTGTCAATTTCTTCATCAATGAAAGGCAAAGAATGTCCTCCCTCTCCACACCAACCATCTCTTGCAAACACAATGTGAATATTAAAAAAGATGAACTGACAGTAGGAAGAAGTCATATTTTTAGTATTCAAAACCAGCTATAAAAAGAAGGTTTACATCATTGTTCCAACAAAATATGTTACACAAGTCTCAGCTGAAACTGATTTCTAAACGAAAAAGAGGCTAATATGCTACACCTTGCAATGCAGATTCGTATGCATTTTCATATGATGAACAAAGCTGGAAATCAAATTAACCTGCAAAACATCTGGCTCGCAGGTAGAGGCAAACAATATCTCCATCCAAATCATCATCAGTGCTTGCTAAAAAACAGCAAGAATGATCTTCTGAAAATAAAGTTTGCAACCTCCGTTGAATGCATCTCTCACCTCAATAATGTCCCTCCAACAATAATGTGAAAAATCTAAAACATGAAGATCAAATGGCACTGATGAATGAACTTTCTTAGCCAAACAAACCACCAGTACCCAATTCCCCTTGTTGCCACTCCTTCTTACGTTGCTCTTGCAAAGGATCTGGACTCTTTAGCACTCTTCTCATTCGCCTAACACGATGCAAAAGACATCATTTAAAAATTTAACAATAAATAAAACCCAAATTACAAAAACAAAAACAGCAGTCATGATGACTTTTTGTTTCTGTTGTTCAATACCTGTCTTGAGCATGTCGGGCAGGGAAAGTGGGCATGAAAGCTTTAGTCTTGGGAAGGGGAACTTCACGAAACCACTCATGGTTAAGAGCATCTTCAGCTGTTATACGCTGAAGATGATATCAGAAGGCTCAATCAATCATACAAAAAAGAAATAATGACAAGGTAACTCAAATAAATAAACAAGCCAAGTTACCTTCTCAGGATCATAAGTAAGAAGTTTATTCAGCAAGTCAAATCCAGCATCAGAGAGAACAGGTGTACCAGTAAATGATGTGGCTGGGAACTTTTTGCGCAATAGATTATACCTGAAAGGAAACATACCAGTCATTAATGCAACAACAAATTATTGCTTTGTTACTGAACTGTCACCAATGGAGGCCAGAAAGCCAGAACAGAATCACCCAAAGCTGGAAGCCTGGGAAAACAGTGGGAAAATAAGACAATGTGAATATTACACTCAAAAGAATCTAAAATCAAATTATATAGAGTTAATACTTACTGATGCTTGACAAAGTTGACCTTGACACCAGGCAACTTTGAAAAACCAGGCCATATTGTCTCATTTGGTGTGCCAAGTGTTCTGAAAATCTGCAATTAGTAACCCATGAAACAAATCCAAGACCATTAACCACCATGTGCAGATTCAAGCTATTCCAGAAATAGTACATCCAGATGGTAATGATTAATAAAAAGTAAGACCAACTACTTTATAATTCACCTTGTCAAGTTGATCAAATTCAGTTTTCCCACTGAAAAGTGCTTCTTTCGATAGTAGTTCAGCCATGATACAACCCAGAGACCACATGTCAATTGCGGTGGAATATTGTCTGGCTCCCAAAAGAAGTTCTGGTGCCCTGCAAAACAAACCAAAATATAGAAGATCTGACTACTAGAATATAAATGCTCACATAATTAATCAACCAAACTTAAGACAAACTAACAGCGCAAAAGCAAAACTTTACAAATGTTAAAACCAGCTATCACTCTAATGCATACGGGGCTCATACTTATAACCAACCACAAAGAGAGAAGTACAAGTAATAATTCAATAAACTTTAAGACATTAACAGTGCAAAAACAAAAGGTTAAATCTTAAAAGTATATAAACAGTAAAAATAGGGTTTAAGTTTAAATAAGTTCACAACAAGGGAAGTCCAAATAACATCTCATCAAGTCAAGTTTGTACTTTTCTCAAAGCTTTCTCCAAGGAACTGTTACATCAAGACTTAAGAAGTTTTACTATTCAGCATTTAAACAGATAACAATAGAAAAAATGGGGGATGTTTCTTTCAATAATCAACATTCAACACTTGCATGCCCAAATTCACATTTCAGAATTATTTTCCATACACCCAATCACAAACACCTTATGAAATTATAATTTATAACGATGAAAAGAAAAGAAAAAAAGTCATAATTTATTTCAACAAATATGAGGATTAACACATTTTGGAAAGTGATCAATGACATGCATATCTCACCTATACCAAAGAGTAACAACCAAATGCGTATATGGTTTTAATGGGATTCCATACTGACGAGCCAATCCAAAATCACAAATCTTCAATTCACCTTGGTTATTTAAAAGCAGATTAGATGTCTTCAAATCACGATGGAGAACCCAGTTATCATGGAGATACTTGACGCCCTCCAGTAGCTGCAGCATCAAGCATTTAACCTCACTTTGGCTGAATGGTTGTTTTATTGTTTCCATCAGCCCTTTCAGATCATGTTCCATGTATTCCATCACCATAAAGATACTATCAAGGCTACTGCCTACAACTACTTCTTTAACATCTACAACCGATGGGTGATGAAATGAAAGAAGAATGTTTATTTCCCTCAAAGAGGTCAGAGGAAAACCTTCTCTTTCTTTCTCCATCTTTACCTTCTTCAATGCCACAATTTCCCCCGTCTTCTTGTCCCTAGCTCTATACACGACACCATATGTACCTTCATCTATCTTATTTAGTCTCTCAAATTCATCTACACTCCTACATCCCTGAAGCATGTTTACACTTCTTAAAGGATGAAGTGTAGGTTCTGGTGTTCCAGGTGAATCATTTTCATTCTCAGAATCTGTATCAGACTCCCTAACACTATTGTCATTTTTATCATGTTCAACGTCAATCTCCATGTAGTCATCCTTCTCTGAATAGTTACCTGGGTAATCATCCCCACTTCCAGACCTGGAACGGGCAGCTCGTTCATCAGATTCAGATGATCTGGCTCTAATTCCCACAGGACCTTCCCTGTTAAGCTCCCCAAGCTCTGGTGTTGTTGACTTATTTCGAGATCTTTCATGAGCAGATTCTGAAAGAGGCAACTTCTTCGTTTTATGCATTTTCTCATCTTCTAAAATTTCACCCTCATCACTAGAAGAACTACCACCAGATGCCCATCTAGAGGAAGATATATGGCGGGTCAGTACATAATCTTCATCTTCTAGATGCCCAGCAAATTGATTGTTAACCTGCTCTTTTGGTGGGGTCAAATCCAAATCGAATGAAGACTCCAAAGCAGAGTATCCAGCAATTTCAGCAGCAACTGGCGAAGGAGATTGTGATTTATGGTTTTTGCTTTCTGTAACAGGAGAAGTCGGTACGGTCCCACTAGATATATTGTTAGGTGAACTGATAAGAGCTTTAGGCACTGTTGGTGGAGGAAAGGCTATGACTGCTGATGACTTCCTACTTTTTGATGCACTGCTTAATTCCTTGTCATCTATATCCCATACTATAGGTGAAAACCTCCTTTTCTTTCCCACAAGAGACTGAGCCCCATTATCCATTGCTTTCACAACTTCACTATTTTTAACCACTGACTCAGACTCCATGGCATCTTCAGATCCGCTTTCACTAGACAACTCACCCGGCTCCTTATCTACTACTCTAAGAGAAAACCCACACCGCCTGGGTCCACGACTACCTCCACCACCAGTGTCACCAGAGCCACCAGAATCGCTTCTACTCGAAGAGGGCCGATAGCCACCATTTACAGCTTCCCTCTCCTTAATATCCTTTTGTCTTACCCTAACTCTATCTCTTGCTTCCTGTGCTCGAACCCTTTCGTCATTACGGCTATCATTCCTAGATGACTCATAATCTTTAGAATTACCAAATTCTCGCCTCATCACCTCAAATTCAGAATCCCTGTTCCTAAACCCATTATCATGATAACCCCCATTCCTCCCAGCAGCCATGAGTAAACCTCAAATAGTCGGAAACCCAATTTCCAATTCAAGAAATTCCTTCTGAATCGGTTACTTATAAACCCTAAAGCCTCGAAAACAAGAAGCACGCCCCCAATTCCAAGGAAAAGCGAAACCCGAAATCCAGGGTAGTTAATCAATACGAAATCATCTAATAACAAGCAATCAAAAGATCCGAACCAAAGAAAAGTGTCAGATCCTCGATTTTCGAGCTGAATAACTCGAAAATGAACAGATTACAATGGAAAATAAAAGAAAAGACGAAAAGGATAAACCCTAGAAGGTCAAATTTTTCAACGATGCATCGATTTTCCCCAATTCTCTCAACCAAATTGAGAGAGAAAAGAGAATTGAGAGTATCTATGGCATACCGGTGAGGAAAAACATGGACGCAAAGGGCGAAAATCGGCGATCGCCGGTTCGCTGGAGGGGTGGGTGCGGAGCTTTCGATTTTCGAAATCTCGAGAAAGCCAAGGCGAGAAAACTGTGTTTTTTTTTTAGTTGGAGGCAAACAAAATTCCTTAAATTATTATTAATTAATTAATTGCAAATTTAAAATTTTAGGTGAATTGCATTATAGATCACTGAACTTAGTTGTAACATTCAAATAGATTATAAATATTTAGGGTAGAGTACACAAATGGTCCCCCAACTATAGAATATTATTTAATCAAGTCCTTCAATTATTAAAAGTTACAAAATAGTTACATGACTATTCATTATGTTCTAAACTTGTCATTTTCTGTTAAAAATTGATAGTGTTCTGAGTTGAACAATAACTTGTTGATCGTGATATAATAAAATTTGATCATAGAATCTCAAATGATTATCATATCTCGGTCATCATGTTAACGTTCATCTTAGACAATCATCGATTTTTTAATGAAAAATGATAAATTTGAAACATAACAAATAATCAGATGACTATTTCGTAATTTTTAATTTAATAAAGTAATATTCTATAGTCAGAGAATCGTTGTATAACTTTTAATAATCAAGAGATTTAATAAAATAGTATCTTGTAGTAGAGGATCATTTGTGTACTTTACCCAAATATTTAATTCATTAAATACATCTTCTAACCTTAATTATAATAAATTAATTGATATTTTAAATATTATTCTAAGCATTTCTCACACTATATTATTAAAGTAAAAATGTACTAGGGGTAGTGTGAGACACATTCGGACTTGGTTTATGAGTATGAATCTCCAAATAAATGGGGGAAAACGCAAATATTGAGCATATTTGTTTGGAAAAATACATAACCGACATTTACTCTAGAATCTGAGTAACATAAATGTACACAACATGATCAATGAATAAGCGTTAATAGACAGAGACAGACCCATGAGCCTTCGTCAGGGGTTGCAAGAGTATCAGGGGTGACACTTTTGAGGGGTGGTACTTGGATTAGGGATGGCACTTGTGGAGGGGTTGCTTGGGATACCCCGGACACCATGGAGGTCCACCCCTGGATGAGGGGTTGCCCGGGATACCCCGAGCTCCATGGAGGTCCACCATTGTTAATAGACTTAATCAATCAAACAACAAGCTTCTCAACAAATGAAGGTTAAAGCACTCAACCTCAAATATTTTAGTTGTTCCTGCTGATATATTTAGACGCATTCCATATGCTTTCCTTCGATCGAAATGTAACACCCTCAGACCGATAAGGGTAACCCGATCCGATCTGAGGTGTCATATTAGGGCCACCGGAGCGACCCACTATAAATATAGAGGAAATTTTAAAACCTTTTATCAGAGCATGTAAACTTATAAAATCATTTGCCACAATTTAAAAATAAAACAGATTTTCAGACTCGTATATAAAACAAAATACAATTACATGCCCCCTAATCACATGAACCATACTCTGCAAACAACGTCGGAAGAACTCTCTTACTGATATCGATAGCTGCACTGGTACAATTATTTTAACCTGCAATGTTGAGTAATAGAGCGAGCTTCGAAAAGCTCAGTAATACAGAACTACCAGATGATGCTGAAGAACGTGCAGATACAGATAAACATACATTTCTTTATTGGTTCAGATATCTACAGATTTTTATGCTGCGCGGAGATCCTATTGATATTTCAGATGGTAACGGACAATGAGCTTTCAGTTCAGAGAAATATTTCGGATGACTGAGTTCAAGAGATCAGAATAGGTTATCTAGTGTGTTCCCGTAAAACTAGTAAAAAGATACAGGTCTTTTTAAACATATTTATATATATATATATACCCTCATCCGTCACGTACAAAAAGTATAGGTTCCCCAGAACCATACAACCCCGTCACGTATAGTAAGGCCCTGAGCACAAAGCCGAGGAGCCTGCAAATAAGGCCCTGAGCACAAAGCCGAGGAGCCTCCAAGTAATCTTCCTCCAACAATACCCCCCAATAAAACATGTACCGTCCATAAACGGATATATCAAAAATCAAAACATAATTCAGGTAAAGTATCATATCAGAATCTAGGTCAAGTATCAGATCAGAATCCATGTCAATATCAGATCAGAATCCAGGTCAGGTATCATAACATAATTCAAATCAGAAATTAGATAAAATATTCATGTAATTAGAGAACACACCAGAGTTTACAAGTATTATTTAGAGGTACTATATCAGGCAGAGAAACACAGTTCTTCAGTATGTCGATAGAATGTTGGAATTTAGAATCACTATTGGAAGAGTTCATTAACAGACAGAATCATCAGTTATTCAGAATGAGAATTATCAGGATAATATCTTATTCGGACAGTTTTCAGAAGCTGTACGTAATCATAAGGGTATTCAGAATCCTTTACATCCATGCCAATTGATCGGATAATCAAACAACTTGAGAACGAAGATTCAGAACCTTAACAATCTATGTCGACTGGTCAATTCATTTTCCTTCTAGGGTATTTACTCTTTAATACCACAAATTCTTGTCCATAGATCATCTTCAGAAACATCGCTGAATAGATATTCCAATGGTCTTTATCTCATTTCCAAGCTTCCATGATATCATGAAATACTAACGTGCTTGATTTGTAGTTCATGTTCCTTAAGGACGATACATCATGTAAATTCATCCGAATTTCCAGGCTTATCCTAATCACTTACTTAATCCTCAGTCATTGAAGTTACTTATTTCATTTAGCATTCAAGTCGATTCCAGTTACTTCGGGATTTTCTGGAGTAATACAAACGTTCATGTATTTCAGATATATATTGTACTTCAGATCCATTCAATTTGATCTTCTTGGTTGATTTCTCTAACGAATATTCATTTCTTAGTATCGGATGTGATCCAGAGTTGAGCTGAGTACTTTTAAAATTATCATCGAACCACACTTGAGAAGACGAACACACATTCAAGAAACATCTATGTCATTCAGGTACTGACATATCCTTAAGATTGATCATCTTACTTAAGTTGTGATCCATAACTTCTAAAGGTAGTCCAACACCTATGCTTATTTGGATTCCTTAATTAATCCAAGGCATTTACTTAGAATAGGACACAAGGGTATTTTGGTAATTTTAGTGTTCATTTTTATTCCATTTATTTCATAGCTCGAAGATATCCAATCATTCTTGAGCTTGGTGGTATTCTTGGGTCATTTCCATTACAGGGGTATTTTGGTTATTTTATAGATTCATCGTATTTCAATCATTTCATTCCGTCTAATCTTACTATTAAATTCAATCTTATCATTTATTTCAGTCCTTTCGAACAATTATGACAATAGAACACCCCGACAAATTATTCTTCAGGTATTTACTTATAACTCGGATATTTCTGGGTCAAGTGTCTTCTCAGATTTTACAAACGAAATATCAAGAATTTTCCTGAACTAAGTCAAGATCTTAACAATCAAATCCGTACTTAATCGAGTTAAGTACGAATCCTCAAAGTATTTTCTCATTCAGGGTCAACTCGGACTATTTTACTTCTCAAGGACATTTCCGTAATTTCTTAACCAGATAATTTTGATATTAACTCTTAACGAAAATAATTATAATTTAGAGATCCTATGATTAATTGCTTTCTTGAACACTCTCTTATCTTGAAATGATTCCTTAATAGAATTCTAATATCTTGCATAAACCCTCTATGGGTTAAAAACCGATTATCCGTATTTCCTAAGCAAAATCTAGCATTTCTTAAACACATATGTAGTTTTATCATATCAATAAATCCTTTCAGAGTTATTAATCAACTTTCAGGGACAATTCTTGACATCTTACAACTTAAGGGTATTTTCAAAATTTTACCCTACCAGAGTATTCTCATAATTTCTCATTCAAGTACCTTTAACATTTAACCTTTAATGACATATATTATAAGCTACAAATCCATGATAATTTCTTTATCACTAATCACAGAACTCATAATATAATTCTAACAATCCATCAATTTCTTATATTAATCAGCTGAACTATAATCAGTTGCCAAATTTCTACTGTATTCGAATCGAGTGTAGAAATTCATTAACTACCCAAATGAGACCAATATTATCTTATTCATGCATTTACCGATATTCACCTGTTCATAAAGCATAAAGAGGTAGTAAAGTATTACCTCGATTTCCATGCAATACTAATCGACCATAAAAATTCCATTCGAACGCCTTTGATCTTCAATTCAACTTCCAAAAATTCCTCAGATAAATATCAACATAAATTATATAAAAAACGGAGCTTAATTACGATAAACGGATCGAATCGGGTGATAAATCAGTGAAAAATAGCTTATCGGGTTTGAATTTGGCGAAACGGACTTCAGATTCGGATTCAGGACGTTGAAAGCATAAAATATGACTTTTCAGAAATTTGGAATTTTTGGTCAAAATCAAGGTCAACGGGTTTGACCGGTAAATTCGAGGCTTTCGGGTTTGAATTTTGAAAAACAGACTGCGGAATCGGATTTGGAACATCAAAAAATGTCAGGATAGGTATACTCGGTCAAAGTCAAAGGTCGTTTAATGCCCGATCAAAGCCCGTCAAAGTTTTGGTCAATAATGGTCAACGATCAACGGGTCAACGGGTCGGGTCAATGGGTTGGGTCGGGTCGGGTTGTAACTGGTCAAATCGGTCAACTCTGCTCCAAAACAGGTCAACCCGATCATTTGGACCATCCCCACGCTCAGTGGCGACGCATGGGGGCGCGTGAGGCCCTTTCCAACTGCCTAAAAATCACGGAAAAATTCTTAAAAATTATTTTGAGCGATTCTGAGACACTTACAAAGCTTGGTTCATAATTTTGAACGGTGGAGAGCTCGATTTCAACAAATCGAAAACTTTGACTGCTTCACCTCCTCACGCGCCGCCGTCGACGGAGACGAAGGATGACACCGGCGGACTTAGAACGATGCAAGGAACACGATGGTGTGGGAGGTGTCGTAAACGGATCATCGGATCGTCGTGAATCGACGAAAAACCAATTGAAATCGAGTTATTACCGATGATACTTTTGACTGAAATTAACGACGAACGGCGACGATTCACGATAAAAGGTTTCAGGGGTTTTGTTCCTCGCTCGGCAACGAACACGATGGTGGTTTCGGCTCGTCGATCGGAGGTTGGACGGCGAGTAGATCGGAGTTGAAAGAAGGGTTGTTGGAGAGGGGAAAACTGGAAAACCATTTTGGAAACTGACATGGGAGAGATTTATAATTCAACATATATAAAAAATGGTTAAATCATGAGTTTAATCTCTCAATTTTCTACACTTCTTAAAACGGTCTGTCAACTTTAAAATTTTACAATTTAATCCCCAATTTCTTCTAAAAATACCAATTAAATTCACCACTTTATAATTTCTTAAATTTATCCCCTAAATTGAGGTGTTACAATTCTCCCCTCCTTAAAAGAATTTCGTCCTCGAAATTCTCTCATATCACATAATTGCAGAAATAAAACTTCCATCAGTTCTCTCATATCTTTAAGTAGCTTTTACAAAAGTACGAATCATCCACTAATCCTTAACCAACTGAGCATATATTCTTATCATAACTTTTCCTCATTTCAATAAAAGAATCCGAACGAAAATTTCTTTGAGTAATCAATTCAGTCTTTGTCATGAGAATAGGCTCATAGAGAAGTAGCATATCCAAATTTCATTTCCGGAGTCAAGTCAGAATTTTTCAGATAAATAACTCTCACATGGCTCGTAAGGTACTTAAGAGTGTTTTGACAGATGCTACTGATATTCCATTTTGTACAAGTATAGACTTAACGGATAGAAACTTCTGTTTACTCGATACAGATAGGGACTCAGTCCTGGAGTTCTGACTCAGAGAGGTACGATTGTAGTCCAGAGGCATGTACTGATCAGACATCGGTTTAAAATTCGACCGACCGATCCATATTGAAAATTTTTGACTCAAACCATAGCTCTGATACCACTAAATGTAACCCCCTCAAACCGATAAGGGTAACCCAATCCGATCTGAGGTGTCACATTAGGGCCACCGGAGCGACCCACTGTAAATATAGCGGAAATTTTAAAACTATTTATTAGAACATGTAAGCTTATAAAATCATTTGCCACTATTTAAAAATAAAACATATTTTCAGACTCGTATATAAAACAAAATGCAATTACATGCCCCCTAATCACATGTACCGTACTCTGCAAACAACGCCGGAAGAACTCCCTTACTGATGTCGATAGCTGCACTGGTACAATTCTTTTAACCTGCAATGTTGAGTAATAGAGTGAGCTTCGAAAAGCTCAGTAATACATAACTACAAGATGATGCTGAAGAACGTGCAGATACAGATAAACATACATTTCTTTATTGGTTCAGATATCTACAGATTTTTATGCTGAGCAGAGATCCTATTGATATTTTAGATGGTAACGGACAATGAGCTTTCAGTTCAGAGAAATATTTCGGATGACTGAGTTCAGGAGATCAGAATAGGTTATCTAGTGTGTTCTCGTAAAACTAGTAAAAAGATACAAATCTTTTAAAACATATATATATATATATACCCCCATCCATCACGTACAAAATGTGTAGGTTCCCTAGAACCATACAACCCCGTCACGTACAGTAAGGCCCTGAGCACAAAGCCGAGGAGCCTCTAAGTAATCTTCCTCCAACAATACCCCCTAATAAAACATATACCGTCCGTAAACGGATATATCAAAAATCAAAACATAATTCAAGTCAAGTATCATATCAGAATCCAGGTCATGTATCAGATCAGAATCCATGTCAATATCAAAACATAATCTAGGTCAGGTATCATAATAGAATTTAAATCAGAAATCAGATAAAATATTCATGTAATTATGGAACACACCAGAGTTTACAGGTATTATTTAGAGGTATTGTATCAGGCAGAGAAACACAGTTCTTCAGTATGTCGATAGAATGTTGGAATTTAGAATCACGATTGGAAGAGTTCATTAACTGACATAATCATCAGTTATTCAGAATGTGAATTATCAGGATAATATCTTATTCGGACAGTTTTCAGAAGTTGTACGTAATCATAAGGGTATTCAAAATACTTTACATACATGTCAATTGATCGGATAATCGAACAACTTGAGAACGAAGATTCAGAACCTTAACAATCTATGTCTACTGGTCAATTTATTTTCCTTCTAGGGTATTTACTCTTTAATACCACAAATTCTTGTCCATAGATCATCTTCAGAAACATCGCTGAATAGATATTCCAATGGTCTTTATTTCATTTCCAAGCTTCCACGATATCATGAAATACTGACGTTCTTGATTTGTAGTTCATGTTCCTTAAGGACGATACATCATGTAAATTCATCGAATTTCCAGGCTTATCCTAATCACTTACTTAATCCTCAGTCATTGAAGTTACTTATTTCATTTAGTATTCAAGTCCATTCTAGTTACTTCGGGATTTTCTAGAGTAATACAAACGTTCATGTATTTCAGATATATATTGTACTTCAGATCCATTCAATTTGATCTTCTTGGTTGATTTCTCTAACGAATATTCATTTCTTAGTACCGGATGTGATCCAGAGTTGAGCTGAGTACTTTCAAAATTATCATCGAACCACACTTGAGAAGACGAACACACATTCAAGAAACATCTATGCCATTCAGGTACTGACATATCCTTAAGATTGATCAACTTACTTAAGCTGTGATCCATAACTTCTAAAGATAGTCCAACACTTATGCTTATTTGGATTCCTTAATTAATCCAAGGCATTTACTTAGAATAGGACACAAGGGTATTTTGGTAATTTTAGTTTTCATTTTTATTCCATTTATTTCAGAGCTCGAAGATATCCAATCATTCTTGAGCTTGGTGGTATTCTTGGGTCATTTCCATCACATGGTATTTTGGTCATTTTACAGATTCATCGTATTTCAATCATTTCCTTCCGTATGATCTTACTATTAAATTCAATCTTATCATTTATTTCAGTCCTTTCGAACAATTATGACAGCAGAACACCCTGACAAATTATTCTTCAGGTATTTACTCATAACTCGGATATTTCTGGGTCAAGTGTCTTCTCAGATTTTAGAAATGAAATATAAGGAATTTTCCTGAACTAAGTCAAGATTTAACAATCAAATCCGTACTTAATCGAGTTAAGTACGAATCCTCAAAGTATTTTCTCATTCAGGGTCAACTCGGACTATTTTACTTCTCAAGGACATTTCCGTAATTTCTTAACCAGATAATTTCGATATTAGCTCTTAACGAAAATAATTACAATTTAGAGATCCTATGATTAATTGCTTTCTTGAACACTCTCTTATCTTGAAATGATTCCTTAGTAGAATTCTAATATCTTGCATAAACCCTCTAGGGGTTAAAAACCGGTTATCCGTATTTCCTAAGCAAAATCTAGCATTTCTTAAACACATCTGTAGTTTTATCATATCAATATATCCTTTCAGAGTTATTAATCAACTTCCAGGGACAATTCTTGACATCTTACAACTTAAGGGTATTTTCGAAATTTTACCCTACCAGAGTATTCTCATAATTTCTCATCCAAGTACCTTTAACATTTAACATTTAATGACATATATTATAAGCTACAAATTCATGATAAATCCTTTATCACTAATCACAGAACTCATAATATAATTCTAACAATACATCAATTTCTTATATTAATCAGTTGAACTATAATCAGTAACCAAATTTCTATTGTATTCGAATCGAGTGTAGAAATTCATTAACTACCCAAATGAGACCAACATTATCTTATTCATGCATTTACCAATATTCACATGTTCATAAAGCATAAAGAGGTAGTAAAGTATTACCTCGATTTCAACATAAATTATATCAAGAACGGAGCTTAATTACGATAAACGGATCGAATCGGGGGATAAATCAGTGAAAACATCTTACCAGGTTCGAATTTGGCGAAACGGACTTCGGATTCGGATTCAGGGCGTCGAAAGCATAAAATATGACTTTTCAAAAATTTAGAATTTTCGGTCAAAATCAAAGTCAACGGGTTTGACCGACAATTTCAAGACCTTCGGGTTCGAATTTCGAAAAACAGACTGCGGAATCGAATTTGGAACGTCGAAAAATGTCAGGATAGGTATACTCGGTCAAAATCAAAGGTCGTTTAATGCCTGGTCAAAGCCCGTCAAAGTTTTGGTCAATAGTGGTCAACGGTCAACGGGTCGGGTCGGGTTGTAACCGGTCAACACTGCTCCAAAACCAGTCAAACCGGTCATTTGGACCATCTCTACGCGCAGTGGCGGCGCGTGGGACACGTGGGGCCCCTTCCGGCTGCCTAAAAATCACGGAAAAATTCTTAAAAATTATTTTGAGCGATTCCGAGATACTTACAAAGCTCGGTTCACAATTTTGAATGGCGGAGAGCTCGATTTCAACAAATCGGAAACTTTGACCGCTTCACCTCCTCACGCGCCGCCGTCGACGGAGACCAAGGATGACACCAGCGGACTCGGAACGATGCAAGGAACACGATGGTACGGGAGGTGTCGTAAACGGATCATCGGATCGTCGTGAATCGACGAAAAACCAATTGAAATCGAGTTATTACCGACAATACTTCCGACGAACGGCGACGATTCACGACGAAAGGTTTGAGGGGTTTTGTTCCTCGCTCGACAACGAACACGATGGTGGTTTCGGCTCGTCGATCGGAGGTCGAACGACGAGTAGATCGGAGTTGAAAGAAGGGTTGTTGGAGAGGGAAAAACTGGAAAACCATTCTGGAAACTGACAGGGAGATATTTATAATTTAACATATATAAAAAATGGTTAAATCATGGGTTTAGTCAGTCAATTTCTTGCACTTCTTAAAATGGTCTGCCAACTTTAAAATTTTACAATTTAATCCCCAATTTCTTCCAAAAATATCAATTAAATTCACCACTTTATAATTTCTTAAATTTAGCCCCTAAATTGGGGTGTTACAAACCATGATAGGGTTTACCTCGATAAAGTGATAATGGCTTCCTACCTGAAAAATTATTAAATGATTAGCACAAAGATATTTCAATTCTTACTAGGAAAAAAATCCTACATGTTAGCTATACAGTATAACATTAGAGGTCACTTCTCTTTACTAATGCTACTTTAACCCTTCGTTTTCTTTCAAAGTGCAAGTGTCCAGCACGTGTCAGCCACATTTTTGGACATGGATATAGAGAAAACATCCTCCAAATACATGGAAAAAACTTAGAACAAATTTGAACAAACCCATGTAAGGCACATACTTGTATCCAACACTCACACGAGTCCAAGTAACATAGCTACGTATACATCGTTCTTGAAAGATATGTTGTTGGCACTAATCATTAATACACATATTCGACATATGGATACATATATATGACCTCCAAGGATTCTCCAGGAAAACTTAGAAAAATCTAATCATATCCATATCTAACACTCAAATCCTAATAATATAGAAAAATCTAATCATTCTTCCTATCTAACACTCACACTCGAATCCTAATAATATAGACTGAAACTGATTCAGAATTTATCAAAATCTCAACAAGAAAAATAAAAGATATGAATAAAAGAAGAGAGTTTGCAGCACCTGAACTGGCCTGTCTCCAGAGTTAAAGACTTTGAGGCTTACTGCTTTCCTGCCATCATTAAGTGTAATCATCCCATCTTTGGGGATCACATTACCGGGAACCGTTTTATCTTCCATTTCAGGTTTCATACTGGAAGGCACTGCAGTATCAATGTTCTTTTAGTTCCCATCGGGGTACTTCATATTCTCAAGCAGTAACAATTCCAAGTTTCAACTATACAGCATAGTGTATAAAAGTAATTACGAAAAGACTTGTTTGATGATTTTATTTAAGCTGGAGTGTAAGTGTCAGATATGACTATATGTCAAATATGGATATGCACAAGTTTTCTTGGATTTTCATGTATTTGGATATCCTCGGGGGATTATTATTTCACTCGTATCTGGCAGACAAATACTTCAAGAAAAATGAAGTGTCAAAGCACATAGCTTATTGATATATCATGAGGTTCATATTTCAAAAGCCAGACAGGTTAGATCCGAAAAGAAATGAAAAGAATTGAAACTTGAACATGAGCTCTATTCTTTCATTTGAGGTCACGCACGCAAAAAAAAACTGTGTACAGAAACATGTTGTTCAACTTTCATTTTGCTTAAAATATCCATGTCTGACACATGTTGGAACATAAATATGGGGATATGACCCTCCAAATACCCTAAAAATACATGAAACAAACATAGAAAAAATAGAACATAACCATGTATCGCTGCTTACACTTGGGTCAAACAACAACTAAGATCACTGATATATCATGCATATATTCTTTGCGGTAGTTTGAATTTCCAAATATACATATATATGGCCTACCAGGTAGAAAAGAACCATATAGAGTAAGCTGCAAGTCTCCATCTTCACTAACGATTGGATTATGAATAGTGATTAACTTTGTCCCATCAGGAAATGTACCTTCAACCTTATATTGAAATAAATATTAGTTTACTTGCATTGCTGGTTTTAATAGGGAAAAAAAGAGTTCACAATATAAGCCAAGAAAGTCCGAAGCAATGACTCTTCACGCCTGTATTGCTCCAACTCCTCATTTTTTCTCAAAAGTGTCCATAATAACACTCGTGTCTCACACATGAACGAGGATATTATCTCCAAGTATCCTCCAAATATATCAAGAATTTCAGAAAATCTGACCATATCCATGTCGAATATATACCTGTATCCTGCACTGATATGATTAGATTTTTTTTAAACTTTTACAAGATTTGAACTTTTAAGGATCCTTAGAGGTCACATCTCCGTAACCATGTATGGGACCTGAGTACTTCTACGAAAATGTAGAGTTAAAAAAACATAAGGTTTAGGATATAAAGCATAAGAATTGCAAATGAAAATTTAATGCCATTTATGTTTACTTCAAACATAGTTACCTGTACAGAATCCAATAAATGGGGAACGGTCGAACGAACTTGGCTCCTGTTTATACATTAATTAAAATCACCATATCCCCAGTCCGGATAGCAAATTGACTTTGTAATATATACATATAGACAAAATTGCAGAGTATAAGAATCACCTGAGTGGCAATGAGAGCAATAGCTTCAGTATAATTGAGCTTAAGCCCACAAGCCAGGCGCTTCTGGGCAAGGAACCCTGCATTATGAAGGGCAAGCTTCTCCACTTCTCTTGGTGTTAATTTCATTATTCTCTTCTCTCTTTTTTAACTCTATTCTACCTCTTCCATTCAAATTCAATGCCAAATAGCTTTTCTCCACCACCAAAACACCTAATCAGGATGTATTAATTTGATAAAATGATTACTACTTTTCTTATCAAGATTCGTAACCAATTAGAAAATAGAGCTAAATTTGAACTGTCTGATCAACAGTTGACTGGAAATCTCAGTAATAACAGATGATGATGAATTCATAAATCATACCCACAGTTGGATTGATGTAGGATTTAATTAACTACATTAATTACTGCTATAATTTCTAAGATTGTAGTCTTACCCGTTGAAGGATGCTGAAAGTTACTCACTCCACCAGATGGTGATCTCATATGGGGGACTGTGAAGCAGTTGTTTTCATCTACACTACTTTGGACTTCGGGGATTTCGAAGAAACTCGCTATACAGTGCTTGTACCTTGTTCTCCTCAATGTAGTTCCCTACCTATCATTCAAAAAAAAAAAAAAAGGTTCCCTACCTACTTATGATACTATATTACACAAACTATAAATATATAGTAACTTTTCAGTTTATGCCATTTCTAGGTTATCTTAATTTTCTATTATGATTAGAATTTTGATAACATTTAACTTGAATTTGACGAGTTTTAGTCTAATTTTACATAACTGATTTTTTTAAAAGAAAAATATTCGAGTTAGGTCAAGTTTAATTTTTTAGTTATCATGTCGAGTCCCATCATATTTAGATTTAAGATAAAAATATCTAACCTAATTCGAGAATAATAGTACAATTGACATTTATATATTTAAAAATAATTGATATAATATAACTCTCCCCATATTCATTTAATTAGGTCTAGTTTTACCTAATAAAGATCGAGTCAGATCAGATTTAGATTTAGACCGAGAAATGCCTAATCCACTTGAAAAGAACAATATGATTGACCTTTATATATTTGAAGATAATTGGTATAATACCTCTCTTTATATATTTATTCAATCAAGTCTTTAATTTACTTAGTAAAAATAAAAAACTATATATATACATGTATCGTATTGGATCACAATGGGTGCATAATTTTATCTTTTAAAATCATACAGGGTTATGATAACTAAAGACAATTGTTTTCTTCTAAAATAGTGGAGACTCCGATATCTAAAATTGTCTTTGATTGTCGTACTGAGTCTGATCAAGTTCAAGAATTGTATTTGACAACTCAAAATCAATAAACTTTTATCATGATATTATTGAATCAGACATTATTTATATATGAATTTCTTTTATGTATTTAAGTATAATTTTTAACATATTCTTATTAAATGATTGAAGATAAATTCTATGTCTATTATTGTCGTCGTCGTCTGATTAACTCATATAAATATATATATTTTTGATACGCATCGTTTGCATTACTCTTTTTTTTTTTGCATAAAATTTATACAATTTTACTTCATATTTTATTTATTTATTTTTTATCTTGGATGGCATTAACATAAAAGAAATAGAATAAAAAACCTTTCACACAAGTAAAAATGTCCTTTAAAGCGTGTATTTTAAAAGGCATTTCTAACGTATACATCTTTATTAAAAAAATGGCATTTTGATTAATATTTGGGAATTTTGAATAAAAAATTAAAAAAATATTAATTTAATAAAATAATTCAATAATGTTATCATTTGTACATAAAATGTAATGTTGAATATACTAAATTATCGTACTCTAATAATCACTATTTTTATTAAGAAAATAATTTTTATATAATTCACGAAAATCAAAAACTAAATTATTAATAAAATTAAGGGTTAAGTACACAAATGGTCGGTAGGGTACTACTTTATTAAATCCATCGATTATTAAAAGTTAAAAATTGATCTTTCGACTATTAAAAGTTACAAAATGATCATCCGGCTATTCATTATGTTCCAAACTTGTCATTTTCTGCTAAAAAATTAATGATATTATGAGCTGAACACTAACCTACTGACCATGATATGATAAAATATGATCTTAGAATCTCAAACGACTATTATATTTCATTCATCATGTTAACATCCAGCTTAAACAACTGTTAATTTTTTAATGGAAACAGATGAGTTTAGAATATAATAAATAGTTGGGTGACTATTTTGTAACTTTTAATAGTTAAAGGACTTAATAAAATAACATTATGTAATCGAAAGATTATTTTGTAACTTTTAATAGTTAAGAGACTTAATAAAATAGTACCTATAATTAAGAGACCATTTGTATACTTTACCCTGAAATAAAAAGGAGAATAATAATACTGAATTTATCTTACTTCAGGTACAAAATTCCCACTAACCAGACATGCCGATCACTTCATTTTCACTGTTCCGCAGCCGCTTACCCGCCGTAACCACCGCCATCCGCCGCCAATTACCACCCGACCGCCACCTCGTTATCCTCTCCGCCAAGCAGACTCCTTCAAATCCCAGACACAACGTATCCAGAAAACCCCAACCCAACAAGAATCTCCTCAAAGCCAAACACATTTTCAAAGACTACTCCTCCTTAGCCCCCGTCCTTGCCCCTAATGAAGCCCCGCCCCTCTCTGATTCCCAAGCCATCGGCGCCGTCGCCGCCGCCCAAGCCAACTTCATGCGGGTTATCGTCCAAGGGGAACAGAAAGAACCCGGGGATAGTTCTAAGGCCGGGGTGGAGTTGCTGTGCGTGGTGAAGGCTGTTTTGAAGAAGATAAAGAGGAGGGTTTTGGTTGGGGACAAGGTGGTGGTGGGTTCGATTGATTGGGTGGATCGGCGTGGGGTTATCGAGAATGTATTCCAACGGAGCTCCGAGATCTTGGACCCGCCTGTCGCCAATGTCGACCACTTGCTCGTGCTTTTCTCGATGGAACAGCCGACGATCGAACCGTTTATGCTCACGAGATTCTTGGTCGAAGCTGAGTCCTATGGAATTCCCCTCACCCTTGCTTTAAACAAAACGGAACTCATTGATGAGGAGGTTCAATTCTTGACGCTCTCTTGATATAGAACTGACCACAATTTTTTTGTTGTTGAAGTTCTTCATATATTTGGAGAGCTTGTTCTTACGTCCCAATATGTATTCAATACGAGTGTTTGTTCTAGAAAAAAATGAAGAGTTGGAATTAGATCAACAGATTAGGGGAAAATAGTCAAAAGAGAAGTAAATTGAAATTTCCATACATTTTTTGGCTAGCTCTAGTCTATCATTCAAGCTTTGCAATTGCTAGTTGTTTGTTCATAATATTATGGTAATTTTACTTACTCTAATTTGGATACGAAGTTGGAAACAAAATGGTTGTTGTTCGTCTCATCGAATCTATTTTACTCACTTGTGCCGGTAGTGTCAAATTCAGGTATGTGTCCAATACGGGTGCTCTAGTTTCTTTTTGAAGTTTTTTCATGTATTTGGATTCTTGAAGGGTTGATGTATCTATGTCTAAAAATGTGTCATACATGAGTGCTTGAAGAAGAAGAAGAAAGTCGAATAATATAGCGTTGAATACCCCGATTTGTGGTTTTTAATATTTGAATCTCATTTACATTGCCAAATAATATTTGTGTATTTTCTTGGCAAATATACATACTGGGACTTTGAAATGCATTTGCAGACTATTTTTTCATGGAAGAGTAGGTTGCGGGGCTGGGGCTACGAACCTATCTTTTGCAGTGTTGAGACCAAAAATGGACTTGATTCTCTTGCATTTTACTTGAGGGATCAAACAACGGTAATTGTTGGTCCAAGTGGGGTTGGGAAGTCAAGCCTTATCAATGTTCTCCGAAGTCATCACCGCGCTTCTGATTCTCTTGAAGGAGAAAATTTGTTTGATCCTGTGGGTTTGTTTCCTCTTTATTTAGTACTTCATTTTCATTTTTCCTTTGCGTCAACATGATAAATGCTGTATATATATTGATAATTTTGTGGGTGAGATTGCTAGGGTTTGAACCCAAGGTCTGATGCCTCGCAAGCCTCTTGCCACAAGATCCTGAGGTTGTTGGCACCATATATTTTTTTGGGTTGAGAACAATAAGTGCTATGTGTGTGTGTTTGTATTGATCACTTCCGGGTGGGGTTGCTAGAGTTTGAACCCAAGCTCTCATGCTTCACATGTCCAAGAGATTGTTGACACTATATATTTTCTAGGTTGAGAACAATAAGTACTATATGTATGTGTGTGTATATATATATTGATAATTTGGGGCGGATTGCTGAGGTTTGAACCCGAGCTCTCATGCCTAACTAGCCTCTTGTTATAAGGCTGAGAGTTTGATGGCATTGTATATTTTCTCTTCCTTAAAGAACATTTCTCTCCTTAGATTTTGGGCAGCAAGTGGTTTGAAGATCAGAGAGTTGGGGAGGTTTCAACAAGAAGTGGCAGAGGAAAACACACTACTCGACATGTTTCATTGCTTCCCCTATCGGGAGGAGGCTATGTCGCCGATACTCCAGGGTTTAACCAGCCTAGCTTGATGAAAGTGACAAAGCAATCTCTTGCACAAACTTTTCCCGAGGTAGCTTGCCTGCTAACTGAAAAACAATTTGGTTGCACTTCAGTCTCTTTCAAATGTACATTTACACTTGTTGGTGTTATCTGATATCTTTGTTCTATTTTCTTTTCCAAGATTCGGAAAATACTAAAAGACAGTGAACCTGCGAAATGCTCATTCAATGATTGCTTACATCTGGGTGAACCTGGGTGCATTGTGAAAGGGGATTGGGAAAGATATTCATACTATTTTCAACTTCTCGATGAGATCAGAATCAGAGAGGAATTTCAGCTGAGGACGTTTGGGACCAAGAGAGAAGGCGATGTCAGGTACGTAAACTAGAACCATATTGCTCCGATTCTCTTTATTTGAAGTATACACACTCGATGCACTAGTCCGACTCATATCCATACATGGGTATAAGGATGTGACACTTTATAGGCTCTCCGAATACATAGAAAAGCTTATAAAATATTTAACATGATCATGTCATTCGTGTATCCACATCCGACACTCACCTCAAAGCCCAAGTAACTGTTTTTTTTATAGTTTTGAAAATGGCAGTCTAGTGAGAAATAACAGCTTCATCTTCTTTCCTTATTTTCTCAACTTTTCATCTAAGATGTGGTTCAAGTTTTTTGAACCAAAGGCTTATGAATCTTTTCAAGTTGGTTCTGAAATCTAAAATGTCATTTGCAGGTACAAGGTGGGAGAATTGGGCGTTCAGCAAGCTGAACCTCGATTGGAACTGAAGAAACATCGGAGGCAGTCGCGGAAAAAGATTAATCAGTCGTTGTTAGATGAGCTTGATGACGATGATGATAGCTTGGACTTAGAAAACGACCCCATTGTAAGAGCAATAGAGAATGAAAACCAGTAGGGAATTTTCAATGCTGTATTGTACAGTGTAAGTGACAAGGTTTAAACCAGACAATGAAGAGAATCTAAATCACTTCCGAAGAGTTTTGTGAAGTCTTTTATGGTTGCTTTTTCTCAGCTAGTTCACTATCTTTTAGGGTTAATTGCAAGGATGTTCTTTAGTTATGACATCAATTTTAAATTGACCCTTACACTTAAAAACGTTCTAATTGAATCACTAAATTATCAATATTAGAATTAATTGTAACTTAAATATTAAATGGATATTTAAACTTCAAAATGTTTTAATTAAATTATCAAATATTTTAGTTAAATATCATTTCATATTAGACGTTAAATGTTAATTTAAATACAAGGTATATTAGTGATCACTAAATTATACTAAAACAATCATTTTGGTTATTAGAATTTTAAAAATTACAAAATATTTATTAAATTTAGGCAAAAGGGTACCAAAGTCCCTCGTACTTTTTAAAAAAAAAAAATCAATGTGGCATTCCACTTTTTTTTTTTTGCATCCAATGTGGCCCTCCAATTAAAAAAAACTCAATGATGTCGTTTGACCAAAGTTTTCCTTCGTTGGCCAACGACTCCATTATTTTGTGTTGACGTGGCACGTTAAGCAGGCTAAAATCCTATTTTTCTCTCAATATGGCCCTCGTATTCAAGAAAAAAACTCAAACTGGCCCTCCTATCTTTCTCTCTTCTATTTTGGTTATTAAACTTTAAAATTTTCAATTTAATCACTCAACTTTTGTATTGCTCATGTTTTAATCATCATGATTTATTTCATTAATATTTATGTATGATATGGCATTTATGTATGATGTGGCATTTTTTCTTTCAACCAAATATTTCTTCTTCTTTTTTCTTTCATTACCAGATTCAGTGAACCCATGATGAACTTGTAAAATTTTTTAAAAAAAAAACTGGGGACGAGCTACTTGACTGAGCAATGAAAGAAAAAAAAAATCTTTGGTTGAAAAGAAAGAAAAATGAAATGAGAGGATAAAAAAGGAGAGTGGAGATTTGGAAATATATAAAGCAGATGGAATGTTTTTTAATTTAATTATACTTTTGGAAATATTTTTTTGTTTCAATATAATTTTAAAATTTTAATTTAATTAATATTAATTTAATATATATTTAATAAAATAAGAATAAAAATGTCACATCATACATAAACATTAATAAAATAAATCATGATGATTAAAACATGAGCAACTTAAAAGTTGAGTGATTAAATTGAAATTTTTTAAAGTTTAATGACCAAACTATAAGAGAAAAAAATGAGAGGACCAGATTGAGTTATTTTCTTGAATTGGAGGATCAGATTGAGAGAGAGAGAAAAAGAGTTTGGCCTACTAAATTAGCTCTGTACTTTAATTTGTTAGAATTCGATCCTCGTAATTTACAGAAAATGAGATGATCATAACAAATTTATGTTATAACGAGTTGGAATTGAAAATATAACGTTATTTTCGATTTCCCCCCTATTTCATCGTCATTCTATCCAATGATCGAATAATTCAATTGTAGGAAGAACAGGTGAGGTTTGATTTCATATTTGTGGATGCCAAAAAGGAGGATTACATGAAATTCCATGAGAAGGTGATGAAATTGGTGAAAATTGGAGGGATAGTAGCATAGGACAACATTTTATGGTTTGGGTCAGCTGCATACAAACAAGAGGATAAAAAGTACAATGAAATGCCTGAATTTGTACATAGAAGTAAAGATTATGTGATTCAATTTAATAATTTCTCAGTATCTGATCACCGAGTCTAATCCACTCTTCTCTCCATTAGAGATGGTCTCGCCCTTTGTAGACGCTTATATTAATTACTTTACTTACGATGGTATAAATAATATTTAAGATTTAGAATCAAATTATTATGCACGAATCAAGTGGTCTCTGTGATAAATGGATTGTTCCTTGAGGACCCGGGTTCGAGCATCATAGATGCCAAGGGTGTGAGCACACAAGAGATACAGTTAGATGACACTTCAAGTAAATTGAAAATGAAATTTGATCAAGTTCATTCGAGTTTCAAACTTAAAACTCGACTCGAATTTCATTATACTTGGATTAAAAAGAAATGTGAAACAGTTTGTTCCCAACTTCGAAACGAGATTTAATCAAAATAACGGCAGGTGGATAAGGTCGCACACAAACTTGACGATGACGTTCCGGCTAAAGCCAAGCAAGCGATTAACCAAGCCCGACATTTCGATCACACGGCAGCGGAACATTCTCGGAAGCTAGTCGACGAGGCTCGAACCGAGGGACCGCGAGGAACGTTGCGTGGGTGAGTACAAGCACAGCTCGTTGTGGTAATGCTCAACCAAGTTGTGAGTAAGTATATGAAGTATATCATCTTTTTCATATAGCTTTTTAAAAGTTACTCATGACATTGATCGAAAATATTTAAAGTATACAGATAAGAAGGTTGAATAATTTAAATATCTATTTTTAACGAAAAATACTTAATATAGATGAAAAAAGTAATATACTTTAAATATTTATTTTGACTAAAAATATTTTGGATACTTAAATAAAAAAAATGACACACTTAGAGTACTTATTTTAAATTTGACATAGATCAAACGGTACCAGTGGTTAAAAAATTGTTATTATCCCTTAAAATCCCTAGTTCGAGTATTATGTGTAAAGATATAAATTTTTATTGTAGAATGATTTAGTATCTTTCAAAATGATTATAATATTACAAAGAGTGACATAATAGGGAGCAAGTTGGCTATTTTCCCATGAAAAGTTCGTTGATAAAGTTGCCAAATCTGACCAAATTAAAAACTATTTTGGAAACTTCTTATATTTCCACAAGCTTCAACAATCAAAGTGCTTCTTTCAATTAAAAAAAACACCTTTTTACACCATCAATATTATTTAATTTTCTCGATTAAATCATTAATTTACCAATTAAATTTTTTTATTTATTAAATCGAGTCAGATAGACGAAAGAATAACTCGTCCCATCAATGACCATCCCTAATATACACACAAAGATAGACTCGATAAATTCAATCAAAATACCTTGAATATTAATCATTTACAAATTTGAGGGTTAATTTTACCTCGTTTTATACTTAAATTGAGGCAATTTGAGATTTAAAAATTCTTAAATTCAGGTCAAATTTTCGAGTTAAGATTAAAATTGACATGTCTATCTATGTGGAATATAAGTATGAATGCTTCAAAGAAAGGGTAAACTACACGTTTAGTACTTAAATTATTAGTTTTAGTATATTTTAGTACCTAAACTTTTATTTTTTTTAAAAAAATCATACTTAAAATTTAATTTTTATTTCATTTTAATACCCTTGTTAAAATTCAATGTTAAATTTTTTAAAAAAATTGAAAGTTTAAGTATCAAAATGAACTAAAACTGATAGTTTAGGTACTAAATGTATTAAGCTTTTAATGTCAGGTATTAAAATGAAACAAAAACTAAACGTTCGGTATGATTTTAAAAAAAATTAAAAATTTAAATATTAAAACAGATCAAAACTGATAGTTTAGATAAATACATAATTTACCCTAAAAAAATACCTAGAATCCAGGAATTAGAGCAAGGCTAGCCTGATAAAATTTTCTGACACTTTCCCCAGAAAATAACGCAGGGCCCTAAGCTAATGTTTTCAACTCAATTCATCAATTTTCAGTTTTTTTTCCAACCATTTCACTGGGAATCAAATTCATTCAAATAACTGTACACACACATCTTTCGTAATCCACCATACTAAAATGCAACTTTTCTCACTATATTCAACAAGATTCACCAATTCCATAACCATGGAAGACAAAATCCATGGAATTTGAAAAGAAATCATCAAAGAGAAAGAGTTAACTCGGAATTTCATATATTCATGGAAATTTCAACCACAGAATTGTTAATCTTTTACAACAAAATTTTTCAGATTCTTAATGTAGAGCTCACAACACAGTTGTAAAGATACAATTCACCGAACTCTTTGCTTCTTTTACCACTATTATATTACATAACTAAATTTCCAAAAAATATATATAATATTATATAATATAAGAGTTAATGGGCAAGAGTCAATACCCGGTTGCTTATAAGCCACGGTTCGTCGGTTGGCGAACGGAAATCTGGACCGGAAGGGAACGACCGGTACCGGACCCACCGCAGCTTCTGCAAGCCATTCGACCCGACCCAGCGCAAGTCCGGCAGCCGACATCTCCATCGGACCAACGGGAACAAATGCACGCGATGCGACCCGTGCCGTTGCAAGTCGGGCATCTCGGAGACGGGCCGGCCATGGGTTTTTGATCCATGACGGATTTGACTAAGACGGCGCCGGCCAAGACGCTCAAGCCGGTGGCCACCTGAGTCAAAACGTTCGGAAACATATCGCCGGATAAGATTTTTTTTCTCTGATTTCAACGGGATTTGGAGCAGTGAGAGGAAGACGAAAGGAACTAATAGAAGCCGCAGAAAATGTAGAAATTTGAGAAATAAAATGGGAGAATATTTGAGATTTTTTTTAGGAAAACTAAAATAATTGGCTGTGAATTTTAAGTAAAAATAAAATAAAAGAGGATTTGAATTGTACACGTAAAGCCTATGGGTTTTTGGTGGTGCATATGGGGCTTTGGACTTTAGGGCTTTGGATTGTAGCTTACGTTATCCCACATGATAGGATAGAGATGGATGGATGGATTGTGTTAGATTAGGTCGAATTTTTTTATTAATTCGATTTGATTAAAGAAATATATACTTTCTATTCGAATCTGATTTAAAATAAGAATCTAATTAAAAAAATAATAGAGAGATATTATAATAATTATCTATAAATTTATATGAAAAAAATTATATTATTATCCTTGAGTTAGGTCGGGTCGAATATTTTTCACACTTTATCCAAATCTGATCCGAATTCATTTTATATAAAATCTGACCTACTCCAAAGTCGAATTTGTTTTATAAATTCAATCTTATCAGGTTGGGTCAAGTCAGATATGTCGATTTTAAATTAAATTAGCATCCCTCATTAAACTAAGTTCTTATTAATTTAATCTTAATTTTTTACAATTATTTAAATTTAATATCTAATTTGATAAAAAAAAATATAATTTGAAATTAATATATATATATATAAAGAGATATATTATAACAATTATCTTTAAATATATAAAATAAAATTATACTATTATCCCGTATTAGATAAAGATTTTTTTACCTTGAATTTGAATTCATTTTTTTTAAAAATAAGATTAACTTTATTGAATCAGATTAAAATCAATTAGATTCTGATTAAATTATCATCCTCAAATAACATTATATGATATAAATATTATATAAAAAGTATAAAATACAATAGAATAATATAATTATATTGTATACGAATCTTGTCTGAAATTAATCCTATTTAAGTTCATATATTCAGTTTGATTATCAATTTACAGGCTCATATGACTTGATTAATACAATTTTTAAGTTTGGGAGCTCAATTGGATACTACTTTCACGGAGGGACTCAGTTGACATTTTTGAAAAAGTATAAGGATTAAAATATCCCTTAAGCCAAGAAGTTAATAGTAATATTAAGAAAAATAATTGTACAAACCAAAGCACCACTTTCCGTATTTTTTTTATACATCAAAGTTTAGGTCAGGGGTGGAGCCCCAGTCCAGGATCAGAATATACTTAAGATCTAATTGAGATTTATAAAAGAATTTATAGATTATACACTAAGAGTGACGGTGATAGGATTCGAACTTAATCTTATAAGCTCAAATTCTTTAATCTCAACCACTCGTTGTCCCACCACTTTCGGTACGAGTAATTCACTGGCCAAAAGAATTGGTGAAGTTGAAGACTTTTATTGCGTATAAGAATTAGGAAAGGGGGTTTGTTGTTTCGAGAAATGCAAAATTATTTTAAGATTACATTATCATGAGTTTTGAACTAAAAAAAGAGAGTGAAATAAAACAAAAAATTACATATGGATTCTTCGTCAGTGTTTGGTTCTGCATTTTCTCTCTCTTAAGACCCCAGTTGGAGGGCTTGAAACTATGATGCCACAATCACCATGCAACCAATACGAATATTTAAATAAACCTCCGAATTTCGATCGAGCTCGGAACACCCCTTTGACTGTAAACATCACTTGATTGTTTGCGATCTGGTCCCGAAGGAGAATTGTTTCTTCCATTGAAAGCTTAACCTGACTGGTTATCATATGAACATTTGCAAACATGGTCTCACCTCTTGCGGCCGAGAAAGGTTCCAAGAATTGAGTAGAAATCAGGGAATTCTCGAAGTAAAGACCGAGATACATGTGACTGAAATCGATGTTCACCTTCTTGTTTGGATTTGTGAAGTTAGCCAGTAGACTAACATCGGCATTGAGCAGATAACCCATGTCGAGAGAGGCTGCATTCAAGGTGACGCCGTTGAGATCAAACAGTGGACTATGTGGTCGATAGACGAGGTAGACTATGAGGACGATTAGGCCTCCTAGTATCATGATCAGCAAAAGAATTACACAGACAATTGCCGCAGGCCATGCTATAGGGTTGGTTTGATGGTCCCTTGGGAGAAAAGGACTAGAGTGAGGACGATGATCTTGGAGATGCCTGCCGTGGCGCCGGTCACCTTCGGTGATTTCACGCTGTGGTCTTATCAGTGATGAGCTAGGATGTTGGTCTTGAAGTTGGGGTTGCAGCATTTCTTCTTTTGGGGTCGGATCTTGAATCGATGAGGGTCGTGGTCGTAATTGGGGGTGTCGATCCTCATTTTGTACTGGTGGCGGCACCCAGACATGTAATGGCGGGTGATGTTGGCTTTCATGATGTGGCTCTGGCAGAGATGAACCGAGTGGATGAGGATGTTGTTCTTGATCTTCAGGATCCCTTAGTGGGACACGGTGGTTACGACCGCGTCGTGGCAGCAAGGTAGCAGGTAGATAATGGCGTTGCTCGGGCGTTGTACCATCAGGATCTTCAATAAAATGTGGGTTGGTTTCAGCATGTCGATGAGCCATTCTGGTAATATGAATATATGACTAGAAATGAAGTAAAACTAAGCGATGAAGCTGGGTAATTAGTGAAAAATGATCAACTCCATGGGAGCTTCATGTAAAGGCAAAGAATCAAACAAAAACCGAGGCAAGTAATCTTTGATGATTCCTTTTCTAGATGCCACGTAAAGGGAGGCTTTGATTCTTGCTACTTGGAACTTTGCCTAGATATACTTAGGAGTGTAAATTAACAGAGCGTTCGGTGAACTGTTCGTGAACCGTTCTTATAACTTTCGTTTATGTTAAGTTGTTAAGCTAAATAAACAAAAATGAACAAAAATATTATGTTCATCTAATAAAATAATGAACATGAATAGAGGTGAACATGAATAGATGTGTGTTCAGTTCGTTTATGTTCACGGACAAACTCATTTATGAGCTCGTTTATCAACTCATTCATTTATGTTCATGAACAAACTCGTTTTGTAACAACCCGGAAATTTGAAGAAAAAAATATAATTGTAATTTGAGGTTTTAATTAAGTAAATTGGTGAAATTTGGGGACTAAATTGAAAGATTTTAAAACTTGTAGTTTATTTTAGAGTTGAAAAAAATTCAGGGATCAAGCCCTAAATTTAACCCTGGAGTGTCAACATTCACACGTTATAAGCGTGAAATTCATTCTGAAATCAAAATGAATTTTACCAAATTTCCTCCCTCAAAGCCCCAACTTCCAACCACGATTCCGACGTCGTCTGACCTCCGATTGTCGATTTGAAAACACCACCGTGTTCATCATCGAGCGAGGAACAAATCTCTTAAATTAAATGAAGTGAAATGCTGCCAAACGTTGTAAATTTTAAGTCAAAGTCTCGACGTTTTTTTAGCTCAATCACCGAGAAAATCTTAAATTCATCGCCGATCGTTGCTCCGTTTACGACACGTCCCGCACCATCGTGTTCCTTGTGCCGTTCCAAGTCCGCTGGTGTCATCCTTGGTCTCCGTCAACAGCAGCGCGTGGGGAGGTGAAGCGGTCAAAGTTTACGATTTGTTGAAATCGAGCTCTCCACCGTTCAAAAATTTGAACCGAGCTTTGTAAGTATCTCGAAATCGCTCAAAATAATTTTTAGAAATTTTTTCGTGAATTATAGGACACCAGAGGAGGTCCCACACGCCGCCACTACGTGTGGGGAAGGCTCGGCCAGTGTTGAAATCGGTTTTTAACCGGTTTGACCGGTCTGAACCGGGTTGATCGGTCCGAACCGGTCCGACCCGACCGTTGACCCAACCCGACCCGTTGACCCGACCCGACTCGTTAATCGTTGACCGTTAATCGTTGACCACCTTTGACCAGTACTTTGACCGACCATTAAACGACCGTTAATCTTTTCTGAATATATATATCCTGATATTTTTCGACGTCCCAAATCCATTTTTGGGATCCGTTTCACCAAATTTGAACCCGAAAGTCTTCAAATTGTCAGTCAAACCCTTTGACTTTGACTTTGACCAAGAATTTAAATATCCGGAAGGTCATACTTTATGTTTTTCGACGTCCTGAATCTGATTCCGAAGTCCGTTTTGCCAAATTCTGACCCAAAATTCCCAAATCGAGCATGTGAATCCAAAAAGGCTTAATATTTTAGTATTTTGATTATTTATTTGAGATTTGGTTAAGGAATTAATTCAGTAAAAATATTTTATGAAGGTACTCGTGTTTCACCTGAGCAAGGATCAGTTAGGTCCAGTGTTGTCCATTCGTTAAATCATCCTGAACCGCGTACTACGAGAATTACCCGTAGGTTTCTGTATATTATTTAAATAAAAATTAAGATTATTTATATTAGGATTCCAATATGGATTTTTCTGATTCGTAGGATCTAGCGCTGCAACAGAGCGTGATCGATAGACTTAGTAGTATGCTTCCTTATCTGATTTCTCAGACTGTTACAAGTGTGTTTCCTGACGGTGTTATCTTACTGTTTTAAACTATCATATGAATTGTTTCAAATTTATGATGATGTTGAATGTTATTACAACACGATGAGCTAGGATGTTGGTCTTGAAGGTGGGGTTGCAGCATTTCTTCTTTTGGGGTCGGATCTTGAATCGATGAGGGTCGTGGTCGTAATTGGGGGTGTCGATCCTCATTTTGTACTGGTGGCGGCACCCAGACATGTAATGGCGGGTGATGTTGGCTTTCATGATGTGGCTCTGGTAGAGATGAACCGAGTGGATGAGGATGTTGTTCTTGATCTTCAGGATCCCTTAGTGGGACACGGTGGTTACGACCGCGTCGTGGCAGCAAGGTAGCAGGTAGATAATGGCGTTGCTCGGGCGTTGTACCATCAGGATCTTCAATAAAATGTGGGTTGGTTTCAGCATGTCGATGAGCCATTCTGGTAATATGAATATATGACTAGAAATGAAGTAAAACTAAGCGATGAAGCTGGGTAATTAGTGAAAAATGATCAACTCCATGGGAGCTTCATGTAAAGGCAAAGAATCAAACAAAAACCGAGGCAAGTAATCTTTGATGATTCCTTTTCTAGATGCCACGTAAAGGGAGGCTTTGATTCTTGCTACTTGGAACTTTGCCTAGATATACTTAGTAGTGTAAATTAACAGAGCGTTCGGTGAACTGTTCGTGAACCGTTCTTATAACTTTCGTTTATGTTAAGTTGTTAAGCTAAATAAACAAAAATGAACAAAAATATTATGTTCATCTAATAAAATAATGAACATGAATAGAGGTGTGTTCAGTTCGTTTGTGTTCACAAGCTCATTTATGAGCTCGTTTATCAACTCATTCATTTATGTTCATGAATAAACTCGTTTACCCGATTCTCTTTTTTCTTTTATTTTTTGACATTTTAAGTATTGGTGAAGATAATGATTAAATAGAACACATGATAAAAGTTACATTGTAAACTATGAATTTAAGGAGTTAAAGCACCAATGGCGTAATTTTATCATTTTTCTTTAGCTTGCAAATGAAATTAAAAATCAAATATATAAACGAACGATAACCAAAAACTAAAACAACACTAAACAAACATGTTCATGAACACATTTGTGAACATATAAACGAACACGTTCGTGAACATTAAACGAACGTTAAACAAACATGTGCATGAACACATTCGTGAACATATAAACGAACACGTTCGCGAACATTAAATAAACGAACATGAACACCTTCAAAAATAAATAAATGAATATAAACACAATATTGAAAATTTAAACGAACATGAACCAAACACAGACACCTTAAAAAATAAATAAACTAATACAAACATAATCTTGTTCGTTCAAGCTGAGTTCATTTACACCACTAGGTATACTTAGGGATGAGCATGAGGCCCGAACCCGACCTGACTGGGTCGGGTCGAGTTTTTCTTTAAAAAAGATATTGGGTTAGGGTCGGATTTTTTAAAGGTGATATTCGGGTCGGGTTGGAATCAGGTTTAGGGTGAAAAATACCCGACCCGACCCGAAAAAAAAATATAATTTTAGTTTATATATTTATGAATAATTATAATAATACCCCTATATATATTATTTTTTCAATTAAATCATTGTTTTTATTGAATAAAAATAATGTTTTTTATTATTTTTTGAGTCGGGTCGGTTTCGGATTTTATCTAAAAAATTTGGGTCGGGTGAAGGATGTAAATTTTTTTGGTCAGGTCGAGTTGGTCGAAACCCAAACTAAACCCGACTCATGCTCATCCCTAGTGTACTGTTTGCAAAACCATGAAAATAGTTTTTGGGCATGGCAACAAGCCCTGCCCAAAGGTTAAGACCCATTTTGACCAGGCTTGACCCATAGGTCCAGATTTATTATTCGTTTAAATATTAAAAATGCTTTTATAACTATATTCAAAGAAAATTTAATTTATAAATAGTAATTAGGGCTGGCTGGAATTACAAAATGCCTCATCCAAGGTATGACCGAGACAGGCCGTATAGGTAGCTCAGCCTCGGACAGATCTAATGGCAACATTTTGGGTACGTACATGTGCATGACTACATGATATGAGATGAAATGTAGCATTCTTTTCAGAAAAAGGGTAATGGTTAAATAAAGTTAAAATAACTTTTAAAAATATATGAATTATTTAATTATTATTTTTATTTCTAAATAAAGTGAAAATTAAATTTTAATTTAATAATTATTTAAGTAAGTATTAGGTTCAGTATAATAAAATCACACTATAGTTGAGTGACTAAGCTTTCGGTGACTAATTTAAAATATCTCAAATTTGAATCTTATAATCATCGAAAAATATTGATTTTGTGATGATATTGTTATATAAGTCAAATTCAAAATGTGGTAAAGTTTACCCAAATGACTAGTTTAGCTCAATTGTTGAATGATTTGTTTCTAATGTAAGATATTCAATATCAATTCATATCATACTAGAAGCAAACATAATTTCTATATTTTTATAACATAGGTGATGACATATGTCACCAGCTAATTGGCAGAATAAAATTAATTAAAAAATATTGACAAAGAAAAAAGATAATATAGTAAGTAAAAAGTAAAAAAAATGACATGTTATGCCACATAAGCATTACTGTCAATGATTTTAAAAATTTGAAGTTTAAATATTAAAATTAAAAAAATGATAATTTAGGTACAAAATTGTAATTTATCCTTTCTTAATATTTACTTAATAAGGACAATTTAACTAGTGATATGTTTTGGTACGTTGCTTTAGTGGTAAGTTGCGGTATGCGATGTGCGATATATAAATTTTCGTCGAATATAGGTATATGCACAATGACGGATCCATAAATATTTTTCAAAGTGGACACACATATATATTAATCACGTAAAATTTTGATAAAAGATAGTCACAGCTAAATTTCAGGGTGAACAAAACTATTAAAATATGTAAATATCTGAAGAAAATTTAAATTTCAAGGTATGCATGTGTTAAAATTAACACATGTGAACTAATAACTTAAAACTAATAATAGTTTAATCGAGAACTTATAATTACAAGAGAATGTAACACTTTTATTAATATACAATACAATTGCAATATAACACATTTACCCCTTTATTTTTTTTCTTTTCTACCTATAAGTTCTCTTACTCTAACACATTTTTTACACTCTTCATTACTCTAATAACAATGATAAATCTCATCTCATATTTATAGATTTTTTCGTTCATTCAATTGTTGATACATGTCAACATTTTAGCTAATCTTATAAATGTTGAGAATCTTTTATAGATAATTCTAGATGTAATATCGAATATTACAAATATCTAGATTATTTTATGAATATTTTTAGAAGTTGAGAATGTTATGAACGGTTCTAAGAAATACAGTTGCACCAAAAAATGTCATAGTTTATTAAGAAATATGGTCCGATCTGAAATGTTAATATTTTTATTAATAAAATAAGATGCGCCCATGCAGTAACGAAATTAGGTTGTAAAACAAAATAACTAATCCTTAGCCGGATACCCGGATACCCGATTTTTTTTAAATGTTTTAAAAAATAATTATTTAATTTAATATATAATATTATGTTAGATAAAAAAAATCCCATATATTGGAATGTTCTAAAATAATAGTTGTTTACTTTAATTTAATATATAATAGTTATTTACTTTAATTTTAGGGACTCTTTTTTATATATAAAATAATATTATATTATTATATATACCCGGATACCACCATTGTGTTCGTTGTCCGACCTACTTGCCGTCCGACCTCTGATCGACGAGCCGAAACCACCATTGTGTTCGTTGTCAACCGAGGAACAAAACCCCTCAAACAGTTCGTCGCGAATCGTCGCCGTTCGTCGTTAATTTCAGTCGGAAGTAGCGTCGGTAATAACTCGATTTCAATTGGTTTTTCGTCGATTCACGACGATCCGAGAATCCGTTTACGACACCTCCCGCACCATCGTGCTCCTTGCATCGTTCCGAGTCTGCTGGTGTCATCCTTGGTCTCCGTCGACGGCGGCGCGTGAGGAGATGAAACAATCAAAGTTTTCGATTCGTTGAAATCGAGCACTCCACCATTCAAAATTGTGAACCGAGCTTTGTAAGTGCCTTGAAATCGCTTAAAATAATTTTTAAGAATTTTTCCGGGAATTTTCTGACATCGTAGCACTGTTCGCCCGCCCCCACGCGTCTCCACTGCGCGTGGGAAAGGAAAAATGATCGGTTTGACCGGTTTTGGAGCTGTTTTGACCGGTTTGACTGGTTCTAACCCGACCTGACCCGTTTACCCAACTCGACCCGTTGACCCGTTAACCGTTGACCGGTGTTGACCAAAAAATTGACAGGCTTTGTCCGGGCATCAAACGACCTTTGACTTTGACCGAGTATACCTATCCTGACATTTTTCGAAGTTCCAAATCCGATTCCGCAGTCCGTTTTTCGAAATTTGAATCCCGAAGGCCTCAAAATTTCCAGTCAAACCCGTTGACTTTGATTTTGACCGAAAATTCTAAATTTGTGAAAAGTCATATTTTATGCTTTCGACGTCCTGAATCCGAATCCGAAGTCCGTTTCGCCAAATTCAAACCTAGTAAGCTATTTTTCACTGATTTATCATCCGGTTCGATCCGTTTTTCAGAATTAAGCTTCGTTTTTGATGTAATTTCTGTTGATATGGATCCGAGGAAATATTGGAAGATGATTTTAAGATCGAGGGCGTTCGAATAGAATTTAATGGTCGATCAGTATTGCACAAAAATCGAGGTAATACTTTACTATCTCTTTATGTTTTATAGAACATGTTGATATTGATAAATGCATGAATGGAAATGTTTTGTTTCATATGTGTAATTAATGAAGATCTACACTTGATATGAATACGGTAACAAGTAGGTAACTGAATATGGCTCAGATGACTATTATAAGAAATTGGAGGACAGTTGAAATTAAATTACAAGTTCTGGAATTAAGTGATAAAAGAATCAGCCATGGATATGTAGATTTAAGTGATAAAAGAATCAGCCATGAATATGTAGATTATAATTTATCTCATTAAAGGTACTTAGATGATAAATTATGATAATATTTCGATTAGGTAAAATTACGAAATTAACCTTATGTTGGAAAATGACAAGTATTGTCCCTGGAAGTGGATCAATAATCTGAAAAGAATTATTGATCTGATAAAACTATTGATGTGCATAAGAAATGTTAGTTTTACTTGGAAATTATGGATAACCGGTTTTTAACCCCAAGAGGGTTTATGCTAGATACTAGAAGTCTTTTAAGGAATCATTTCAAGATCAAAGAATGTTCGAGGAAGCAATTAATCATAAGATCTCTATATTATATTATTTTCGTTAAGAGCTAATATCGAAATTATTTGGTTAAGAAATTATGAAAATGCCCTTGAGAGGTAAAATAGTCTGAGTTGACTCTGAATGAGAAAGTACTTTGAGGATTTGTACTTAACTCGATTAAGTACGAATTTAATTATTAAGATCATGTCTTTGTAAAGAAAAATTCATGATATTTCGTTTGTAAATTCTGAGAAGGCACTTGACCCGAAAATATCCGAGTAATGAGTAAATACTTGAAGAATAATTTATCGGGGTATTCTGTTGTCAGAATTGTTCGAAAGGACTGAAATAAATAATAAGATTGAATTTAATAGTAAGATCAGACGGAAGAAAATGATTAAAATACACTGAATCTATAAAATGACCAAAATACCCTTATAATAGAAATGACCCAAAAATACCACCAAACTCAGGAATGATTGGATATCCTCGAGCTCTGAAATGAATGGAATAAAACTGAACACCAAAATTACCAAAATACCCTTATGGCCTATATTAAGTAAATGTCTTGGATTAATTAAGGAATCCAAATAAGCATAGGTGTTGGACTGCCTTTAAAAGTTATGGAACACAACTTAAGTGAGCCGATCAACCTTAATGATATGTCAGTACCTGAATGACATAAATATTACTTGAATGCGTGTTTATCTACTCAAGTTTGGATCGATGATAATTTTGGAAGTATTCAGCTCAACTCTAGATCGCATTTAGCACTAAGAATTGGATACTTGTTCGACAAATCAACCACAAAGACCGAATTGAACTGAACAAAAGTACAATATGTATCCGAAATTCAAAAACGTCTGAATTACTCTGGAAAACCCCAAAGTAACAGGAATAGACTTGACTACTAAATAAGCTAAGTAACCTCAATGACTGAGGATTAAATAAGTGAATTGGATAAGTCTGAAAATTCTAATGAGTTTATAAGATGTACTGTCCTTATGGAAGATGAACTACAAATCAAGCACGTCAGTATTTCATGATACAATGGAAGCGTGAACATGGAATAAAGACATTGAAAGATTTATTCAGCGATGATTCCGAAGATTATATATGGACTAGAATTTGTGGTATTAAAATGTAAATACCTGTGAGGACAATGAATTGACCAGTCGATAAGCATTAGTTCTAAGAGTTATTCATCTGGAGTTGTTCGATAATCTAATAAGTCGACAAAGATTGTAAAGGATTCGAAATACTCTTATGATTTGTTAAGCTTCTGAAAAATGTCTGAATAAGATATGATCCTGATAAATCACATTATGAATAACTGATGATTATGTCAATTATTGAACTAATCCAATAGTGATTCTAAATTCTGACATTCTATCGTATATGAAAGATCATTGTTTCTTTTGCCTGATAAGATTATCCAGTACCTCTGAATAATATCTGTAAACTCTGGTGTGTTCCCTAAACATATAAATATTTTATCTGATTTCTGACTTGAATTCTATTATGATACATGACTTGAATTCTGTTCTGATTTCTGATCTGGATTCTGTTCTAATATATGTTCTGAATTCTATTTTGATTTCTGATATCTCCGTTTACTGACGGAAAAATGTTTTAATTGGGGGGTATTGTTGAAGGAATTATTTCCGCAGGTTCCTCGGCTTTTGCTCAGGGCCTTACAAGTTGTGTGGGTTGGGTATATGGTTCTGGGGAACCTACACAATATGTTGTGTTGGGATGGGGGTATATATATATATATATGTTTTAAAAAGATCTGAAAAGTTACATGGTTTTTGGGAACACACTAGATAATCTATTACGATCTCCTGAACTCAGTCATATGAAATATTTTTCTGAACTGAAAGCTCATTGTCCGTTACCACATGAAATATCAGTAGGATCTCTGCCTAGCATAAAAATCTGTAAATGTTCGGAAACAATAAGGAAATATATATTTATCTGTATCTGCACGTTCATCAGCATCATCTGGTAGTTCTGTATTACTGATCTTTCCAAAGCTCACTCTGTTACTCATCTTTTCAGGCTAAAAGAATTGTACAAGTGCAGCTATCGACTTCAGTAAGGGAGTTCTTCTGGTGCTGTTTGCAGAGAATGGTACATGTGATTAGGGGGCATGTAATTGTCTTTTGTTTTATATACGAGTCTGAAAATCTGTTTTATTTCTACATACTGATAAATCATTATATAAGTTACATGTTTTAATAAAAGTTTTAAATTTTTCGCTATTTTTTACAGTGGGTCGCTCCGGTGGCCCTAATGTGACACTCTAGATTGGATCGGGTTATCCACATCGGTCTGAGAGGGTTACACATCTTTAATGGAGAAAGAATGTAATATTTTCGAGAATTTGATCTGGTCAACGACTGTTTAGAAATCATAAAGGAAGGATGGGTGGTTGAAGTACGACATATTTGGCGAGAAGGAAACAAATGCGCTGATAAACTGACGAACCTTGCGCTCATTCAAGAGGAAGATTCCTCCCATTTATAATCGCCTCCAATTGAAATCAAAGCGATGTTGGGAGCTGACAAGAACGGAGCGAGCGAGTTAAAATTTTAGTTTCATATTTTCCATGTGTACCAAAAAAAAAAGATTCCATATAAACAAGGGAAAATTACATTATTAGTCATTAAAATTTATAGAGTAAGATATTTATTACTTAAACTATCAATTTTAATTCATTTTAGTATGTAAATTTTCAATTTTTTCAAGACCATACTTTTAATTTTTATTTTATATTTTTTATGGATAAATTACATCATTTATCCAGAAACTATCTTCTTGTTCTTATTTTGATACTAAAGTTTAAAAGTTTTTCATTTGACTGTTTAACTTTCAAATTGCTCTTATTTTAACCGTTCTAATTTATTTTATTAAAAATTTGGTGATATGACATTAATTATTATTATTTTATTAATAAACAATTATAAAAATAAAATAAAAAATCAAAATGATTAAATTAAAAATAATTTAAAAGTTAAGTAATTAAATTCAAAATCTAAACTGTGGTGACCAAAATAAAAGAGAAAACAGTCTAGTAATAAATGATACAATTTACCCATAAAAAATTTCAACAACAAAATATTAAAAAACACATTTGGTAAGATTTAAAAAAATCAAAATTTTAAGTATAAAAAGGAATCAAACTTCTTTTTTTTTTTTGTTCTTAAAAAAATCATCACCTTCGTCATTGTTGGTTAATGGTGCCACTCAACAATCATCATTTACAAAAACATTTATATCTTACTCCTCTCTTTTTTTCAAATTGATTTTCCATGAAACTCGTTCAAAAATCAAATAAAGTACATAAAAAAGTTCGGCATTCTATTGCAATGATCTCCTTCGACGACCGTCTGATCTTCTAACGAATAAATGGTCCTAATCAAATCTAACCAAATGAGCTTGATTTTTATCAAACAATTAAACTCGAGCTTTAATCGGTTCAAACCGAAATTCAACTCCTGAATTCGAAGTTTTTAAACAGGTTTTGTGTTTATATAAATAAAATTCAGGTTGAAGGTTATTAGAAAGCTAAACTACAGGCTGCCAACTGAAATTAGATGAAATGGTACAAAAGTTACAAGGAAATCACATTGCATGCCTATGGCTAACACAAACTGGGGAAAGATTAAATCAAAAACTAGGCGACGGAAAGAGAAGGAAATATATGTGCACGAAATATTTCATGCGAAAGCGCCAAATCACGGGTTCGAATACCGAATCATGAGCATCGGGATAGAGTAATCATTGAAATATACCTATCATACGGCATACCTATCTCGGTTTCCTCTTCATCATGCATCTCACTTGTAGCTGGATAATTAGTGACTTGCAGATTTCAAGAGGTGTTCCAGATATCATGGAGCAGAAATTTCTTTAGCTGCTGCTCGTCAACCTGTATAAATGAAATGAAACTCTTTGTTCGAAGCATCTTTATCGCCGAACAGGTGATCTCGACCTCGACCTCCTTCCCCTGCAAAAAAAGAAGTTTTGTAAAATAAACAAAGTAGAGAAACGTAAAAAGTTAGAGATTCGGACCTCCAACACTTTCACCTGAGTTTGGATTGATGATGGTTGTGTATGTCTCATAAACACTTAATCTAATTCTACGGAATGTGTGGTAACATACCTGGTAGTCTCAGAAGAAGAGTAGGGAGAATGCCTGTGCTGAGAATGCTTGCTATGTGGTGACCGCGAAACTTGTCTAGAAATCAAAACATACATCATACTGATTTGGTAAGTTAAAACATATATAATCGAGAAAAATGCTCAGCCTCGTGCAGAGTCAAACTCGATAATGACCAGCCAGTTAATGTTATTGTTTTCTTTTTGTGATAAATGGAAACCGAATACCTTCAAGAAATACCTAAGAAACTGAAAATAACGAAACCCTTAGGAAAGAGGGTTAAATTAGAAAGTGACAACCGATTCTTCTTATTGAATAAATCATATAGAAGAACAAGAGCTCCGGAACATTCAACATAGCACCACTACTGATGTTGTCAAAATTTCCATCTAATTTGCATTAGAGAATGCAAACTGAAGTCAGATGTGAAATAATAATTAATAATAAAGATCGGTGTAGCTATAAAAGGAGTTGAGATATAACATAAAAAGGAACAAACATAGATCACTTGAAGAAGGATAAAACTTAATATTTCCAATAGTCACAACCAAACTATAATATTCGTATAGGAAAGTAGCAAACACATAATTTGACAACACAAGGAACAAATTTTAAACTAAAAAACCATACTTGGGTAAATCATCCACTAAAATCACAAAGGAACTTGCAGGCAGAAAAGGTAATAATCAGCAGTACAATTCAAATGGAACAGAACATGAACAAGGTGCTACATGGGGCGATAATAAACCATGAAAGTTAGTTCAGTACTCGGTAGCATTTGAAAAAGGTCAAGATGTTTCTTTAATTTAAGTTCCTATTAATTATCATGACAATATCTGCAAACAATAGAACAGATCAAACCTGACAAGGGCTCAGTCTGCATAAAAAGAAGATGCAAAGCATGAATAGAAGTGATCAAGTACCGTTACGTGTTACCTTCTTCTAGACTTGACAGGAGAAGGTGATGACCGTTTTCTTGAACGTGACTTCCTGTAGTACACAACAGAAAACTAGAAGCTAAATAGCTCAATTTAAGGGCAAAAAGGAAAAAATAATCATTAGATCTCAATGGCGAACCTCTTAGAACTGTCTGATGTTTCATCACTTGATTCATTACCATGATCACTGGAGTTATCCTTACTCTTTCTGCCTCTACTGCTGCTGGACAAGGACCTTCTTTTCTTGTGCCTGCTTGAGTCACTTCCACGTTTATGTCTTGATCTATCTTCTTCTTTTGTCCGTTCTCTTTTCCTGCCAACATCTTCTTTGGCACCAGCTCTATTAGATCTACTTGCATCTTTCTTGTCATTCTTGGTATCATGATGACTAGATCTTTTTATTGAATCAGATTCCTTGGCTTTCTCCGCAGATTTAGGCTCTTTTTCTCTCTCTTTTGAGCCACTCCGATCTTCTATCTTTTGCTTTATAAGCCTCTCATCCTCCCTCATGTAATTCTCATCTCCCTTCTGCTCTCCCCTACTCTTAATGACCTCCAACTCCCTACCACTACCGGGGTCTTTACTGAAAGAACTCTTTCTACTTTCATGTCGATCATTCTTATCTGATTTTACTCTCGTTTCCCTACTTTGTGATTCGGGTTTTGTTGATCTTTTGCCAGCAGATTCACCAGGCAGCTCGGAATCAGATTTTTTGGTCACCCGTTCCACTAAAGTATCATTCATCTTAGAACCATTATTTCCATCTTGCAGCTTTCCACTATTAATATTACTTCGGTATCCAGAAACCACCTTGGAAGAAAATGATTTTTCATAGTTCCTATCTGCACTGTCATCAGTAGTGTCACTTCTGTTATTTGACTTCATATCACTTCCAAAATTCTTTACAGCTCCCTTGTGCTCATCAAGTACCGCCTGTAAATTGCCATTATCTGTTACATCACTGTCTTGTGAAAGCTTCTTACTGCTGGACTGCACAACAGCATCAGTACTCCTTGAATTTGGCATCCTGGAACTTTGAGTTTCATCATGTACATCTTCATCATCAGAGGCATAGTTTGCAAGGCCTAGCACATTGTCAGGGGAGCTTGAACTAGATTTTTCTTCAGCAGTGTCTGATTCTTTCGCTTTACCTGGAACCAGTACCCTTGCAGAAGCCTTAGGAGTTGGGACAAGTGAAGAAGATGGTGATACCTTGTGATTTGAAGCAACAGTGTTGTGATCAACTGCAGTTAAGCAGTTATTAAAAAATGGTGAAATTAAGAAAGATAGCATCATGAAAAAATATATATCAAAGACTAAGTTAGAAGACGTGAGTCCTTGCATAAGAAATATCCAGGAAAAATTATCCATATGCCAGCCTCCACTTACCTTCAACTATTGAGTCATCTTTGTTAACAACATTGGTTGCAATTTCACTAAACAACTCATCTGTGACCTGATCAATGGCATGGATTAGATCTACAGCACACATGCACAAAAACACACAATAAAACAACCATAAGTGCTTAAAGAGTAGCAACCTTTAAAAGGACTTCAGTTAGCACACGTTTTATCTCCTGGTTAATAGCTGCAGTTCTAGCTGCTTCAACATAATCCTGCAGAAATAAAATGCAGCAGGTCATGTCTCAAGGAAATCAAATTATAATGAGAGAACTCATCTATGGCATATTCAGATATAAATGAGTTAAAGGCAGAAATTGTAAAACCTCATCATCATCCTCTTCTTCAGTTGATCTAGAAGAATCAATGCTTTTGCTATCTGCTTGATCATTTTTAGCCAAGGATTTATCAACAGCTTCATCCTCAATGGAGTTTGTTTCTTTTTTTGGATGTTCTAGAGAAGACTTAGCTATAGCTTTGTTCCTTAATATTTCTTCCTTAAGCCAATTAGGCACAGGACCCTGGATAAAATTCCATGAGAAGAACTCAGCAACAACATCATGAAAGCTTTCACATTTAAGACAGTGACGTCAACTGTTAAGTATTCAATACCTTTTTGGGTCGTTCAGAAACAGCCCCATACATATCACCAGGAAAGGCTGCAGCAGGATGAAGTTGAGTTCCCACACCAAGACCAAATGGAGCAGTTGCAGATGGAATGTGTGGCTGAAAACTAGGCCCAGGAAACCTTGGAAATGAAGGTGTATGTCCAGAAACTGGGGAAGGTGCAGACATCGGATCATGCTGAGAAATGGATTTTATATCAGTAATAGTATTACTAAAACTTGTAAACAAATGAAACATAACAGACAAGGATTGAAGGAAGACCTGTGATCGAGGTGGAAGAACATGAGGATAAACTGCATCAGGTGCAACTGGAGGAGTCCAGGAGTTAAATGATGATGACATAGCAATGGGATCAATGCCTCTCCCTAATGGTTCATGATGAGCAGCATAATTGGATTGCATTTGTCGTTCGTGATCGTTATTATACCTAGGTGCAAAATCTAAAGGCCTATCGCTAAGATCAGCTTCAGGATCTGCTGCTTGACTGCCATACAACAAAGACTGCTCACCTTGCACTGATCTCCCAATATCAGGCAATGGAGGTTGCATATGATGATATGCTGACGCTTGAGCCGATGAAATGGGCAAGGGCAATGATTTATATGGCTGCTCCTTTTCATCTGCAGACTTTTCCTTCCCTGGCATATTAGAGAGAAGTCAAATAGCAAATAAAACAAACTTTGACAGCCTTAGCAGCCTTTGGCTGTCATTCACATGAAAAGCCAAAATTCAGCACTTCTCCCATCTGCTCTATAGAAGATATTTTATTGACAGCAAGACTAGCTTATCGGAGAAAAAAATCATCCACTTAAATCTTTTCAGAAAAAAAAAATGGCTTAAGACTTTAGTATTATCATAACACAACCTTAAAAAAGAAATATTACGCAACTATATTAATTAGAAATATGCAGCTAGAAAATATCTCATAAGTGGTCATCTTTCTTTTTTTTGATAAGAGTTTCAGGCCTCGTTAAAAACCTCCTTCTTGATTAATGGAGTTTATATGAACTCCTTAATCAGTGGAAGGAGGAAAAGAGCGCCTTAGGATTTTATTGAACCATAAAATTACATAAGATACAACCATCTTACACCCCACCAACCAAATAAACTTAAAACAACCATAAAACACCCGAAATATAAGACTAGAATAGAATCAGCCAATTCCTTCTTTAGCTAAGGCATCAGCTTTCTTGAATCGAAGAATCCTGATAACCTACCCAAGAACATTTTCAATTTAATCTTACTTTTTAGGCGCTCAAGGAATACAAGGAAAATATCTCATAGTGTGTTTGGATGGAGGGGAGTAGATAAAAGTAAAATGAGCCAGCAAAAGGTTCACGGATTTTTCTAACAGGGAGAAGGGTGTTTTAGGAATGAATCAAATCCCTTCAGATCTTCCTATTTGAAGTTCAATCAAATCAGGAGATAATGAAAGTATAGTAATTTCAAGCAGATGGTTTTAGCTTTTTACCCTTTTTACTTTAAAAAAACTCATATCAGGAGGCATGCTTGCAAATATTCATTGCATATGAATTTCCACTACACTTTACTACTACCCTCACATTACCACTCAATTACTTTATCTCCTTTTATCTTACAGCATTTACATATAAGTTGCCATTTGATTTTCGAATTGAAGCCTCCATTTATCATATTAAACTAAGTATTCATATCAAAGTATTCAGCACACGATATAGTAACCTTACTGTGACAGATATATTACCAACAAAACATATGCATTCTTGTGCAACTACTAACAAATCTTTCTGTTCATATAGTTTGATATATTGCACAATACTAAGCTTGTGGTTTGCTGATTTGATAGAAAATCAAGCAGCAAAAATATAACAGACCCAGTAAAAGTATGTAAGAGCTAAATAAGTAGTTCAAACATTTCCAAATGTTAAAAGAAATGTCATTTCTAGGCACTTCTAAGTAGCTGGTATAGCTCATGATACTTTAGCTAGATATGTGAACAAGTAATGATAATGGCAACAAATGAAACTTTTTGACATGTTCATACGTCATTGAATAACTTCAACAGATATAGTACCTATGTAGGGGTGGGGGGAGGGGGACTGTAATATCTTGACATAATTTAGCATATATATTATCTAATTTAATAGTTAAAAGTCTTAGCATATATGTTATCTAATTTAATAGCTAAAAGTCCAAAAAAAGGAAGTAATTCCAGACTACAATGCCATGCCATTAAATTCTTTCCCCAACAATATCCATCGAAAAACTTAGTAACAAAACCAGCATGGTGTATGAACATTAGAAAATTATTTATACGTTACAACAGTCCAGATAACATTCATATAGCCAGCGTGGACTGGTAAGAATCAACCATACTAGGGAGTTCGTTCCACATTAACTATTATTTGCCAAGTAGATTTTTTTCATATGACAAACAAAGCCATTAGGTTGACCATTAAAAGTGGATATTCCAACACAAAAGCAATCACTCAAAGAACCAAGTACATACTTTCAAATAGCCATTTCTCAACTGAACTTTGTGGACAATTTGTAGTCATGCGAAGGACGAAAATTTGGATCACCAAAGCATCCAAGAAATAAATAATTAAAAACGAATGAAAGGAAAGACTCTTTACCAACTTTGAGAAAAGAATACCAATATGTGATGGTTCAATCTTAGATGAATTAGCTACATATTACTTAACCAAACTAAAACTAGCATTTTAAAAATAATAATGAAAGGAAAAAAAGTGTGAACACAATTTTAAAAGAAAAGGTACAAAGAACTAGGGTAAGACCCTTTCAGTTTATATATATTCCAGTCAGTCACATTATCATTTTAGTTAGGCTACATACCCTACACATCATGAGTTTTTCTGAATGATAGTTGCTTAAGAGTTCCTGTTTAGAAGTACAAAAAAACTATTCAAAAATATAGAACAGAGTAATAGAAATCTTTGACCAATGGGTTCCCGAATGATATTATTTCAACACAAGAAAAGGATGTGTAGAAATGTGGTCTAAAGAAGCAGTTCTTCAGCACAAGCTGCACAAGCATGTTCAATTTACTAGGTGAAATTATTACCTGAAACAGAAGAATAACTAGAAGGTACCTCCTGCATATGAACAGATGAACTGGCAGACAAACTTTCTTGGTGAAGAAATCCACTGTTCGGATCCATAAGAGAAGTTCCATCTCTAACATGGTAGGGCGGACAAGCATCAGGAATATACAAGACGGTCTGGAGCTGTTAGACAAAGTCTCATTTGGATAAGTTGCTGGAGGTACATGAGGAGATACTGCTGGAACAGGGAACTGCTGATAGCTAGAAATTGGCAGTGACTGTTGAGCATCCATATAATGAGAATCAACAGCTTGTGAATATGGATCATGAAAATGATTTTGCTCTTCTGGCCTGCCAGCTGGAGTAATTTGTGGTTGCCCATTCTGGTCCTGCATTGCAGCCCTAGTGTTTGCCCATTCTCTAGCTTTGGCTCCCCAATCCTCCACATTGTTGTGGGCTGGCACCAGAAAATTATTACACAACAAACCCATTAACACCAACATACGATAAGAAAAGCACACAGGTTTAGGTTAACTTTGATAATCAGGGCATGTGGCTTGTATGGGTAGCAACACAGAAGTTCAGATCATACATATCACAATCGGAAACTTAAATTATATGGATAAACAACAGCTGACCACTAGAACAATTGCCATCATGGTAATAAGAAATACATTCCTATCAGTAACAGTTGGTTCCCGTTCCATTTAACCATAAACAAGGAGGTGAAATAGCATCCATTGAAATGAAACCTCAGTCATTCCATCCATCTATCACCTTAATTACAATTTACAATAACAGACATACAGCGAGTTAACATCAATGTAAGAAGTTTGCAGAGCCTTTAAGTATCACCGTGGGTGTATAAGTAGTTAAATTAACACACACCAAATATATAGTTATATACTATTTGCATGTATAGGATAAAAATGCTTCAGAAAATGCCCATATTAACATTTACAAGGAGCAGTCAGCAGTCCTACACATATGGAAATAACAATATAATTCTACTGAAGACGATGAAAAGCTAAATATCGTGGGGAATGAAATCAGAAAACCAGATAAATACCCACCTTGATGATGAGACCAATTTGTATTGTTACATTCCTATAGAATTAAAAAAGAGCCAAAAAAAAGTCAGTGGATGAAATGAACCCAAACAGCAGTAATTTACTTAACATTATAAATAAAAAATAGACAAAAATAACATAAAAAGTCGGAATTAACCTGATTGACGTGAGAGAAAGTATTGGGAATCTGCGAAGGAGGCATGTAAGGTCTATGAACGGGAGGAGGCGGGGGTGGAGGCAAGTGGTTACTTCCGTTATGAGGGTGCGGGGGGAAAGGAAGAGAATGAGGCAGAGGATAAGCGGAATGGTCGGGATGCGGAGGCGGACCCCACTGGTAAGGCGGTTGCTGAGGGGAAGGAGGATGAGGAGGAGGGTGGTACTGTGGCGCAGAATGAGAGTGATTATGCTGCTGCTGCTGCTGCTGGTACTGAAATTGATTGGAGTACCAAGACCCCGAAGGCGGAGCAGCAGCAGCTCTCGGAGGATGCGGCTGCGGTGGTGGCTGGTACTGATAATAATGTTGTTGTTGGAGGTGGGGATCAGCCGGAGCAGGTGGTTGCTGCTGCGGCTGCGGCGGAGGCGGTCGCATGTAGCGATGCGGCTGCTGTTGTTGCTGCTGATACGCGTCCATTTTCTTATACGGGAGGGCTAGGATTTTGCTGGAAATTTTCAGTAATTTCCCTTATGATCTGATTGAAACTCGAAGGAAAAAATCAGATTACTAGATGAGAAAAGGGGATTTTTTTTGGTGTTGTGAGGGTTAAGTGAACCCATAGGCCATGAACCCTAACTTTCTCGTGTGTATAGATCGTTGAAATTGCTCTACCTCACGCGCCGTTTTGATGATCACGCGCCAAGTCCCTAGGCCTGTGAAAATGGTCGGCTCATCTCTAGGCCAACCAGTCCAGCTTTGGATAATATTTTTGCACCTTGGTTTGACTTCAAGGATTGGGCTGTTTGCTATATCCAATTATAATTATTTTAAAATATTTTTTAATCTCTATTGATATTTTTAATATAACAATATAAATATATCAACATTATCGTTTTGATCAGGGGACTCGAATTTTTTGAATTTTAATACGATCTCAGTAATCAAATAATAATTATTATTTTTAAGAATTTAAATTTAAATATTGTATCTACAAAAATATTTAAATATTTATTCTCAAATTATTAAAAAGTTTTCGAATGATGTATAACACGTGTCCACCGTAAACCTTTTAAATACCAAAGATGAGAAAAAAACTTTATTGGGACAAGCATACATCAAGGCCATGAACTTTCTTATTAATTAACTTAAAAGCTGAAAGTATAGAAGGGTTTAATTTATTCAAATTTAGTTTCTAACATTTTATTTTTTTTATCTGTCATTTGATTTGACCTGAATTTATATAGATTCATTCAATCTGAATCTAATTTAATTTATGAATAAAAATTGCATTCGACCCGATATAAATAAACATAGTTTAATTTGTATGAGGTAAATAGGAAATTATTTGAAAAAAATAAAAATATGAGTATTATTACAATTATCTCTAATATATAAGAAAAATTATACTATTTTTTAAATTGGGTCAAGTTAATTTTTAACTCTAAATATGACTCTATTCTTCAAAAAAATATTTAGTCATATGATTCAATTTTTAATTTTAAAAAATTAATCTTATAAAATATATCAAATCAAAATTTACCAAATCCGAGTCTCATGCCCACCACTAGCCCTAAGTAGCAAGTCGCGAGTAGGGTTGTAAATGAGACTAGATAGATCGCGAGCTATTCGAGATTGTCTTGGTTAACGCTTGATCAACTCTTGAATCGAATAGAGTTGACTCGAGCTTGAACTCATTTGAATTATTAACAAGTTGAAACGAGCTACTTCATACCCGAATTAAAAAACCGGTGGTCGTTGCCCACCAAATTACATCGGTCGACTTGTTTCAATGTGGTGGTCACAGATATGGCCTTAGTTTTGCGAGAATCAGCCCCAAACTCCACAAAAACGGCCAAGAACGTCTCGGCTTCCATCGTTCCGATCTCCGCCGTCCGTCGTTGGATCGCCTCAGTTCAAGTATGTTGCTCGCCGACTCCTCTTCTCCCTTTCGACCGTTCGGATTCTCAAACGAAGTTCCTCGCCGCCGACAAAGCTCCGACCGAAGGTAACTCCCCTGTCTTTTCTTCTTCTTTTTTTATCGAAAGCAAAAAAAATAAAATAAATAAAAAACAGTAAAAAATGCCTTGGAAATTTTAGTTTTTTCTTTTTATACTTTTTTTTTTAATTTTCTAACAGAAAAATGGAACCCAGATTACCATGTATTGTTCGGGTTTTATACCCATTTACAGAGAGAGAGAAATGATTCTATTTTGTTGCTTCCTTGTTGTTTTCTACAGGAGGTGGCGTGGAGCTTGGGTTTGGCGTGCATGGGGGTGTTTTGCTGAGATTAGGACAGAGGGAGGTGTCCATCGGTTGGGAGAGTGGGAGGCTACCTAGGGCTAACCTAGACCTGGGTCGGGTTTTTCGAGTTGCAGGTTGAGTTTTGGTTTGGGCCCTGGGTCGAGTCTTTTTTTGGGTCTCGGGAAAAATGGTGATTACAACGATATAAACGCTTTAATTCTATATCATTGAAACGTTAACCCATTAACAATAAGATGGCGTTATAGTTTAATACTGACGTGTGATGATAGAGAAGTTGAACATTTATTTATTTTTTATTATCATCTTCTTCATCATCAAAGTTAAGGTTTCTTCTACCCATTTTTAGTCACCCTCATAAATTGTCAATCTCTGATGTCTTTTGCAATCAGATATTGATGATCTTGTCTCATCATCCTCTACTACTTTATCGGTTTAGATTTTTCCAAAACGTCTTTAAAAGTCATGAGATTAAACATAAATACACTATTTTAGGGTTTAAGAGTTCTCATATTTGAAAGATTTTGGTGTTTGATCGAAAATCAGAAGAATGAGAAGCATCCGTCGAGAAAATGAAAAACTTACCTCAAAACTAGTCTCATCGGACAGTCGAAGGAGACCAAAGTAATAGAACGTCAAAACTTTAGATAGACTATTAAAAGTTACAAAAATGGTAAATCAAATCTTTTTTTATCAAAGGGTAAAGTACATAAATGGTCCCCTAACTATCGAGTATTATTTTATTAAATGCCTTAATTATTAAAATTTACAAAATGATCCTTTGACTATAGAATGTTACTTATTTAGTCCATAGACTATTAAAAGTTACAAAAATGGTCACTCGATTATTCTTTATGTTTCAAACCTATGCTTTTCCGTTAAAAATTGATAGTTCTCTAAGTTGGATGTTAACATGATGATCGAGATATGACAGTCGTTTGAGATTCTATGATCAGTTTTATTACATCATGGTCAGCAAGTTAACGTTTAGATCAGAATACCGACAATTTTTGTAATGAAAAATGACGAGTTTGTATCATAATGAATAGTCGGGTGACTATTTTGTAACTTTTAATAGTCGAGGGACTCAATAAAGCAACGCTCTATAGTTGGAGGACCATTTTGTAACTTTAAATAGTCGAGGGACTTAATAAAATAGTACCCTATAATTGGGTACCATTTGTGTATTTTACCCTTGATTAAAAATGGTGAACTTTCATTTTATTATATTAATGAGTTTTTTTGTTAGTTAATAAAAAATATGAAAATTTAATGCTCGAAGATTGGGGAAGAAGAAAATGAGATAAAAAAAAGATAATGATTTGTAAATTTTAAATTATGAGAAATATAATGAAAAAATAAATGTGATGTGTACTCTTATAATTAACCGCTAAATAGATATTTTATTTATCATCAAGATATGTAGTCCCTTCCAGACATCGAAGGAACAAGCAAACTACACGACGACATACATAACAACATAAACAACGCCAATCGTACCAAAGAAACAAACGTTAGCTAGGGTACATTATTCTACGACAAAAAAACCCGACAAATACACGAACAAATCATCTATTTAGCCGATTCGGTCCCGTTATTCATCATTATGAAACACAACGGTGGGCATAAAAAAGGCATCGGCCAGAGCAACACTCACTGCTCGTATAGCAGGATCCCCCCAAGGGTACACAATTTTCAGCCGGTTTGTTAAACAAGAAAACGTTGGCGAAAGGGTCCCGAATGTCGACACCGGTGATGATGGAGAATGGCGTAACTCTGTTACGAGCAGCGGTAACTGCCGGAGCCATTGCAGCCGATAGCACCACTGCCATTGCGACCAAAAGCAAAGCGAACTTCCTGCACTCCATTTCTTATAACTAGTTTAGCTCCTGTGGTGTAGAGTAGAGATGAATCCATGTCACCCAATACTCCTTTATATAGTGAAGGTGGCGGGACTAAATTGAATTCATATGAAATATGTGTCTTCTAAACAATAATAGGGAGTAGGGACCAATATAATAAATGGGACAGAGAAGCAAGAAATTACGTACACTTGTTCAATTAAAACGTGTCTACATTTACCTAATACAACTACCACCGTACACAAGAATTTATGTCAAGGGGATAAATTTGAAATTTTAAAATTTTAAGAGGGTGAATTTGAACTTACAAAATTTCAGGGGATGAAAATAAATTTTAATAGAAAATACATAAAAAATATAAAATATATATAGTAATTTTAAAATTTCAAGAGGACGACCGCCACTACCGCACATTTTTTATTAGTCTGAGTGATTACGAGGATACTATTTTTTTGAATTTTTTGAGCTAATGATAACGTACATATATCCTATAGAGATAACTGCTTGAATCCAATATCTCAAGTAAAAATAACACTCTCTTTAATTATTAAAAACCGTTTGATGGATTAAAATTACCACCACACCTAAATGTAGAATATCTCTTTCAATTTGGGTTGAAGTTTGTATCTGCCCAAATGAAGCATTAGAAAAAGAATGTGTATTTATTTTATCATTGAACTTTAAAACGTTTTAATTTTAATATTGAAGACTTTAGGTAAGATATAAACACTGAAACGTTAACCCATTAACAATAAGATGATGTGATAGCGTTTAATATTCACGTGTGATGATATAGAAGCTGAACATTTATTTATTTTTTATTATCATCTTCTTCATCATCAAAGTCAAGGTTTTTTCTACCCATTTTTAGTCACCCTTAGAAATTGTCAATCTCTGATGTATTTTGCAATCAGATATTGATGAACTCGTCTCACCATCCTCTACTACTTTACCGGTTTATATTTTTCCAAAACATCTTTAAAAGTCATGAGATTAAACATAAATCCACCATTTTTAGGGTTTGAGAGTTTTCTCATATTTGAAAGATTTTGGTGTTTGATTGAAAATCTGAAGAATGAGAAGCATCCGTCGAGAATATGAACAATTTACCTCAAAACTAGTCTCATCGAACAGTCGAAGGAGACCAAAGTATTAGAACATCAAAACTTTAGATAGGTTTTCACCGATTTTTAGTGAGTTTCGTAAAAAAAACCAATTCAAAGAGAAGATAGAGGAGTGAAATACAAATTTTATCACAAGCTACTTATGCCTCTACGCACCTATGGCTGGCTCACAAGTAGCTCATTCACCTTCTAACATGCCTTTCCATAAAGAGTTAGCTCCAAACATCATGACATATCATCAAGGTGGCTGTTCATGAAGTGTCTCCGCTTCAAGAGGTGCATCTTTGGTGAAGAGTTTTTACTCAAAAGATGCATAAATCATGAAGAGACATGAGGCAAGCATCCAAGGGATTACAACCATCTCACTGGTGCTCGAGCCAAACATTTAATTTTTTATTTCATACCATCTTCTTCTTTATTAAAGTTATGGTTTTTTCCACTCGTTTTCAGTCGTCCATGAAAATTTTCATCCCTTAATGTCTTTTATGATCACCTTAAACACCGGCGAACTCGTCTCATCATCCTCTATTAATTTATCGGTTTAGATTTTTTTTTTCAAAAACTTTTAAAACTCATGAGATTAAACACAAATCCACCATTTTCAGGGTTTAAGAGTTTTATCGGGTTTGAGGGTCTCGTAACGTTTATTTTTCAAAATGAAACGATTTTTATTTTTTAAATGAGGTGTAAAAATTTATTTATTTAAAAATCGAATAAAATTTAAATATGAGTGAAATTTAGAAAAGAATTGGAGCCGCCATCGACCTTTGGGTTAGGTAGATCGAGTACCTAAAGCGTCTTAAAAATAATTTAAATAAATATAAAAATCATTTTTAAAACAAAATTGATGTGTTTACCAGAAATTCATCTTTAAGGGATCGAAAGTCGGTTGTCTGCAATTGTCCAAATGCGTCCCTTGGGGTTCAGCACCGTAAATTTCAAAGAAGCAATTGTCTGCAATATAAATATATATTTTTAATCAATTCCATACTTGAGGGTGAAACTATTAGACAAACAGCAACGTATATTAGACCACTTCTATTAAATCTAACTTGCCTTCTCATCTAGCCCATGAATATAGCTTTCAGTTGCACTCATAACCCTCCCAAAAGGCAGTGGAAATTCAATATTACCCCACCTACAAAGAAATGAAATCACCTCCAAGGGAAGGGTTGCAACAAGTGGAGCACAAGCTTCTGATGTGAAAGGTGACCCAGTTGGACAAAGATGGTCTTAACCCGTATGAAGGATAACCAATCTTAGCTAAGAAACTATTAAGGGAAAAACAAAATGTAAACTGAGAAACGGTTCCAGATAATTTCAAAGTGCCTTATCCCAATTCTCTTCAATTTCAATCCCTCCACACTCTGAAAAGCTAACGCTGCAACCAAGTCGCTCAGAGACAATGTAAAGGTAGAACTCTTCATTGTGAGGGATGAAAGGTTCAACAATGAATGTTGTAAAGGCCCCTTGCGTCCACCCATTTCTACCTGCAAGTCACAAGCAGTTAACATGAAGTCGAACCTGAACCTCAACAATGACAAATTAAAGGCTGAAAAGAAAAACAGAGGGTGACCTAAACCTCTTTTTCGAGGCGCTCTTTCACAAAAGCAACAACTTGAGCAAAATCCAGATTTAAGCCAACCAAACCACTCTTCCCACGCTTTCCAAACAGCATATCAGGTTTAACAACCAGTTTCTGCGACGAAAGCCATGGCTCCTTCTCTACTAGCTGTTTTTTTAAAAAAATCGGTCTCCGTAATCTAAAATCAACAGGAACAACCAAACAAATCACTCAAAGTTCAATGAATCAAGGAAGATCCGCATCTTAAATTCATAAAACCAGCAGCACAACCAGACAAATCACTCAAAGTTCAATTTCGTACAATAATAATGCATCAAGGAATCCAGGAAGATAGATAAACATCCTAAATTCATATTCAAATTTCAAAACTTCCTGATCTAGGAAGAATTTTATTTTCCCCAAAACTAAGAGTTATTAAAGCAACCGAATCTTCCTAACTTCATCCTAGATCTGGAAATTGATATTTTTTTTAAAACATATATACTAGAGAACTTCCTGATCTAGGAAGAATTTTATTTTTTAAAAATGACCAATCAAAGACCAACAACTTATTCGAATAATGAGATAAGTCACTTGATCCCTTAAGAAATGTCAGATGTTTAAATCTTAATGTTTGCGAATAGAGCCAATTGGATTGAGTGGCCCGCTCTCGCCTCTGCAGTACATGATCTGGATTAATTGGTCAATAATAAGATACAGTGATTAATTAAAAAAAACCAATCAAATAACTATTAAAATAGTTAAATCAAGGGTAAAATGCACAAATGGTCTCCGACTATAGGACATTACTTTATTAAGTCCTCAAACTATTAAAAGTTACAAATCCTCTGATTATAAGACATTGCTTTGTTGAGTCACTCGACTATTAAAATCACTAAATGGTCATTCAATTATTCATTTGTTTCAAAGTCGTCCTATTTCATTAAAAAAAATGACGATCGTCTAAGTTTAACATTATCATGTTGACTGAGATATGATAGTCGTTTGAGATTCTAGGAGCAAATTTTATCATATCTCAGTCACTAGATTGACGTAAAGCTCATACTGTAGTTAATATTTTATTAGAAAACGACGAGTTTAGAATATATAAATAGTCGTGTGATAATTTTGTAACTTTTAATAGTTGGGAGACTCAACAAAACAACGCTGGTAATCGGGAGACCATTTGTTTACTCTATCCTTAAATCAATTATATATATACAAAAAGATATTAGAGGTTTTTGTACTTTTTAAAAAAAAATTAATACGAAGCTCATATTATTTTTTCTCTCAACGCGATCTTCTAACCATGTATCTACATTTGTATGCTTTATAAAACATAAGGGTTCTTCACGTTTTAACCTTTAAACATATATCTACATTTACAAAATAAATGCTAACTCGTGATTTTTAACTGAAAGATCAATCGACCATCATTTGAAGCGACCGCCGCCGTAGTTCCCCGACTCGCCGCCCGTGAACTCACCCGAGCTGTACTCAGGTTTCCATGAGGCATGCCCGTACGACATTTCCCTTGAACTGAAATCTTCACTAAAATTGTCGAATACGGAGCCGGTGTCACTGCCGAATGCCATCCGCCTGAATATTGAAATCTCGTCACTGTATTTGCTGGAATCATAAGTTGTGCTTTGACCCACTTTCACCCCGTTCGACAAATCCGCCCCCTCGAAATCCAATGCTCTTACCACCTGTACGATGTTTAGGTACCAAAATAAATCTGGTGTCCGGATTTAGGGTTCATTTATATTTTTTTTGAATCAATAAGGATCGATCATTTTAGGTTAATCGTTCGAGTTCTTTTTGAGTTCGGATCATTTTGGATTCAGATTGTTTTACACAAAAGTCAATTGACCAACAATCAGTTAGTTTAATGGAACGAGACACTAATCTGTTAAGCAAGGTTAGGAGTTCAAATACTGACATTTACAAAATAAAATGGGTTAGGAGGAGAGATGGCAATGGACCTTGAACCTGAACATTTGTGTGTGTTGGATTTTTTTAGACTTTATTTATCGTTTTTTATTTTGTTATTAGTTGTATTAAAATTAATTTTCCTCCATGGGAGATGTGATGTGAAATTAATCAATAACAGTTTTATTACATTAAAAATAGGTTGAATGGTCTTTTTTAACAGACCCGTTGGATCTGGGTCTCAATTTTCTAGACTCGCAAATCCGGGGCGGGACTGGATCTAGGATGTGAAAATGGGTGGATCTGGATCTAGCTGAATCCGGTCCAGATCCAACCCGTTGTCATCCCTAGTTAGGAGAGTCACCTAGGTCTCTAAATGAGACGAGACAAACTATGAGCTATTCGAGATCAACATGAGTTCTTAACGAGCTGAAACGAGCTACTTGATATTTGACTCGAAAAACTCGCTAGCAACTCGAAAATATATTATATTAAGATTTTATTTTAAAAAAATAAAATTTATAAATAATATTAATATTTATGTGTTAATTTTTTAAAAAAGAATGTAGTATAAGGTTTTATTATATTTAAGGTTCAAGTTCGAGTTTGAGGTTGAGGCTTCAATCGAGTTAAGTTTAATATTTCTTTTCATTTTGATTTTTTTCTATCTTTTTCGAGCTTTAATTTATGGTTTCGAGTTCGAGTCTTACCTTTATGATCAAACCGACTAAGAAAGGGTTCGATTTGAATGAGTTAAGGTTATTAACTTTTTATGATCAAATTGACTAAGAAAGGGTTCGATAACATTACCAGCGCCATTCGAGGTCGCTTTGCGGCAGAATGCCGCACACAAGCGGCGGCTGCCTCGATCATTATTAACACTTCATCCTCTACGTAACGCTTCTCCAGCCGCGGATCAATTAATTCACTATAATCGTCATTTTCAAGGGCTTGGATGAGTCGAGGCCGCGCCTGTCAAAATCACGACACAATATTTATTCTTATTCATCGGTTCAAGTACCACTTACAATCAAGACGAACACAAAATTTTATGTTTAGAATGAGGTCATAAAATTTTAAAGGAAGCAAATTTATAAAATTTTCAAAAAAATACGCACCCATTCGACCAGACTTTCATCTCCCAAAGGTCGAGTCGGATCAACGGGTTTAAGGCCGGTTATAAGTTCTAAAAGCACAACCCCAAAGGAGAAGACATCGGATCTATCAGTCAACTTCCCACTCAATGCGTATTCTGGTGCCAAATACCTGAAAGAAAAATGAAATAAATAACTCAAATAATTGAGTGACATATTTACAACAATTGATTAATTGATTGACCCATTTATAAATTTTCAAAATCTAATGTCACATTTGTAATCTTACTAATAATTGAGTGACATGTATTGTATTTTATCGTTTTATTTAATTATTTTTTATAAGTAATTTTTATTTAGTTATTTGTAAAGTGCAATAAATAGTAGTCAAATCATAATTTTGAAAACTTCTATCATGTTTTTCAAAACTTAATGTTAAATTTTGAACAAGTGTTCAAAATGAAATAAAAAACTAAACTTTAGGTATGATTTTGAAAAACATTGAAAGTTTAAGTACTAAAACGGACTAAAACGGATAGTTGATGTACTAAACACGTAATTTACCCTTGATTTTAATATAATGAATATATATTGATATGACGTAATTATTTCTTACCCGAATGTTCCCATAACTCGAGTTGAAACATGGGTTTGACTAGTATCGTTAAGTCTAGCAAGTCCAAAATCTGCCACACGTGCTTCAAAATCATATTCCAATAGAATGTTGGCTGACTTAATGTCCCTGTGGATAATTCTTGGTTGACCTGAAAATAGATCATAACAAAGTATAGGGATTGAATGTTGAATTTAAGCTTAGTAGAGGGATTAAAAATGAAATTTAACATCAAGGGAATGCATACAATCTTCATGTAAATATGCCAAACCCTTGGCAGCTCCTATAGCAATCTTGACTCTTTAGGCCATTCAAGCACCGGCATGTCTTTTCCTGTTGCATAATGATTTCCGGACGTTAGGACTAAATCGTAAAGTTTTGTTTCGAGGAGGTACTTTGGCGAAATAAACCATTATCTTACCATGCAAATGATGTTCGAGAGTCTTGTTCCCAACGAAGTCATAGATGAGCAGCCTTTGATTCTCGGCAATGCAATACCCTACCAAAGACACCAAATGCCTATGATGAATGCGGCTTATGATCTCGACTTCGGCCTTGAACTCTCGATCGCCTTGGCCACTGTCGACTTTTAGTCGCTTGACAGCCACGTGGTTGCCGTCAGGCAATTGACCCTTGTAAACCCACCCGAACCCGCCTTCTCCGATGATGTTATTGTGAGCAAACCCGTCGGTCATCTCCATCAACTCTTCGTACCCGAAATGTGTCTTCGAACCGGCTCTAATGCCCAACTCCGGATTATAGTACACCCTAGGTGATCCTTTGCCAGGCCAATCTGCATAGCTAAGATAATTGTTAAATTAAACACAAACAATTGGAGTAAAAGAATAAAAAAAGGAAAAAGGATTAATTCCGTCAAGCATCCCTAAAATAATTATTAGATTTGAAATTAATCTTTTAACAACGTCGGAAATTTTATGTGGGGTCAGGATAAAATTATAAAAGTTTGAGGAGCCAAAGCTATAAATTTATTTTAAATGGATCAAATTAAATAATTAATTTTTAGGAGGGTCAAATTTTTGGTATAATGGTATTTTGAATCCTTTAGGTTTAAATATTATTCAAATAATTTTTTGTCTCTCCCAATTTTTAGATTTAAATACCTAATAAACTCTTATTCTTTTAGTATAAAGCAAATTAACACCTCCCAATGTTTGATCCTAACTTCATCCCTAGAGTAAAACATATTTAAAAGGTAAAAATGAATAAGAGGTTCATGTACTTTTGAAAAAAACCAATATGGCCCTTGTATTATTTTTTTCTCAATGTGACCCTTCAACTCAAAAAATAAACCCAATGTGGCCCTTTGACCAACTTTTTTTTGTCATTTGACAGTTACGATGCTGACGTGATAGTTCACTTTGTTGACATGGCGATCCACCGTAATGACGTGGCAGTCCATCTGCTATGTTTAAGTTACCAATTTAGCCCATCTTCCATGTTTAAGTTACCAATTTAGCCCATCTTCCATGTTATCCGTCACGTCATCAACCACTGTGGACTGTCATGTCAACACCGTGGACTACCACATCAGCACCATGAACTTCCACGTTAGCACCGTAACGGTCAAACAACGAAAAACGTTGGTCAAAAGGTCACATTGGACTTATTTTCTGAGTTGGAGGGCGTCGAGAGAAAAAAATAATACGAGACCTACATCAATTGATTTAAAAAGTACTGGGACCTCTAATTCTTTTTTGCCTATTTATAACATGTGGACCAAATATTAAACATATTAAATGTACCTCTAATTCTTTTTTTTTTGCCTATTTATAACATGTGGACCAAATATTAAACATATTAAATGGACAATTTGAATTCAATGTACTAAAAAGAAAGAAATAACGTATTATCCATGCAATACGTATACAAATATTTTAAAATTTGATCTACGTTAGGCTCAAGAAAAGACCTAATTTATGTAATGTAAATATTTTGAGGATTGAAATATAACTTTTTGAAGTTTAATTTAAATTGATGCAATTATGCCAAAGAAAAATATAGTGGACTAAATTTTTATTACCTGAGTTCACTTCAATATTACCGGGTGGTGGCGTGTAATTCCCTGGAAGAGCTTGTTTCCTCTTTCTTCTCCTCTTTAGGAAGAAAAACAAGGCAATGAAGATGGCGGCGAATAACGCCCCAGCCACCGCTACATCAATCATAACTCCATACACGGAGCGTGTCACCGTTGTATTGGCTTGTGTTTCATTCATAGAGCCTCTTCCTGAAGGGGAAGATGCACGACTTCCATTAGAGGAGCTCTGTTGCATGCTCGGCGCTAGCGTCAGAGGAGAAGATGCCGGTGATGATTTAGTGGATGTATTTTTTGGCGAAGGTGAAATTGCCAGTGAATTTTGGGTTCCGGAAGATGTCGGAGGCGGCGGAGTAGGTGTCAAAGATGGAGGAGAGGGCGGGGGAGGAGAAGGGCTGCTGGAAGGTGGTGGTGGTGATTGTTGCTTAGGAGGAGGAGGTTGTGACGCCGTCGGTGATTCCTCCTGAGGAGGTGGTAGTGATGGTGACAGTGGTAGTTCCTTCTTGGAAGGGTTTGGTGGTGGTGGTGATCGTTGCTTAGGAGGAGAAGGTGGTGGTTCTGATGGTGACTCTGTCGGAGGTAAACTCTTTTTTAATGGTGATGGTGATGGTGATGATGACGGTGGTGATTGATCTGGAGACGGAGATGAATTTCTATTTGAAGAATCATAGATGGAAAGTGAAATTCGAATTCGAATCTGAATTCGAATTCGACGGAGACAGTGGTAACAAATTACCGTCTTTCGATACGAATTTTGAGTCATATGACTTCGGAGGAGAAGGGCTTGACGTATCATTTTCAAGCTTCGACGACCCCTCCGACTTTAACATTTCCCCTCTCTTATTCTACTCTATAATTCCGTTCTTCTCCTTCTTTCGTATTTTAATTCCAATTCCGCAACATATATTCTCCCATCGATAATAAATAGAAAAAAAAAACGAAAATAAAACAATATTCTATGATCAAACTAATGCGGGTCTAAGGTAGAGAACAAAACTATGCTAACTCTATTTTCTTCCATCAAATTATTGGGGATTTTGTTGCATGAAAACATTAAGCATACCAACAAATAAAAAGAAAACATAAACAAAAAAAAATATTTTTTAAAAAATACTATCAAAAATATATATTTTTTGGATGAAAACCAAAAAACAAAAATTAGGGTAAAAATGGTTAAATAAAGATACACCAATAGAAGATTGTTATTAGTTGTATCTTGCAGCTGCACTTTTTGTTTCTAAAATTCTTTCTCCTCTTGTTTCGGATTACCGCGTAACTTTTTTAATTTTTTTTATAAAAGGGGTAAATTACGTGTTTAGTATTTAAACTATTGTTTTGATCCGCTTTAGTATCTAAACTTTCAATTTTTTCAAAACTATACGTATAGTTTAATTTTTGTTTCATTTTAATCTTATGTCGTTAAAAACTTTAGTTTTTGTTTCATTTTAGTACCCAGTTAAAATTTAACGTTAAGTTTTGAAAAAATTGAAAGTTTAGATACTAAAATAGACCAAAACTGATAATTTAGGTATTAAACACATTAAGTTTTTAACGGTGAGGTACTAAAATGAAATGAAAACTAAATGTTAGGTATAATTTTGAAAAAAATATGAAAGTTTAGGTACTAAAATAGATAAAAATTAATAGTTTAGGTACTAAATAGATAGTTTACCCTAAAAAGAAGTTATAACGTCATGCGAACATATGCACATTTAAGAAAATCAATTGAACTCCAGGAACCAAGCGATCTCGGTGGAAAATGAATTGTTGATGTTCCTTAAGATCTTGGGTTCGAACACTAGGAATGCCAAGGCTATCGGTGTTCAATGTCAATTGATTAAAAATTATCTTTAAACAAATATTACATTGTTTTTACCCCAGATTAATTAAAAAAATCAATTGAAACATTATTTTTAGGATAAATTACTCTTTTAGTACTCAAATGATCAGTTTTTATCTGTTTTACTACCTAAAATTTCAATTTTTTTTACTAAAACTGATAGTTTATGTACTAAAATCGATAGTTTAGATACCTACAGGTGCAATTTACCCTATTTTTTATACAATTTATGTTTTTCTTTTGGTGAGGAATTAGGTTAGAACGTTACTTTTAAAAAAAGTTATCATAACCAAAAAAAATTATTTTTTAGTATTGAAAGTATTTATTTTACTTTTAAGATATTTAACATATACTTTATGATATACAAAATATACTTTATATATTTACAGGAGCGGAGCTAGGAATTTCTTAATACAGTATCATAATTTTAAATGGTAGTATCTAAATAAAATTATATAAATTAATGCATAACATTAAATTTGATAAATTGATATAAAATATAGCTAAACTAACATAAGACTATTGCAAAGCTATTAAAACAATAATCAAAAGAAAATATGCATACATATTAGGGGTGTTTGTTTTTCAGTTTTAATCGAATTTATCGACCAAACTAAATTAATTTGGTTAAAACGACCAGCAACTAAATAGTTTGGTTGGGAACAATTAATTTTTTCCAATATTTAATGATTAATTCGATTCAAAATTAGTTAATTAATTGAATTAATTGTATTAGTCAAAATATTAAATATTATATATATTAAATACATATTTTAAGCTCAAATCTATTAGGAATTAAGACCAATTATTTTTTTAATCACATTAGATTCATTAAATTATCAAGATCTAATTAAATTTTGACCTAAGTAAAAAAATTATATGAAATTTAAATTAATCTAATTACAAATATACTAAAAATTTTGATTAATTCGATCATCAAACAAATTAATCGAAATTTATTCAATTCGATTCGGTTAAAGAGAAAATCAACTAATTTGATTCATTAAAATTTGGTTCGATTGATAACTAAATTAAACGAATGAACACCCTTAATAATGTGGTATCAAATTTTTTTTAAAAAGAGAATCATTTTCTTAATTTTATATTATATATTCCTAAATTTATAGGAAGAAAAAGAGTAAATATATTGTTTAATCATATGTTTGAGAAGAGTAAACAATAATCTATTGAGAAAATAACCTCAGTGACCAAAAATGCCTTATAATATACGATTTTAACCAACTTTTTTTGGATTTGCCAAAATGACCAACTAAATCGCAATGCGATCGATAATTCGCAACGCGATCTCCGGTATCGCAAATTAGTTTCCAGATTCGCAACGCGATTCTGACTATCGCATTGCGATTTCCCAAATTCGTGTTGCGATTTTCCTAATTCGCAATGCGAATACGTAAATCGCAACGAGATTCTGACTATCGCAATACTGAATTTCAAATTCGCAACTCGATTTCTGAATTCACAACAGGTTTTAATTTCGCAACACAAATGTTTTGGGTATATAAATACGCAGCAACAACAACTCATAACCTAAATCCCTAAATCGCAACTCATTTCATCTCCATCTATCACTCTCTCTGGCGACATCCGTTCTTATATCCAACGACATCCTTCCTCATCCAGCAACAGGTTTTAGTTTCGCAGCTCGTTTGTTTAGTAAATTAATTTACAATAATGAAATCATCTAATGTTGATCATGTTTGGATAGATTTGTGTTTTGGAGGGTCATGGGAGAATGTTCATGGTGTTTTACAATATATGCCTTTACCCATGAATCTTCAACTAAAAATGTCATTAAAAAAGTTAACTTATGAAACTCTAATGTTACGTGTTGCAAATAAATTGAATTTAGAGCCCCTAAGTGGATTTAGGCTATCTTATCAGAGAAATGGTAAAGTTTATTTGTTAACCGACAATGAAGATGTTGAACGATTCATTGCTTACATTAGTGTTTCAAGTGATGATGTTACATTGTATGTTGTTGAACCTAGAAGTAGTGAAGTTGGGTCAGTAGCGGGTAGTAATCACCTAAGTTTTTCAACCCCAGTTTATGGTGCTCAAAATTTAATGGTTCTACCACAATTTCATCACCAAGCAAATATTGTTTTACACATTTCCAATACCAAACACAATCTCAAAACCCACAACCTTTCCCTAATCCAAATCCCAATCAACTTTCAGCACCAAATTCCGGTTTTTGTATTGACCAGTTAGACGATGATGAGCCAACAAAAAAAATTGTGAGTACTAGTCAGTATTTGAAATTTGATCTTGGTCAATACCCGGACTTTGATCTTGGTCAATACTCGGATTTTGATGATTTTTCAGAAGAAAAAACAGACCCTGCGTGTAATGATTTTGATATTGGTCAATACCCGAATTTTGATGATGAAACAGCCGTTGCCAAGGAAGATGTTGTTGATGATAATGAGGAGGAAGTTACGATAATCATAGGTCCTATTAGCAATCTGACAATCATATCCGATAGGGCAAACTCAATTGACAACGCTGTTAGAAGGTGTTTCCCAGATGCTTTTCATGGACTTTGTGGTGTTTATTTGTATAGAATCAAATTGTTTTGCCTCAGTGTGCTCAAACACTAGAAGATGTCGGGTTTGAAAGATGGTCAAGAGTACATAAACTTGGAGCAAGATATGGTTTCATGACGTCTAATAGTGCAGAATCAATCAATGCTCTAAGTCGTCATTCCCGGAAATTACCCATTACTATGTTAATGGAGTTTTTTCGAGCCTCTATTCAACAGTGGTACTACAAGAAAAGAAACCATGCATGTATTATTTCTTTAAATTCGTAACTTATCATATATTTTACTAAGTATTATTTATTTAAATTTACAGGAACATTGGAACATCGTGTTACACCATGGACAGAAAAAAATATAACGAAACGTGTTGTGAAGTCAACGTCATGGAGAGTTGAACCATGTTCAAACACTTTGTTTGAAGTACTGGATAATAACTTAAATGGGCTTGTCGATGTAAATGCAAAGACGTGTAGTTGTATGAAATGACAAACATCTGGTTATCCGTGTGGCCATGTTATAAAAGTTTCTCTTCATCTAAACCAAGATGATTCAAGCGCATACGCTATGGATTGCTACACTACAGAAGTATATCGACAGACTTATGGCGAGATTGTCTACCCTATTCCACATCCTTTTGAGTGGGACATACCAGATGACTTACAAACAGTTTTGCCACCAGCCATGGACAGAAGGCTACCTAGCCGACCAAAAAGTCATGATCGTATACCGTCTAAGGGTGAAGAGAAGAAGAGATCGACATGTAGTCGGTGCAAGGAAAGTGGTCATACAAGGTTGACATGTGGATCACCAGTGCCATCACAATCATCTTTTCCTCTACCAAAATATGGATCCTCATCAAAATCCAAAGCTCATATGGTGTCAAGCAAAAGGCAATCAAAATCGCAATCATCTTTAAAATCCCAATCATCTTTAAAATCCCAATCACAATCGGCTTCACTTTTTGGGACTGTTAACTTAGGTGATTTTTAAATGCAAACATTGTATTATGTGGATTTTATGTGTGAACTTTTAACATTTTCAGTTAGGCATGTATTAGTAACTTGAGTTTGAAAATTGCTATGATCTGTTCAGTTGTTATCACTTATTAGGCATTCATTTGACTATCGCAACACGGAAATGACGTTCGCAATCATCTTAATGTCTATCGCAACGCGGAAATGACTATCGCAATGCGAAATGAAAATCGCAACGAGAGAATCGCAATGCGAAATGAAAATCGCAACGAGAGAATTGCAATGCGAAATGAAAATCGCAACGAGGGAATCGCAAAGCGAAATGAAAATCGCAACGCGAATTTAGTTTCGCGTTGCGATTTTGTCGTTGCGATTTTTATTTCGCGTTGCGATTTTCATTTCGCATTGCGATAGTCATTTTTGCCCTTCAACATAATGCAGATTGAAATCAACAAAATCAACCATTACATTTCAATCAATTAAACAAGCACAAATAAGAATTATGTTCACATCAATTAAACAAATCAACTTTTACAAATCATCTTTTACAAATCAATTAAACAATCAAAAAATAAGCAATAATTCTTATTTCCTCATCTACTATTGAATCAACTTTTGCAACCATACATCATTTTCACGCAGCTCACTTCTGAGATTAACCTGCAGAAACCAAACATTTGCTCAAACAACACTTTCTACACATCTAAACCTACAAACAACAAATTATTGAATTCTAGGTACTTAACCAAACATTTTCAAACCACAAGCCTATAAACTTACCAATTGTTTATGGACATTTTTATAACGTGGATGCAGGTAGGCAGTGTCTCGTATATATCGATCTAGCCATATAATGCCGAAACCACAAGCCTACTGCAGCTCTATCTCTATCGGTGGGAGGTAGATACTTTATACTTTCTGTGATCAAACGCTCCAATGCCAAGCGTACGAGAGGACCACAATCCCCTCTGGGTCCTTTCGTTTATTGTGGTGCGGTCTCGTCTCTGCTAATTGTAATATTGAGCTTCTTTGGCTTCTTGTTTCCAGAACGAGTCCAATAATTTATCGCATCCAAGAATTTAGCCAAATGAGAGCTCCATCCCTTAATAATATCTCTTAAATCAGCCAATGATATGTAATTTATCATGATGACATATACTATTGCCTTAAGGGATGGGAGCTGAAGCTCGACGAGAAGCCAATGTTTACGTTCCAAAACAGGGATAAACACCTGCAATCATAAGTAATAATTCATTCATTTGCGCACTTATTTATGAATACCTTTAAACTCAATCTAAAATAAATACTAACCTTATCGACCTCCCACCATGCAGGATAAAGTTTAGCTTGTCCATTGTCCAACGCAAATGATTCATCTCGTTGATTCTTCAAGTGAACGGCGTTAAAAGACGTCGACATAATTGTATATTTCTTTTATTTTCCTTAAGTTTCCTAATTATTAGAAGACGTGACACCCACGCATCAATATACTGTTTTACAAAAAAAGACATATATTAGTAACTTACATAAATTTAAAAAAAATAATCAAATTGAAATATAAGAAAAATATAAGACTTACCCCTCCATCGAAATAGCCATTGTCTTCGACCCCTAATAATACGCCCCACCAAGACCGATCAAGTAACAAATAGATATCATCGTTGAGCTTGTATATGTCAGTGAAACACCCCTGGCTCCTCTCATGTAGATAAAAATCAACTGCGGTCTTAGCCCAAAGGGTGTTATCCAGAATTGTGTCTGGTAGTTGTCTCCTCTCCACTTCAGATACTGGTATGGTACTGGCCGGTAACTCATACGAGAGCCAACTTGAATCCATCATGTCCGGCACGTCAGAGGGTTTCTCAAGAATCTTACATATGACGCCATGTGAATCGGGCTCTTGAATGGTGGGAGGGACCTCTTCAACGATGACAGTGGCCTCTTGAACGGTGGGAGGGGGAGAAGGAGGCTGCTTGGAGCAATACGAGGGGGCGAAGGCGCGATTGGAGGCTGCTTGTGAAGTGAGGAAGAGGAGGATGATAAGGCCGGTTGTTAGTTTTAGGGATTGGGATTCGAATTTGGAAGTGAATTTGATCATAGGGTTGGATATGGGGTTTGCATTGTCTGATTTCATCAATATTCTTCAAGAAGAAGGAGCTGATATCTTAAGTGCAACTTGCCATCATGTTGGAGATAGGGCAATATACACAATCCTTTCTCAGGTACATGCACACACATGAATGCATGCATGCATATTAAGGTTTTCATAAAGATTTGGTTAAAAAGATTTCACAAACTCTGCAATTCATTGTCTCAGCTTGAGATCATGTGCATGCAACCCTCCTTTCCTTGTTCACTATATATATATAAAAATATTTTTTTCAAAAAACTACTTGAGATTATTTTATCAAACATTTTAACCTAATCTTCATGAAAACCTCAATATTAATCCATGTTATATATATATATATATATGGATGGACCGACGGGTCGGGTGGGGCAGACGTCCCTCTGAAAATTTCAATTTCTCATATATTTTAGATATTTTCTTTGTATTTTCTATTGATAATTTATTTTAATCACCTAAAACTTTATAGATATGTCCTTAAAATTTTATATAATTTCATTCTCATAACATAAAATGTTAAGTCCGTCCTTGTTAATATAACATATATATATATACTATGATAGTGTATTTGAGTGACTATGCACCTCATATTAATGTTTTCATAAAGATTGAGTTAAAAAGTTTGATAAAATAATCACAATTAGTTGTTTTTTTTAAAGGGGTAAGTTTCCATAAGGAATTAATATTAAGTGTTGTCAAATACCTCTTTTTATCTTAATCTCAAACCCTAAACCTTAAATTTTAAAATCTAAAATCATGAACTCTTAACTCATCATAAACACTAAACCTCATATCATAAACCCTAAATTCTAAAACTTAAATCTTAAATCTTAAAGCCTAAAAAGAAAAAATAGTATTTTATTGCGAGTTAAAGAAATATTTATTTATGAGTTATAAATTCAATTAAATTTAAGTTTATTTATCTATTTAAATGATCATAAATTAATATAAAATTTATTAATTTTACATAGCGTAAGTGAATCCTAAATATATATATATATATATATATATATATAATTATATAACTAATGTTATCTGTGTGATATAATGCATGCAAACTTTCTTTTTCTTGTCCGATCCTTATATATATAATATGCGAAAGCTTTGTCAAAAATGAATCTCATAGGTTTTGCCATTTAAATCCTTGTTTTGCAGGCTATCTATCCTAGAATTGGTATTGCAACTTCAAGTGTGCATGAGAGGTTGAAGAGTTTAATATGTTGAAAATATATATATGGATGGATCGAAGGATGGATGGGACAGACGTCCTCTCTGAAAATATTAAATACATCATGTTTAAATATTAATGTTATTCTCTAATATCGTACGGAGTAAATGTTTAATTAATACATTAATAATATATAATTTTATGTAATGTCAATAAATCAGATGATAATATGATGATGTTTGATCTTTTGATTTCATTGACGGTGCATAAAATTATATTGTCGGTTCATCAACTATTGATCCTTGTAGCAGAACAAGCATCTAATGTAATTGATAGAGTATTGGAATGGAGAATGTTTTGTTTTTCTTTTTTGGTGCAATATCAAAACTCTTAACTTCACAATGATAAATATCATTTATTTCCTCTTTACATGCCTTAGTTTATAGTATTTTATATAAAAAATTAGGGTAAGGTATACAAATGATCCCTTGATTATAGAGCGGTGTTTTATTGAGTCTCTAGACTATTAAAAGTTACAAAATAATCCCTCGACTAGAGAATGTTGCTTTTTAGTCCATCGACTATTAAAAGTTACAAAATGGTCACCCAACTATTCATTATGTTTCAAACTCGTCATTTTTCATTAAAAATGATGACAATCTAAGTTGGAAGTTAACATGTTGACTATGATATGATAGTCTGTTTGAGATTTTGGATCAGATTTTATCATATCTCAGTCAGCAGATTAATGTACAACTCAAAATTGCCAGTAATTTTTTAGCTAAAATGACGAGTTTGGAACACGATGAATAGTCATGTGACCATCTTGTAGCTTTTAATAGTCAGGGGATTCAAAAAAGCAACATCCTATAGTTGGGGGTTATTTTGTAACTTTCAATAGTCGAAGGACTTAATAAAACAATGCCTTCTAATCATGGGACCATTTGTGTATTTTACCCAAAAAATTAATATATGTGTAGTTCCCTTATGGACTGACATTATGATTTGCTTTAGATGTTATGAAAATAACGTGGAGGGAGAATAATAAGAACTAAAATATTGGAGGTGATGATCAATCATGTTGGATGAGGAGGTAACGTAGTTATCGATTGTTTGACGTTGATGATTTATAAGATAATACATGTTCAAAGATTATTGATCATTTTATAATAAATATTTATGTTTTTGTATATGTAGTGTTCGAATCCGAGACTTCAGTGATAATAGCAAATCCTTTAATCATTCAAGATTGCTCGATTCGTGCTGCTACCTATATTCATTCAATCGATTTTTGGACCATTTTATCCAGACTTTACGAGTAAAACTTAAAAGACTTCATGCACCAGTAAAATTTAAAGATTTCATGCACCCTTAAACCACAAGTGGTAGATAATTTATGCATATGATTTAGATATTAACCTTTTCATTTTTATAATTGGATTTCTTATTTTTTTTTGCTGTCAAATCACTGATTATGCCCTTACATACGTGGTTATTAGATACCCATGGGGAGGCCCATTACAGTACTTGTATGTTTCTAGCCAAAATTTTATTTAAAATGGGAGCATATGGATTAATTCGTATCAATATGGAATTATTACCCCATGCTCATTCCATATTTCCCCTGGTTGATAATAGTGAGTACAATACAAATAATTTATGCAACTTCAACATTTCTTGGTCAACGGAATTAAAAAAAAAAATAGCCTATTACTCCGTATCTCATATGGGTTTCATAATTATAGGAATTGGTTTTATAATTGATACGGGACTCAATGGAGCTATTTTACGAATGGGAAGAAGCACAAAAGGTGAATATTGATATGCATGCTCCATAAAAAAATTTCTTATTCTTTCTTAATTAATCGTTTCTGATTCACTGTCTCTTCGCTCTTTTGATTGAATGATTGAAAGGGAGCAATAAAAACATCAAGATATTACAAAGTTAATGGAATTTTCTATTCTTAATTTTTCAATCTTTCTCGATTAATTCTTTTCTATTTACAATCCGTAATAGTGCGAAAGGAAAGCATTGCTCCAAGTTGTTCAAGAATAGTGACATTGAGTTTCTTGATCCTTTGACTTAGGATTAGTCAATTCTATTTCTTGATGAGGCAAGGAAGGGATATAACTCAACGGTAGAGTGTCACATTGACATGATGGAAGTCATCAGTTCGAACATGATTATCCCTAAATCCAATGTGAGTATTTTTATTTTGCCTTTCTCACCCGTCGTGATCAAATAAGAATGGATAATAGGCTCGTGGAATTGTCGTGGGGGGCTTAAAGGTCAATGTTGTTTATATAAATAAGTTCAATTTATCATTTCGTCATTATTATTATTATTATTATTATTATTATTATTATTATTGCATTAGTTTAACCTTCGCTAAACCTTAAACCATAAATCAAGAATCTATTGTAGCCCTTGATAAGATTCCAATGACAAAGGATTCATTAAAATAACCTGAAATATCCTAAACATACCCAAACAACAATGATATAATTTGCACTACCACAATAACACATGATTCATTACATTTACCTTGAACTCTGAACCTAAGGCTAAGTTACTCCTGTGTCAGTGTCAGCTCAGCTCCCACTAGTTCTTCACCAGCAAGTAAGCAATTTCCAAAAAAAGCTTGCTTTCTTTTCTTTGATCTGATCATAATTTACAGCTTAAGTCCTTTGATTTTACATTGTTCTTGCAGAGATCCTTTATGGGGTTTTCTCTAAATCTTTGTCTGCTTCCATGAAATGGCTATGGTCACTCAAAACTACAACTTATACAGGTCTTTTTTTTTTTGTAGATCTCTTTACTATTAGAACCTACATTTTCTTTCTGTTTTTGGTGTCGATAGGGTGATTTGCATGTGATTTATGTGTTTACAGCCATTACTGGGCGTTCAATGGTGAAGTTCGAGAGTGGATACACTGTGGAGACTGTGTTTGATGGAAGTAAGCTTGGGATTGAGCCGCACACTGTTGAGGTTTTGCCTAATGGGAGCTTCTGATTTTGGACTCCGCTAATAGCAACTTGTATAGGATTTCTGCTTCTTTATCTTTGTGTAAGTGAATTTCTTATTTCTTTGTGAGATTATCTCGGTCGAATTACGATCCTAGTCTCTTTACTATGATAAAATTCTGAATTTAATCGAAATACTTTGATTTATCCTAATTCGGTTGTGTTATATTATCGGTTGGACTTGATTGATTGGATTTTCACGATGGCCTTGATTGTGTGCTTGGATGATAGTTAAGAAAATTTCATTTCATCGGTTTAACGGTAGCGGTTACCAGTGATATCGGTTTGGATCTACTAATAACATTATAAAAGCATAGGGACTAAATTATGACAAATTAAGATATAGGGGTTAAACCTTAAATTTCATCATAGTTATAAGGACTATGTATTGTGTCAATACTAGTATTGCCCTGTACATAGATTTGTTCAATTTGTATTTGGAGGATCATATCTCTATATCCATGTCGATATATGCATCGGAAACGAGTGCCGTAGATGGGTGTATCGAGGCAAAACGAAGAGTCGGAGCAACTTAGGTTTTGCCTTTTGCTGCAAATAAGATGGAAACGAATAGATCTGTGAGTTAATGGAACCTCAACTACCTCAACTTGTTGTGCTATTGCTCAATGTTATTCTTAGTTTTTCATGCTTTATTTATTCACTGTGATTCTTAAGCGAATTTCGCTTGGTCCGTGTTACTCTTAATCGGCTTAGTGCATGGTTAAAACGTCTGGTAAGATCGATCACAAGTAAAGATATAAGTATTCACTGATGCAATTCTATAGTTGTGCTATGATTTGATTTTTCCCTGAGAAACTCTTTTATTGTGATTGTTTTATGGGAGAACTGCAGATACTAGACCACGGCTGGTTGCGGGATCTCCAGAAGGATACCCCGGACACATAGATGGGAAGTCCCGAGAGGCGAGGATGAACCATCCTAAAGGGTTAGCTGTAGATGACAGAGGGAACATTTATATTGCAGACACTATGAACATGGCAATAAGGAAGATAAGTGATGCAGGTTAGCAATGTAATCACCGAGTTATCCGTATCCTATGTTCTTTTTTTAAAAGTGTGAACGAGAATCCTTCGGTGAGATTAGCAGCCATCATATGTTGTTGATACGAGCGGAATCGTCTTCAGGTGTTACGACAATTGCTGGTGGAAAATTGAGCCTTGGAGGGGGACATGTAGACAGACCAAGTGAAGATGCAAAGTTTTCTGATGATTTTGATGTGGTCTATGTCGGAAGCAGTTGCTCCCTTCTCGTTATAGATAGAGGAAATCGAGCAATCAGAGAGATTCAACTACATTTCGACGACTGTGCCTATCAGTACGGAAGTGGTTTTCCTCTCGGTAAGTTGATCCCCTCGAGTCGATCTTCATTTATTGTCGGTATTGGAGCTTTACACTCGATTTTCTTTTGTTCCAGGAATCGCTGTACTCATTGCGGCTGGATTCTTCGGTTACATGCTAGCTCTGCTGCAACGTAGAGTGGGCACCATCGTATCGTCCCAAAATGTGAATGTTCGGCGTTACTATTTATATACTCTTCTGCTTTGCCCGAACGTTGCATGTAAAAGTATTTTCTGTAGCTGCGTATACTGGTATCCGACACTCGTACTCGATTCCAGGTAACTTAGTTCTCATTGCACAATTCACCACTGAAATGAAATGTTTAATTCCATGGATCAGGGTTCAGTTCAAGTGAATGCTGCTGTATCGAGTCCGAATCAGAAGCCCGTGAAATCCGTCAGGCCACCTTTAACTCCAACAGAAGATGAACACGAGAGGCAAGAAGAAGGCTTCATTGGCCCTTCGGAAGCTTGTTCTCAACGGCGGAGTGTCGGTTCTCAAATCATGGGAGGAGTATTTCCTGGTTTTAGAAAGAAGTCACTGAGCCCACGACCTCAACAACCGATGCATTCGACGCATTGGCCTGCACAAGAGAGCAACGTGATACCGGACAAAGACGAGCCCCCCACTCCGCGGAAGACATATCCTTTCATGTCCAAAGATGCAGAAAAGATCCATCAGTTGTGTCAAAGTCGGGTCTTCTACCACGGATGGGATGCCGATGTGCAGCATCAGGATCACCTCCAGAAGCAGCATCGCTATCAATCATCCGCCCCGCATACTTACTATGAGCAGAGCCATGAGAAAACCAACGAGGTCGTTTTCGGGGCAGTTCAAGAGCAAGACAGGAAGCGCGAAGCTATGCTGAAAACCGCCGCTGACGGTGACAACACCTATGATCGTCACAATATTTGCTTCCAATCGAATTCGAGTTTCCATCATGGCTATAAAATACACAACAGAGATAAATTTGGGGTAGAGAAAGTATTATTGTAAATGTTGAGAGTCAAACTCTAAACTTGGTAGATGATTATATAATCAATTGATTTAAATTTTGGATTTTATTGTCACCAAAGTTTCGTTCACAAATGAAATGAGCGTTCGTGAACCATGGTCATTGTATGTGATAATAATCCGTACATTAATTTTTTTCTTTGGTTCAAGTTAAATAAAAACGGCAAAATGACACCCGTAATCCTCGTACTTTCAAAAAGATAGCCCTTTAATCAATGTTTTCCGTCATTGATCAACGGTTCTGTTAATTCCTACTGATGTGGCATCAAGCAGGCCAATGCTAGTGCCTTTTGGATTTATAAATTGGGTAAATTGCACATTCATACTAAACTTTAAAAAAAATCAATTTAATCACTCAATTTTTGAAATTCTCATATGTTAATCATCATGACTTATTTTATTAATATTTATGTATGATGCGTCATTTATTATTTTATTAATATATGATTAAAATAATATTAATTAAATTAAAATTTTAAAATTGTATTTAAATCAAAAATATATTCTCCAAAATCCCAAAGCACAACACCACCGTCACCCTCACCCTCATCGGCCTCTCCAACCAGGGACAGATCTACATGGTGCCTGGGAGAGCCAACACCTCCCAAAATTTTAGTATAATAATATTTTAGGTTTTTTTAGTTTAAATATTAGTTGAACAAGCCTTTGTCCCTCAAATTTTAGTTTTAAATACTTAATAGATTATTGTTCTTCTGATATAAAACTATTATTGCCCCTTAACATTTGATCCTGGTTCCGTTCCTGTCTCCGATCAACCTCTTCCTTTCTGACTGCCATCCAAAATAGGGTGTCGTGTGTAGGGATAGAGCTCTATAGGGAGTGGGAGGGCTATTGTCCCTCCAAAATTTTTGATTTAATAGCATTTTAGGTCTTACCAGTTTAAATTTAAGTAAAATTATACTTTTGTCCCCCAAAATTTTAAATTAAATACATAATAAGTCCTTACTATTTTGAAATTAAGTACCTTGCTCCTCCTAATATTTGATCCTGGCTCAGTTCCTAGTCGTGTGAGAGATGTTGCAACTCCTGCAATATCACTAATAAACACTCATATCCACCACCATTGAAAGTAGAGGTGCTTAATGAGTTGACATCTCGTGAGCAACTCGAACTCGACTTGGTCAAAATTCGATAAAAGCTCGACTTAAATTGACTCAACTCGAACTCGAGCTTGGCTCGAGACCTTAACGAGTTGAGTCGAACAAACTCCAACTCGACTTGACAAGTTCACGAGCAACTCGTTAATTTTTTTATAATTTTTTAGTAGTTATCTTAAAATATTATTTTATTCAAAAAATTACTAATAGTTAATAAATGACTAATCTATTATTTTTCTAATAAATAATTAAAATATTAAATTAATATTATTTTACTACACCCAAAAATCAAACCCTAATTATTATTTTAATGTAATTGTGGATTGTTATTTTGGAGTTTAGACTTTCAATTTGTTTTATACACTCTTTTAATAATTTTTTTGTTAAATTTATTAATTTATATTAAGCTCTATATAATATTAGTAGATTTTATCTAATGTTAAAAAAATAAGATAAAAATTTTGTTGAGCTTAACAAGCAATAAGACGAGCAACGGACTTAACGAACTTACAAGAACGAGTTGAGCAACAAATTTTTTAACGAGCACGAGTCGAGTAAAATTTTAACGAACTTAACAAGCACGAGTCGAGTTGAGCAATAATTTTTTTTAACGAGCACGAGTAAAGCACTGCCCAACTAACGATCGACTCGCTCGATAAGCTCCCTAATCGAAAGTGCTGTAAAAATCCATTTTGTTATCCTAAACTGTTGTATTCTGAATGCAGACATGAAAGAATTCATTGAAATCTTAAGGTCCACATTAGGGTTAAAATGACATAATTAGAGACCCATCTCTTGTCCTTTTCAAAATAAATAATCATACAACTTTAGCACCAGAGCAAATGACCGAAAGCACCCTCTCAACGGCTACTCTCACATCTCAATCACCTTTAAAAATAAAACACAGCCATCATGTATTTGTTGTGTTTTCATTATTTTAAATGTTATAGTTGTGTACACTTGTATACTCGTATAAATGGTAAAACATCAATAAGTTAGATTTTAGGGTAAAGTACCTAAATGGTCCCTGACTATAAGTATTATTTTATCGAGTCTTTGTTTATTAAAAATTACAAAATGATCTCCCGATTGTTCTTTTTTAAATCCCTTGATTATGAAAAGTTATAAAATGATAACGCAATTCGAGTTGGACGTTAACTTGTTGATTGATATATGATATAATATGATCTCAGAATCTCAAACAACTATCATATCATAGACAGCAAGTCAGCGTCTAACTCAAGCTACTATCAATTTTTAACAAAAAATGACGACTTTGGAACACAATGAATAGTCGGGTGGCCATTTTAAACTTTTAATAGTTGAGAGACTAAAAAGTAATATCTTATAATTAGATTTTATGGTTTAAAATTTATACTTAGATTAGGAGTGGACAGAGGCTCTACCTCCTATTTTCTTGGAAAATTAACATTTAATCCTTTAAAAAAATTAAAATATATTTTGGCCCCTTCAAAATATTAATTTTTTTATGTTTTAATTTTTCTAAAATTTTAGTAATTTATCTCCTATAACTTTTGAAAGTTCTCATTAATCACACACTTTTTGAAAATTTAACCACCCCAAAACATGTTACCAAGATTTGTCATTGACTCGAGTATTATGTTCGTTGGATATATATATATATATATTTCATATAATTAGGGTAAATTATGAATTTAGTACTTAAATTATTAATTTTGATTTATTTTAGTACTTAAACTTTTAATTTTTTCAAAATCATGCCTAACTTTTAATTTTTGTTTCATTTTAGTATCCACCATAAAAACTTAACGGACGGATTCGTCGGTTGTCACGTCTACTGTCGCCGACCATCGCATTCGTCGATTGATGAAGCCCAAACTTTTCCACCCACACCTTTTTAACCCTTCGTTTCATCGGAAAATCTCAATCTCTCCAAATCGATGATGGACTCTTCGACTTCTTCATCTCCAATCTCTGTCGTCAATAGTTTGATGGGAATGAAATTTGACTATGTTGGTCGACTCATCATTCTCTCATGGTCCATCGTTCAAATTTGTCATCCGTCCACTAAAACTATACCCCGTCAACCGTCTGTTAAGTTTTTAACGGCGGGTACTAAAATGAAAAAAAAAACATGTAAGGTATGTTTTGAAAAAAATTAAAATTTAGATATTAAAACAAATTAAAACTGATAATTTATATATTAAATACGTGGTTTACCTAAAATTATACGATCAAATCGATCGGATTTGGAATTATGGGTTGTAATCAAATTTAGGTAGGGGAAGAAATACCAAATTCTATGTTTCCTTTCAACAGCATTTTCTTTTCCTTCAAGTACATCTCTGTTCGCTGTTGCTGTGCTGTTTGAGTAGTTTCTAAATCTAACCTCAATTGCTTAACACGTACTCTATACGAGCAGATTCCTCGAATATCTCTTCCCATTCCTTCATATATTCTTCTCCAGCATCAGGCTAAGAATTTGATCTCTTTTTTCACCTGTTCTTCGTAACCAAACTCATGCAGCCCAACTGTTCGACATATTGCCCGTGTGATGTAATATAATCTGTCTGGTCATCAGCACGAAGGATCGATCCGAGGAAGCTTAAAACGATGCCTTTCGGGTTAGTTTCGGCTTGGAACAAGCGACGGAGAAGCAAATCTCAGGATCATACCGACCCATGTACGTTGTTTTACTTCATGCGATGCATATGTGTATGTTGATGATTATGTTCATGGGGTGTAATCAGACGATGGGTCTGTGTTTTTAGGCTCCAAACTATGTTGCATGCCTTCTTTTTCAGGGGTTTATAAGCCGGTTGAGTGCTGGCAGATTGAGGAGAATCAGATTCCCAGGCCAGGAAAGAGACGACAGGGATCATCGGTGTTCACGCTCAAGGAGATGGAGGAAGCGACGCGTTGTTTCAGTGATGAGAATCTGCTTGGGAAAGGAGGGTTTGGCCGAGTTTATAAGGGCACTCTTCGATCAGGAGAGGTATTTATAAACTTGGTTTAAGTATTAATAATTATTTTGGATAAAATACGACATGATTTTTTAAAAAACAATTATAAGTTTTGATTTTTTTAGTACTTAAATTTTAATTTTTAAAATTATGCCTAAAGTTTTGTTTTTGTTTCATTTTAGTATCCCGTTCAAAATTTAGCATTAAGTTTTGGAATTTTTTTTGAAATTTTAGGTACTAAAACATACTAAAATTGATAGTTTAGATACTAAATGCATCAAGTTTTTAACGACAGGTACTAAAATGAAACAAAAACTAAACGTTAGATATGATTTTAAAAAATTTGAAAGTTTAGGTACTAAAATGGATAAAAACTGATAGTTTAAATACTAAACATGTAGTTTACCAAAAAAATTTGTTGGATGAGTTTTTTATGGGTAAATTACACGTTTGGTAACTGAGCTTTATTCTCTCTCTTATTTCACCCATTATACTATCAATTTTTTTAATTTATTCACTGAATTTTATAGATTAATTTTTTTGTCACTCTGCCGTTAAATAATTAAACGACATTAAGACATTGCAACTTACATCAAAACGACGTCGTTTAGATTTCATAAAAAAATAAATTTTAGACTAAAATGTCATTGTTTTGATTAAAATACAACCATGTCATAATGTTGTTAATTATTTAACGGCAGAGTGAAAAAAAAATTTAGTCAATAAAGTTGAGTTAGTAAATTGAAAGTACAATAAGTGAAATAGAAAAAGAGTAAAATTCAGTTGTCAAACGTGTAGTTTACCCTTTTTTATCCTAGCTATGACCATCTTTCTTTTACTCTTTATATTTGACCGTAAAGATTGACAGAAAAAAAAATAATACAAATTTCACCTTTTTCTTGCATTCCGAAGGTTGTTGCAATCAAGAAGATGGATCTTCCGGCATTCAAAGAAGCCGACGGAGAACGCGAGTTTCGCGTAGAAGTCGATATCTTAAGCCGACTTTACCACCCGAATCTGGTGTCATTGATAGGTTACTGTGCAGACGGAAAACACCGGTTTCTAGTCTACGAATACATGCAGAAAGGGAACCTGCAAGATCATCTAAATGGTAGAGTTTTTGGAGTTGAATTTTTTTTAATCAAATCCCACATAGAATCACAACATATACGTATCGACTTTGAAATCGGTTTGAATAGGTATCGGTGAAACGAAGATGGATTGGCCTTCGAGGCTGAAGGTGGCCATCGGAGCAGCTAGAGGGCTTGCTTATTTACATTCCAGTTCTGCTGTTGGGATCCCTATTGTTCATAGGGATTTCAAGTCTACCAATGCTCTTCTCAATGCCAACTTTGAAGCCAAGGTAAGTCAATCTTAGCTACTTTCGCATGAATTTTGATAATTTAAGTTGTAAATATGTTTGGTTAAGAAATTAGATTGAATCGGTTGGGTCGAATTGAAAATAACCGGAAAAGTATTCGGGGACAGAACTAGGGTAAAACTTTAGGGTGATAAATATAAATAAAGTAAAATGATGGTTAGAGTCTAATTGATAAGCTATCAATTTAAAATTAAGAAATAGAAGTATAGGATCAAATTTATTTAATTTTGAAATTGAAAGGACCTAAAAGTATTTAAACCAAAAAAAATATAGGCCAAGGTTTAATATGTCTAGTTTCAAACCTAAGAGGACCTAAAAAGTAATCGTACTCGAAAGGGGCTAGATCTAATTCACATAGTTTCAAAATTAAGAGGGACCTATAAAGCAATTATATCCAAAAGGGTGCTAGGATCTAATTCACGTATTTTCAAAATTAAGAGGACCAAAAAACAATCGAATAAAAGAAATTAGAGGACAAAATTTAATTTGTCTAGCTTTATAATTAGAAGGATCAAGAAAACAATTAAACCTATTTTTCCTTGGAGGTTATGACCCCTTCTCCTTTCCCATAGCTTTGTCCTTGATTACTATATTAAAATAATTTATTATATTAATAAAAAAATAATTTATTATAACCTAAAGACGAATTAATATAACTATAATAATAATTTATATTTTAGTCAACCATCAATTTTTGCCTTTGTCACAAATTTTCATTTCATAAAACTATAAATTGATCTTTTATAATTAACAAGAATAAAGAACGCATGTAGTACTTAAACTATTAGTTTTAGACTGTTTTGTACTTAAACTTTTTTTTAAATCATACCTAAAATTGAGTTTTTGTTTCATTTTAGTACCATGCCGTTAAAAACTTAACGCGTTTAGTACCCAAACTATCAACTTTGGTCCGCCTTAGTACATAAACTTTCAATTTTTTCAAAATTTAATGTTAAATTTTGAAAGGTGTACTAAAATGAAACAAAAACTAAGAGGGTGTTTGGATGGAGGAATGTGGGATTCCCATGGGAATGAAATCTACATTCCCCTGTTTGGTTAGCCCGGGGGTAATGTAAGATTACCAATAGTGGATTTTTTTGGGTATATTACTGGGAATGTCATTACCTCCATTTCCTTAGGTATTGTTGGATTCCCGGCGTTTTGGACTAAAATGCCCTTAAATTTTTTTTAAATATATTTTTTCTGTCATTGAATAATAAAAATTCTACGAATGTTAAATTACAAATTTATCCTTAAATTATTTTAGATTTACAAAAAAATCTATAATTAAAATTTTATATGAAGTTCAGGGGTTAAAATAAAATTTTACCATTTCATTAAACCTTTTTATATTTTCAATTTTGTAAAAAAAATTATATAAATTTTATGAATTTAATTTTTTAAAGAAAATATATAAATATTTTCCACCTTGTTAAAAAAACAAATATATAATAAAGACAATTTGGTTAAATATACATTCCAATAATCTTTTATTCTTTTAACCAAACACGGTAATCTTACATTCCTGCGAAGCCAACCAAACACAAAATACAACATTCCCAGTAATCTTATTCACTGGTAATCTTACATTCCCATTGTTTATCTTTCATTCCATGAACCAAACGCACCCTAAAGGTTTTAACGGCAAGTTGCTAAAATGAAACAAAAACTAAACTTTAGGTATGGTTCTAAAAAAGTTAAAAGTTTAGGTACTAAAATAAATCAAAACTAATAATTTAGGCACTAAATGTGTAATTTACCCAATTAACAAATTAGGTCACTTCTTTTAATTCCATTGAATACTTTTAATGTAAAACTAAGACCCAATATTGCTATTTTTCCCACAGATATCTGATTTTGGATTAGCCAAACTGATGCCAGAGGGTCATGACATTTATGTGACAGCCAGAGTTCTTGGTACATTTGGCTATTTCGATCCCCGAATACACTTCGGTACGTATTTTTCGTCAATTTTATAATTGTGATTAAAAATTGTCATATATTTTAGGATAAAATATAAAAATGGTCCTAACTATATGATATTATTTTATTAAGTCTATCGACTATTAAAAGTTATAAAATGGTCACCCGACTATTCATTATATTCCAAACTCGTCATTTTTCATTAAAAAATTTAACCTCGTCTAAGCTGGATATTAACATGATGGCTGAGATATAATAGTCGTTTGAGATTCTTGGATCGGGTTTTATCATATCACAAGCAACATATTAACATTCAGCTAAGGATGTCGTCAATTTTCTAACGGAAAAGGATGAATTTGAAATATAATGAATAGTCAGGTGATCATTTTGTAACTTTTTATAGTTGAGGGACTCAACAAAACAACACTCTATGATCAGATGACTATTTTATAACTTTTAACCATCAAAGGATCATTTGTATACTTTATCCTATATTTTATTTATTTAAATTTCCTTTCCTAAATAATCGTGTTTTTCATTTATCTTCGACGACAGACGGGGAAATTAACTTTACGAAGCGATGTTTATGCGTTCGGAGTGGTTCTCTTAGAGCTTTTAACCGGACGCCGAGCTGTTGACATAAACCAAGAACCGAATGATCAAAATCTTGTCCTCCAAGTAACTTAACGTTCTTCCTTTTCTTCATTTCTCTTCAAATTTATGGGTAATTTATGAGTTTAGTACCTAAAATCTTAATTTTAGTTTGTTTCAGTAATTAAACTTTCAATTTTTTTAAAACTATATTTAAAGTTTAGTTTTTTTTTCGTTTTAGTATCTGTTCAAAATTTAACATTAATTTTTGATTTTTTTTAAAAGTTTAGGTATTAAAACCGACCACAACTGATAATTTATATACTAAATGCGTTAAGTTTTTAACGGCGGATACTAAAATGAAACAAAAACTAAACGATATGTATGATTTTGAAAAAATTGAAAGTTTAGATACTACAACAGATCAAAATGGATAGTTTACGTACTAAATGCATAGTTTACCCTAAAATTATTTGTATCTAACACTTATTGAGAATAAATTAATAAGTGGATGATACATGTTTTAGGTTAGACACATATTAAATGATCGGAAGAAGTTACAGAAGGTGATCGATCCAGAGATGGCTCAGAATTCGTACACCATCGAATCCATCGCTATGTTCGCGAACATGGCATCCCGCTGCGTCCGTGTCAAGAGCGGAGAGCGACCATCGATGCCGGAATGCGTGAGGGAACTCCAACTGGTTTTTTGCACAAATGAAAAAGGCATAGGCATGGGTTTTAGGATGCGTTAAGAGTTTAAGGAGTTGGCAGAAAATTGTATCATATCAACAATAAAGATGCTCTGAATCACGAGTAAATCATTAATACGAACTCAATTCGATAAAAGCGGTTAAAGAAAATACGAGTAGAAACTGTAAACACATGTTTTTTGTTTGGAGTCATTATGGAGATGATAATATATCTTGATATGTGTAGGCCAAATCTAGCATCACTTGATTGTTTGCTAATGGTTTTGCCTATTGCAACTAATCCTATGTGTCATAACCATTTTTTAAAAAAATAATTAAGTTTAAAAATAATTATGACTTTGAAAAAATTTGATGATTTATGAATTAGTTTGAATTAAATTGAAAAGAGTCGCCATCGACCTTTGGGTTAAGTAGGTCGAATAACTAAAAACGTCTTTTAAAACAATTTTAAGGAAAAATTATTTTTTAAGACAAAAATTAGTATGTGTTTACCAAAAACTCGATTTTAACGGGTCCGGGAGTCGATTACACGTGGGGAAGGATAAGCAACCCCACAGCGCCCAAAAACTGGTACTGAATCTCTTACACGTTGTCGTAAATGGTAGAAAGTATGAATCAAATATAAAGTAAAAATATTATCCATTTATTAAAGTGTGATTAATTTGCTCTGAATTAACTAGTTAGAGAAAATTCTTTAACTTAAAAAGAAATATCGAGATTTGCAATCCTCCATCGGGAAAGTTATCTTGTCTATTTCTTATCTGTAAAGAATATTCTCTCCTCAATAATTATGCGTATTAAATACAAACCGGAAATTAACATTTGCGTAAAACAAAATAAATTGCTACATAAAACGCATTGAATCGTAAAAAATGATAAAAAAAAATAAGCAAGATTTATTTCAAGTTCCCATTTTGTTCGAATGTCGTATCAGATTGTACTACTTCGATCAAGTGATACTTTTCACACCCATTCTACAAATATCGTTCGCGAAACTATTCGAATAATATTAACAGCTAAAAAAATACAATGGAAACAAACACAAATGGAAATATGTGAAATAAAACATATACAATAAATAGAGTCAATAATATATATATATATATATATATATATATTACAAATAACTACATAATATGCAAAACATATTCATACATAAATGACTAAAATAAAAATAAGTGAACATTACAAACCAAAATACAAACAATAAAAATAAGCACATAGGTGATTTCAGGGACCAAAATGGTACTTAGCAAAAACTTGAAGGGCTAAACAGTAATTACAAATAAACCAGAGCCAAGATTAGATAAATTAAATAATACAGGTGCTGGAAACGAAAATAACCCATAAATACTATTAAAGACTAAAATATAATGAAAGTAAAACATAAGGAAAAATTCAGGATTTAACCCAAAATATAGAACATTGACCAAAATGTAAGTTTCACAAACATCGATGACAATGTCTAAATTTACAAAATATTAACAAAACAGTCAAGTGACCAAGATACAAGAGTTATAAATGTGATGCATAAAATATAAAATGATTAAAATACAACAAATGATTATAACATAAGGTTACAAAAACTCAAGACCCCATTACATGATTTACCCATACGCTAAACTTACACTCAGACCCCTATCCAAACGACACTGTTTCGATCGGGGAATATAAGCCCAAAACATGGGCTTTTCTTTCTCATTCTCTCATTTCTCCTTGCTTTGAAAAACACACACAAAGAGAGAGGGTTTAAGAACTCTCTCAACTCTCTCATCGGGAAAAAGAGAGACCACCACCGCCGGTGGCGCTCACGGTGGCCGGAGAGACCTCCCCCCAGAATGCTTCTCTCACCTTACTCAACTCGAAACCCAATCCCGTTTGGCCTAAAAATAACCCTAGCTCCCTAGATCTAAAGGTTTACCATTCGAAACAACAAGGATTCGACGACCTTAAAGCTTCCCACTGTTCCTCCGATCAAATGTAAGGGCTTCTCTCTTTCTATTTTCCTTTTGATCTTTTTCTCTCTCCCTTGTTTCGTGTTTTTCCTCTGTTTTTTCTCTTCTAATATTTTCCTAAATAGTTCTCTGGGTTTTTTTTTCTGGGCTCCTTCTTGTGTGTCTTTTCTCTTTCCTTCTATGCTTTTATGTTGCATGTGGGTTTGGTGGTGATTGATACAAAATAAAGCTGCAACTGAGATATGCTTTTGACAGATTAGGATTTCCTCGGGATATCATTGATTTTCTTCTCCATTTATTTTTATTTTTTTCTACAGTGAATTGTTTTCTTTTAAATGATGGTGCCTCTGTCACTGTTGATGACAACATCGGGCGGTGGGACATTTAGCGACGACTCAGGAGTGCTCGGCGATGGCTCACGCAGCGAGGGGAACGAGTGATGGAGTCCACGCGCCAATGGGAGTTGAAACATTGGCAGCGACAACTATTGATTAGGGTTTAGAAACCCTAATTTGTTTGGGTTACAAACAGGTTGGTTCAGGTCGGATTTGGGTTAGACCTTGGGCATGGTACTGGGCTTCGGGTTGTATCTGGTTTAGGCTTGATTTGTTGGATTGGTAGGTTTGTAATTGAGTCTGCTGAGTGGGCTTCGGGTTTGGGCTTGTTTAGGTCTTTTGTTGTAACATGAAAAATGTAATTAAAATAATTAATAATAATATAATAATAATAATAATAATATTTTTTAAGATCCTGACAAAAACGGGTGTCAACACTATGCAATGCATTGTTTGTATAAACATTGTGAAATAAATTAAATTATGAGTAAATTTGCATATTTAGTCCTTTTAAATGTTAATAATTTCATTTAAGTTTTTCTAACATTTATGTTTTATTTTTGCTCTCAAACATTTCATAATTGAAGCTTAAAATGGGTAATTTTGTTTTAATCTTAATCATTTATTTATATTCGTTCAATGGTCATAATTTTGTATAAAATTAATAAGTTTTACATTGTATAAACGAATTTTATTTCATATAAAATTTTAATACTCTAAAGATATAAATATGACATGAAAAATAATATAAAAACACAATATAAATACATTCATGTATCAATGATACTTGAATTAGAAGGATGTTATTAAGAGAGTCTTAAAATTTTTAGTTGATGAATGACCTTATAAAAAGTAAATGATTAAATTATATTAAATTAAAGTATGGAAAATAAATTTTAAATTTGAGCATAATATAAAGACCAATATATTATTTGGTAAGTGATATTGAATGATACTTATTTAGTATAATCACCGGTATCAGATCTATTGACTGACTAATCCGGATCAGGTACTGTAGTGGCAAGGGCGATCATTCCAACCCAATTTACTCCATTCACAATGACCAGGACTCGAACTCTTGATTTTACTTAAGTGATCTAGTATCTAATCATATTAAGCCAACTGATAGTTGATATTGAATGATATTTATTATCTGTAAATATAATATGCAAATATAAAATGATGTTTTGTTGTTTGTTAATACAACACAGATCAATATGAACTACTTGTTGTTTGTATTATTTGTTTTTAAATTCCTAAAATAAAATTTAAAGTTGTTTGTATTCGTTACTCGCTTGTAAAATGTATATTCTTATTAAATTAATATTCTTTAATATTTTGTATTATATTCCTCTATTTACAAATATTGTGAAGGTTTCAATCATTTGTTTCAGATTAATTTTCATTTGATTATTATATTTAATGTTTGAATAAAAAAATTTTAGACATATTTAGATATTTCTTTAGATTTTCTTTCTGTAAATTTCAAGATTAATTTATCACTATTGATATAAGCACTTAACCTATTTGTATTGCTCGATCAATTTTTTATATGATTCACATGCTCTTTTATTTTTCTTATTGATTATTAATTTTATTTGTTAGTTTGAATTTTTTTAGATAAATGCTTATATTATATCCAAAAAAAAACTAAAGAAAATTGTATAAGAATTATTCACAAATCATCCATTACTTAAAACACACAATCTTCAATTCTTATATCAAGAATGACTAATCTGCCTAACCCTCACACAATTCATGCTCTCCACCTAAAGTCTAATTAATTTCTTAAGACGACACAAAAGTCCTCCTTCAGACGTAAATAACTCACAAAAAATCTTGTAATTTTTTCTTTTCAAAGCAACATCACACAACAATTTCAAACAAGCTTAAAGATAAAGGAAGGCAAAGACTTACCTTTTATATTACTTCACGCACACTCAAGTTCCCAATTCTAATACATAATTGGATTCATTCTTTTTAAGAGTTTTTGTTTTTTCTTTAAAGTAGAAACTTTGATTCATTCCTCTTAATTATACTGAGTTCAACTCTTATAGTCATCAAATCTTACCTACTAATTATAAACTAGGGAATATAAAATTACTAACTAATGGATAAGTGATCATAGTCTATAAATAAGTAATGAGGGCAGTAATATAGAGTATAGGGTGTAAGAGTAGGTTTTAGTTATCTAGAGTATAAATTTTAGGTTTGGGATTTGAATGGATATTATTTAGGGTGAATTAGAGGTTTGAATGGTATGAAATAGGGTTTGTGATTTTGAATTTAAAAGTATTTATTTTAAAATACATTTGGTATTAAATTATTATAATAAAAATAATCCTTTTCACAAAAAATATCAAAACATAAATAATTTAAAGTTTTGATAATTATATTAAAAATTTTATATTTTGATAATTAAGATGAGAGTGAAAAGATAATTAAATAATGAAATTTACCATTAAAAATCATATTACCTTTTTCATCCCTCAAACATGCAGACAGCCATTGATCGAACAAGCTTTAGAAATAGTCATGGAAAATAGGGTAGAGGCGTCAGATATCAACACATGTTTCAATTTCCTTAATCCAAGTGTTGCCATAAGCAACAATTTGATTAGTTAGCTATATCCACCTTCCTTCATAAAATTAGATTCCTTTTTTTCATCTTTGTTTCGACTCAAAACCCTAAAGTTACAACCTTTAATCCTCTCTCCTCTTTGTTTCACTTCGGGGTCTGATTCAAAGAACACATTTTTAACAAGCTGACTTGAGCCAGAAGAGCTCACCGAGTTGAGCAATGGGGGTGACGAGTCCACTCAAAGGCCATTCTTACCCTCATTCCCTCGTCAAGAAGCTTTTGCCTTGTTCTCTTTATCCCCTTTATGTTCTTCTTCCCATGGCTCTCTTCAGCTTTTGTCTTCACGTTTTTTCATCTACCCCGAGCCTCATCCATTTACCTTCCTCCAACGGTAACACAATGACTCACTGACTCACTGACTCAAATTTGTGATTTTGTGTCCTTTGATATGGGGTTTTGTATTGGATCATGGGATTTATTTGTTTTTAATTTTGCAGGAGAATTGATACGAAATGGACGATTTTGTAACTACAACAATGGCAGATGGGTACATGATAAGATGGGGCCTTTGTACAATGGCTCCACCTGTGGCACCATCAAGGACGGCCAGAATTGTTTCTCCCACGGAAGACCTGATCTTGATTACCTCTATTGGCGGTGGAAGCCGAGGCGATGCCGGCTGCCGAGGTTCGATCCCGGCTCATTCCTGGCCTTACTTAGCAACAAACACATAGCTTTCATCGGTGATTCCATGGCTAGGAACCAATTGGAATCGCTCCTATGCATGCTCGCCACTGTCTCCGAGCCTAACTTGGTTTACACGAGTGGCGACGACAATAAGTTCCGGCGGTGGCATTTCGCGTCTCATAACATCGCTGTATCGGTTTATTGGTCGCCGTTTCTAGTTAGGGGCGTCGAGAAATCGAGTTACGGTCCAAATTACAATGAACTGTATGTGGATAGTGTTGATGAGAGGTGGGGAGCTGATTTGGATCACATTGATATGATTGTACTATCAATAGGTCATTGGTTCCTCCATCCAGCCGTTTATTACGAGGGTGGTTCGATATTAGGTTGCCATCACTGCAAGGCATTGAATCATACCGAGACAGGGTTCTACGGTGCGATGAGGAAGGCCGTAAAGACGGCATTGAAGACGATAATCGAGAGGAAAGGGGTTAACAATGGTAACGGAGTTGATGTGTTTTTGACAACGTTTTCACCTTCACATTTCGAAGGAGAATGGGACAATGCCGGTGCTTGTTCGAGGACGAAACCATATAGGAGAGGTGAGAGGAGGCTCGAAGGAATGGATGCGGAGATGAGAGCTATCGAGGTCGAAGAAATGGAAGCCGCGAGGCTGAGTGCTAAGCAGATTAACGCCCGGGTGAGGCTAGCGATATTGGATGTGACCAAATTGTCACTACTTAGGCCGGATGGTCATCCGGGGCCTTACATGTACGCATTCCCGTTCGCTAACGGGGTTCACGACCGAGTTCAAAACGATTGCGTCCATTGGTGTTTGCCGGGTCCGATCGATACTTGGAACCAGATAATGTTACAAGCTATCAAGAGATGGAATGCTCGTTCAAGGATAGTAGTAAAGCTAATACCATAAAAAAAACCATGCCATATTGCTAGGTTTAGATGATTGCTTTAGGCTGCCATTGTGTTGGAACATAGTGTGGAGTTCCTTTTTAGGCTTAATATTCAAAATTTTCCCTAAAATATACTCTTTGATACCCAAACTTTTTTTCTGTTCATTTTGGTATATAAACTCTCGATTATATTCGAGGTTAAGTTAGATTGATTTTCTAAATAAGATATTTATATATAATATTCGAGGTTAAGTTAGATCAAATTTCTAAATAAGAGATTTATACATAATACTCGAATTTGAGATTTTCTATGAGGTACATGCATTAGTAACACATTAGATAAACTTTAGGGTAATTACTTCAAATACTACCAATCTTTAAGTGTTGACTCATTTATACCACCAACTTTTCAATAATGTCAATTTTAACACTAACGTTTACTTTAAAGTGCAATTACGTCACTCCGTGTTAGTGATTTAATGACATGATGACATGGCAGCACCCTAACGTTGTTAATGTGGATGGCTTACCAAAACGAAGTCGTTTTGACACAACTGTTTTAATATTTAAAAAAGTCAAAACGATGTCGTTTTATTTTTAAAAAAAATACTTCTTGTTAGATTTGAATCGTAAACGAACCAATTCTAAGCACCCAACCACTAAACTAATTTAAGGATTTATTATATTTTTAACAAAATTAATATATATTTTAAATAGTTGATATTCCATTCCAGTGTCTTCCCACTATTTACTCCTACCCAAACGGTTTTTTCAATCGGTCTTGTCGTTGGTTACCATTGTCTCCTTCGCCAACGACGCTCAGTCGAGGAATGCGGTGTTGAAGAAAGTCGCCGCTTGTCGACCTTTCGTTATCCAGAAGAGTTCGTCGGGGCGTTTAAGGATACGCGTGTCCGATGAGTTTATACGGACGTTGATGGAAGAAGGGAGAGTGAAAGAGGAAACGGAAGAAGAGAGCGGCGGGAGTAATAATAATAGACTATGCAGCACACCGCAGTTGCAGAAACAGTACACGCAAGAAACCGAAGCTGGAGACGATATAGGAGACGGAGAAGAAGAAGAGGAATATTCTGTCGTCTTTCAGAATGAAAATTAAGGCGAAAAAATCACAGAATTCGCAGTCGAAGAACAACAACGTAAAGGGTTCATTCATCTTATAGATCTAGTGTAATTAGTAGTGCCAACATTCCTCCATCTAAACCAAAGATTAAGATCATTAAACCATCAAGAAAATGATGAGAAAAGTTACAGTGTTTTCTATTTGATTTTTTTTTATAAACAGAATTTGAAAATGGCCTAGATTTTTGGAATCAATGAAACGGTTTTTAAAAATGGCTGAGCAGGAGACTTTCGGAATCCGAAAAAGCTACAAAGACATTATCTCTAATGAAGGAGATTACTCAATACTTCCATGGGAATTTACAAAAGGAAGAAGCTCACCCATTTAAAATATTTTTGGCGGTGAGGGATTTCCTTGGAGTTCCGGTGAACCCAATGATGCAACATTATTTCCCATTTAAATATTTTTTGAGAAGATAAAAAATATATTTCGTAATTAATTTTATTAAACCATCATTAAAGGAGATCAGAGTATTAGAACATTAAATCCCTAAATTTATTTTTATTAATTTAAAGTGAAATTCGTAAAAAATTAATCCGATGAGAAGAAAGACGAATGAATTGAAAATATTTTGATATCAATATTTCTACGAATGACAATCAGTGACAAACGACAATTAATCAACAGTGATAATCAATGAAATTAATAATTTTCAACATAAAATAGAAAAAAGAATAATCTCGTTGATGATTGATAAATAAATAAAAAAACCAATATTGAAGTTTTTTAAGTTCGGTAACAAAATCAATATATACACTTAATTAAGTGATCCAGTTAAAAAATAATAGATTAATGGTCAGATTAAAAGTTCCCATAGTTGAAATGATCACCCATGTAATTTACCTAAATTTTGTGGAAATTTTCATAAATTAGATTTTCACCTACGGTGTGGCTTTTTCTGTTATTAACAGAGGAGTGATTAGAAAATCAAATATATAAAATTCAGTGATTAAATTTATAATTTACCCGTTAAAATGGAAAACAAAGTCCTTATAGAAAGCTAAACCCTTCACAATCAGTTTCTTTACCACAAAATTGATATTCACCACCACTAAACTCAGTTTCCTTGCCCATGAGCATGTCTAGTGGGAGACCTCATCGGCCAGCCAATGCGAGAAGGCGAGCCTGGAGGGCTCCCATCCCGGCTAGGAGAAAAGAGGCTCAGTTCCACGAATGCCTCAGCTGAGGTCTCGTCTCTTAAGAAAGTCCGGAAAGAAATCGATCCACGCTTAGTAGAGGCATCGGAACTCCACTCGAGGCTCGTTGCAACGCTTCCTTCAAGATGAACCCGGTTAGCAAACAGCGAAGCAGTGTCATTATGGTCGTCGAGAACAACCCTTCTCCGGGCCTCCAAGTCTGTAAGATTCCCAAGGGCTAGACAATCCGCCACCGGGCAGTATACAAGTATGACAACACAGATCACAGCAGAACATAGATGGACAAGAAAAGATGAGAATGCAAGAGCTTCGAACAGAAATTGCTCTGGTTTAGAAAAAACAGACAAACCAAGTAAAATAATCCTTAATGGGAGGAAAGTCGAAACCGAGAAAATTAATGTATAAACTCTCTTCTGCAAACCCTTATTGATAACCAATTTCAAAATTCGCCTTCCGAGCCATAATAAATAGGCAGTCAAGACGGTGGCAGAAAGTCCGAGAAGAATAGTATTCAGTAATGGGTAAGTGCAAAGAGTTATGTCATCAGAATTTTGCATCCCTGGGGTATCTACTCTAGTGAAATACGGCAGTAACTCTCTCCTAACCTTGTGTAACTCGGGTCCAATCAAAATGAGAAATAGTTGAAGAACAAAAAATGGGAGGCAGAAGAGGAGAACACAGCCTGCTGTTTTCCCATTCCAATTTCGGCTGAGGATTCCTGTGTCTACATTCTGTAAAGGTGCACGGAGAAGAAACACAAGAGTGAGGAAGAGGCAAGGTTCCGCAAAACCTAAATTTGAAATGATGTAACATCTGCAAATATTTTCTTGCCATTTAAAATCGAGTTCATTAAACACTCTTCCTTGCCTCCTTAGAAAATTTAGCCGTAGAATTTCACCGAAACCCCACCAAATGGTAAACAATACAAAAGTGATTCTGATTATCCAAGGACCACTGAAGTAACTGAGCTGATTAAATCCTTGTCTAAGAACACGCGAACGCAAGTAAAATGTGTATCCGATGCACACCAAGCCAAGAAGAATCAACAGAGAAACTAGACAAATTGTCAACACACCGAATGCTTCGGCAAAAATTCTCGTCAGGGGCATTACCCGAAACACAGATTCCACGCATTCTCTCTGCTAGCACGGACACAAAGGATCTCTGACGTACAAGCAACCTTCTGAGAATTATATCTAGAAACTACTACTGAACCAGTACTGGATGACTACAAAGATTAACCACCTAAGAAGAATAAGCAGCATAATCGATAGAACTTATCTTCTTGCTGGTTCAACAGATCCATGTGAGTCAAGCATTAATCAACTCAAAACTAACAAATATCACACGTAAACAGCTGTTTCACCAACTAACCTTCATGTTTTCGCTCAGGCTTCGATTATTTGATCCAAGAACCTGTGGAACAAAAAAAAAGAGTGAAATCTATAACAAAAGAAAGATTTCAAAGTATGCTGAGAGGTTAGATGAAATCTATAATGAAACAAAGATACACTTTCAGATGCATATGACCACGAAGCAAATCAGTGAGACAGAGATGCACAATCACCTAATACACAAAACATCCTCATGGAAAAAACTTCAAATGTGTTAGATGATGGCCCAAGTAAGATCACTTATATAGCCGTCCATATGTGAACAGATATGAATTGTATTAATTACAATTTGTGGCAGAAACGCCTTACAGGTCATGTTGCACTGGCAAACTAATCCAAACTACCATATAAAAACGTAATGCCTATTTCATTTATACAAAGAAAAAAATAAGAAAACATTACCAATTTTAGCTAGTACACAAGTATTCTTACATGTTTGCTAAATTAAAAATTTGAGACAACAACCAGTGACAGTTCAGGCCATAAGTTACCACATCAAATATTAGCAAAGGTAACGCATCAACGTTAATGTCTATGTCAGCATGACAGCGAATTCCAGCATGTCATCTTAATTATACATTCGAGAATCGTGACCACAATCAATGACAATACAGGCCATACGTTTCAGCATTAGCATAAGAAAAAGTAACACCTCACTATTACCGTGTCATCTAAATTAAACATTTGAGACACCAATCAATGGCAATACAGGCCATATGTTTCCAAAAAGCATAACCAAAAGTAACACATCATATTGACTAGACCAAAAAAAACAGATATTAGGTAAGAACTTAGATATTCAAGTAAATAATCACTGTGTAAGAAAGACAAGTTCTTACAAGATTAGCAAATCAAAAGCTTCACTTTACATCATTTAGAGAAATATACTAAAATCAATCCCTAATAAACTATATCTGATGTTCAATCAAAATATCAACATAAGTATACAAGCAAAAAGGTTATAAAAACTTCAAAGGGAATGATCAAGTAACAACACACAGCAAGCAGCTCCATTTTTATCATACAATAATCCTATTTAACACAATATGGAAAATATCCTACGCATGCCCTTGACGACAAAGAAGATGAAATATACATAGCCCTAACATATCTTCTAACATTAGCATACTAAGCACATTATACTTAATGCCCCCTTATAGAAAATGCCCACTGTAATAAGACAGCAACTTAGCTTCTCACAGATAAATGTAGACTGAAAGCTCTCCATTCTTTCTTTATGCAACTAACCCACTGGAACATGTATGATTTCTTCTAAGCTTAATATAATTCTCAAGGATGAGTTGCAAAATCTATACATTTATTTCCTGTTCTTTTCCCTCCGTTTGTCATCAACTACAAATTATTCAAATAAATCCCAAATTACTATCTTTAGCAAAAACAATCCAAATCTAGGCATTCTTTTTTTCCAAAGAAAGAATGAAATACACAAACTAAACGTCAAATCTTCAACATCCATTTCCATCAACGGTGCATGCAGTATAATCATTAAGCTAAAAGTCCCATAAGATTAATAAAAAGAACAGTAACTTCAATAATACCGTAGCAAACTCCAAACGGAACCAAAATGAGTGAAATTTAGGTCATCGGAGAGCTTGCGAAGCGGAGAGTCTTAATGCGTCGAAGTCGGGAGACGAAATGCAGAATCAAGCAAAGTGAGATCGAAGGGAAAAACCCTAAAACTGGATGTAAATTGAAAGCCAAGATGCGGAGAGAGGAGAGAAGTTAGGGGAATAGGTGAGTGGGGATTTGTTGGTGACAGGCTGTCTCCAGCTATGTTATCCGAGCCACTTCCTCCGTGAATTATTCGTTCGGGATTAGGTTCGGTGTGTTTTCCGAGCCTACGTGACTTTTTCTTGTATTGCGCTTCAAGGCGCCGTATTCTTTTTTTGATCCTGGGTTAATTCAATAAAACATCCCGATACTATTGTACGAATTCGAAATTGGTCTCAACATTTCAAACTTTTAAATTAAGTCTTCAAAATACGACTATATGAGTGTAACCCTTAGTTGCAATGTTTTTTTATATACATAGAAACCGTTAATTTTATTAAAAAGATAAAAGAATCAAAATTACAATGAATGTTTACGATCATAAAAATAAACTAATCACATAATTATGACATTTTCTTATAATCATTAACACAAAAACTAACCATTTAAGATCATACAATGACCATACAAGGAAAAGGTTAAAAACTTGACCAAAGAACTCAAACAAAATATAGATACAAACAAATTTGAATGCATCGACAAAATGAACCACAAAAAGAGATAAATTATTGAGAAACCACCGACAAACTGCAAATCAGAATCAAGTGAAGTAAACAAATTAGTCACGAACGCAAATTGCGTATTCAAATCCAATCTGAGGGTCCAAAGCAAGAGAAATCAACACTATAATAAATAAGTGTCATATTGATTAATCATGAAGATGTCAAATTCAACCATAAAACAAAATATAAACTAAAACAACTATCAAATGACCGAAAAACGTGCATAAAGACTGAAGACAGATAAAAATATACCATAAAGATAGAAAATATGTACCATAAAAACATAATTATTAAAAAAAAAACTGATGGTTGCAGATGATATGCGACTAACACAAGGCTACCATTGACATTACACCCTACTCGAATATGAAATATATTTAAAGTATTTGAATTAAATAATACATATGTACTTATTACATTTATAATTTCTCATGACACATGATAGGCTGACATATAAATTAAAAATGTATCACATCAAATTCATAATAGTACTAAATCATTAAGTTAGTGAATTTATCGGATGATTTGGTAGTAAAAGAGAATGTTATTATCTCTAAAGAATTTGAATTTAAGTAGTTGTATCTACAAGATGTGTACGTATTTTTAATGAAAATTTTGAATACATAATGCATATATTGCATTGTAATCTCCTCAAACTATTTTAAAAAAATTAATGAAAGTATTTAATTGATATAATATTAATATTTTAAAGATTTAATTAGAATATTTTAAATTTCATAGACCACTTTTAACTTTAGGTCATAGTTTAGGGATGCTTGGTGAATTAACCCTATTTTCTCTCCTCCTCCCCTCCTTATGTAGAGCGTGATTTTATTTTAAGTTCTTCATAAATAAAATCAAGATTTTCGTTTTCTTCTTTTGGTATGTAATCTGATAAAAGAAAAAAAAAGAAGCGATAAATTATTTACTTAATAAGGATATATATATATATATATATATTATTAGGGTAAATTACATATTTAGTATCTAAACTATCAGTTTTGATATAGTTTAGTATCTAAACTTATATTTTTTCCAAAACCATGCCTAATGTTTTGTTTTTATTTCATTTTAGTACACCGCTATTAAAAACTTAACGAATTTAGCGTCTAAACTATTATTTTTTTCAAAACTTAATGTTAAATTTTGAACATGAGTACTAAAATGAAACAAAAACTAAACTTTGGTATGATTTTGAAAAAAATTAAAGTTTATGTATTAAAATAAACCAAAACTGATAGTTTAGATTCCGAACAGACAATTTACCCTTGTTATTATACATACGAGTACAAATCATGTTATAAGGGGATGATTGTTATCTTTATATAGTGTTTAAACGGATAATTTGGTTAATTGACCGAACTAACCAAATTTTATTAATCGATTTTTTTTAACTTTAATCGTTAATCTAACCATTTTTTTAAAAAAAAAATTAACCAAACCGAACTAATTTTGATTCAGTCGGTTAATTCTATTTTAACCAATTAGTGGACACCCCTATCTTTATAGATTACATGTTCAAGTATTAGTAAGAGTGTTTAAGTCTTCATTATCAAATTATCGATAATATTTAAAACACATATTATATTGTAATCATCCTAGATTAATTAAACATTATTATATATAGAAAACACTATATTAGTATTTATTATTATTATTATTATTATGCATAAATCAATATAATTTAAATACGAACTAGATCGATTTGACACAATTGAAGAAAAGTGGAAAACCTTGCATGGATCGGTGAAAAGATAGGACTATTCCTTTATGCCAGCATGGTCATACGTTGAACAAGCTTCTTCACGTAGGAGGTCTTAGCCCTGGAGTCTCATCTTGTTCTCCTCGACAAGGCTGGAAGTGTCGCCCTTGATATATATATATATAGTTATGCAAAGACAAAAACCCTAATTAATAAGTTCAAGTAACAAACAGTTTGATGTGGTTTAAGTAGGTATCGAATTTAAATTTTTGCATTTGTAGAAAATTCTCGTTGGAGACTCATCTACCAAAACAAGATATGCGACCCGGATCAATCTAAATTAATTAAGACAAAGCCTTACAAACTGGAAGAGCCACAACCCGAAATCGTGTTATAAACTTTTCAAATCAAACAAAATTCGTATTATAATCTTTTCAAATCAAACAAAATTCGTATTATAATCTCACCATTATTAACTAAAAAAATCCATTAACAACAAATGTTATCAGTTCAGCATATATAGCTGGCAAAACAAAGTTCTGGTTAATTTGTTCTTGCCTAGGCTTTTTTGTTGCATGAACACTTGTTTTTCATATCCTGTCTTAAACAACAGAATCGTAACATATTTTTACCCGAAAGAAAGTTATCCATTTCGTTTTATTTTTCCATTTATGGTAAACTTTACCTGCAATTTAGTTTCGATTTGTTTTGGGGTTCCATCATTTGGTTTAAGGAAGACTATTTTCCTCAATTTCCATGGATCCGTGTTCTTGTCGAAATGCAGTGTAAGTTCATCGTCGAACGAGGCGAATTCGCAGTTCGTGAAATTTCGGACCATGGGTTGTATCTGTTGGAAAGAAACTCAATCGAATGGACATGTCGAGGGTAATAACCATGGAGAGAGAGAGAGAACATATTAGAAGAGTCCAATGAGTTGTGTTTCCCGGAGAGCGACAATGTCAAGGCGGAGGCGAGGGTCGCTGCGTGGTTGATATCGAGCCAGCAGCCGAGTCAGAAGTCCGGTTCCGACGACGAGGAGAACAAGATGGAATTGGCGGTCGTCGAGAAGTTTAAAAACACCCCATCACATCTTCAAAGGGGACAGTCCTTGGATGCACGGGCGAGGGGTGGACAAGGGCGGCAGACGAGGTTTTCGAGGCTCCTCAGCGTGACCGGTGGCGAGAGAGGTGGGCAGATCGTTGCCGGGTGGCCGTCGTGGTTAGTATCCGTCGCCAGAGAAGCCATCAGTGGGTGGATTCCTAGCAAGGCAGACTCGTATGAACCGTTGGAAAAGGTTTGTTTGTACCATATTTATATCCCAAATTTCGAGCTTTCTTATGTATGCTTACTTTGGAACTTATATCATACATGCTGCCTATTCTTGTTATAACTATATAGATCGGTCAAGGGGCTTACAGCAGCGTGTACAAAGCTCGGGACGTTGAAACGAACAAGATCGTCGCATTGAAGAAAGTTCGATTTGGTAATATGGATCCTGAGAGTGTTTGATTCATGGTGAAGGAGATCATTATTCTGGGCAGGCTCGATCACTCGAATGTTAAGAAGCTTGAAGTTATAATCACTTCTAGGGTGTCTGGAAGTCTGTACCTTATATTCGATTACATGGAGCATGATCTTGCAGGGCTTGCAGCAATGCCGGGGATTAAGCTCACTGAGGATCAGATATGTTCGAGTGCTTAATGTGCACAGGTTATTCATGTTTGTTCGAGTGCTGAAATTTTTGAGATTCCGGCGCAGATCAAGTGTTATATGCAGCAGCTGCTCAATGGACTCGACCATTGCCATAGTCGAGGCATTCTGCATTGTGACATCAAGGGCGCAAATCTCCTGATAGACAATAATGGTAACCTCAAGATTGCTGATTTCGGACTGGCAACTTTTTCCTGTGCTGATGAGAAGCAGCCTATGACGAGCTGCGTCGTAACTTTGTGGTACCGCCCTCTGGAGCTTTTGCTCGGTTGTACAGACTATGGAGCTGCCGTTGATCTGTGGGGCGCTGGTTGCATTCTTGCAGAACTATTTGCTGGAAAGCCTATCATGCCTGGAAGAACATAGGTACTTGTTGCTCTGCCAATAAGATGTTTATTCGAATTTTTGTAGTACGTCGTCTTACGAGGTGTGATGATCTCTGGATTTTATTGCAGGTAGGTGGAGCAACTGCATAAAATCTTCAAGCTCTGCGGATCGCCTTCCGAAGAGTATTGGAAGAGATCGAAATTACTGCACGCGACCCTTTTCAAACCTCAACGACCATATAACCGTAGCATTAACGAGACATTCAAGGACTTCCCTGCTTCTACTCTGGCCTTGTTGGATGTTCTTCTTGCAACAGAACCTGAGCTTTGTGGAACTGCAGAGATAGGTAATCAATCTCTCTGTTAGTCCAATTGCTTCTGTTTATGTCGATTCCTCGAAAATCGACATGTTGCTGAACTTAACCAGATTAGTTGCATATGGCTTATCCAACTTCATTTTGTTCACAGTTCTTTACAACAAATCCTCTCCCCTGTGATCCATCAACTTTGCATAAGTACTGACCTAGTAAAGAGTTCGATGTCAAGCTTCAAAACGGAAAATCTATAACGTATTTTCCGGCTTGCGGGAAAGTTTGCGAAAACAATTCCTTTATAAAGCTTTCCAGAGAATCGACAGCGATTCTTGATCCCGAATTCGATGCCAGGTTGCAGCCATCTATTCAGGTACCTCTTAAGCTGTAAGATTTATGTACTCATGCATGTTTATTATAGTATGTTAATGTATCTATGGTGCTTGATACAGAACCGGCAATGGCAGTTGAATACTGAAAGTTTCATTGAAGTAAATCGTCGAGGCTGCCCTACCGAGCCTCCGAAAGGAATGCCGAGATATGTATACTCTCATTCCAGCTTGTCAATGCACCGTGGTAACTTCGGATCATCACCGATTATGAACAGAAACCAGATCCCTCTATCATGGCTAGTGCTCGACAATTCGGAGCAGCGGAATTGTCCTGATTTTCTAACTCGGTTGCTGTTAGAGGCCATTCACGGTTCCATATGACCGGTCCACAGTGGCCCGAAGGGCATTTTAAAGACGGATTTTGCCATCTCGATAACGATCAACCCTCCCATCGTTTATTTAATAGGCCAAACGCTTCGCACCTATCGTCCAAGGAATCGGCGATAAGGTAATGTTATGTGTTAGCCATCCATGAAAAGTTGGTACCATATGCTAACAGTTCTGTAACACAAACAGGGGAAGGTTTATGCTCCGAACGAAAACCGAATCCATTGTTCGGGGCCATTGACTCCTCCTGGTCCCGGAGAAAACCTCGACGAAATGATGAAAGAGCACGAGAGACAAATGCATCATGCCGACCGCAAATCTCAGTCGGAAAAGACGAATACAATAGCAGAAAACGAGTTTGACCATAACCGACGGACGGAGTCGGTAATTTGCCTTGCAAGGAAAGAAAGGTGACAACACAACCGGTTTTGTTATCCGGTGTTTTGTGTCATCCCAAAGCTCAGCACCAGCAGGCAAATGTATTACATATTAAACCTTGTAATGTTTGTTTTCTTCTTCAAAATTAATATAATTAGAAAGAGTTGGATCTTGTAATACAATAAAATTAAAATAATATTAAATATATATTACTTTTACAAAATTGCATGCTAAAATTTTATAATTTTTTATATATTTTTTCATCAAGTATAATTTGAATTCCATTTTGATACTAATTTTGCCGCAAAAGACGATTGGAGTTTGGTTATCGACGTAGGTCGAAAAGTACAATATCAAAAAATAAATTGTTTAAAATTTTATTGGTAAAATCGAGACACTCCTATAGTTTAGTGTTTAAAAAGATGTTTTAGACATTAAAACAATCACACCAAAATAATATCGTTTTGGTGTGATAGACCACGTCAATAACTGTTATTCATATCATTGTTCCAATATTGACTTGAGGATAGAGTTACATAATTAAATATAAAACTAAAATTCAGTGTTATAGTTGATAAAATTTAACGATATAAACTAGTCAAGGGACAAAATTTAGTGATATATGATATAGTTTAACTTTAAAACAAAAGGGTAAGTTATGCATTTAGTACATAAATTATAAGTTTTGATCCGTTTTAGTATCTAAATTTTTAATTTTTTCCAAACCATACATAACGTTTAGTTTTTATTTCATTTTAGTATCTCACCATTAAAAACTTAATGTGTTTAGTACTAAACTATCAGTTTTGGTCTGTTTCAGTACCTAAACTTTATTTTTTTTTCAAAACTTAACATTAAATTTTGAACATGATACTAAAATGAAACAAAAATTAAATTTGAAAAACTGAAAGGCTAGGTACTAAACGTAACAAAACTGATAGTTTAGATACTAAATGATTAATTTACCCAAACAAAACCTCTATTAGAATCCGTACCCGTTTGAACTCCTATTGGATCCAAAATGATTCTCAAGTATATACCCTCTTCACTCTACAAAAGCCCTGGTCGTCTTCCTTAATTTTTCCTCTTTTCACACTCTCCTGGCGGCTTCTGTAATATTATCTCTCATTTCTCTTCCTCTAACGCTTTCCTTTTAGATTATTACTCATAGATTTTCGTTTTTTTTCGTTTTATGTTTTCAGTTCTGAACTCCGAATCTCCTTGTTGTCAATCTAGCCATGGCTTTGGTGAGTTTTCTTTTCCTTTTTTTTCCTCCTTAATTCATCGAATTCGGTAAGTTAGCTGTTAAACAATAATCGGAAACGAAGCGATTACGAATAAGTTGGAGACTTGATCTTCGATTGGAATTCGAAGTGCAGAAAAATTTGAGTAGCATGTTCGATAAAAATGAAGTAGAAGATTGAATATAATTTTTTACATTATTTTGCTCGTATTCGTAACTTAGTGGAATAGTTGACGATTTTGGCTAATAGTAATATCGTTCGCAAATGGATTTCAACTTCACGGCTTTCCGTTTCCATTGAGATTGATTGACTAGCAACAAGAAACGAGTCATACTGCAGGGAGTTGTGTTAATATCGACAGTGATAGGTTAACTGTGGATAATAGATGGAGATGCTAAGTATTATTATCAGATTTAGAATGTGAAAATAGTGAGATCCGGGCTCAGATTTTATATGATTATGTATTTGAAAGATTTAACAATATCTTCAAGAATTTCAAATCTACTACTAAATTCGCATTGAGTACATCCATAAATGTCAGATTTATACTAGATATGTTTTATTTTGCAATTGATGCTTTTTATGATCCAAATCCATTTTTTGAAATCCGATTTAAAAAAACACTACATAAAAGAATTCATGCTAAAGGAAAACCGTCTTTTGAGTGTGGTGTTGGAATTATTTTTGTGAACCTTGTAGATATTTGATTTACATGCAGGTCTTGCATGCTGGAAACACAAACAAAAATGCCTTTAAGGCCCTCATTGCCGCAGAATACAGTGGCGTGGAGGTCAATTTGGTTCAGAACTTTGAGATGGGCGTCTCGAATAAAACTCCCGAGTTCCTCAAGATGACCCTATTGGAAAGGTAAATATGTTTATTGATGGATTAAATTTTCAGAGAATACTTTTGTATTTGTAGGTTGTATTATTTTTCTTTGAATTCTCTGAGACGAATATCTGTGACTTTTATATAGGTTCCTGTGCTGGAAACACCTGAGGGTCCCATATTCGAGAGCAATGCTATTGCTCGTTATGGTTAGAGGAGACAAACTGACATCTACATTTTCTTCTGGTGATGATTGTTTACTTATTGATCTCCTTCCCTTTGCAGTTACTCGCTCAAAGGATGACAACCCTCTATTCGGTTCTACATTGATTGATAATGTGAGTTTTCTCACAACTGGTACCATGATCTTCTTGGTCTTTTGGCATCGTTTAAGTTTAATTTAAACTATTATGCTTAATGCACATACATATTTGCTTGATTTTTCTCAGGCTCGTATTGAGCAGTGGATTGATTTTGCATCCATGGAAGTTGATGCTAATATTGCGAAATGGCTCTATCCAAGAGTTGGTTTGTCTGTCTACCTTCCTCCCGTAAGTTGTATACATAGTAGCTTTTGAGACAATTTTTCTTCAGGTTCTTCCGTCATAGTTTCTTGAAATGAATGAATCCAAGTCATTTTGGTTCAGGAGCATCCCCGTTGGATTGACTAAGATGACTGTGTCTTTTTCTTGTTTATTTTGAAGAGATTAAGCTGTTTTCTATCCAATTCCTTTGATGCTGTCATTCTTACCCGTCTAATTTTAGCTGAACTCATTTATTTGAGTGATGTAGGCCGAGGAAGCTGCTATTGCTTCATTGAAGAGAGCACTGGACTCATTAAGCACTCACCTTGCTTCTAACACCTACCTGGTTGGGCACTCAGTCACCCTTGCTGACATTATCATGACATGCAATCTCTATACGGGTTTTTGCCATATAATGACGAAGAGTTTTACCTCGGAATTCCCTCACATCGAGAGGTACTTCTGGACCATGGTTAATCAGCCAAATTTCAAGAAGATTATCGGTGAAGTAAAGCAGGCAGAGACCGGTCCACCTGTTGCATCAAAAGAAGCTTGCAACTCAGCCAAAAGAGAGTAAACCAAAAGCCAAGGCCGAACCAAAGAAAGAAACCATAAAGGAGGCTGAGAAACCGCCGTTGAAGGCTGAGGCTGCTGAGGAGGAAGAGGCACCAAAGCCCAAACCGAAGAATCCTCTCGATTTGCTGCCTCCCAGTAAGATGGTACTCGACGATTGGAAGAGGCTGTACTCCAACACAAAGACAAATTTCCGTGAGGTTGCAATCAAAGGTATCCCGGTTGATTTCATCACTCATTTTTTTCGCATTGTGATATCCAGATTCTGATTTATTTTCTCCCGTATCTATTACAGGATTCTGGGACATGTACGATCCCGAAGGATACTCACTCTGGTTCTGCGACTACAAATACAACGAGGAATACAGTCTCATTCGTCACCATGAACAAAGTAGGAGGATTCTTACAGAGAATGGATTTGGCACGCAAGTATGCATTCGGGAAGATGTTGGTAATCGGAGCCGAGCCTCCATTCAAGGTCAAAGGATTATGTCTTTTCCGCGGGCAACAAATTCCTCAATTCGTCCTCGACGAATGCTACGACATGGAACTGTACGAGTGGAAGAAGGTCGATATCACCGACGAAGCCCAGAAGGAACGGGTGAGTCAGATGATCGAAGACTGCGAACCTTTCGAGGGAGAGCCTCTGTTGGATGCCAAGTGCTTTAAATGAGAAGTTAGCAATCTCTCTTCCCTTTAGCTTATATTTTCTATGGCTATGATATTTCAATTTTTGGTAGACTCGTGTGTCATTACAATCACCTCGCCGGGTTAGCTCAAACCCATTGATTAACGCACACTCATCTTGTAGGCACATGTACATTCATCCTACACGTGTAGTTTCGAAAACAAGATCTCAAAGAGACATCTTTTGATCACTGACATCTTTGATCGACTGAAAAATTACTGAGACCACTCGACCCTCTTAATTACTGAGATCACACGACGGGTTTGTTCATGAAACTACCAGCATTGAAGAAGTTTACCATGATCGAGGCAATATTATAAGACGATTGTGAAAAGTATACACCAGTAATACTGCTGTGTAATATTATATATAAATTTTGATTTAACATACTTTTATTTTTAAGATTTTAATTTTATTTAATTTTCATACATTTAATTTAAATATGTATTTTTATTTAAATGTGTATAGTTGAATCAAAATCAAAGATTCATATATACATTTAAGTTATAAAAAAAATATTATATGTATATAATAATATCAAGTCAGAATTTATTTATCAAATTAACAATTAAATATTATGTTAAAGTTTATATATCAAATTATATATTTAAATAAAATTTAAGAAGATTTTATCAAACAATTTTAGTGGTTAAAGAGGCTTTTTTCTATAAGTCCGGGTTAAAATAATGACATTTATAGGATGTATGTATGATTATTGTCAATTGGTTGAAAGAATTTTGAACAAATAGTTAAATGTGTTAATATTTTTTAAATAAGTAAATATGTTATTAATTAATTAAACAGAAAATATAATTATTTTCTTAAATATTTAAACAAAAATAAAATTGATCGAAAGCAACATGAATAAAATGGATTCTTTGGTAAAGAAATTTTTGTTATTCCTTGAAGACCCGAATTCGAGAACTATAGATTGAGTGTGAGCCTTCAATCTTAAAAGTTGCCTACTCGAGTGGCTCACAAACCTAATCAAACTTTTCGAATTTAATATAGATACTTGGGTAAATTATATATTTAGTACCTAAATTATTAATTTTGATCAACTTTAGTATTTAAACTATTAATTTTTTTCAAAATCATACCTAACGTTTAGTTTTCATTCATTTTAGTACCCCGCCGTTGAAAATTTAATGCATTTAGTATCTAAATTGTCGGTTTTAGTCCGTTTAGTACCTAAACTTTCAATCTTTTCAAAATTTAACGTTAAATTTTGAGCGGAGTACTAAAATGAAACAAAACTAAAGTTTTTTAACGGTGGGTGCTAAAATGAAACATAAACTAAACCTTATGTATAATTTTGAAAAAATGAAAGTTTAAGTATTAAAAGGGACCAAAATTGATAGTTCAAGTACTAAACTTATAATTTATCCTATATTTTATATTATTAAATTATATTTCTAGCCTTATTGTATATATATTATTGGATATGAACGAGGTTAATCAAATTCAAGCTCGAGCATTTAGTACAAAAATATGATAAATGACTTTTAGTCTGTTATTTTTCTTTCTATTGACATATTTTACCAATGAACAATGATTTTCTTATTTCTGATTCAATCAATCGACCGATCTAATTCTAATAACACTCGAGTTGGAAGGAGTGCTTTTAAGGGGGAAATCACATCGACATTGTACCCGCAACAATTTAAATTAACTAATAATATTATAAAGATAGAGGGCCAAAACCATGATTTGACCAATTATTAGAATAGAGGGTTCGATGCATGGTTAAATCGTTGCCTTTCTTAGGTTAAATTACACTAATGGTCTCTGACTATAAGATATTGCTCTATCAGCTATTAAAATTTATAAAATAGTTAATTAGCTATAGATAGTTGTTTTATTTAATCCCTTGACCGTTAAAAATTATAAAATAGTTACTCAACTATTCATTATTTTCCAAACTCGTCATTTTTCGTTAAAAAATAATTATTATATGAGTTAGACGTTAACATGTTGATTGAGATATGATAGTTGTTTGAGATTATGAGATTGAATTTTATCATATCTCAATCAGCATATTAACGTACAACTCATATTATTATCAAATTTATAATAAAAAAAAGGACGAGTTTGAAACATAACGAATAATCGAGTGACCATTTTATAACTTTAATAGTAAGGAACTCAATAAAATAACTTCCTATAGTCGGGGACTATTTTATAACTTTTAACATTAAGGAACTCAATAAAAAAATATCTTATAGACAATGACCATTTGTATATTGAGAAAATAACCTCAGTGACCGAAAATGCCTTATAATATACGATTTCAACCAACTTTTTTGGATTTGCCAAAATGATCAACAAATTCGCAACGCGAACTCCAATTTCGCAACCCAGTTTCCAATTTCGTAATGCGAATATGTAAATCGCATTGCGATTTTCCAAATTCGTAACGTGAATATGTAAATCGCAACGCGAATTTGTAAATCGCATTGCGAATTTGTAAATCGCATTGCGATTTTTCAAATTCGTAACGTGAATCTGTAAATCGCAACGCGAATTTGTAAATCGCAACACAGAAGTCAAATTCGCAACGCGGTAGTCAAATTCGCAATACAAAAGTCAAATTCATAACGCGATAGTCAATTTCGCAACGCGAAAGTCAAATTCGCAACGCGAAACACAATATTAACACAAATGTAAACAGTATTATCACAAATTATAACCTAAAACCCTAAATCACAACTCAGTCTCATCTCCATCTCTCACTCTCTACGGCGACATCCGTCCCCATCTCCGACGGAAATCCGTCTATCTCCATCTCTCAGAGCAACCCTCACAACCATTCACGGTCAGAAATGGAAAATCAACCACCGAGGGTTAGTTTTTTAATCTCTTATTTTTAATTTGAAAATTTTGTATTATTATTAGATTTTTCTTATATTGATGATAAATTTACTGGTAATTTCAATATATATAAAGATTAACCATTTCACCGAGATTGCTTAGTAAATTCATTCGGCTGCTGCCAATACTGCTAAACTGTTTAGTCTTTAACCCTGTGAAGTTAGTATTTGTCTTTGTTTTGTCTTTTTGTTGAAGAAATGCAATTCATTCAAGTTTCAATTTGCAGAAGAATAGTTTTTGAAACTTAAATTCGCAACACGAAAATGAAAATCGCAACACCTGCGATTTTCATTTTCGCGTTGCGAATTTAAGTTTCAAAAACTACTATTATTCTGCAAATTGAAACTTGAATGAATTGCATTACTTCAACAAAAAGACAAAACAAAGACAAATGCTAACTTCACAGTGTTGCTAATTTAAGTTTCAAGAATAAACTACTACTCTTTATGTTGTCCTTGAACCTGCACTAAACATATATGTTGTCCTTTTAAATGTTTATATAAGTGCTTACTTCTGGAATGTTATTTGATGCATTTTGTGAACTATGATGGAATAATGATAGCATGTGAATACCGTGCTAGTTTGAAACATATTTGGCTTTGTTTTCACTGTTTAATATCATATATGTTTATAATGTATAATTTGTAGTTTTTGGTATATCTAACTTGATATGTTTATTGTTTTTGTAGAAATTTGATTGGGATTTGGATTAGAAAAAGGTTGTGGGTTTTGAGATTGTGTTTGATATTGTGTTTGGTATTGGAAATGTGGTGAAACAAAATTTTCTTGGTGATGAAATTGTGGTGGAACCATTAAATTTTGAGGTTGATAACAACGTTGTACATTGTGAGCACCATAAACTGGGGTTGAAGAACTTAGTTGATTAATACCCGTTACTGACCTAACTTCACTACTTCTAGGTTCAACAACATACAATGTAACATCATCTTCTTGCGAAACACTAATGTAAGCAATGAATCGTTCAACATCTTCATTGTCGGTTAACAAATAAACTTTACATTTTCTCTGATAAGATAGCCTAAATCCACTTAGAGGCTCTAAATTCAATTTCTTTGCAACACGTAACATTAGAGTTTCATAAGTTAACTTTTTTAATGACAGTTTTAGTTGAAGATTCATGGGTAAAGGCATATATTGTAAAACACCATGAACATTCTCCCATGACCCTCCAAAACACGAATCTATCCAAACATGATCAACATTAGATGATTTCATTCTACAAATTGTAAATTAATTTACTAAACAAACGAGCTATAAACTAGATATCATCACTAACTTAGAGAAAAACATACCTATATTAAGTTGATAGTTGATAATTTGGGAGAAAAATCATTGAAAAATTATATAGAAATAAAATTATGTTAAAAAAATTAGAGATGAGGAAGGATGTCGTTAGATATATGAACGGATGTCGCCGGAGAGAGTGATAGATGGAGATGGAATGAGTTGCGATTTAGGGATTTAGGTTATGAGTTGTGCTGCTGCGTTGTTATATACCCAAAATATTTGTGTTGCGAAACTAAAACCTGTTGCAAAATTAAATTCGTGTTGCGAATTCGAAAATCTAGTTTCGAATTTGAAATTCAGTTGCGAATTTGAAATTCCGCGTTGCGAATTTGAGTTTTGTGTTGCAAATTTGACTATCGCGTTGCGAATTTTACTTCTGTGTTGCGATTTACAAATTCACGTTGCGAATTTGACTATCGCGTTGCGAATTTGACTTATGTGTTGCGATTTACAAATTCGTGTTGCGATTTACAGATTCGTGTTGCGATTTACAGATTCGCGTTGCGAAATTGGAAACTGGGTTGCGAAATTGGAATTCGCGTTACGAATTTGTTGGTCATTTTGACAAATCCAAAAAAAATTGATTGAAATCGTATATTATAAGACATTTTCGGTCACTGAAGTTATTTTCTCTAATATATTTTACCCTTTTTTGTCGTATACTATAGACATCTTTTCACTCCATTTATCAATGTACAGGCTTTTGCACTTTAAACTTAATATCGGTGATATTGTGTGAAATTCTATACAGAGGAACCACTGATTCTTACAAAGACGGAATTAAGGAGAGATTCTGTTCGGACGACGAAAAAAAATATGTTTCTTGGATTTCGAAGGCCGTCGTAACGTGGAGTTTAATGTGATAGACAACAATGGCGAAGTGTGACCATTTAGTTGCTGTAAGAGGAAGAAGAAAACTACCCCAGGCTAGTTCTTAGCAAGGGATGGCTTCGATTTGTGCAGTGTCGGAAGCTGGAAACCGGTGATAAAGTGATCGTTTATAGGCAGACGACGACGGGGACGAAGCTGGTAAGGGGTTCTATACAATCGAAGTTGTAAGGAGAAAACATTTACATCTAGTTTGGAACCATGACGCTGACAGAGCCATGGCGGTAGCAAGCTACACTGATGATAAAAATGAGGCAACCACACCATCTGACAGCATCGAAAGAGCCAGGGCAGTAGCAAGCTGCACAGACGTTGAAGAGGAGTTAACCATGACCTACGATAGCACTGGTCAAGCCGTAACCTATGATCAGACTGGAGGGCTTCATAATCAACCTGGTTTCATGTCTGAATTTATTAGCCTGAAGCCAGATATACCAGTTAGTGAACCCAAAGTAAACTTGTCGGAATTAGGCTCACAACAATAAAAAGAAATGGATCATCTATGCATTCCAACTCTACAAAACAGTAGCACAGATGAAATTCCAGTTACCAGTTCCGTTGCTCCTTAAATTGAGTTCCTCCGAAACGAGAGTTGTAATTCCCTAAGGATTTAGTAAAATTACCAAGCACACGAGTTTTATCCGAAGAAAAGCTAACATTGTACGTTCGACCAGCGACTGTTTTTTCAACAAGTGCAAACTAGTATCTATACAAATTATTCCCAGTTATCTTCTCACATTCACATACAACAAGAGAAACATGTTCTCTAAATCATCATTATGGTTACAACGAGGATCACAATATCGGAAAAGGGAAAACAGATAAAAGAACAAGAGGCAGGATACAAAATCTTTGGAGGTTCTTACTCTTTCCGAAGTAGTGTCCAATCCACCTTGGTACCTTAAAGGCTTAAAAACTTCTGATATGAAATGCAAGTAAACCATCCATCGTACCCATCGTAAAGGACTAGAGACCAAGCTTTGAGAGAAGTTCCCTCCATCTTGGGGTCTCTTCATCAAAAATGTAGGTCAATGGAGAAATTAGCACTCCACTTCCTCCAATCTGCACCAGAAAACATTCAAATTCACAGGTTATGATGTGCACTGGTTAAACCCTTGTTCTTATAGCACCCCTCTGCTTTTCTTTTTTGGTGGGGGAGGGGGAGCGGACTGTTATATTCAACCATGTAACTGAGTGTAACTGAAACCTTAATAAATAACTTCTGGTGTCCAATTGGGTAGCATTGCCAAAAGCAAAAACAAAAATCCAACAAATTCTTATTTTCATGTTGGTATGGGCACCGGGAGGCAGGAAAGCGAAAAACAAAAGATGAGGTGGTATGCTCGTTAGAATACAGATCACACTCAGATTTAAACCCAAAATGATAAATTGTGATACGGATAAAGTCATGCTGCTAATAGTGCAAGCATGAAAAACCACAGTTTCCATAACATATAGGTAGTATTTATTACAATTCTTCATGACTCACCGCTCTCAACTGTTGCACAGATTTATATAGAGCTTTTTTTGGCACGCATATGACTATTGCATAGAAGTCCGCAGCTACTTTTCCACCGTGCCTGCTAAAAACTGGAGATATTGTGGGCCCCTGTAATATGCAAACATGAGGAATTTTAAGAGCCTTCTTAGATTTTGCAACAGTGTTTGGAAAATATTTAATTAATTCAAATTAAAATTTGTAATAATTTCATCCAAAAATGAGGGTCCAGAGAGCAAAATCATTTCAAACCTCACCTGCAAGCCAGACAATAATGGCTGGCTCAGGACTCGCTCAGCCACTTCCTCTGCGCTACTGCCCCTCATATTCGCAGTTACCTGCCGTAAGAGAATAAGAATGACGAATGCTGGGAGGAAACGAAAAAGATAACCACAAAGAATAAGAAATATGCATACCGTGAACTGACCAACTGCCCTCAAATGAGCCTCAAATCTTTCCAGGATCTCGTGTGTCGTGTCTAGTGCTCCCTTCCTCTGGATTAATGCTTTTCGGCTTGCAACTAGAACAGCCTGAAGAATAATGGACTAGAGATCAGGCAAGATATTCAAAAAACAAATCCTTTTAAAATGGCAGACTCCAGACAACAAGATACATGCTTGAAAATTGCAAGAATAAGAAAAAGACATATCGGTTTACCTGGCTTTCCAATACAACTCCACCTTCATTTCTTTCAAGTTGTTTTCCCTTAGTGTTGTCCCACTGCTCACAAGGTCCAAGATTGCATCAGCTATTCCCATCTATATTAATAAGAAATGGAGCGTCAATTTTTCAAACTACTTCACCAAATCTAGAAGTACTACACTCTTTCAAGTTCAATTAGGTTCAGTCAATATCAATTGGTGAAAGACAGAAAGGAAAGTACGGAAGGTAGAACATTGCACAGTACATTTAAACTTGTAAATTGAGAATATCTTCATATCCTCAACTTTAAGAAAAGGAGCTGCATTTGGATCAACTAACCAACTAATAAAGGCTTCCAACATGCCACCCTCCAAAAATGAATAAGAATTCATTATGGAATTTTTAGTTAGGCACCACCTTTTCAATTATTTGTTGCCTGGTAGCTTCTTTCGCTGATCAGAATCATAGTTTCTACACTAGTCTCATTACTATCTTCCTTTATTATTTATTCTTCCTTTTGCCATCTAGACGGCCACACTTTGCTTCATTAACTCCTTATATTTATCATCCAACCCCACAACAGAAAGAAACAATTTTTTCTCTCATTGCCTATCAATATGCATGACTATACCATTTAAATTATAGAAAAAAAAGAGAAAATAAAACAAACCCAAAGAAGAAAGAGAACCAAGCTATTTACGGTTTATGAATCCCGGAAACAATCTTAAGACTCTTAAGAAGTGCACCGATAACATAGATATTAACTGAAATGTATGGACAACTACATTCGGAAGACTGAAGTTTCAAGCAAAAGTAAGTTTCAGGAAAGCAATAATATGCACGATAAGAAGTATTCAGTAAGGTATAAAAAAACATTGATACACATAATTGTAGGAGGATGAGCAACTCTTTCATTCAATTTTTAACTTCAAACAAAAACTAAACTACAGGTACTCGAAGAGACTTTCACTCTTACCGCAGGAGCTGCCTCTAAGGCTCCATCAGCAGTTGAAAATATAACATGCTTCAATCCGTTTTCTTTCATAAATTTAGGACCAAGCTTTGTAGAAAGAACAGAAAAGAAAATAAGTCAAATAGAAGTGGTCAAAAATAAGTAATAAGCTAACCAAAGCAGATGGTACCAAAAAGAATTTCCAAAAATCAACAGGATTGTAAACAATTATTGCAGAAGATATCATACATAGGTGAAGCCAGTTGCAACTCTTAGAGGCCTATCAGCCGTCCACTGGGGCATCTGGGCTAGCTCCTTCAGTGAATTGATATTCTCAAAGATCCCATACCTGGGAATCTGAACAAACATATGCAAATCATCAATAGTGAGGATATCAGGAAGAAGCAGCCGGATAGGTAATAGTAACAAAGGGTTTGCTTACTGCAATGGATAAATAGCATTCTCCATACTCAAGGGCATCATGAACAATGATAAGGTCTTCGTCACCCTGATAAAAGTATTGAAACAATAAAGCTTTATTGTGCATTCATTTCTTTACAAGACAGACTCTTTTTGCATATTGGTATAAAAGGATAAGTTCGGTACCACCTACAAGGTTAAGTCTATACTCAAACGATAACATATAACTAGTCCTAAGATGGCATGCAAAAACATCTGCAAGGCTGGAATTCTAACATATTCACTGCATAGAATTAGACATTTGGATTCTAGTAACATTTTGATAATGACGACCAATCCAAAGAGTGCCGTTAGTGATAATGTCCTACACTTTAATACTTACCTCCCCATATTCACTGACAGTATCGAGCCCCACGATACCAAGATCTAAATCTCCTGATAACAATTTCCGGACAATGTCTTTGGGCCGCTGAAACCAAACTTCTAAGCTGGAAAGCTGGGACAAAACAAATTGTGCATTGAATATCAATCCTCCATAAATCATATTGGGTCCTAAGTACCAATGAAAATGTGAGAGAGAAAGATAGCACACACCTGAGGTATTTGTGCAACATACTGCCTAGGGTTGACCTGTTTAACCGACAATTGACAATCCTTTTGCCAGAATACAGAATAATGGTAGGGGTCAAGAACATAGAATGTAATGGAGTTTTTTTCTTCTTAGAACAAAGGAAGGATAAAATGAGGACATGGTGCATTATATTCAAACATAAAGATTAAAATTATGCAAATTTTTATTATCCAAAAAACGGATAAATTTCACATTTACACATTAACTTTGATACAATGTGATGATACATGAACTTTGATTTGTGAAAATTATATTGAAGTTCGATTTTGATCCAATTAAAATTACCTTGAAAATAAATATAATGCAAATTATTTGCAAAAACTAAGTCAAATCAAAATTTCATATATAAAATTACACGTTATTAAAGTTTATATCACATTGGACATACATTTAAATTAATTTCTCATAAACATAATTTATTTTTAATAAAACGCATTTTTTGCACACCAAGTGTCAATTCATCAGTTTTTCAATTTCAGAGATAAAACAAAAGAAATCCGGAGAAAATCAATCGATAAACAAAAATCCATCAAGGTTGAATCTAATTAACAAACAGAGAGTTAAGCCAATACTACCTTGAGTAGATCGAGAGTGTCAGCAGCCATCCGACCTTTGCTAGGCAAACCGAGACGAATCTCATCCCTTTCAGCGATTCTACTATCGAACTTCCCGTTGACAACATCCGTTTCGGACTGCAACGAGCAGCGATAGGTGAAGCTGCGGCGAGAAACCGATACGTAGAACGACGGAGGAGGAAGCAAACTCGAGAATGCCGGCGCGAACGCGGAGGAGAATTGCTGGAAACATGGCTGCAACAGAGACATCTTCGACGGCTGCGGCGAAATCAAAACCCCAGAACAGTTACCGGATCCGACCGGCGGAAAATCGACTTCTGAGAGTGAAATAATCAGTGATGAACGAGTAGCCACTGAGCGATGAGCTAATGCAAAACCGAAGCTTACGCGCCGTTTGTTTTAGGTATGTGGCTGTTGGTAGTGAGGCTGTGATTCTATGCGGTCGGATATATTGTATGAACATACCGTTGACATTTGTTTTAAAATTATTTGTGTTTGTGTTTTTGTTTATTTTTACTCACTGATTTCATAAAACATAATATATATGATCATTTTAGTTTTTATTTAATTAGGATATACTCACTTTTATTTTTATTTAATTAAGATGATATCACTAAGGGTTAACTAGACAACGCGGTATTTGACATAATCACACATTTGGTCTCTTTTATTTACATATTCTTTTAATTTAGTCATACTTTTAATAAATTAAAATAAATTTAATCTTTCAATTCAACGATGTCATGTGTCACTGGTGTCACATGTCGTGCCACGTTCATATCCCTCATCGTCTCATTGGTTGACATCGACTCTTATTATTTTGATGCCATATCTAGTATTTAGAGTTTGTCTTCATTTAGTTCTGCTCTCACGGCTTGCATCGAAATAGTGTTTTATTCATAGATGTCCAGTCAACTGTTGCACCTCAATGCGTTTGGGGGAGAAATAGCTAGCTCTTGGTTTGAGTGGTATTTCACCTCTAACCACATCTCATTCGTAAATTCTTCAACATTAGTCAGCTCAAACCTCCACTTAAATTAAAATAAATTTAATCTTCCAATCAAATGAAGATATGTGACACAACACGTAGTACTAGTGGCACTGTGATGTAATCCGATTCGATTGAAGACTTAAATTTATTTTAATTTATTAAAAAATATGATTAAATTGAGAGAATATATAAATAACAATGATCAAATGTGTGATTATACTAAAATATTTATCAATAGATAACTCGTGATGACCGCTTCTTAATTAAATAAAAACTAAAGAGATATATTATATTTAGAGAGATTTAATTCCATATGATATTAGTTAACTTTCAAATATTACAAATGGTTCCTACGACAAGTAGTAATAAATTTTAAAATGTTTAAGAATTATTTTGTAATAATTTGAACGTTTTGATAATATTTTTATAATAGTTCGATAAATTTTAATGATTATTTTGTAATTGTTTAAAAGATTTAATGATTATTTTATAATTAACAAAATTATCAACTAGTGGATGCACCTGCCATATATATATATATATATATATAATATGAACCGTACTTTCAAATCAAAATACAAAATAATTCAAGCTCAAATAATCGAAACTCAAAATAACTCAAACAAAATGAGAACCCTAAGATGACTTGTAAAAAAAATTGAGTGATATTTGTTTCGAATTTGATGAGTTGTATTTACCCGATCTGATAGGATTGAGTTTTAAAAAGATGAGATTTGAATTGGTCAAGGGTCAAATTTTTTGAAGCGTACGATTAAGTTAAGTTCATGATAATAAAAATCTGATTTAACTCGACTTGACCTGTGAATAATAGTATATATATTTTTTTATATTAACGTATGACTAAACTTTAGGTATAGTTTTTAAAAAAAAATTATAAGTTTAGGTAGTAAAACAAGTCAAAACTGATAGTTTAGGTACTAAATGAGTAATTTACCCTAAATTAAATCTCATTAGGTAATGGAATCAAGAGTATTAGGTAGATAAGGTAAGAAGATTCTCAATAACCTTAATTTCAATGAATTATCATGATCGAATAACATAACAATAACTTCATTTTATATGCATACAACACCATTAGGGATGCTGTGGGGAATTTATTACAAGAGAATACGAGCTTTCATGGTAAATAGTGAGAGTAATTAACCATTCCAACGGAAACAAATATCATAACTGGTCAAACAGGACCGTCAGACTTTACATTCCTTAGCAGTATCCCTCATCTCCACGTATAGTCAGTTGTCAAGTATAGTCAGATTCTTTATTTGGTAAAAGATTATTTTCCGTTATAATCAGAATTATGTAACTATTCTTTTGATAAAGGTTACTAGATTCTTTTGATGTTAACTGTCATTCTCAAGATAAGATTTCGTTTTTCTTCGTAGTATCTATTCAAAGATAATTCTAAACCATTTGACATCGAATGCTCACACCCTTGATATGCTTGATGCTCGAACCCAATACCTAAAGGAATAACAACAATTACTTTACGACTGAGGTCGCTTGATTCGTACCACTAAAACCACATAAAAGTTTTATTACTCTCTTTTATTCTTTTTAAAATCCTATCATTTATTCATCAAGTATTGTAATTGGTCAAACATGGACCATCGGGCTTTACGTTCCACACGCACCGACTACAAAGAGCCTTATCCCTCATCTCTACATATATGTCGAATCAATGTGTCGTTCCATCCCACTGAAAGCTGCAGTAAAACAAGGTGTTCATAAAGATGCTCGGCGGAAACTCGAACTCGAAAGAGTTTTAGACTTTTAGTAACCGAGACGTTGTTCGCCTAGGTCGTCGTTCTTCGATTTGCAAGGGACAGTGAGATCTGTCCTGGAGCCCACATCGTTATAGATTAGTACGTGCGTTTTGTGCGGGATCAACGAAAAGGCCTCGGGCACAACTAAAAGCAAAGATAGATGGAACAAGCAGGTGAAGGGAGGAGGAGTCATTTCTGGTTTTGATGGTCAGCATAATGACGCTTAAGCTTATTATATATGAATATGAAGCGTGATTTGGTAAAAGAAGATATTCATTTGATTCCGTATAATTCCAACAGGAAATGCTTTGCAAATATTTCATGCAGAACTTGGAACCATTTGGTATAATTTATTGTAATGATAAAAGTTACAAAATAGTCCTCCGACTATAGAATGTTACTTTGTTGACTCTCTCGACTTTTAAAAATTATAAAATAGTTGCTCGACTTTTCATTATGTTCCATTCTGAGTTTAATGTTAACTTGTTAGCTGTGACATGATAAAATCTAATCTCAGATTCTTAAACGATTATCACGTCTCAATCATCATGTTAACGTTCAGCTTAGGCAACCGCTAATTCATTAATGGAAAATGACGAGTTTGGAACATAATGAATAGTCGATGACCATTTTGTAACTTTTGATAGTCGAGGGACTTAACAAAGCAACACTCTATAATCGGAGGACCATTTTATAATCGTTACAATGAATTACTCCTAATGATTCCAAATCTGCATAAAATATTTGAATAGCATTTCCATGTTGGAATTATACGGAATCAAATGAATATCTTCTTTTACCAAATCAGACACTTCCAATTCATATATAATAAGCTTATGTGTCATTATGCTGACCATCAAAACCAAACATGAATCCTTCTCCCATCACCTGCTTGCTCTATCTATCATTGCTTTTAGTCGTGTCCGAGGCCTTTTCGTTGATCCCGCACAAAGCGCACGTAGTAATCTGTAACGATCTGGGCTCCGGGACGGATCTCACCGTCCATTGCAAATCGAAGAACGACGACCTGGGCGAACAACGTCTTGATTACCAAAACTCTTTCGAATTCGGGTTCAGGCCGAACATCTTTATGAAAACCTTGTTTTACTGCAGCTTTCAGTGGGATGGAACGACGCATTGGTTCGACATATACGTAGAGATGAGGGATAAGGCTCTTTGTAGTCGGTGCGTGTGGAACGTAAAGCCCGATGGACCATGTTTGACCAATTATGACGTTTGTTTCCCTTGGAATGCTTAATTACTCCCACTATTTACCATGAAAGCTCTAATTCACATGTATTAAATTTCCCACATCTCCTACTGGTGTTGTACATATATAAAATAAAATTGTTCTTAGATTACACTGGATAGTTCTATGGGGCATGAACTTGTCTATGTTAAACTGTTGATGAGTGTTCTGAATCGATAATATTTGTTCGTTAATTCTTCAATCTTATAAATTTATTACTGTTGATTTGGTTGTGTTATGCTTATTTTCGTGCAGGGCCATACTTTCTAGAATTAGTAGTAAAACGGGTGCATTCTGCATTTTTTTTTATTTGTTCACGGCTGAAGACATGGGCATAACTCTGGGCATGACACGGTCTGACGTGATAATTTCTAGAAGATCTAATCAGCACCTTCTTGAAGGTGGACGGGCAGAGATATCTTAGGAGATTTATTTTTAAATTTTAAAGTTTGAATTTAGAAAACATTTGGAATTATCTTTAGGATTTTTTTTTTGATTTCTATGTTTATCTCTAGGTTTTTAGAGGCTATAAATACCCTCTTGGGGTAAGCCTAAACACAACTCAGAATTTACTCTTCTTATTCTTTCTAGTTTTATAAAGTTATTTCTTTTATTTTCTTTTCATGTTTTCGTTTTCGTTTTCATTTTAAGTTTTTAAACATGCTAAGTATGACTTTTGTTATGCTTAGTTAATTTTCTCATTAAGCCGAAAGCTGAAGCGATGACTCAATTTCAACGTGAGAATTGAAAAGCACTTGAATAACTTCGGAATAACTCTCTCAATCTATGTACTTATTTTCAAAAATTAAAACGGTTTTCAAAATCAAAGATTGACTTTGGTCAAGATGTTGTTGCGATTAAATGTGTGGGAGGAAGGATCGACTTATTGAAAGCACATTCGACTTCCTGGGAACACACTTGGCGAGATTGCCTTGCCAAGAGGGAATTGAGATCAAAATTAGTAGTTATTGAAACAACAATCCGAGTCGATCTTCATGAATTTAAATGGTTATTGATCTATGACAATTGATGTTGATCATATCAATTTCCGACGCCGGAATCAAAGATTGCCTTGGGTATTCGGTATGCAAAGAAGAGTCACGAGGATTGCCCTTGTAGATAAAGTAACCGACGTAACTCTCTCTAATAGAAAATCTAATTCGATGATCCGAAAAAAATTGAGTCAAAGCAAGACTTGAGACCATTTTTTCCGTATTTATTTTCCACTTTACATTCTCTATTTTCTTTATTTTTACTTTAAATTGTTTTCTCTTATTTAATCCTTTTAATCAAAATCCTTCCTTTTTTCTTTACTACTTATCACATGGTTTAAGCAATTCAAACAGAAATTTAGGAAATTTCTAAGTTCCCAAGGATCGACCCTTACTTCTATTTACTACATATTTTTTTTATTTATTAATCGAGAAGAAAGAATTTATTTGACATCAAAACGATAGTTGTCAACTGTTTTCTCCAATTTTGGTTCATTTCATTGAAGCACACAATGGAATTCTTCATACAATTTCACCAAAAACTCCTTTTTGCACATTATGAATTCAAGAGGTTATTGTAAGTAGGTATCAATGAACTCTATCATCTGATTCGTTGATTACTGACGAGTAAACGATTTCTTCATACAATTTCACCAAAAACTCCTTTTTGCACATGTTTGTTCCATTTATATTATTAAGATTCAAATCCCTTACTTTACTTAAAAGATATAGCATCTCATCCCACTGAATTAACTAGTTGTTGTAGGGGTAAACATTTGATCGAGTCAAAAAATTTTGAGTTATTTGAGTTGACGAGTTACTTTTACAACTTGAATTTAACTTGAAATTTTTTTCGAGTCGAGTTTAAGAAATTTGAGTCGAGTTATTCGAGTTTCTATGTTAATTTTATTATAATTATTTGTAGTATTATGGTAAGGATTGATTTCAATTTTTCGACTTTCTCTAACCATATAAGATATATATTTAATATTCTTTTCAAATTATAATATTACTTAATATATCAAATACAATCTAAAATTATAATTATAAGATTTATTCACAATATTATATTTTTTATTTTGAAGGTAAAATATTGATGAGAGTATAAAAGAGTCAATGAATTGATGGGAAGAAAGAATTTGTTCTCCAAGTTCCACGATCATTACATTTTAGTCGCTTCCTTAATCTTTATGAATTATTTGCATATTTAAACCCTGTTACTTTAGTTTCTTTCAATTTACTCTTTAATTCAAATGCATTACTACTTATTTGGCCACTGTTTTTACTGTTTATTTATTTTATGTCCCTAAACTATTAATGTCATGTTTTTGAGTTCTTTATTTGAAGTATTTTATAATGTAGTCCTTTATTAGTATTTATTTTTATATTATTTGTCATATTTGTATATTATAATATTATATTTTTATATAGTTTAATATCATAGTACAGTACGATTATTGTATTATAATATATATATCATGTGTCAATGATTGACAAAATATTTATTCACCCATATTTTATTATGTTATTTATTTTTGCATGAATATCAATGTATTTTAGAATTATTTTACTCTACTATTTTTTAAGAATATTCATCGTAGAGTGGGCGTGAAAAGTACAACTTACTAGAAGTAGTACGATTCGATACGATACTCAAACAAAAAGTGAGCTTGAAATAAATCGAGTCCATTTTTATGCAATTTTGTGAAACAAAATAAATTAATCAATTTTAATATAAAGGATCATATTTTAATTTTTACTCGAATTTGTAATTTCCACTGTAACGATAATGTATAAGCGATTAGGTATCAATTTTAGACGTTGTGGGGTGTTAATCATTCCCCACGCGTAATCGACTCCCGTGCCATTAAAAATGAATTTCTGGTAACACGAAGACCCAATTTTTGTCTTTAAAATATTTTTTCTCAAAATTGTTTTGAAGGACGCATTTAATATTCCACCAACCTAACCCAAAGGTAGATAGCGACTCCAAATTCAAATCGAACCAATTTCCCCAAAATAAAGGCGTATTCATTTTAAACATTTTCATAAAAAAAATTAATGGGAAGAAAAATGAATGAGAGTATAAAAAAGTCAAGCAATTGATGGGAAGAAAGAATTTGCAAACAATTGTAGTCAAAAGATCAAATTGAATAAAATGCAATGTTAAGGGTTTAAATAAAAAAGAGTACATTTTTAGTAAAAAAAAATAAGAATTGAATTTACATAGGTATTTTATAGTGGTATATGAGCACGTGGTTCAAATTTGATAAAAAAAAAGACTTAAAATAAAGAATGAATTGAATAAATAAGAAAATTATAAAAAACTAAATGACTTAGCTGAAAAATAGAAAACTTGTTATCGAAAGAGGAATTGATATTTATAATTTTTAAAAATTGACTTTTAAAAGTGGTGTAGAAACGCTTTAAAAAATATAAAATTATAGTTTTAATGTGGCCGGAGGCGGATTCCTCGTGATCAGAGAGAGTTGCCGAATCCATGGAGCAACTGGGAAGTTGCAAAAGAATGTTTCACAACCAAAGATAAGGTCTTCTTCAGCCGTCCAAAATCCTTGGCCATAAAGCGAGCGCCGCGAACGGAGGCTCAACGGAGACATCGAAGGGGACCGAGATTTCATGGATGTCATGTTGTCTATCATGGATGAAAGCAACGTTCCATCTCAAGAGGCTGATGTTACCATTAAATCAACTTGCCTGGTATGTTATTGTTAAGTAGAATCATGCAAGTTATGCATCATCAGAAGACAGATAACCTTATCAGACAATTGTGATTGCAGAGTCTTGTCTTGGGTGGCATCGATACCAATGTCGTTACGCTTACATGGGCAGTCTCCCTGTTATTGAATAACCGCGACGTGCTAAAGAAGGCCCGAGATGAACTCGACATCCATCTCGGGAAAGAACTACAAGTGGAAGAGTCAGACATAAGCAACTTGGTATACCTGCAAGCCATAATCAAGGAAACAATGCGATTATACCCGGAAGCACCTCTGTCGGTACCGAGAGAAGACATAAAGGACTGCACAATAGCCGGCTTCTACGTTCCGGAAGGCACTCGACTTTTCGTTAACCTCTGGAAGTTGCAGCGTGACCCCAGCATTTGGCATAAGCCATTAGATTTCATACCGGAGAGGTTCCTCAGTGGCCATGCTAACATGGATGTGAGGGGTTAAAATTTTGAGCTACATTTGGTCGTGGTAGAAGGATTTGTCCTGGTATGACCTTTGCGCTTCGGTTCCAGCATTTAGTTCGTCGGTTTAACGGAGCTTTTGAGGAAATCTTGAAACTAGGGAAACCACCGTTTCTTTTGATCAACCAGGGATCGACGACGATTTCTTCCAGCAGCGAATTTAACCGTCTTGGTGACCGGTGAATATCCAATCACCCAAGACGATTATAGACTTGACCAGCCCACTTTTCGCTTTGAAACCAGAAAACTCCTTAAGAGTCTTCTACACACGGATGTTCTTGCTATCGGTGCCGGTGAACAACATATCACCGGCAGCGGCCAACGAGTAAATATGGCCATTTTCTTTCACGATGGACCCCATTAGTCCAGTTTCGCGAAAATCGTTTTCAACGGCACTCGTAGTGAAGTTCCATGGTGACATGTCAGGCGAACCCTCGCCGCCGTGCTGGAGTGTTCATCTTCATCTTCCTCGCCGCACAACCACCGTTGTTTATCGCGAATAATGAGCTCAGATTGTTTGGTCGGCCATGGAGCCTGGTCTGCTGCTCCATAAACATCGTTCCACCTTCATCAGTTCTCATTTTGATCACAGAAACTGAGTATTTTGATGAGAAAAACTGGAATATGGAATGCCAAAGTTGAATGCAAATTTCCGGGGAGAGGTTATATATAGATGGAAGATTAAAGAGTAAAGTACACAAAGGTCCCTCGATTATAAGATACTACTTTATTGAGTTTTTTTACTATTAAAAGTGACAAAATGGTCCCCTAATTATAGGGAGTTGCTTTGTTGAGCCATTCAACTATTAAAAGTTACAAAATGATCATTATGTTTCAAACTCATCATTTTATGTTTAAAAATTAACGGTCGTCTAAGTTGAACGTTAATATGTTTACTTAGATATGTTATTCATTTGAGATTATGATATCAGATTTTATCATATCTCAGTCAGCAGGTTAAAGTATAGCTCAGACTGCCGTCAAAATTTTAATGAAAAATAATGAGTTTGGAATATAAAGAATATACATGTGATTATTTTGTAACTTTTAATAGTTGATGGACTCAACAAAGCAACTCCCTATAGTTGGGAGACTATTTTGTAATTTTTAATAGTTAAAGGACTTAATAAAATATTTTTCATATAGTTGTGGTCGTGGGATCGAGTCTCACGGTGGGCAATTCATAATTCTGATTGCCGGAGGTCTTCCACGGAAACTGCTCTCAACCTGACGTTGGGGGCAGCTACTACCTTACCTCTCCTCACCCCATTACATATGGGAATATGGTCATGTACTTAAAAGATTAATTCTCCCACGCTTTAGTTAATAAATTTTTGTAAAAAGGTATATGTTCATGTACTTTCGAAAAAAAATCAATACAATAATCATATTATTTTCTCTCTTAATATGACATTCCAACTTAGAAAATAAACGTAATGTGGCCCTTTGACCAATTTTTTTTGTGGTTGACCGTTACAGTGCTGATGTGACAATCCACGATGCTAGCATGACAGTCTAGGGTGACAGATTAACGCGACAAATGACATGATAGATTGACTAAATTGGTAGCTCAAACATAGCAGATGGACTACCATGTCAGCACTATGTATCATCATGTTAGCACCATGAACTGACATGCTAGTATTGTAACGGTCAATAATGAAAAATATCAGTCAAAAGACTACATTGAGTTTATTTTCTGAGTTGAAGGATCACATTAAGAAAAAATAATACAATGGTTACATTGATTTTTTTTTCAAAAATATAAGGATGTGCGATGCCTTTTTACCTTTTTTTAGAGAAAATAATCTCAGTGACAAAAAATGCCTTATAATATACGATTTTAACCAACTTTTTTTGGATTTGCCAAAATGACCAACTAAATCGCAATGTGATCGATAATGCGCAACGCGATCTCCGGTATCGCAAATCAGTTTCCAGATTCGCAACGCGATTCTGACTATCGCATTGCGATTTTCCAAATTCGCGTTGCGATTTTCCGACTATCGCAATGCGAATATGTAAATCGCAATGCGAGTATGACTATTGCAACGCGAATATGTAAATCGCAATGCGATTATGACTATCGCAATGCGATTCTGACTATTACAACGCGATTCTGACTGTCACAACACTGAATTTCAAATTCGCAACAGATTTTAGTTTCGCAACACAAATGTTTTGGGTATATAACTACGCAGCAGAAGTAACTCATAACCTATATCCCTAAATTACAACTCATTCCATCTCCATCTATCACTATCTCCGGCGACATCCGTTCTTATATCCAACGACATCCTTCCCCATCCGGCAACAGGTTTTAGTTTCGCAGCTCGTTTGTTTAGTAAATTAATTTACAATAATGAAATCATTTAATGTTGATCATGTTTGGATAGATTTGTGTTTTGGAGGTTCATGGGAGAATGTTCATGGTGTTTTACAATATATGCCTTTACCTATGAATCTTCAACTAAAACTGTCATTAAAAAAGTTAACTTATGAAACTCTAATGTTACGTGTTGCAAATAAATTAAATTTAGAGCCCTTAAGTGGATTTAGGCTATCTTATCAGAGAAAATGTAAAGTTTATTTGTTAACCGACAATGAAGATGTTGAACGATTCATTGCTTACATTAGTGTTTCGCAAGATGATGTTACATTGTATATTGTTGAACCTAGAAGTAGTGAAGTTGGGTCAGTAGCGGGTAGTAATCAACTAAGTTTTTCAACCCAGTTTATGGTGCTCAAAATTTAATGGTTCCACCACAATTTCATCACCAAGCAAATTTTGTTTCACCACATTTCCAATACCAAACACAATCTCAAAACCCACAACCTTTCCCTAATCCAAATCCCAATCAACTTTCAGCACCAAATTTCGGTTTTCGTATTAACCAGTTAGAAATTGTGAGTACTAGTCGGTATTCGAAATTTGATCTTGGTCAATACCCGGACTTTGATCTTGGTCAATACTTGGATTTTGATGATGTTTTAGAAGAAGAAACAAACCCTGCGTGTAATGATTTTGATATTGATCAATACCCGAATTTTGATGATGAAACAGCCGCTGTCGAGGAAGATGTTGCTGATGATAATGAGGAGGAAGTTACGACTGTGAATGAACATGTTGAACATCCATTCTGTAATTCATATAACCCTGAAGAAGAAAAAGAAGAAGAAGAAATCCCCAAAGAAAAGTCCCCGAAGAAAATGCCACGGGAGTATAACTGGAATATGCCAGAATTACTTCAGATACCGGAAGAAGAGTTGGTAAAAATAGCAGTTGATTGTTACATAAAAATCATTCGTATCAAGAAAGATGATTGTTTTGATACAAAGGAAGACTTGAAGATAGCTTTGTATACGAAATGTGTGGAAGATGGCTATCAACTAAAAGTTAACAAATCAAGAAAAGATCGTTTCGAAACAAGGTGTATGATTGACAAAAACTATACGTGGCGTATGATTGCAAAGAGGATAAAAGATTGCGAAATGTTTCAAGTTAGGACTTTTATTGATAAACATACATGTTCAAGAACCCAAGTTTTTCCTCACCATAGATAGGCAAACAAAAAGGTTTTGGGTGGTTTTCTGGCTGAGTTAATGTTTTTGAATGGCAGGGTATATCGGGGACATAAAATTATGACTGACATGAATGCTCGGTTCAAGATTAGTATCTCATATTCTCAAGCTTGGAGAGCCAAATGTTATGCCTTGGAATTGTTGAGGGGGTCGCCAGAAGCATCGTTTGCCCAACTGCCGGCTTATTGTCACAATTTAAAGCTGAAAAATCATGGGTCGGTAACTCATATCAAAACAGATAGAGATGGACGCTTTGAGTTGCTGTTTATCGCCATTGGTGATGCGGTTAGTAAATCAATATAATTTTGTTGACTCATTTTTGTTAGTTACATGCATATCACATTTAAATGATTATATTTCTTGTGTATATGATTTTGTAGATTCGTTCGTTTATTACTTGCATGCGCCCAGTTATTATAGTTGACGGAGCACATTTAAAAGGTCGATACCTTGGAGTAAACTTATTAGTAGTAGCCATGGATGCTAACAATGGGATACTGCCAATAGCTTACGGGGTTGGCAAATCTGAAACCTCTGATTCATGGATATGGTTTATGGGGCATCTTAGGGATTACATAGGTCCTATTAGCAATCTGACAATCATATCTGATAGGGCAAACTCAATTGACAACGCTGTTAGAAGGTGTTTCCCATATGCTTTTCATGGACTTTGTGGTGTTCATTTATATAGAAATCTAAAATCAAGGCCTACTGGTATAAAAAATCACAAATGGACATACTGGAAGGCTGTAAAAGCTTATTGGGAAGTGGATTTTAATAAGCATATAAATTGTTTAAGACGTGTTTTGCCTCAGTGTGCTCAAACACTAGAAGATGTCGGGTTTGAAAGATGGTCAAGATTACATCAACTTGGAGCAAGATATGGTTTCATGACGTCTAATAGTGCAGAATCAATCAACGCTCTAAGTCGTCATTCCCAGAAATTACCCATTACTATGTTAATAGAGTTTTTTCGAGCCTCTATTCAACAGTGGTACTACAAGAAAAGAAACCATGCAGGTATTATTTCTTTAAATTCGTAACTTATCATATATTTTACTAAGTATTATTTATTTAAATTTACAGGAACATTGGAACATCGTGTTACACCATGGACTGAAAAAAAGATAACGAACCGTGTTGTGAAGTCAACGTCATGGAGAGTTGAACCATGTTCAAACACTTTGTTTGAAGTACTGGATAATAACTTAAATGGGCTTGTCGATCTAAATGCAAAGCTGTGTAGTTGTATGAAATGGCAAACATCTGGTTATCCGTGTGGCCATGTTATAAAAGTTGCTCTTCATCTAAACCAAGATGATTCAAGCGCATATGCTATGGATTGCTACACTACAGAAGTATATCGACAGACTTATGCCGAGATTATCTACCCTATTCCACATCCTTCTGAGTGAGACATACCAGATGACTTACAAACAGTTTTGCCACCAGCCATGGACAGAAGGGTACCTGGCCGACCAAAAAGTCACGATCGTATACCGTCTAAGGGTAAAGAGAAGAAGAGATTGACATGTAGTCGGTGCAAGGAAAGTGGTCATACAAGGTTGACATGTGGATCACCAGTGCCATCACAATCATCTTTTCCTCTACCAAAATATGGATCATCATCAAAATCCAAAGCTCATATGGTGTCAAGCAAAAGGAAATCAAAATCGCAATCAAAATCAAAATCCCAATCACAACCGGCTTCACCTTTTGGGACTATTAACTTAGGTGATTTTTAAATGCAAACGTTGTATTATGTGTATTTTATGTGTAAACTTTTAACATTTTCAGTTAGGCCCATGTATATTAGTAACTTGAGTTTGAACATTGCTATGATTTGTTCAATTGTTATCACTTATTACACATTCATTTGACTATCGCAACGTGAATATGACTATCGCAACGCGAATATGACTATTGCAACGGGATAATCGCAATGCGAAAATGACTATCGCAACGCGAAAATGACTATCGCAACGGGATAATCGCAATGCGAAAATGACTATCGCAACATAAAAATGACTATCGCAACGCGAATTTGACTATCGCAACTCGAAATGACTATCGCAATGCGAATTTGATTATCGCAACGGGAATTTGACTATCGCAACGAGAAAATCGCAAAGTGTATTAGACTATCGCAACGCGAATATGATGCAGATTGAAATAAACAAATCAACTTTTACATTTCAATCAATTAAACAAGCACAAATAAGAATTATTTACACATCAATAATCAACTTTTAATCAATTAAACAAGCACAAATAAGAATTATTTACACATCAATTAAACAAATAAGAATTATTTACACATCAATTAAACAAATCAACTCTTATTATATTATTTTTCTCATCAATTAAACAAGTCAGACTTTTAAGAATCAATTACAATAAAAAAAGTGTACCCCAGACAGTTGTTTATGCACATCAATTTCACGCAGCTCACTTCAGGATTAACCTGCAGAAACCAAACATTTGCTCAAATAACACTTTCTACACATCTAAAACCAACAAAAAGAAAATTATTATTGAATTCTAGGTACTTAACAACACTTGCATTTGACTTACAAATTGTTTATGGACACTTTCATAATGCGGATGCAGGTAGGCAGCGTCTCGAATATATCGCTCTAGCCATAAAATGCCGAAACCACAAGCCTACTGTACCTCTATCTCTATTGGTGAGAGGTAGAAACTGTGTACTTCCTGTCGTCAAACGCTCCAAGCACATGCATACGAGAGGATCACAATCCCCTCTGGCTTCCGGCGTTTGTTGTGGCGCGGTCTCGTCTCTGATAACTGTAACATTGAACTTTTTTGGCTTCTTGTTTCCAGAATAAGTCCAATAATTAATTGCATCCAAGAATTTAGCCAAATGAGAGCTCCATCCCTTAATAATATCTCTCAAATCAGACAATGATATGTAATTTATCATGTTGTCATATACTATTGTCTTCAGGGATGGGAGCTGAAGCTCGACGAGAAGCCAATGAGTACGTTCCAAAACAGGGATAAACACTTGCAATCATAAGTAATAATTCAAATTGCGCACTTATTTATGAACACCTTTAAAATATTTAAACAAAATAAATACTAACCTTATCGACCTCCCACCATGCAGGATAAAGTTTAGCTTGTCCATTAGCCAACACATATGATTCCTGTCGTTGATTCTTCAAGTGAACTACGTGAAAAGACGTCGGCATAATTGTATATCGCGTATTTTTTTTTCTTCAAAGCCCTTACTATTAGAAGACGTGACACCCATGCATCAATATGCTGTTTTACAAAAAAAGACATATATTAGTGAATTACATAAATTTAAAAAAAAATTAATCAAAATGAAATATAAAAAAAAATATAAGACTTACCCCCCATCGAAATAGCCATTGTCTTCAACCCCTAATAACACACCCCACCAAGACCGTTCAATCAACAAATGCATATCATCGTTGAGTTTGTATATGTCAGCGTAACACCCTTGGCTCCGCTCATGTAGATAAAAATCAACTGCGGTCTTAGCCCAAAGGGTATTATCCAGAATTGTTTCCGGTAGTTGTTTCTTCTCCAGTTCATCTGCCGGAATGGTATTGGCCGGTAACTTATACGAAAGCCAACAGTCATCCATCATGTCCGGCACGTGAGGGGGTTTCTCAATAATTCCATATATTATGCCGTGTGAATCGGGCTCTAGAATGTTGGGAGGGACCTCTTCAACGATGACAGTGGCCTCTTGAACGGTGGGAGGGGACTCTTGAGGGATGATAGGGGCCTCTTGAACGATAGGGGAGGCCTCTTGAACGATGACAGGTGAGTCGGGCTTTTTTTTACGGATTCTTCGCACTATTAGGGTGAATGGAGACTTAATGGCACGTGCACACCGTCTGATGCGTGAACTCCATCTGGCAAGAAAAACCCGACGTAGAGCATCCACCTTAGCGGGCCGCTAAAAATAAATTAATACATAAATCAGTAAATAAACAGACATGATATTAAACAGTGAAAACAAAGACAAATATATTTCAAACTTGCACGGTATTCACCTAAGTCATTATTCTATCATTGTTCATAAAATGCATCAGATAACATTCCAGAAGTAATCACTTATATAAACATTTAAAAGGACAACATATAGGTTTAGTTCAGGTTCAATGACAACATAAAGAGTAGTAGTTTATTCTTGAAACTTAAATTTTCAACACTGTGAAGTTAGTATTTGTCTTTGTCTTTTGGTTGAAATAATGCAATTCAATCAAGTTTCAATTTGCAGAAGAAGAATAGAATCTGAAACTTAAAATCGCAACACGAATGACTATCGCAACGCGAAAATGACTATCACAACGCGAAAATGACTATCGCAACGCGAAAATGACTATCGCAACGAGAGAATCACAATGCGATTTTCATTTTGCATTGCGATTATTTCGTTGCGATAGTCAAATTCGCGTTGCGAAAGTAAACTATTCTTCTTCTGCAAATTGAAACTTGAATGGATTGCATTACTTCAACCAAAAGACAACCAAAAACAAATACTAACTTCACAGGGTTAAAGAATAAACAGTTTAGCAGTATTGGCAGCAACCGAATGAATTTACTAAGAAATCTAAGTGAAATGGTTAATCTAAGTGAAATTACGAGTAAATTTATCATCAAGTTAAATATGAAAAATATTAAACTTACCTCATTGCATAAAGTATGAACCTCATTCTGCAACGATGCTACCATCTCACGTAGAGCGGCTACCTCACCACGTAAAGTAGACACCTCAACACGCCATGCACCATTGTCATCGCGTAAAGTACCGACCTCCTCACGCAAGGCATTGACCTCATCACGTAACTCCCCTAACTCATCCCGTGGAGGTGGAGGTGGAGAACAAGGAGATAAACGTCGTGGCATCTTTGTCGGTCGCCTATCATGAGGTGATGGTGGAGAAGAGGCTCGATGATGTGACAGAATAGGTGATGGCTCTCGTTGTGGAGGTATATAGTCGGGTCGATCAGGTGATGGCTCTGGGTGAGGTGATGGCTCTCGAAGTGGAGGCTGCTCATCATCCGTGCCATCAAAAAAACGCTTACTAGCTTGCCACCAATCAGTGGAAAGCTCAACTTCCGTGGATGTCAGCCTCTGTAATGGAGTGTTGGACTCCTAACAATATAAAAGCTCAAACAAAGTTAAACGTGTACTAGTAATAACTTGTTTATAAACATATGTTAGTATTTGTGTTAACTTACATTATTTATTGTCGTATACGGCAGTAAATCTTCCCATTGCTGCAAGGTCCGTTTCCTCTTCCAGGAAATAGCCCTAGGAATATCATTAGTAGTTTTTAATGCATATGTCTGCATGGCGAGAAAGGCCTCAAATATCCAAATCTACAAACAATATAATAACAAACATTAGTAATTGTTAAATAATAATTAATTATAATTTTGGAAACATTATATAAAAATTCTTACCTTAAAGGCCCAAATAAAGCCTGACAAAGTGTATTTGGAACCATCGCCACGCAAACTTTTTCGATCATCAAAGGCAGACGACAACTTATTCCATGTAGCTTTCCATAGATACGAACCCCACGGAAACATGTTTCATGCATTTAGGTCCTCTACCAATTTAATTAGATCATTAGGAATAGGTTGTCTGGCCTCTCTGCCTAAAAAGCCGGCATGCAAAAGTATTAGAAGGCATACTCGGACAACATCGACGTCATCCATCCGAGTAAAACCATCTTTCTTATTCAATAATCTCGTCAAGTCTTCCACGTGTAAATTCGGCTTCTCCATTGACAGCTCAGGAAAAACTCGGGATAACCATGATAGACGGGTAATATGTCTAGTGTACCGACCTACATCATCGTGTCCGAAGCGTAGACCGGTGATTAAGCAAAACTCATCCCGCCCAAAACACGTATACGCCGGTGGAAAATCAAACCATATCTCTTCATCACGACGCTGTATAGTCTCTGGTAGATCGCTAGTCATGGTTTGAAGAAACAGATGGGTCAATATAGCATCTCCACCCGGATGTTGTACTTTCAGCCATGGCCCGAAGCAAGTATCCTCAAATATTTTTCTTTGTGCAGGTGAAAGCTTCGACGCAATTGTTTTGGCCAGGCTTAATTTATTTCTTAAGGTCAATTGAGCCGAATAAAAGTTCTACAAAAACAATAAACATACCAAGTTAAATATACCAAAATCTACACTGTGAAGATATACCAAGAACAATAAACATAAAGAGTAGTAGTTTATTCTTCAAACTTAAATTTGCAACACTGTGAATTTAGTATTTGTCTTTGTTTTTTTGTTGAAGTAATGCAATTCATTCAAGTTTCAATTTGCAGAAGAAGAATAGTTTCTGAAACTTAAAATCGCAACACGAAAATGACTATCGCAACGCGAATTTGACTATCGCAACGCGAAATGAAAATCGCAACGCGAAACTAAAATCGCATTGCGATTCTGTCGTTGCGATTTTCATTTCGCGTTGCGATTCTCGGTTTCAAATACTAAAATTGAAACTTGAATGGATTGCATTACTTTAACCAAAAGACAAAACAAAGATAAATATTAAATTCACAGGGTTTAAAGACTAAACAGTTTAGCAGTATTGGCAGCAATCAAATGAATTTAATAAGCAATCTAAATGAAATGGTTAATCTATTATTGAAATTACCAGTAAACTTATCATCAATTTCAATATGCAAAACCTAATAATAATGTAAAAATTTCAAAATAAAAATAATTAAAAAAACTAACCATCGGTGGTTAATTTGGTTGATTTTCCATTTCTGATCGTGAATGATTGTGAGGGTGGCTCTGAGAGATAGAGATAGACGGATTTCGCCGGAGATGGGGACTGATTTCGTCGGAGATGGGGACGTATATCGCCTTAGAGAGTGAGAGATGGAGATGAGACTGAGTTGTGATTTAGTGTTTTAGGTTATGAGTTGCGATTACGGGATATACTGTGGACGGTTCAGTGTTCCGATATATTAATATTCGTGTTTGGAATTTGAAAAAAATACACGTTGTGATAATAATGGCGCTTTGAAAATCGCATTGCGATAGTCAGCATCGCGTTACGATAGTCAGAAATCGCGTTGCGATAGTCAAAATCTCGTTGCGATAGTGAGAATCGCTTTGCGATAGTCATACTCGCATTGCGATTTACATATTCACACTGTGATAGTCAGAAAATCGCAACGCGAATTTAGAAAATCGCAATGCGATAATCAGAATCGCGTTGCGAATCTGGAAACTAATTTGCGATACCGGAGATCGCGTTGCGAATTATCGATCGCATTGCGAATTATCGATCGCATTGCGATTTAGTTGGTCATTTTGGCAAATCCAAAAAAATTGATTTAAATCGTATATTATAAGGCATTTTTGGTCACTGCGGTTATTTTCTCTTTTTTTTTATCCATCACATTATCAGCCCAGATTTACCGAATTAATCCGAATATACACGTGGATATAAAATAAAAGAAAACTTGGAGGGCAAAAGAGTCATGTGCCACATGGCTTCCTCTATATAGCATTAAACCCTATAGCGGCTAGGGTTTAAGCTTCTACCTCCATCGACCCAGACTCTAAATCAAAAAGCACAGCACAACCCAAAACAGAAGCAGCGATGTTCCCAGGAATGTTTATGCGCAAACCCGACAAGGCGGCGGCCTTGAAGCAGCTGAAGGCGCACGTGGCTATGTTTGGGGTCTGGGTAGCCGTGGTTCGTGTCACCCCTTACGTTCTCCATTACCTCTCCGATGAAAAAGATGAGCTCAAGCTCGAGTTCTAGACTCAGGTAATTTAAAGGCTTCGACTCAGCCCAATTTTGGGGTCTGGGTATTGTTTTCTATCTGGGTTTTTACTGCTACGAATTGTTACTATCTGGGTTAAATACCAATTTTTGTGTTTGTCTAAGATAGGTTTTGTATGCTTAATACATGTTTATGGAGATAATCTGGGTGATGGCAAATGGAAGGAGATGTTTTGGTATGGGTATCTTTATGGCATTTTGTTTGTCCATTGGAACAGCCATTGAACTAGGATGAACATTTGGAGGGGCCAAAAATCTTAACTTTGAAAGAGCAAGGACCTATTAAGTATTTAAACCTAAACATTGAACTGAGACTCTGAGAGGGACCTAAATTGCTATTCCCAAATCCCAAACTTTATGTGGTTTGGTCCCTTTATAGGAAGCTAGACCAGGATGCATTGTCCTATAGATGGAGTATGATTGCCCTCAAAAGGCAGTTTCAGTTCCCTCATTGTCATTTTTGTTTATTATTTGGAGTATATTCATTGGCTTGGGGTACATCGATCTGTTTAATTTCCTTAAAAGTTGGTATTATCGTCTCGTTACTAGTCGAGTGTGTTACAATAGCTACGAAATCCATTCTTTGTATCCATTTACATAAGTGTGCTTGAGTGAGTGCCTTTCCCGTGCCAAATAGTATGACAACTGGTTATTAAGTAAACCTGTATAGCTGTAAATGAATCCCCATTTTCATTTCGTTTGTCCCGAATGATATTGTTATCGAAATTAGTTGCTTCGTGTCCAGTTGTTTATGATTACATGCCTGCATCGATGACAACTTATATGGTGCCAATCAAAACAGAATTCTGATCGTGGCATAAGATGATCTGTCAAGTGCACCTAAAATCAGTGCCTTTCGATTTGAATTTAGTGGTTGGGAAAACCGATTTCAGCCACACTTGACTTATCTTTTAGATGATGAAGTATTGTTAATGCCCTTAGCTTGTGTCCCTCGTCGTTTTGTATAGTTTGTTGCTGATTTCCCCCCGGTTTATGGTGCAGTGGGTCTACAAGGAGAGAACTTGATTAGAACATAAAGGAGTATGCAAGTTACGGGTTCGTTCTTGCTTTAGTACGAGGCCGAAGTGCAATCACAATAGGTTTTTTTTGTTCTTGCCTGTTAGTCTTATATTGAAGAAAAGAAACTTGACATATATACTTGAATATGCATTTATCTGATCATCTGATAGTATTTCGGTTTTGATTATTGGTTAATCCACGTCTGTTTAGATCCGTTTATATATTTTCATTTGTCGATAGTTTTGTTTAAATCCTCTCGAAAAAAAATCCGGCCCTTGAACATGCCTACTATCTTCATTGAACACAGAAAAACCCAGAAACAATCAGCAATAACTATGTTATCACCAGAGCCTTAAATCGTTGAAACTTGAAACCTAATCGAACCCAATCTAAGAACCACTTTAAGCTTGAGAGCAGGCCACCATTTCCGCCTTGATGGCCACAACCAAACGATCATATGCCTCACCCCATGCATTATTCTTCTTGGCCGACCACATTTCCGGAACCGCTTCCTTTATGGTCTCCGACAAAGAGAACTTCGTCACCTCAAAATGTTCGTCTACTACACCGTATTTGAAGTGGGTGCCCCCAGCTTCTTCAAAGTCGTCTCCCTCACTGTAACTCTGCCGGCTTTACGGAGTTGGACTGCGGACTCGCATGTCTGCAACGTCGACACGCTCGTAACAATAATTTAATCGTTCTACTTATGATTTCACTAATTGGTCCGGTACTTACCATGACAAAGACAGACATGGCATGGGGCTTGAGCTTTGTGTTTTGCTCCAATGGAACATCCGAGATCTCATGAATGAAAACAGCTTCTTGCCTGAGGGTGCAATCTCAAAAATCCTGCACCGCTCATTCAAAATCTTAATTAAAAACAAAAGGCATAACGTTAAAAAAATAAACAAAATGGTAATTTTTGTCCTTGTAATATATTCAACTTATCACTTTTGCTTATATCGTATTTTCACATCAATTCAATCCTCGAAGTTGTTCAATTGCATCATTCTACCCCTATCTTAAAACCTTAAATTATAAATCTTAAACTATAACCCCATAAACCCTAAGTCTTAACTTAAGGCTTATAACATAGGATTTTAAGTAGGAATAAGGTATAAAATGATGCAATTAAATAACTTTGAGGATTAAATTGATGTAAACATACAATAGGGGTAAAAATGATAAATTGAGCATACTACAAGAACAAAGATGACCCTTAAGTCTTTAAAAAAAATTAGCATCTAATACTTTTTAAGACAAAAAGGCTATGTTTGATTAAATAATTACTTTCACCTTTTTTTTCTTTTTGGATTATTTTGGTTTATACATTCTATTTTAGAGTAAATTACAAATTTAGTACATAAACTATCAATTTTGACATGTTTTAGTATCAAAATTTTTAATTTTTTTCAAAATTATACCCAACGCTTAGTTTTCATTTCATTTTAATATTCCGCTGTTAAAAACTTAATGTGTTTAGTACCAAAACTATCAGTTTTTGTATGCTTTAGTACATAAATTTTCATTTTGTTCAAAACTCAACGTTAAATTTTGAATATGGTACTAAAATGAAACAAAAACTAAATTTTTTTAATGACGGGCTAAAATGAAACATGATCTCTACATTTTATTTTAGGGCAAATTACACATTTAATACATATACTATCAATTTTGGCTTGTTTTAGTATCTAAATTTCTTTTTTATTCAAAACTCAACGTTAAATTTTGAACGGGATACTAAAATGAAAAAAAAGTTTTTAATGACGGGAGCTAAAATAAAACATACTCTCTATATTTTATTTTAGGGTAAATTACACATTTAATACTTAAACTATCGATTTTGGTCTGTTTTAATTCCTAAACTTTGAATTTTTCAAAATCATATCTAACGTTTAGTTTTTATTTTATTTAGTACCAACTGTTAAAAACTTATGTATTTAGTACTTAAACTAACTCTTTTGGTCCGTTTTGTACTAAACTTTCATTTTGTTCAAAACTCAATGTTAAATTTTGAACGAGATATTAAAATGAAAAAAAAAGTTTTTAATGACGGCTGTTAAAATGAAACATACTCTCTACATTTTATTTTAGGGTAAATTAAACATTTAATACCTAAACTATCATTTTTAGCCTGTTTTAGTATAAAAACTTCCAATTTTTTTAAAGTTATATTTAATTTTCATTTCATTTTAGTACCCTCTGTTAAAAACTTAATGTGTTTAGTACCTAAGCTATCAATTTTGGTATGTTTTAATACATAATTTTCATTTTGTTCAAAACTCAACGTTAAATTTTGAATAGTGTACTAAAATGAAACAAAAACTAAAACGTTTAACGACGGGTGCTAAAATGAAATATACTCTCTAGATTTTATTTTAGGGAAAATTACACATTTAATACCTAAACTATCGATTTTGGCTTGTTTTAGTACCTAAACTTTCATTTTTTTCAAAATCATACCTAATGTTTAGTTTTCATTTCATTTAGCACCCCTCTATTAAAATTTAATGTGTTTAGTACCTAAACTATCAGTTTTAGTCCGTTTTGTACTAAACTTTCATTTTGTTCAAAACTAAACGTTAAATTTTGAACGGAGTATTAAAATGAAACAAAAATTAAAGTTTTTAACGGCATGATACTAAAATGAAACAAAAACTAACGATTTTGAAAAAATTGAAAGATTAGAGACTAAAACTGATAGTTTTGGTACTAAATAACTAAGGATTTTCAGTCATGTAGTCACATTTTTTTTCCAAAACAAAGTATTAAGGGGAGAAAATACAATAAAAAAGGATTAAGGACATTTATGATTATTATACTAAAACAAAAACAAAACAAGTAAAGAAATAATTCAAGAAAAAATGCTTACTTCAAAAAGAACTTAAGACCCAATTCAGCTGAGTTCTTCATCACAGTCCATGATTTGACAACCAGAGCTTCTTGCTCTTCAGTGAATACTTCCCCTTCATAGGCAGCCATTGTTGTTGTTCAAGCACTCTGCAGAAATGTCTGATTTTTCCATAGTTGTGATCTCTGCAGTAATTTATATACCAGTCCCTGTAAAGATAAATATTATCTTTTCAAGCCCCTGAGGAGCCAACTTCTGTTGCAAACCACCATAAGCTATGCCATAGAGTTTCAAAACCAGGGGCCTGCCATTGTTTTGGTAGCTTTGTGTTGATGGCTTTGACAATTAGACACACAAAGTGTTGTCAAATTGGATCATTCATCCAATAAAAAACGTTTTCTAGTGGAAACCACCAACATTATGCAGCCTGCATCATCATCATCAATATCATCCATAGGATTGTCCAATGCAAGCTTGCATTGCATAATCAGAAAAGCTCACCTTGAGTAACAAAGACAATCTCTTCAGATTGTGTTTCGAAACACCGTTGACCAAATATGTCTTCATGAACAAAGCGAAATCGATATTTTTAAAGGGCCTAACTCGAAAATTAAATAAAATGAAGATTGGTATGTACAACATTACATCCATCTCCAGAGAATTGCGTACATTGATCCAGAAAGCTAGCTTTTCCTCATGTTCCATGTAGCGTCAAGTTCTTCCAGCTGATAAACATGTGACCTGTAATGTTGCAGCTTATGTTCAATATCTTGTAACGTTTTGCTGTCCCTGCAAATCCCTCGAACCTTAACCATTTCGATGGTCGGTCAGCTGGATCCCTTCGATTTCGCGATGTTAAAAGGGTTATCGAATTGTAAGTTGAAGGATGAGAATTTCTGACACAGTGGGGTTCTCCACATATCCTCAACTGATGATGAATAAGACATGGGGGAGGAAAAGTTATCATGGTTATTCAAAGGTGGGTCTGCAAGTTCACAATATATGGTTGAAATAGTCCTGATCATCTCCTTGGAAAGCTGGTTCGGTGTTTCGGGAATACGATCGGAAACGAAATGGTCTACCAGGCTGAGTCCATTCGAGGTATTTGTCTGAGCATTCTGGATAATTGAATGAAAGCAAGGAAAATCAGAAACCAGAAGGAATAAACAAATGAATTGACATGGATAAGGATTACCTCCAACATGGACAAAGGTAGAGTGTCAACGCACCTTTTCGTCCTACTAGGATTCAAACTCTTAAAACTAGGATAGAATTTTACTAGGATTCAAACTCATAAAAATATGATAGAGTTCTACTATGATTTAAACTCCTAAAGATATGATCCACAAGTACTATAAATAACCATTGTAACTCACTATTGTAACACACGATTTACAGAAAAAATATAGAGTAAAACACAGAAAATATAAAGGCAAAGATATTGTAAACGATTCGAAAAAGAAATAAAATGTAGCATTTTTTTGATTCGTTCATTTATCGCATGTGCACGTTATTTTTTTGAGATTTGGTTCGAATAACCCAAAACGTGGGTTGCGCCGATGACCAAAAATGGGTGGGGTTTCGAAGTTTCGAACCTAGATCTACCCCGAGGTGTGTTCATTTTTTTATCCACCTAATGCGTAATATCAACGTTAATTGTCTTTCAAATTTGACCCCAATCTTTATTTTTCTTTATATTAATCCTTTTATTTATTGTATAGATATTTTTATTTATTTATTATTTACATTATTGTCATTATATAAATATATATTCGTATGTTTTTTTAAATGATTTTCAATTGATTTTTTACACTATATATTATTATTATATATATACATATATTCTTTATTTATTTATATTCATTTGATTATTTTTAATACTATATTTATTATTTATATATATATATATATATATATATAATGTTTTTTAAATATTTTACTTATAAGCGTATTATTACTATATATATATATATATTGTAATTATCTTTATTTAGTTTTTTTTACTTTATCATTATACGTATATATGTATATTTTTAATAGTTTATTTATAAGCCAATTATCATTATATGTATACTTTTATATTTGGTTTATATATTTATTTATTTTTGTTTTTGGTTTTTTTATTTATATTATATTATATTTTCATATTATTATTATTATTGTTATGATTATTATTTTTCTATTTTACTCATTTATATATATATATTTTAATATTTCATTTATTTATTTATTTATTTATTTTTCCTTTTATTTTTTTTACTTATTTTTATTCTTCATTTTTTCATTTTTTCCCTCTAACACATCTTATGACTTTTTAAGGGTATTTTCGTCAATTAATCAGAGGTAAGTAATTCATGATCAAATTTTACCTTTTAATTTAAAATTACAATTTTCTTAATTAAGACAACTGGAAATTACGTAGTACCGAAAGAGCGGTTCAAGGGTGCTAATCCTTCCTTGACCGTAACCGACTCCCGAGCCCGACATATTTCTGGTAAGACGCAGATCAGGTAAGAAATAGGGTATCCAATCAAGCCATTTATTTTTAAATAAATGATCGGTGACGACTCCCAATCCACATTTTTCAAGTCGAAGCCCAATCCCGGGGCCCAACCGAAATACGGTTGCGACAGCTTGGCGACTCCGCTGGGGATTCTCAAGTGAGTCAGGCTAAGGTAATTTTCTGTTGTCTTTTTAACGAAAATGGTAAGTTTAAATTTTAAGGTAACATTTCGATCCTTATTGCTTACTTTTGATTATATTTTTTCGAGTAAATAGTTGTACTAACCGTTTTCTCAATGATTTCAGCCATTAAAGTCTTTTTTCATCTAAGGCTCTAAACCCGAGCTCTGAACCCGTTTTAAGTGGGGGTGAAAGCGACACATTCGTGTGAATTTATTCACCGCATATGCCTAGCAAGTAACATTCGGGATTTATATACCTTATGTCTTCGTGTGAATTTATTCTCCGCATAGACATAAGGGAATGTGTCCTCTCGAGTTTAATTTAGTCCACACAAGCCTGTGATGAGTTTAGGACTAAGGGTCTGACAAGCCCAAGGGGGCACCAGCAAGGAGAACTCGGGTACCATTTTTTAGCACCTAAACCGGGAGACTTTGAAGAATTAGAGCCTATCCCAAAACCTCATTTCAAACCCTAGGATGCCAGAATTATTTCATGCTTTACTTTTTGTTCAAAGCATATGAACTAGACAAATATGCGGTTAGGATTTTGTTTGAAATTAGCATGCAGGATAGAGATCATGTCCGAGTAGGAATACTAAGCATGTTCGGGTAGATATCATGTGGGGGTAGGATTTTTCATTTTATTATTTTGATTTACCTCACTAATTTTTTTATTTTGTCCTCTTTTATTTTGTTTTCATCATTTGCATCATAACAAGAGGCCATTGATCCCTAAAAAGGTATTTGTTACACAAAATAATCTGAATTAATGGATAAAGGTGTTGTAATACAAGAGATTAAAAACCCCGACGTACGACTATGGTCCGAGAAGACTCAGAAGGAAAAGGGAGACAGTCTTCAAGAAAGCTATGTGTCAGAACTGGTTAGCTACGCCTCTATTAGCCTAAAGCAGAACGACATGCAAGAGCTTCGGGACATCTGGGGCAGTTGGAAGAATGATTGGAAAAAGAAGTTCAGTCAACGATATGGTGACATTGCACTTTTGCTTCATGTTAAGACCGATGAACCCTTAATCAGAGCCTTGGTTGAGTGGATCCACATAAGGAAACTAATGAATGACCACCCTGATGAATGGAAGACTATAGACCTTTTTTTGCACTAGGTATGTATGGTTTGATCATCTTTCCGAAGATTTTGGGATGCATTGATGCAGCCATAGTGGAACTGTTTAAGCAACTTCCGAAACGGGTCAACCCAGCACCAACCATCTTAGCCGAGACCTTTCGGTCTCTCAACCATTACCGAAGAGCTGACAGAGGTAGATTCATTGGATGTGTTCAGCTCCTTCAAGTCTGGATTCACAGCCACTTCTGGAAGAATAATGGGGTTGCCTACCGCCGATTTAGAACTATGTATTCACCTTTGAGAGAGTTCATCACCATGAAATGGCATGAAGGAACTTCAAAAGAGAAGTGGATGAAAGTCTTCACTCATCTATCAAGACCGAGATATTACTTGGAGAGCCCCATGGTTGTTCCTCAGTGACGTTCTTTTCCAATGTGGGGACTCTGACACTATGACCTTACCTGAACTTTGGGATGCAGTTGGGTATGCTCCATTGTTAGCACTTAGACATTATGGGGCACGTCAGTTTGTCCCAGCAACATGCAGACTAGCTAAATCAGAGTTTGAGTATCACGGTGACAGTTATAAGGAGAAGATCAAAGAGATTGTCGATTCATGGAAGAAAGTGTTACGGATGGATATTGTGGCTGCTAAAGACATGCTTACCCCAGACTATTTAGAGTGGTGAAGATTGCGAAAAAATGACAACACCCTGGTGTCAAACTGTGAGGACACACGGACCATGGAGGAGTATCTCAGGCATGTCCCTTCTGGACTTGAGATAGCCAAAATAGAGTTTGAAGCTGTGAACAATGAGCTGGGGAAGAGGATAAAGGAACTTGAGGCTGAGCGCTATCAGTGGAATCTAGATGCCGACTCTCAGAAAGATTGAGCAGACAAACTAGAAAGAGAACAAAAAGAGTCCGTTTAGAGCTCGAAGACTTGAGAAAGGGGTATCAAGATAAAGTCAAGGATAACTCCAAGTCGAAAGTGGCTTTTAAATACTAGAATGAGAGAGCTTGGAAGGAACAGATAAAGACTGCCCAGAGGCGCTTAGCAGGCAGTCAGCATCAAAACCAATAGAATCTGGATGGCTGATCTGGAGAAACAACATGAGAGAGATGACAAAACAATAGCTGAGTTAGAAGCTATTGTAGATAGGTTCAAGAAGCAAGCAAGCAAGCTTTAGATAATGCCCTTCGACGGATGTTTACAGTGGCGTTTCCGTTGGGAACAAGCACAACAAAGGGTGAAGGCCAGAGACGCAGTACAGAAGGTAGCTCGCCATCTATACGGCCTGGCAAGGGAAGCTGGAATGGTCCAACAAGGCATACAACCAGTGACAGATGAAAACAGAATACTTGTCAACCTGCTGGAAGCTGTTCGGGGTCTAGAGGATTTAGTCCGAATGTACCTTTGATTGTTTTTATGTCTCTTACAAGATAAAATATTTTTGTCGAAATAAGGATTATTTATAATAATGGACACTTTTCTGGATCAATGCCTCGAACATTTTATGCATTTTTTTTCATTTTGCGTTGTGCATCTACATTTCATTTTTAAGCATTTTCATAAACATGAAATTTCTTCATGGAGGATTCGATGAAGTGGTTTTAACCACATGACACCACATAGAAGCAAAATTGTAACATCAAAAGAAAACAAAACTGAAAACAATACAGTGGGAGCCTGATCAGCTGATTGTAGGACAAAGCCTGCCAGGATGATCTAAGAAAAGAATTCTCATATCCTAAGGGCTACGATGTTGAAGCTGTTAGCTGTTACCATATAAGAAGCCCCAAACATTCCTCTGAAAACTATAAGGCGCTTGCCGAAGAAGGGGGCATGGCATATACCATTTGCACTTAGAGGATTGTTTTGTTTGAACACGTCTTTGATCTTTCATGTTTGCTTAATCTTTTAAATGATTGAATGATGCTTTCTAAGGTGGAGCAATTGAACAAATTTTAATCTTTAGTTCTTCGAATATTAAATGAATTAATGATTCTTTTAATTCTTCAAGAATTATAGATTTTTGACATATGGAAAGATTAGACCTTTCTTACCCTGTCTCAAACCCCAGAATAAAATACCTTGATTCTTTGCCCAAAACAACTCATGGTCATTACCAAAAGATAAAATTTTGACATTACATCCTTTTGAAATTCTTGAACATTGCCTTTATCTTTTTGATATACTCATACCTTTCTTTGAGTCAATAAGATCACACCACTGTCTTTTTTAGACTAAAAAATAACCTTTCTTACCATTAAAACCCAAGGCATTGAGTTGTTCATTTTAACATGAGCATTCTTCTAAAGAACCAACTTGGAGCATCTCGCGGGGAGCCTGAACATTGAGACATCTGGGAAAAAAAGAAGAAAAATTCATTCGAAATAATTCTATCATGCATTAATTACATTGTTTTCATGTGAATAGAATTAATCTTGAAAATCTATCCCCCTGGGGATACCTCTTCTGTGAAGATTTACATGTATGAAATGATGAATGGCTTTATTTATTTATCCCTTCACAACAGGAGAAAAAATATATCCCTTGTGTCCCCTTTTGAGCCTGTAGTATTTTTCTTCTAATTCAACCCTAACCAAGGATCACCCTCCACACTGGGGCAAGGTGGAAGAAATATGCTCACATGAGCGAAAACATTGATTCAGATAAGATACCAAAAGGTGAACCAAATGCCAAGTGCGAAGATTCAATCAGAACAAAAAGGGAAAAAATAAACAAAAAAGAAGAAAACAAAAGAAAAAAGAAAGAACAAAAATCAAAAAGAAAAAGGGACAAAAAAGCACATGCAAAGATTCCCTGAAAACAAATGACGCATCAAGCTTCAAATTATGAGATTGATCAAGCACAAACATTCCTGAATCACTCAATGACTTCACTCGAAGATCATAGAGCATCAAGAGAGAGACATTTTGAGCAAGACATGATTGAAGGCATCAGAATGAATTGATCATTGGTTCAACACCCTAAAACACTTGTTTGGGCCTATTTATCTTTTTCTTTCATAACCATGAACCCTGGCCTACATTACGTGCCTTAAAAGTCCCTTCTAATCATACATGGATTTCTAAACAGAAGAGACTATCTTCAGATTTCATCCCGCCCATCAGGATTAATCTTTGTTTGCAAAAAAACAATATAATTAATGCATGGTAGAGAAAAATAACAAAGGGGGGTTCAAGACGTAAATCATGAATAATGTCTTGAAACCAAATGAGGGTTCAAGTTAAAAACATGAAAAGGTGGCTCGAATATAAAAATTGTGCAACTGAGGCGGTCACATAAATTCCTTGATACGGCATCACACAACTCGAGTGTGACCACGAAGGTTAGGAGTCAGAGAACATTTCCAGTAGAGGAGCATGCAAGCTACCCCATCAAACCATTGAGCATTAAATGCCAAACCTATGAGCATCAAATGCCAAACCTTTGAGCATCAAATGCCAAACCTTTGACCAAACATAATAACCTGAGATTTGTTTTATCCTTTCCTTACTTAACCATTTCCCAAAGATAGCTTTGATCTTGACACTTGTCAAATAGCTATAATTTATTGAAGGATTAACATTGTAATTAATTCTTTGATATCCGGTGAACTCTAGTTTTATGATTCGTCTCAATTGTAAAACCGTGAAAGGGACAATATTTTCAAAACTTTTAATTAAACATCTTTCAAAACTCTTGATTAAACATCTTTTGAAACTCTTTATTGATATTTTCAGAACTTTGAAAATAAAAGAGAATTAAAAACATTTTTTTTAAAACAAGACAATCTCTCTAGAGTAGATCTTGGTAAATGACATGTGACTTTTAGACACAAAACTCATGCTCAGAATCAATATTGAAGCAAGAAATGAGGAACATTTGGGGCGTCTTTGAAGATTCAACATCAAATATTGGGGCATTTTTGGATTCAACATCCTAATACAAATTATCAGACCTTTTTCAGGAGATAAAATATAATCAATTCATGTTACATGCATCTTATGCATACATTTTAGAGCATCATATTTATCGTTTTCCACATACATAATTTTTTATAGCTTTTAGAGTCAAGTTTCGACTTCAAGACGAAGGATACTCGATTCAAAAGCACCTTTAAAGATTCATGTTGGTTGCTTAACTCAGCAGCAAGAAGCTATACTTTGACCAACTCGACAGATTGAAAGTTTCTCTTGAACTCACAATTTGCTCGAGAATAGATTTCAACTTCACAACGAATGATATCTAGCTCGAAGCCAAACATCCACGATTTCAAATCCACGACAGAGGATATCGTGCTACTCAAGACAACACAAGTTCAACTTCACAACGAAGGGACCGCTGGTTGTCAACAAACAACTTCTCAATTTCAGAGCCAATTTCAACTTCACAACGAAGAATATTGGACTCCAGACAATGCAAGTTCAACTTCACGACGAAGGGACCGCTGGTTGTCAATAAACAATTACCCAATTTCAGAGCCAATTTCAACTTCACAGCGAAGGATATTGGACTCTAGACAACGCAAGTTCAACATCACAACGAATGGACCGCTGGTTGTCAACAAACAACTTCTCAATTTCAGAGCCAATTTCAACTTCACAACGAAGGATATTGGACTCCAGACAACGCAAGTTCAACTTCACGACGAAGGGACCGCTGGTTGTCAATAAACAATTTCCCAATTTCAGAGCCAATTTCAACTTCATAGCAAAGGATATTGGACTTAAGACAACGCAAGTTCAACTTCACGACGAAGGGACAACTGGTTGTCAATAAATAACTTCCCAATTTCAGAGCCAATTTCAACTTCACAGCGAAGGATATTAGACTCCAGACAACGCAAGTTCAACTTCACGACGAAGGGACCGCTAGTTGTCAACAAATAACTTCTCAATTTCAGAGCCAATTTCAACTTTACAACGAAGGATATTTGTAACACCCCCAACCCGTATCCGACCCGAATACGAGTCCGAGGTGTCACATTGACTTTTCAAACATTTATTCGTATAAAATAGTGAGTAATTTAAAAACTTTTATAACATTTAACTTATTCAAAACGTTTACAAAATATATATCAGAGTTCATACAATTTATATCTTTAGACTACACGCCAACTACAGTCTATATACAGTACATATATTTTCTGATCTGACATTTGGTAAGGAGAACTGATCTGTCTTGCTCCGCATTACTCTTTACTCTTCTCGAAACCTACGTGTGAAACAATCACACGCTAAGTCGTTGACTTAGTGAGGCAATAAAACATATAATATAACCATATATCATTTCATATACATAAAAGACATACATATGCAAACACTATCAATAATCCTTTCCACTTGCCATATACTCATCATATAACACATATATCACTATACCCAGAAACACACATATCATCATATAATTCATGTATGTGCATTCATATCATTGAATCATGACATATCAATATGCATGAACCTATTGTATGATAACAATATACAATCAGGTCATGCACACTTGCAACTTACCTTCTTGTATCACTTTCACTTTCATTTGTCTTTCAATTTCATTGCCCATGTATATTATTGAGAATAGAGGTATGTGAATGCATTGAGGTTGTGCACTAATGCTGTCACCACAGCTCGTATCAATTCCCTCATGGGGCACCAAACCTTAGTTCAGTATTCGTCCTGAAGGACCTTTCCAGAGGTTACAAAGAACCCCGGTAACTATCCAGAGGTCATAAAGATCCTCGGCAACTATCTATATGTTCCTTTCAACATAGGTAAACCCTCGACTCTTGGCATGCCAACTATACCTATAGCTCTCGTATCATATACTATGGGCATTTATTTATACATTTCGTATCACTTGTTCTTTCTCTTCTGTCACATACCACATGTATGTGTAACCATATATCTCATATCATCTCACATGTATTATATATACATGTATTCACGTAAATCATTTCATATAATTCATATCACATATATCACATGTGCATATAAGCTTATAGCTTCTTTCACATATACATGTAGTCACATAGCTTTCTTTCATGTAACCATGCATGTCATGTCAAATAACATATATCATATGTTGCATTTTCACTTAAGCATATAAATAATATAACATAGCATCCATCTATTTCTATGTATTAATGCATACATGGTAATCACATAACAATTTAGAAGTTACTTCTTACCATAGTAACTCCATCACTGGCTCATCACAAGCCAATGTTAATTCAATAAAATAAGTACAAAATAAATTGCACTCACCTTAGCTTTGCTTTGATTCGATTCTAATTCCTCAATTGATTCAGAACGGGATCACGTTATAAATCTACATAATCATACATGGATGTATATCAGTATTATAACTAATATAATCTAATGTTTCACTCTTTAGACTAAGAGAAAAGTCAATTTCATCTTTTAATGAAGGTATGCATCGATGCATTACTGATGCATCGGTGCATAAAAGGTATTCGATGTAGTATTATTACTGGGATGCATCGATGCACTCCTTATGCATCGATGCATCAATTGCATTCGATGTTTCATTATTAACGGGATGCATCGATGCACTACTTATGCATCGATGCATGAATTGCATTCGATATATTTATTTTAAAAGAGTGCATCGATGCACTACCAATGCATCGGTGCACATTCAAACAAATTTTTGGGTTTTAACCTTGATGCATCGATGCACTATGAATGTGCATCGATGCACTCTGCCCAGAACCTCTTTTTGAACTCAAAAATCCATTTGTTTTGGATTAAATCCTTCATGTTTAATCCCCTTTTTCACTCTTAACTCTAGTACACATCCTTAAACCAATTTATACTCATTTATTTCATCTTTAACCTTTAAATCCTATCCTTCATATGAAATTCAAGAATTACATCAATAATCCAACATGTTTGAATTCCACTTTTAACACTGCATATATCTTAACTAGATTGATGACAAGTCAAATCCAACTTTAAATTCTACTTATCAACTCTTTTCCATAATTTCATATAAAAACTCATTTTCTTTAATCTCTTATAACTTCTTCATCTTTTGATTATAAGACAACTTAAGCTTTCCTTAAGCTTAGTTATCATCTAATGATCAAAACCTAATCTTTAATTTAACAAATAACCAACAATTTAGAAAACCTTACCTTTGCCCTGCACGTTGGAGAAGAAGAAAGGAAGAAGAAAGAGTTTTCAGAAACTCTTTCCCCAACTCATGTTTATCTCTTAATAAAGAGATAAAAAATATCTTTCATGCTAAATGACCATTTTGCCCTTTAATTCCTTTGATAATTACTAATAACTTTCAGGAAATATTTCCGAACAAATCATTGAACTAATCCATTCTTCTACTTTTAATCACCAAATTTCTGAAACTTTACCATTTAGTCACTAACCCATAGTTTGGGATGTTACAACTCTCCCCTCCGTATAAGAAAATTCGTCCTCGAATTTTCACTGCACATCTTAATAAGAACATATCTTCTAATGTTCTTATGTTGCTTCCCTGACTTATTCTTTCTTGTCATCATCAGAAACTTACTTTTCAATCCTTTAGTTTTCCAACTATCTTTTTCGTTTATACATTCATCTTCTGTTGCTTATCATATAAACGATAACCCGTAATACTAATCCATTGCTGTCTTTTCTCTTATTCAATTATGCATTTCTTCTCTGACCTTTCTAAAATTCCATATAATGTCACTCATCACGTTGACAGTAACATCCATCTCATCACTCTATATCAAAAATCAATCAATTGATTTCTTTCCTCATTTTCTAATTAATTCACCACAATCCAAACTTTTACGTATTCTTTCATCATTGTCTGTATTACGATACACATAATCTCTTCATATAACCTTACATACTTTTCTTACTTTTAATCAAACTTATAATATGCACTTCCTTATAACCCTTTATCATATTTAATCATTTAAACACCACCTTTTCATTTCTTTATCCATTTATCCTTTTATTATCAAAATCTTCTTATATACAAATCATATCTTTCCTTTCATGTTCACATACTCCTGTCTTATCACCTATATTCATCTCTGTGTAACCATCTTCATTGCATCCTCATAACTTTGATATCCCTATTTCTTATACAGAACTTTATTCTTTATCATCTCTTGTATTTGTATTTTCTTCTTTAAAGCCACTTTTAAAACATACCAATGCTTATCTCTTTGCCTACATCATATCGGTATGATCAAGATACATAACCACATCCAGATTCATATCATATTTGATTAACTCCACTTTATCTTTCCTCCAATCTTATAACTCTAGCACCTTTACTCTGACAGCTAGATAATAACTTTTGATCAATCTAGGGCACAAGCCCTATTATACCAATCATATACATCCTTTCCAATCTAAATTATCTCAAAATTCGCTTACTCAATTTATCAATTTCACCTCTATTCTCATACATCCTGAAATTTCTTTTGCTCAAACTCAATATTCTGACTTCCTGTGTCCTAAAATCTTATCATCGATATACACATTCTCAAACTCTTCTTATCAATCCTCAGCTTTACTTAAATATACAAATTCTTACTTCCTTTTCCTTTACTATACCACATTACTATGATCCAAATATGCAAATGTATCCAGATCCATTTCAGATTTAGTTATCATATCCTGACAATATTTTATAATCTTATAATTCCAGTACATTTTTATCACATACTCTGATTAGCCAACGCTAACTCTTTCCATCTTAACTGCAAACCCTTATCATAAACATACTCTTATTTATGCTCAATACTATCACTTCATTTCAAACTCATAAGCTCTGACTTTATACATCTTATACACTTGTCCCTTATACACTTATCCTTGAGTTCTTCTATAAGTACTCACCACGTCATTAGATCTTTTTAACATTCTTATGGTGACACTTGTTCACCATATTCTATCTTATCCACATATTAACAAGCTTCTCAATTTAATTTCTCCACTATGGAGAAATGAACATCTTCTAGCCTTATCTTCATATCATTTATCCAAAGGTCTGTAACAACAGAGCCTTTCTCAAATTCACCCTTGAGCTCGGTTGCTCATAACTCTTTTAACTATTTTAATACATTCGTTCTATGAGTTAACGAAGTATACAATTGAAAACACATCGGAACATCATTCAACATCATGAATCATTCTCTATTCTTTTACAGACATTCCCTGAGGTTTTCGCTCTTCTCCCTGCCTGGCCAGGGCAGGTTAATGCTATTACCTTCAGGTCTATCGTCTTGTATTTCACTTTACAACTCTCATATCATTTCTTCTATCACATATCATGTGTGCATATAATCATCCAATTCATATCATATAACATGTCATTTGCATATGTTCACATATCATCTATCATATCATATAACATATATTTATCTCAGTATTCATTTATCTTATATAACATAACTATTTAACTCTATTAACAATACAGCACACTCCTTACCCTATCAGATCAGATTTTTTTTTTCCACTTTGTGTTGGCATGGATACTTTTTAAAACACTTTTGACTTCGTTTTAAGCCTAGAATCGGCTAAACCGTAGCTCTGATACCATTAAATGTAACACCCCCAACCCGTATCCGACCCGAATACGAGTCCGAGGTGTCACATTGACTTTTCAAACATTTATTCGTATAAAATAGTGAGTAATTTAAAAACTTTTATAACATTTAACTTATTCAAAACGTTTACAAAATATATATCAGAGTTCATACAATTTATATCTTTAGACTACACGCCAACTACAGTCTATATACAGTACATATATTTTCTGATCTGACATTTGGTAAGGAGAACTGACCTGTCTTGCTCCGCATTACTCTTTACTCTTCTCGAAACCTACGTGTGAAACAATCACACGCTAAGTCGTTGACTTAGTGAGGCAATAAAACATATAATATAACCATATATCATTTCATATACATAAAAGACATACATATGCAAACACTATCAATAAATCCTTTCCACTTGCCATATACTCATCATATAACACATATATCACTATACCCAGAAACACACATATCATCATATAATTCATGTATGTGCATTCATATCATTGAATCATGACATATCAATATGCATGAATCTATTGTATGATAACAATATACAATCAGGTCATGCACACTTGCAACTTACCTTCTTGTATCACTTTCACTTTCATTTGTCTTTCAATTTCATTGCCCATGTATATTATTGAGAATAGAGGTATGTGAGTGCATTGAGGTTGTGCACTAATGCTGTCACCACAGCTCGTATCAATTCCCTCATGGGGCACCGAACCTTAGTTCAGTATTCATCCCGAAGGACCTGTCCAGAGGTTACAAAGAACCCCGGTAACTATCCAGAGGTCATAAAGATCCTCGGCAACTATCCATATGTTCCTTTCAACATAGGTAAACCCTCGACTCTTGGCATGCCAACTATACCTATAGCTCTCGTATCATATACTATGGGCATTTATTTATACATTTCGTATCACTTGTTCTTTCTCTTCTATCACATACCACATGTATGTGTAACCATATATCTCATATCATCTCACATGTATTATATATACATGTATTCACGTAAATTATTTCATATAATTCATATCACATATATCACATGTGCATATAAGCTTATAGCTTCTTTCACATATACATGTAGTCACATAGCTTTCTTTCATGTAACCATGCATGTCATGTCAAATAACATATATCATATGTTGCATTTTCACTTAAGCATATAAATAATATAACATAGCATCCATCTATTTCTATGTATTAATGCATACATGGTAATCACATAACAATTTAGAAGTTACTTCTTACCATAGTAACTCCATCACTGGCTCATCACAAGCCAATGTTAATTCAATAAAATAAGTACAAAATAAATTGCACTCACCTTAGCTTTGCTTTGATTCGATTCTAATTCCTCAATTGATTCAGAACGGGATCACGTTATAAATCTACATAATCATACATGGATGTATATCAGTATTATAACTAATATACTCTAATGTTTCACTCTTTAGACTAAGAGAAAAGTCAATTTCATCTTTTAATGAAGGTATGCATCGATGCATTACTGATGCATCGGTGCATAAAAGGTATTCGATGTAGTATTATTATTGGGATGCATCGATGCACTCCTTATGCATCGATGCATCAATTGCATTCGATGTTTCATTATTAACGGGATGCATCGATGCACTACTTATGCATCGATGCATGAATTGCATTCGATATATTTATTTTAAAAGAGTGCATCGATGCACTACCAATGCATCGGTGCACATTCAAACAAATTTCTGGGTTTTAACCTTGATGCATCGATGCACTATGAATGTGCATCAATGCACTCTTCCCAGAACCTCTTTTTGAACTCGAAAATCCACTCGTTTTGGATTAAATCCTTCATGTTTAATCCCCTTTTTCACTCTTAACTCTAGTACACATCCTTAAACCAATTTATACTCATTTATTTCATCTTTAACCTTCAAATCCTATCCTTCATATGAAATTCAAGAATTACATCAATAATCCAACATGTTTGAATTCCACTTTTAACACTGCATATATCTTAACTAGATTGATGACAAGTCAAATCCAACTTTAAATTCTACTTATCAACTCTTTTCCATAATTTCATATAAAAACTCATTTTCTTTAATCTCTTATAACTTCTTCATCTTTTGATTATAAGACAACTTAAGCTTTCCTTAAGCTTAGTTATCATCTAATGATCAAAACCTAATCTTTAATTTAACAAATAACCAACAATTTAGAAAACCTTACCTTTGCCCTGCACGTTGGAGAAGAAGAAGGGAAGAAGAAAGAGTTTTCAGAAACTCTTTCCCCAACTCATGTTTATCTCTTAATAAAGAGATAAAAAATATCTTTCATGCTAAATGACCATTTTGCCCTTTAATTCCTTTGATAATTACTAATGACTTTCAGGAAATATTTCCGAACAAATCATTGAACTAATCCATTCTTCTACTTTTAATCACCAAATTTCTGAAACTTTACCATTTAGTCACTAACCCATAGTTTGGGATGTTACAATATTGGACTCCAGACAACGTAAGTTCAACTTCACGACGAAGGGACCGCTGGTTGTCAATAAACAATTTCCCAATTTCAGAGCCAATTTCAACTTCACAGCGTAGGATATTGGACTCAAGACAACGCAAGTTCAACTTCACGACGAAGGGACCGCTGGTTGTCAATAAACAACTTCCCAATTTCAGAGCCAATTTCAACTTCACAGCGAAGGATATTGGACTCCAGACAACGCAGTTCAACTTTACGAAGAAGGGACTGCTGGTTGTCAACAAACAACTTCTCAATTTCAGAGCCAATTTCAACTTCACAACGAATGATATTGGACTCCAGACAACACAAGTTCAACTTCACGACGAATGGACCGCTGGTTGTCAACAAACAATTTCCAAATTTCAGAGCCAATTTCAACTTCACAGTGAAGGATATTGGACTCAAGACAACGCAAGTTCAACTTCACGACGAAGGGACCGCTGGTTGTCAATAAACAACTTCCCAATTTCAGAGCTAATTTCAACTTCACAGGGAAGGATATTGGACTCCAGACAACGCAAGTTCAACTTCACGACGAAGGGACCGCTGGTTGTCAACAAACAACTTCTCAATTTTAGAGCCAATTTCAACTTCACAACGAAGGATATTGGACTCCAGACAACGCAAGTTCAACTTCACGACGAAGGGACCGCTGGTTGTCAATAAACAATTTCCCAATTCCAGAGCCAATTTCAACTTCACAGCGTAGGATATTGGACTCAAGACAACGCAAGTTCAACTTCACGACGAAGGGACCGTTGGTTGTCAATAAACAACTTCCCAATTTCAGAGCCAATTTCAACTTCTCAGCGAATGATCTTGGACCCAAGACAACACAAGCTCAACTTCCCGACGAAGGGTCGACTGATTGTCAACAAAATTTCATTCAGAGTCAATTTCAACTTCACAGCGAAGGATATTGGACTCGAGACAACACAAGTTCAACTTCACAACGAAGGGATGGCTGGTTGTCAACAAATAATTTCCCGGTTCCAGAGCCAATTTCAACTTCACGACGGAGGATATTGGACTCAGAACAATGCTACTTACTTGGATTTAAACTTCACGACGAAGGATATCAAATTTCAGGCTCAACTTCACGACGAAGGGGCCACCCGCGGTTTCAACTTCATGACGAAGGGAATCGTGCACACAAGCATCATCCATCTTTAGATTGGATTTCAACTTCACGACGAATGATATCCAACTCAAAGAAGGAGTATCTGCCAACAAAATTCCATTCAGCTCGATGACACATTAATCGCACTACTTTCTGATTGCAGTCGAGGTTTTCAAGTCGAGAAGAGGACCTGGGTTAATCGTACTTTAGTGACAAGCAACCATTTTCAAGCAAAAGCTATCTGTCAATGAATTTCAAAGTTCGATTCCGATTTAAGGTCTTTAAACCGAGAAGAAGACCGAAGGGCAACGAGAAGCCACGTGCTGATTCAAATTCCGAATTACGGCTTCAATTTCATATCATTTCAAGATGAACTCGGCTTCACGACGGAGGAGACATCCGTAACTCAATTCGACAGGGAGTTATTGAAACATCAGAGTCAATTTTCAACTCCACTGAACGAAAAGTGTGTCTTTTAATCTTTGCCCTATCCCCGTTACACGACTATGGGCAAAGAGGGGCAGCTGCCAACACACTTTTTCGTCCTACTAGGATTCAAACTCCTAAAAATAGGATAGAATTTTGCTAGGATTCAAACTCCTAAAAATAGGATAGAATTTTGCTAGGATTCAAACTCTTAAAAATATGATAGAGTTCTACTATGATTTAAACTCCTAAAGATAGGATCCACAAGCACTATAAATAGTCATTGTAACTCACTATTGTAACACACGATTTACAGACAAAATACAGAGGAAAACACGGAAAATACAAAGGCAAAGCTATTGTAAACGATTCGAAAAGGAAATAAAATGTAGCATTTTTTTGATTCGTTCATTTCTCGCATGTGCACGTTATTTTTTTGAGATTTGGTTCGAATAACCCAAAACGTGGGTTGCGCCGATGACCAAAAATGGGTGGGGTTTCGAAGTTTCGAACCTAGATCTACCCCGAGGCGTGTTCATTTTTTTATCCCCTAATGCGTAATATCAACGTTAATTGTCTTTCAAATTTGGCCTCAATCTTTATTTTTCTTTATATTAGTCCTTTTATTTATTGTATAGATATTTTTATTTATTTATTATTTACATTATTGTCATTATATAAATATATATACATATGGTTTTTAAATGATTTTCAATTGATTTTTTACACTATATATTATTATTATATATACATATATTTTTTATTTATTTATATTCATTTGATTATTTTTAATACTATATTTATTATATATATATATAGATATATATATATATATATATATATATATTTAAATTTTACTTATAAGCGTATTATTATATATATATATATTTGTAATTATCTTTATTTAATTTTTTTACTTTATCATTATACATATATATGTATATTTTTAATAGTTTATTTATAAGCCAATTATCATTATATATTTTTATATTTGGTTTATATTTTATTTTTTTGTTTTTGGTTTTTTTATATTATATTATTTTCATATTACTATTTATTGTTATAATTATTATTTTTCTATTTTACTCATATATATATATATATATATATTAATATTTCATTTATTTATTTATTTATTTATTTATTTTTTCTTTTATTTTTTTTACTTATTTTTATTCTTCATTTTTTCATTTATTTATTTTTTCCCTCTAACACATCTTATGACTTTTTAAGGGTATTTTCGTCAATTAATCAGAGGTAAGTAATTCATGATCAAATTTTACCTTTTAATTTAAAATTACAATTTTCTTAATTAAGACAACTGGAAATTACGTAGTACCGAAAGAGCGGTTCAAGGGTGCTAATCCTTCCTTGACCGTAACCGACTCCCGAGCCCGACATATTTCTAGTAATACACAGATCATGTAAGAAATAGGGTATCTATCAACCCATTTATTTTTAAATAAATGATCGGTGGCGACTCTCAATCCACATTTTTCAAGTTGAAGCTCAATCCCGGGGCCCAACCGAAATACGGTTGCGACACTGAGAATGGTATAAATCTACAGCTTTATCTACATTCTTTTGTGGAGAAGTAACCGAATACGCCGATCCCCGAGAGAGTGAAGAATGGCTCCGAACAATGCTAGAATCTAACAGTCTCTTAGTGCCCCAAACATCAATGCATTCCTTTGGTGGATTTTCTTTATCTGACATAATATCATCTTCCGGAACCTCAGTAAACGTTTCTTTTTGCGCCACTGAAGTTGGTTTCGGATTCTCCTCTATGGTCTTCAAACACAAGAATCGTCGATTGAAAGTTTTTCTGTACAACAAGAGCAGATGGTTCTCCAAGTAGGCAATTTCCAATTCTAAAACTGCAATGTCCTTTAAAAATTTCTTAGCAGCCTGGAATTTACATGAATGAACTCATTAAGGGATGCAACAAGTTATCTATAATGTCATTATCCTGAAAATACATGCAACATAAAAGTTGATAAAAGCCCTATGACTTGATGCCTTGTCAAATGCATGCCGAGCCGCAGATTGGTCCTGCAATCGATCATGAAGGCGTAGAAGCCGCTGGAAAAAAAAACGAAACTATTCTAACGTAGCTTTGTATGTATATCCCAAACCTGCATAATCTTTGCATACATGGCGAAATTTACCTCTTGCTTTAAAGAGTTTCGAACTTCGGGGTCGGAAGTTTGATTCTCATTTGCTTCAGCATGGCTCCTTATTGTGTTATGAGATGGATAACTATCAAAACAAAAATGAATATACCAACCATTACCAGCTGATAATAAAGTCAGGTAACTCAATCACATAACCTTTAACAAACCAGAGAGCTTCCATGAACAGTAACGGAAAATTCGGATCGGAATGCTGGTAATATCAATGACTCCCCCTAGTGGAGATTATAAAGTTCACTGAAACAGCATTAAAATTTTCTAATCCCATCAAGAAAGATAGCCAGAACTAGAAGGAAACATCCAAACTCTGCACTAATAGTAGCAGAATATAGTATGAAATCTGCAGATATATACACAAGAAACAATCCAATGGAATGAGACTACTCACACAAATTAGCATTGAAATTGAATTGATAGCACTAGTTGCATAGGTCACTTTGATTCGGCTCCACTACAAAATGCTTTGTGCTTGCAGATTAAATGGCTTTTTAGCCGCTTCACGACAGAGATATGCAACAGAAAAAGTAATAATAATAAGTGCATGGATGCATGCAAACCATCATTCCTTGACTAAGCTAACTTTTATATTAAATCTACTTTTCCATTCATGTCTGCTCAATCATTTTATAACATGTATGGCTGGTCAAGAGATTGAGTTGAGCTATGTTATTTCAACTTTTTATTATGCATCCGACGCTCATATATCCGAATGTAAGTTTAAGATACTATCTTATATCCATGTCGAACATATATTCTAATCTCATATCTGTAGTCGGATTTGAGTCATAGGGTGGTGTGTTGCCATCCCTTTAAAATAGCCAAAAGGGAAAAAGAAAACAGACCTCAAAAGGGCTGAAAGTTGAAGGTCAAAGAATAAATGTATTAGACCAATGTCTTGATATGAAATGACTGCTTTTATGGGCTCTCAAAAGGGCTGAAAGTTAAAGTCAAAGAATAAAAGACTCTTGCTTTTCTCCTTTCTTGAAGAAAAAGTTTCTTGCCTTTCCTTTTCATGGGATATGTTTGCCAAGACTATGATTGATTGATTGATTGATCACTTCAACTAATTTAATCATACAATTTTGCATTAAACTATATGGCGATAAATGAGTTGCCTGCTTCAAACTTTTCAAGGAGTCTTGACCGATGCCGAAAGCATCAAATGGAGGACCGAGCTTATCCTTGTCGGAATCCAACATCATTGCCGGCGGGAACAAGATATAACTTCAGCAAAATGGCAAACATAATGAATATATGCTTTGATCTGTCGAACTTGCAGAACCTGTGGGAAACAAAACTTTGCAGGACCTGTAGAGGCCTAGAGAACAATTATGGAATGTGTTCTCACAGCAAAGCAAGGCATGACTCGACTCATGGACAAGTAGCATTGCCAGAAACAAATTTTAAATAAAGATCCAAGCAAAGATGAGCAATGAAAAATAACTTAAAAGGAGGAAACTTAGGACAACTCAGATCTCAAGTTTGAGAAATTACTCATAAATTCAAAAGCCTAAGGCTTCTTCTGTACATTAAATTGATTTTCAGTTCACACAACCTTTGAAAGATAAAAGAGAACCTATGAAAATCCAGAATTGATCTTCCAAAATCTCTCTAAAATAGAAAAGAAGCACAAAAAGGGCGACAAAAAACATGCTAAGCAGGGAAAGTTGAATCATTTGAGCTGGTTCTATGCTCAATCCATAAAATCATCAAATCCCATTATATAATGTGAAGGTCTCCAATTAGCTCTGTACATATTTACTTATCTAGAAAAAGCCTATTAGAGAGATCAATTCCTGTCGATAACTTCTGCTGGCAAGTTCAGATCAAAGAAACCACCTCCATAACTCTCCTTTTTAGGTTGTTTCGGTGATGGGCAACCACTGTCATCTGAACTCTCAAAGCTGAAAGATCGGTCCCGTTTGCCTACATTGCAACGAGTCAGTAAAATCTTTAAAATATGTATGTTTCAATAATCTTCAAACTAAATGAGTGTGTGTTGATCTCCAGAAAGATAAGTGCACATACCACTAGTGCCACAATCGGAGGGAAGGCAATTACCAGTAGTAGTACTGGCTTTACTATTCCGACAGAAAGCAAGCTCTGATGCTTTCTCAATGCCCTTAGATTTGTATGGAGCTATATTATGAGTATTTCGTTGGAGAGAACCCAACAAATCATTCTCAATGCATTCATACCTGCAAGCAATAGCCTCAGCACGAGAACTTAAAACTCTCATAAACATCAATTAGTAGTTGAAATGCAACAACTATACTTACATTTTCTTACAAAGGTTATCAATGATCACAGAAAGATTGATTACGTGCATTCGTATCTCCATTACTTTATCATCATTATATTGATCAAAGGGCTCTTCCAAAAACTTGGACAGTTTCTCAACATTTGCCTCAAGCTGCTGCTGCTGATCCTCAAATAGATGCTGTTTTATTTCCCTTTCCTCATTTGTCATCTCATCCTTGAATAATTCCTCACCAAACATGTAAAATGCAAACGGGTATGAATATGAAAGAACCCGCCTTGATCTGAAAAGTCTAAGAAGTCCGTTATTTACCCAGCTGAAATCTCTAAGTCTCGATTCCCTCTCTTCTGAAATTGATACCTTCTCCAGTATAGTCTCCTTGAGTTTACTCTCAAGCTTAAATGAATCTGTATGAGCTTTGTAACGGTTATGATAATGCATATAACGATAGAGATCTCGCTTTGCTCTTTCAGTTTTTTTCTCGCAGTCTTCTATGTAGCGACCGCAGCTGTGACCAGCAATTCTTGACCAAGTATGGTCCCGTCCAGTAGCACCGCCACACAGCCAACTGCATTAGTTGGAATAGAGAGAAATGTGATAAAGTAATTCATATTCAGCAGTGCACAAATCATGTAAACAAACCAAGTAATAGAATATTAAATAAATTAGACAGGAAAGGAGGAAAACAAGTCACTTGTGCTCTTCTTAATGTGGCAGCTTGTGCAAGTTCAAAAGCTTTGATTTGAAATTAACATTTATGCCAAAACCAAACACATAAATATAGAGAACTAATTGTCGCCACAATCAGGTCAGACAGATTTCAGAAATTTGCAAACAGTAGTTAACAAAAAGGAAATCCTTACCAAAATGCTTGTCCACAGATACAGCTCACAAGATTACATCCACCATTCTTCTCCACAGGTTTGTGACACTTCGGACAGGGCTTTGTATGAACAGTGATCCAATTAACTGTTTCTGATTCATCTCGGCACTTCTTCATCCAATGCTCCCACATCATACACGAACACGGTGAGTGTGCTTCTGATAAGCAACTAAAACAAAACTGTACACCACAAGAACATTCTACCTCACAAAATTCATCATCCTCAACGCGAATAGCATTTCCACAATGAGGAGTACTAGGGCACCATTTAACCATCCTATTATCTTCGATGTATGACTCGAGAAGAAAACGGTCAAATTTATCCGCTAGATCAGGATGCCTTCTACCAACTAGATTCCTAACAACAGCCTCATCACAAATAGCATTGCACTTGTGTGCCATGCACCTAATGCGCTTACTTTGACCCTCATTTATCTTCACAACAAATGTTCTGTCCAACCTGGAAAAAGGAGGAAAATTATCAACTCAATAGACTAAAATGTGCAAGCTGTTACAACTTCGAATACTTTGTGCACACATTACCAAATTTGAGTTGATTGCTCATTTTTAAGGGTCAATTTCAAGAGTTCTCGCATTGTTTACATGCTGGTGTTATATGGTACACATGCATACTTTAAGAACAAACTGCAGATTAAGGAGGATGCTTACAGTCATTGCAAAAGGCATGGCCACAGCCCATTTTCGTCATCTTATCACCAGGCAACTCCTCTATGCATATGTCACACATTACTACAGATGAAGAGGACATTGGTGTTTCTGTATCCTCACTCTCAACAACAGAAACACCAGCTTCAGAAAACAAGTCCGTTTTTCCCTTCTCCACGAGTACGGCGAGCAACTTCTCAACATCCCATCGGTAATGAATCAGTAAAGTCCGAGCATGGTGCTCCCTAAGCGAGAGCATCTCCATTACCCTCCGCAAATCTTCTCTCTACCAAGCCAAAACAAAACAATCATTTCAAAACTAAAAAAATAGAACATACATGCACAGGAAACCAAAAAAAAAGAGAAAGGGAATAGTTTTTTTACCTGAGCAGCTAAAAGTGATTCTTTTGTAATAACCTGCGTAAGTACCATAAAGGGTCACAACACAATTACGCCCATTCTAAGAATTCAGTACAAATAGGAACGAAAAGAAGAAACTATGTAACCTGTCCTTTAAGGTTTTCCCATCAAGATTAAAACTTAATTCTCCCCCAGTTCTTTAAGGGGAAAAGTTCAATACATACAATGCAATATAGTATAACAAAAACCAAAAACACATGCAATAGAGAGAGAGAGAAAAACCGATCAAATTCAACGATCAGCAGCACCTGTGCTTGTGAAACTAAAGAATTCCCTAATGAGCATGCAAACAACCATATACCCTCATTCTGGAGAAAACCCAAAACCATATTTAACCAAATTAAACAAAATCCAATCTTAAACCGAAAAAGCACTCAAAAACCCAAAACCAAAAGTCCACAAATCATTGACAAATCGGAACAAGAAACGTTATTGGGGAATAAATAAACCTTGGTGGTGGGACCCTTTGAAAGGGCCCACTTTAAATCGGAGTCCTCATTCTCGAGACCGTCGAGGGAGTCTCGATCGGACGAATAGTAGTAATCCTCGTCGCTGCTCCCACAATCCTCCATCGACAGATCGATCAATCAACAGAATCCCAAATTAACCGATTCTGATGATAAATATTATCGTTCTTGCTCGAAATGAATTGAATCGATTCGTTCCCCAGCTATAATTTTACTATCGATTTGAAGAGTGCAAGAGGAGGAGGAGAAGAAGCTGGATTGTAAAACGAAGTTTATAATAGAGAAACCCAATTAAATTAGAAACCGAGGGACAAGAGAAACGTCGTCGTTTCACTTTTTGCCCTTTCTTTTCTTTTCCAATTTTATATAATAATAATAATAATAATAATAATAATAATAATAATCGAATGATCATTTCGTAACTTTTTATATTCGATGACTTAATAAAGCAAAATTTTACAGTCGAATGATCATTTTGTAACTTTTAATAGTCAAAAGACTTAATAAAATAGCATCTTTTAGTCAGGGACCATTTATATACTTTACCCAATTACAAAACACAACAAAACTCTCCAACTCAAACTTAATTAAGCAATGATTTTAAATAATTAATATCTACCTTAAAGGCAATTAAATAATCCTTTTTCACAGCAGAAATCTTTGGGATTTTGTAATAGGTAATTAAATAAATCAACTATACCGGAAAATTTAATGTTAATTTTTTAGATGACATTATAAAAAGAGTTAATTGCATCATATCTCCCCGAACTATGACCCTCATTTTAAATTAGTTCTTAAACATTTAAAAATTATAATTTCATCCTCAAACTATGATTCTCATTCTGAATTAGTCCTTCAACTTTTGAACATTCCAATTACATCACCAAATTCATTCAAATATGTAATCCATTTCAACCATAGTTTAACCTAAATTTTATATTTTTGAACATATAATAATATGGTAAATTACACGTTTGATAACTGAATTTAGTCTCTCTCCTATTTCACTCATTGTATTTTCAATTTTCTTAATTTACTCACTGAACTTGATAGATTGATTTTTGTCACTTCGCCGTTAAATAATCAAATGATGTTAAGATATGGCAACTAACATCAAAACGACGTCATTTTAAGTTTCTAAAAAATAAATAAATTTTAGACTAAATCGACAGTGTTTTGATTAAAATATGACCATGTCATAACGTCGTTAATTATTTAATGACAGAGCGACAAAAAAATTCAATCTATAAAGTTCAGTGAGTAAATTGAAAAATTTGAAATTACGATGAGCGAAATAGGAGAGAGAGTAAAGTTCAATTACCAAACGTGTAGTTTACCCATAATAATATAACTTGGCCCAATGATTTTATTAACCAGAGATATAATTTAGGATAAAATTGAAATATTCAAAAAGTTTGGGAACCAATTTAGAATGAAGATCATAGATTGGGGATGAAAATGAAATGTTCAAAAGTTTGAGAGCTAATCATAGTTTAAGAATGAAATTGAAATATTTAAAAATTTAAGGAGCAATTTAAAACGGGAGTCATAGATTGAAAATGTATGATGCAATTAAGTCTTATTAAAATAAACACTAGTATATTTTGCACATAAAACTTACGTAGACTGCTATATTAATATTATGAAAGATGTAATGATATAGTCGATGCTTCAATTAAAAACACAATAATTTGATTAAAAAGAGTAAACTACACCAATGATCACTATTGTTTGAGTAAGATTTCGTTTTTTTCACTAAAGTTTCAAAAGTAAAAAATTAGTCATAACATTATCGATTTCTAACAAAATGATCACTCCACGGTCATCTCTGTTCAATTAATGACGTGACAACGTTAATAAAAATGTTAATATTTAGTTTTACCCCTAAAATATTGATAAAACATCAAATAGGTCATTAAACAATGACTTTATATCTAATTTACCCTAAAAGCTTTCTAATTTATATTTTTTTCACACCCCGCCACCACAACTATATCCGAACTACCTTCCTTACAAAACAAAAACCACACTGCATGGAGTTTTTCATTAAAGACAAATACATGAGTATTTAAAGCTATATATTCAATTAATTTTAATGTAAAAATAATGCTTTTCGGATGATTTTCGTTTTGTAAGGAAAATGGTTAGAATATTTAAAGACAAACAAGAGTTTGTTCAAGAATTGTTTTCGTTTTGTAAGGAAATTGGTTAGAATATAATTAAGATGCCGGGGTGTTTCAAAAACTGGAAATTAGAGAAATTTTATGATAAATTAAATATAAAGTAATTGTTTAAGGACCTATACTAAATATTAACCTTTTTATTAACGCACCACGTCATCAATTTAACAAAGATAACAGTGGAGTGATAATTTTGTTATAATCGTTAGTGACCATTTTATTACATATCGATAACGTTAGTGACCATTTTATTACATATCGATAACGTTAGTAGCCGTTGGTGCAGTTTACCCTTAAAAAGGATAAAGGTTCAAGTTTTAACAAAAATTCATAGCTAAATTAATGGAAGATGAAATTTATGAAATATTAAATTTATTATTATATTATTATAGCTTTAGAATTATATAATAATAATAATAATAATAATAAATATTATTATAAAGATTCTAATAAATGTAAAGTTGAAAATTTATTAATTGAACTAAAGTGTACACATTCTAGCTTACCATGTATATAATTACTTTAATCTCTTCCATTTTCAAAGAATACCAAATTCTCTCAAAGGTTTACTAGGTATAACAATGGCAACTCCGACCACCGCGACTGCCACCAGGGAAACTAGGGGCCGTCAGAAGATTCAGATAAAGAAACTCAAGAACGAGGCATCCGTCAGGTGACATTCTCGAAACGCCGCAACGGGTTATTCTAGAAAGCCAACGAGCTTTGCGTGTTATGTGGTGCGAACATCACAATCATCATGTTCTCTCCCAAGGGGAAACCGTTCTGCTTCAGTCACCCGAGCGTCGACGCGATACTAGATCGTTACCTCAGTGAAAACCCCCTAGAAGATGCTGACACCGACATTGTCCCGTGTTTCGAGGAGTTTAACGAGGAGTGTCGGGAGGCGTCGGAGAAATTAGAGGTCGAAAAAGAGCAGACCAAGGAGACCTATTGCTATTGCAATGGAGGAGCTGAGGAATAATGTGGCTAATAGGGCTAGTTTATTGATCGGAGAAGTTTTCGCCACCACGACCACCACCATGTGGCTAACCCGAGCGGCTTCGGGAACGGTTTTGCTGTCCAAAACGGCAGTTTTGCCTTCGGAGATGGTGATTTCGGTCTCGGAATCGAAGGTTTTAATTTTGGCCATGGTCCTGACTTAGATTATTGAAGGTATGGCTACTGTTTTAGTTACAAAATTAATGTTTAGTTTTTAATTATTGTATGAACATATATTGATTTCATCTTTATGCGATCATATATAATGAAGAACTCAATTTTAATTAGTTTTTTTCTCCTTTAATTTAACCCTTAAGTTTGAATAATTCGATTTATTTATTCGAATCTTTTCAAATTGAATGTGAACTGAATTTATTAAAATCGTTGACATATTAAATTAAAGGTAAAAAGATATAAGAGGTTTTTGTATTTCTGAAAAATATTAATGTTACCCTCGTATTATTTTTTCTCTCAATGCGATCCTCTAACTCAAAAAATAAATTCAACGTGACCCTTTGACCTACGTTTTCCGTTATTGACCGTTATAATACTGACGTGCTAGTTCACGGTGTTGACGTGACAGTCCACGGCAGCCCATCCACCATGTTATCCACCACGTTAGTCTACCACTTTGGATCGCCACATCAGTACTGTAAATTGTTACGTCAGCATCGTAACAGTTAACGACGAAAAAACGTTGGTCAAAGGGTTAGATTGATTTTATTTTCTGAGTTGGAGAGCCATATTGAGAGAGAGAAAAATAATACAATGACTACATTATTTTTTTTAAAGTACAAGCACCTCTAATATATTTTTACCTAAATTATAATTGATATTTTTCATACTAATATATAATAATATATTAATTTATAATCCAAAATCAAGTATCATGATGCATGATTAGTTAAATTAAAATAAATTTAGATATATCCTACATATAATGAAACTTAAACTAAATTATAATTGATATTTTTCATACTAATATATAATAATATATTTCAAAGATATTTTATATTTTAAATTTAACATAATTAGCTCTATTTATAACATTATATTTTAAAATATTATTTAAAAAAATCTAATATCTTAATGCTCGATTATCAATCAAGGTAGTAAGTACTTGAGGTGTTGGTTAATTCTATCCGGCTCAAAATTCAATCTAATTTTTTTAGATTAATCTGATATAAATATATATAAATTTATTTTGATCAGGTGAAATAGAGATTTAATTAAAAAATATAGAAAAATAAGTATCATAGTAATTATCTCTAAATATATAAAGATTAATTAGATAATTATTTTGGATCGAGTAATTTTTACCTTAAACCTGAACTCAATCTTTATCTTTTTAAAAATATCTCGATCCAAACTTGGGTAAAGTACACAAATGATCTTTTGGTTGTAAGATATTGCTTTATTGAGTTCATTGACTATTAAAAGTTACCAAATGGTCCCTCGACTATAGAGAGTTGCTTTGTTGAGTCCCTTGACTATTAAAAGCTACAAAATAATTACTCGACTATTCATTATGTTCAAAACTTATCATTTTCGTTAAAAAATTAACGGTCGTTTGAGTTTGATATTAACATACTAATTGGGATATGATAGTTGTTTGAGATTATGATATCAAATTTTATCATATCTCAGTCAACAAGTTAATGTACAACTCATATTGTCGTCAATTTTTTAATGAAAAATAAAAAGTTTAGGACATAATGAATAGTCGGGTGACCATTTTATAACTTTTAATAGTCAAATGACTCAACAAAGTAATTCCCTATAATCGGAAATTAATAAACGAGTTTCAAACGGCAAAGGTAGAAAAGGGAAAACGACAAAGAAGAAGCATAGAAGCATCTTGTGGTGGTTGACGTAATACGTGCGCATTGTATTCCATGATCATGTCTTGGTGTATAATAATAAACTCCCATGCAGTCCCCATTGCCCAATTTTACATTTTTTTTATCTTCCATTTGCAGATATCCATGACAGGGTCAAGTTGATGTCCTGTTCTAGATTCAGGGTTTTGTCACCTTAGCACTCGTGTTCGATTAGTTGATCAGTAAATCGGATTAGTAAGGATAATTCAAATTTAAATTCAAAATACGATATTAATAAAGACTTAAATAAATCGAAAATAATCAAAATTGTCTGCAGAAATCCACCTAATGTTACAGCCTGTTTTGGCATCTCTCCAACTTTGCATTTTGCTTATAGAGATCATCACCATTGTCTCTTCCATTTTGTCAGCAAACTCTTTTTTTTTGGCTCCACAAGCGCTCGATGGATCTGTGCCCTTTTGTGCGCATCCTGGTGGGGAATTTGGCCCTTAATGTGCCTACAAGGTCCTTACTGTTGGGGATCCATGACCCTTGTTTTTCTTGTCATTGTAAGATCAAGCTCACCTATTTCCCTCATCAAGTTGCTACAATCCCTTTGATCCGGTTGGGTCGAGACATTGGCGGCCATAGCCCGGAAAACGTACCGGTCGCGGCGTGTTTCAGTCTAAGCAAGTCGCAGATTTGTCTTTGGGGTTCATCGTACAAGCTGTCTATTGAGGTTTATGCAGATGGTAATGGTTGCGGTGCTTGTGGACTGGCATCTGGGAAGTTGTTGGGAAAGGTTTCAGTGCCTTTGGATCTCCAAGGAGCTGAATCGAGGCCGTGTGTTTTACATAATGGATCGGTTCCGATAGGTCGAAGGCGAATCGGGAAGAGCAGATCATGTATGCAGTTGTGTTTAACTTTCGGGACGGAACCTGACCAGAGTGCAGTCCTCAGGTTTTTCAGGTTCAGGGCTCTTTTAAACAGGCAGTCTTCACTTGTAAGTTTGGTTTCAGATCATCTTCGTCGGAATCAAACAGGTCCAGGAACTGGCTATCTTGTCTGAAACCCGGTAGAGACAAGTTCTCGAGAGAACAAAAAGGATGGTCGATTACAATCCACGACCTATCAGGCTCTCCAGTTGCAATGGCGTCAATGGTGACACCATTTCTCCCATCGCCTGGCTCGGATAGGGTCAGTAGGTCCAATCCCGGTGCATGGCTAATTCTCCGTCCAGGATTTGGAACCTGGAAACCCTGGGGTCGGCATGAAGCCTGGTGTGAACCCGGTTTCACCGACGCACTCGGCTACCGAGTCGACATCTTCCACGATAATATCACAACCACCGTTGCCAGTTCAACCCTCAGCACCCAACTTGGCGGGAAATTCACCATGGATATTACGACAACCAACATTGCAACCCCAACCCAAACTCCATTGATAAGCCCACAAAGCAGCAGCAACTTCGGGTCGGCAGGGTCACGTTCCGTGTCAAGACCAGTGTCCGGATCAGGGTCAGACTTTGGGTTTGGGGTGTTATCCATTTCTCCACGTAGCAGTAGTGGGTTTGTGATGTCATCAACCGTGGAAGGTGCGGGGTAATGCAGTAAACCGGAAGTGGAGATAGGGGTGAAGCATGTGACATGCACGGAGGATGCAGCAGCTTTTGTGGCGCTGGCTGCGGCGGTGGATCTAAGCATGTATGCTTGTCGGCCATTCTCTCATAAGTCAAGGAAAGAGTTGAGGCAGCAAACTTAGAGCTTTGTCGTTTAACATAGGTGGGGCCTTGTCGTTTTAGGTTGTTTGGTGTAATAAACAACTAATCAGATGACTTGGTTGGATGTGTTTTTGGATTGAGACTTGATGTAATAACCATCAGTTGTACAGATTTTGAGTTAGTTTTGTTACTCTTCGAACCAACATCGAATCAAGCACAGGTATGCAAGTATGATCCTACAGTAACAATACTGGTTGAAACCAAGTGTAATGCAAGCTGAATACAACACAAGAAGAGCTCACCAATGAGGTTAATTCAAGATTCCTCACCATAAATGAATCAAAACTACTAAATTGCTTGAGAAACACGGAATGAACACGATTTCAGTTTCGAATTTTAAGACGGTTAAGATGGGCTGCAAACAGGTCATTCCATGAATCTGTAACTCCAGGCAGGCACCAATGCATGCAGTCCTCGTGTTTCTTCCCTCCGGCAGTGGAAGGGTGAGCGTCTGCTCTGAACTCACTCATACGGGTAATATCCAAGATGAGGATACTAGACCCCTCGAGGGCCTCGTATAGGTTCTGATTCATGAGCCGTGTTTCCACGTTCGTCCCGTTATTCTTCAACGAGAAGAGCTCTTCCACCTGAAAGAGGGACAACCGATTTCAACTTTGATCCCGTCATTCTTTCTCCTCGGAAAAAGATGGAAGTAGTTCAGCTTATAATAAGATGCAAGTTTATTCGAAAGGTAGAACATTGCAAGCCGGCAGTTAGATTAACAAATATAGCGTTCAACATAACTAGTGAAGGGACTCACTTCTTCTGGTAACAAAGGCTGTAACCGTTGACAAGAACCACCTTGGTCCCAATCGCCTCCTTCAAAATGCCTGGGTGATTGCGTGCGAAACAATTTAATGGCGCCTGGTCGCATGGTTTTCTCCACAAACTGTGTCTGCAGATTGACAATCAGTAAGAACTAAGACGGGATATTAGTAGCTATAACTCTGCCAAATGCCGAGTCTTCTCTAAACAAAAGTTGCATGAATGATGAATGCCACTAAATAAGCTTTGTTGTAACATACCATGTGTTTTAAAACCTTATCCAAGCCAACAACAGGAGGTATGGGAGGGATCACAGGCAGACCCTTTTCAAAGAAAAGCATCGGTGACTTGACTGGGTTGAATTTCGAAGGAGCCCACCACCTATAAAAGAACAATCGAAATAGTTAATCCAAGCCCGGATATATTCGATAACAAACTAGAAATACATGGATTAGAATAACAAAAGAAATTGTGATCTGGAACCAACACAAAAAATATAACACAATCACATACAGCTTGATCCAAAAAGCATCGATTATTGCATATATAATTCGAAAACCACGTCGAACTATGCAACTTGTCATCTCATTAAGATCCATTTTCGGTCGATTTCATTCAACACGAAAATAGGATGAAATGCTAAAAACAACTTAAGAACAACAAACAAGAAAATAAAAGGTATGCTACCATACCATTGCCACCAAATGATGTCAACAACCAACCAACATAACGTTATAACACAACCACAAGTTACACAGCTCGAGCCTAAGAGCTCTGATGATTGCACGTCACTCAAGAACCAAATCCAAATCTAATCCACTTTCGGTTATTTTCAACCACAATGAACCAACAACTTAGGAAGAACAAACAAGAACATAAAGGCGTGCTACCATAAAATCACCGGCACTAAAAGATCGCGACAAGTCACCATGAATCGGCAATCTACAATTCTACATCATGTTCAATGGAAAGAAGAAAAAGACTACCAGTGTCCTGTGTTAAAGACCAGTATATCATGGAAGCTTGGAGCCTTTTCCCATGTGCTTTCTGGAATATCGACATCGACCCTATAACCCTCTGTATATCCAAGGGCTTCTAACTGACCACCATTTGCATTAGCTGACCACCTGCATCAAACAAGCCAAAGAAAACAACTTTAAACGAAATGAATTGGAAATTTATCAAAATGAACACAAAAGAGCCCCCAACGCAGCTTACCTAACATAACGAGCCAAAAGATTAGTTCGATGATAAGCAATGGTAAAATTATAGTGAACAAAGGTAAAACCACGATCAGCTCCGGCGGGGCGCCATTTCTTCACATCATTGGACGCGCGTTTCAGAGTGCAAAACAAAGAAACAAACATGTTTCTGTTCAAGGAATCACCAATAAACCCTGCACTGTTGAAGTATCGGTTAAGGCATAATTGCTTAAATTATTATTTTTTTGGTAAACTACCCATTTAGTACCCAAAATATTAATATATTTGATATTTCATTTTTGTTTCATTTTCGAACCTACTGTTCAAAACTTGATACTTTTGATGCCTAAACTATCCGTTTTTGTACCTATACAGTATCTAAACTTACGATTTTTATAATATGGTATTAAAATAAAATTAAAATTGAGGGATAATATGATATTAAAACGGATATAATTTATTAAGTAATAACATATTATCCTTATTTTTTCTCTAGTTTCAAATCTCGTGAGAGAGATGGGGAGGGGAAGTACCAATGTTGGTGTCTCTGTAAGTGTGAAGAAACTTGATCGGATCAAACGGCGGGAGATGGCAATCACGAGGCTTCCACTGCCACTTAACGATGTCTCCACCGTTGGATTTGTTGTTCAGAATGCAATTCCATCCTTTGAATATCTCCTTGCAGCTACTGTCGTACCTGTCAAATCTCGCATCTGGGTCATAAACCCACGACCCATCGGAGTAATCGCAGTAAGAATCGCCGGCTGCAGTCGGGTCGGATCGGGGTGTGGCGATGGGATCGATGGGTCTAAATTGGATGAACTTGGGCTGAGTAGCAGAAGAGGAAATGGAGGCTTTTCTGAAAATAGAGAGGAGGAGGAAGATGGAGACGAAGCAGAGGAGAGAGAAGAGAGGGAAAAGAGATGAAAGCTTCAGAGCTGCTGCCATGGCGGTCGAGCTAAGCGGGTAAAGCCCGAGGCTAAAAACAATGGAGATCTTAGCCTGAAGTGAAAATCAAACAAAATAGAGTAATGGGTCGAGTACTCGGGTCCCGTATCAGGTGCCAAAAATTTATCTTATTTAGACAATTTATTAAGGGTTAATACTTAAAATAAGTGTCTAAATTATATATTTATTTCGATTAGATGTTTAAAATATTTTTTAATATATTTAAATATTTAACGTTACAAAATTTATGGGAATAGAGTTTTACAGTAAATGTTTCTGAATTTGAACCTTGTTTCAGTCCAACTTCTGTTTGGGAAGAATCGTCTTCGTTGGAGGCCAAAGAGTCAACGACCTCCCTGCTAGCCACGGTGGGGGAGTTCGCTGGTGTCTAGCCGGAAAAAAGTATCTTCACCAGCAACTGAGGCTCAATAAGCAAATAGCTCTGCAGTAGCTTCATCGGAGTCAAATCGGAGCGATATTCTGATCAACAATTTGAATTAAATAATAGCCAAGTTCTAGAGGAGGTTGCAAAAGCTGTTTCAGTTTTCGAGAATTGAATCGACTCCAAAGAAAAATAGGATTGCAAGACCACTGCTACAAAAACAGAAAAGGTATGTATCCTTGGCAGCGATCCATGAAAGATATTTGACAACTTTCGAAAGGAAAAGAATACCTCGCGTAAGTAGAAAGAAGAAGAAACAAGTGATTGTGGAGGGACCCTCAGAGCTGGAAGGAAGATCTAAATCGGATTCTGACATTTTAGCTAGAAGATCGATCTTGTTAAGGGAAGCAAAAAAATCTCTGGAACTAGGCAAAGCATTGGGGTTACACTTCCGAGGATCCGAAAAGGAAGTAGTCCGAGAACTTGCTATGCTGGAAGGGTCGGATGGAGAGTCGATGGCGTTTTAACGAAGAATAAGCGTTCGTGGTCTTCAGCAGTGTGGGGGCAGAAGTTAATGATGAGGATTCGGGCTTGAACATTTGAGGTATGGGTTCCATTGTTAAATTTTTAGCTTTGAGAAATCTATAATCTCGATAAGAATAGATGTGACCTTCATTCAAGAAACATAGAAGGAGTGCTTGCGAAATTTAAAATTGGGGTCTTAAGTCTTTTCTGGAAGAGCTTTGGGTGCATAGGAATATGTTGAGCAGGGTGTTAGCTTTGGTTTTTAATGTGTTTAGGATTTGCTGTGAATTGATTGCTTTGTTGTTCAAGCTATAAGTTTGTGGGATGTCTTTGATTTCATAATGATTTTGGATAGTGGGGTGGTGTTTTGATAAGCTCGAGCTTCGTTTAGGTGGCGTATGACTTTTTATTTTTTTATGGATTAAAGTTATAGTGTGGGGTGGGTCAAAGCTCAGACTATTCTGGTTCTGCATAGTGATCCATGGAGGAATTGTTTTTGCAGTTCTTGTGTGTTACTGGTTTTAGTCCATGATTTCTCATGGTCATGGTTGGGTGAATTTAATCATAGTTTGGATCTTTCTCTGTTCTACGCTTGGATCTTTCTTTGGTGGAATGTGATCTTTCATCAGTGGAGTGCGATAGTGCTTCATCTTTGAAGCGTGTCAACCATGAGCAATAGTGGCATGGTGTTCTTCTTATCTACTGCATACTCAATCAATGGAATGAATGATCCTGATGTGCGAAAGTTGTTGTTTGGGCCAACATTGGCCTTGGGGGTTGTGGATTAGCTTTGAAGTGATCGATCGTTTGGTTTGCTCAATATAGTTGCATTTTGTCGGTTTGGTTTGCTCAATATGATAGTTGCATTTTGTCAGCCTTTAGCAAACATTGTCCAAGGACATTGCAAATTCTAGGGTTCTTTATAACTTAGCAAATAAGTAACATAGTCTCATACAATTCGCGATCGAGATCTCGATTCGAACAACTAGCTACCACAACACATGTTTCTTATTGATCCATGGAGTTTCTTATCGTACTTTTTTGTCCTTGTTTCCAGGAGGAGTTCTGTAATATGCGGGCACAGTTAGGGGGAAGAACATATGTCTCACTCCTTCAGACTGAATAAAAGGAAGAACAATGCTTGATCCAACCTGAAACACAGCAAATACAGAAAATGGCATTGGTAATCCATATGTTTATATCATGTTGGCGATTTGTTCGGCATAAAATCATACATCCATCACTGATCGAGCTGTTTAGTAGGTAAACTGACCCAAAGGAGTTTAGCTGCATTCCACAGGCGTTTGGGAGAAGGAAATGGGAGTAACAATCGGCAAACACCGTGTACCGCCATGGCTAAGAGATGAAACGCCAAGCTTAACGGCAGGGGCCATAAACCGACTGCACCGCCGATAGTCCATGTGCAAATACACCGAGTCTCAGAAACCCTAAACATGCCTGCTGGATATACTCGATTGCGGGATCGGACGAGGCGCTGAACATCTTCTGCATGACATTAGCCAGTGTGTTTATTGTAGATGACATCGGCTGCAAAATTAGATCATTTTCTTCATTTTTCTTCACTTTCAAAATGCATATGTCAAACATGAAATGCAGTAGTACCTTCCTCAGCACGTAAAAAGATTCTAGGTATCCGTACGTCGCAGATGCGTCGGATAGATCGTGCAACTGTCTCAGAAGATCCCTGACTAAAACGACATCCGATAACGCAACAGTCATTCCACCACCGGTTAAAGCATGACCGCACGTTGAGTGCATCGCCGATCAGAAGTGCACCGGGAGTCGGTATTGGACGAGCAGCCATGATTTTGTTTGCCATTACTCTTATGTTATCCTTCTTCTCTATTGCAGACACAAAGGCAGTGTGCAGTTCTGGTATGACCTGAAATGTATGAACCATATTGTTAATCCGCAGATTCTACCAAATTCACGTAATGAATTAATCAGTTCCGTCTCAAATGATGTGGAGGCCCCGTGTTACTTTTTAAAACGAACGTAAATATCGTTAGGGCACGAATACCTTGGGAGCCACCAGGTTCTTCAAGTAATGGCTCATTTCACCATTGGAAAGAGAGGGTAAATTTTGACTAGGAACATCCACCATGCAACGAATTTCAGTGCTGCTGATCAGATAGAACACCATAGGTGAAGGATCGGCTATTATGACACCTCCATAATTTTCATTCGGAACCTTACAGCCGGTCAGAACTAAACCAACAAAATAAGAGGGCCACATCAACCTGCAGAAACAATCAAAGACCTTTATATACATATCATATATATATATATATATTGCGTTATTTTGTTGAGTTCCAATTACTAAAAGTTATAAAATGATTCTCGATCAATTATAGAGTGTTGTTATGTTGATTCCCCTATTATTAAAAGTTACAAAATGATCACTGAACTATTCATATGTTTTAAATTAGTCTTTTTTCGTTGAAAAATCGATGATTTTTTGAGTTTGATGTTAACCAATTGATTGAGATATGTTAAAATCATATTTTAATGATATTTACATGCACCGTCGTTACTTTCAAGTACTTGCTTGACAGAATAATGTTTCAAGCACTAACTCGATAGTAGGATATAAACTAAAAGTCGATACACAAAATACAATTCAAACAGATTTGGGATCAGATATTATCATATCTCAATAAACAAGTTAATGTCCAACTCAAACGATCGTCAATTTTTTAACGGGAGAAAAATAATTTTGAAACATATGAATAATCAAATGATCATTTTGTAACTTTTAATAATTTGAGAACTCAACAAAACAATACTTTATAGTCGGGATCGTTTTATAACTTTTGATAGCTGGGGTTTAAGGTTTATGATTTAGGATTTAGAGTTTAAGATTTAGGATTGAGTGTTTATGGTTTAGGATAGGAGTTTAGGGTTTAAAATTTGAGATTAAGATAAAAATATATTTTATTTTCCTCTGAATTAAAAGATATTTGTTTACAGGTTATAACATTTAATTAAATCTAAGTTATTTATTTAAATTTAATGATTATAAATTATAGCAAAACTTATTAATTTTACCTATTAATACCCTTTCTCTATATATATGCTCAAAGCATAGAATTTGAAGCTTTTTTTCACCTTGGGGTTGCAGAGAGATCGTCTCAGATTCGACAAATAACCGTTGCATACAACGGTGAGCGGAGCGTAACCCGGCAGCAGTCGACCACACTTGTCTTTGTAGTGCACTCCTTTGACAGTCCCATTTTCTTCGATCAGAGATGTCACTGTCCCTTGTTCTAGACTCACACTACATCATCATCATACATATCATCGAACACATGATCAATTCTCGTGACATCAAATGTCGAAATCGAATAAAGATCGAATCAAGATCGAGACGAAGAAGATGAACTACCTGTGAAGAGATGCAGCCTTGTGCCTCAACCTCTGAACGAAACGGCCATTGTGAAAGAGTCTTCCGGCCACATGGGACTGATAGTCTTGCAGAGGGAAACTTATGGGGACTTTCTTTCCATCCTTGTATAGAACATAACCCAGAATCCTCTGAGCATCGATCTCGTCAACACAATATGCAGTGCAACAGTTATTGTTAACACTCACGTTGTAACGTTTCTCGAGGTCACCACGACACCGCGAATCGGATCTCAACATTACATCGGTGCATAAGCTATTAAAATGCAGGGTTTTTCTTGTTTAATTACCCTCGAGGCCTAACTCGATCAACTTGAGGTATCCCCCGGCAGTAGAACTTCACCCATGACTCTCTTGGGCTTGTTTAAGTCCCTCTCGATCACTCGTACTCGACGTCCATCCTGCAACATGCAACCAAATAAATGTAACATATATATGTATATATATATATATATGTATATATGTATATATATATATATGTATATATGTATATATTGACATATTGGGACCTTTCCAAGAGAATAGGCAAGAGCAGCACCGGCGACACCGGCGCCGACAATGATGATATCCGTCGTCCCAACAGCCTCAAAGTTTCCATTTTTGTGTCCACAATTCTCATTTGGAACCTCCATGGAATCTGATCTTTTAAGCTTTCTCAGTCCCCTGACTCTCCCAAAAAATACAAGCTACAGCACCAGCAACTGCAGCTATGTACTCCATGTTTACATCTTTAGGGTAAATCCCGTTTTTAAACCTCTAACATTTACCATATATTTGGAAAGATCCAAATTCAGTCATGGAGGAGTGATTAATTAATTATTCCGCAGTTGGTGTGATCTGAATTATTTTGATGTGCGTGTTCTGACATTGACGATTGATTAACAAGTGGAGAATAATTTATTCAGTTCAACAAGTTAAATGTCAGAATTTATAACAGTATGGCATGAATAATAAAAATACAGCCTCAGCTTCCGATTTGGAGCCTACTTACTTAAAATAGCCATTTACAGTAATTGTCTTGGTTCATGCATGCATGGCTTCTGTCTGTGTCAACTCGAATGGTATGTGACAGATCTAAAAATATTTTTTATGTTTGGTATATATATTAATAATATAATTTTTTTTAATGAGATAAATAACATTTTAAAGTAGATACCGTCAATTAATAAGATAGGTCATTTATTGACTAATTAGTAAGCGCACACATATTGAGTATTGAAATTATTTACATGAGTTGACACAAATAAAATTCTAAGGTAGATATACGTAATAAAATAAAAAATTAATATAAAAAAATTACATTTCAAAGTGGTCATGTGCCCACCCTCAGTATGCTTTGAATCCGCCATTGAAGTCATTAATCAAAAAAAAAATATAAATTTTAAAATAGATATTATAAAATAAATTATCAATAAAAAAATAAATTTTAAGATAAGTACGCATACACAGCCGTCGTATGGCTTATCGTTTGACTAGCAAATGGCTTATCAATGGGTCTACCAGTAGGCGTTGCTTTTGACTAGCAAATGGCTTATCTTTTCGCATCAAGTTGCAACCGGCACCGTCAAGGCGGCTGCCACATCTCTGACTCGATCTAAATATCCTTTAATCAATAATTAAAAGTTAGGGTAATTATATTATTGATCACTTATTATTAATATTTTTATTAGTTTAAGAGTTAATTATATCGTATGTCCTCAAAGTATAACTCTCATTTTAAATTAGTCTCTAAATTTTTATGTGTTTCAATATCATCCTAAACTATGATTATTAATCTAAATTAGTCCTCAAAATGTTGAATATTTCAATTTCATCCCTAAACTATACATATATACTAATCATACCCTTTGTTAATAAAATCGTTAGGCCAAGTTATATTATTATACATTTGGGGGGAAAACAAAATTCCATGTTAAACTATGGTTGAAATTAATTACATAATTGGATGAATTTGAGAATGAAATTGGACGATTCTAAAGTCCGGGGACCAATTTAGAAAAAGGGTCATAATTAAGGATGAAAATAGAATGTTCAAAAGTTTGAGGATTAATTTAAAATGAGGGTTATGGTTTAGGGACATACGATGAAATTAACTCATAGTTTAAAGTAATTATAAGATAATATATGTTTAAAAAAAATTAATCTATTGACAACGTGCATACACCCTACAGGATTTTTAGAGAGAATAAATAACATTTGATAAGTTCACTTACTGTTATAATTTAAAAGAGACTGATATGGTAATTAAAAAAATTATTATATAACACATTTGATTTATATTATTCTTACATTCTATTAATTTAAACCTAATTTTAATTTAATTTAAAAAAACTTACTCTATATGTGTCATAATATGTGAATGAGAGATGAAAAAAAAATTAAAAAATGTCATCGAAGAAATTTAAATGATAATATGTGTCATGTATGTACATCCTCTAACCACTAGATTAAATCTCTCATTCAATTTTTGTATTATAATATAAGGGGCCAAACACATTTAATTAAAAAGTCGGTGATCAAAGTCGGTCATATCGAAAATAGAAAGGACTATTATCGTAGTTTACCCTATAATTAGTGGAAGGAAAAAAATGAAAGTGAAGACTCAAATTTAGGAAAATTAGGGAGCATAAGAACATGTAAATGATTAAAATAAATTTAATAGTTTGTTTATAATTGAATATTATATATTAAATTGTAGTTAATGCCATATTTAGAACCAAAAAAATTTAAAATTTGGGTAAACTACGTATTTAGTACATAAACTATCAGTTTTGATCTGTTTTAGTACATAAACTTTCACTTTTTCAAAATCATACCTAACGTTTAGTCTTTGTTTCGTTTTAGTACCATGTCGTTAAAAACTTAACGCGTTTAATACCTAAACTATCAATTTTTTCAAAATTTAACGTTAAATTTTGAACGGGGTACTAAAATGAAACAAAAACTAAACTTTAGGTATGTTTCTAAAAAAATTGAAAGTTTAGGTACTAAAAGAGACCAAAAATGATATTTGAGGTACTAAACGCGTAATTTACCTTTAAAATTTTTATATTTCTAAACAATATTTAACTTTTTTTTATTATTTTTCACATTTATTTTCTTAGGTTCAAGTTCCCATTTATTTTCTTAGGTTCGAGCATCAGAGACTGTAGCATAGATGATTAAACGTTTATTGTGAAATGATTAAAAATATCTAAAAATTTTATAATTTTATTTTTTTATCATTAACTATAATATAAAATATATAAAAAAATAAATACGGAATATAAATGCCAAATGAAATATTTGTCCTAGCGTTAATGGCCCAACTTACCACTAGGTTTTTAGGTTTGATTCTCCTTAATGCTATTTTTAATTCAATTTTTTTTAAATTAAGATTAAATTTATAGAATATATAAGTAATAGAGATTAAATGTGTTTTTATGTTAAATTTTTATTTATCATATCAATCTTTAATTAAATGTTAACAATTATTAATTTTGATTGAAATCATTTAAATAATTAAATAATCTGATTGATAAAAATAAAAAAATAAAAAATAAAATTATAAATTTCATAGTTAAATGCTTTATTTAACTTAAAAAGCTCAGTTTAACTTTTTTTTCTTCTTCTAATTTTGAGTAGGGATGATCAAAATACCTAAATCCGATGGGTTTCGATCCGATCCTATAGTGACAATTTTTTTTTTAAATAGGTAAGTTTAAGGTGAAAAATCAGAGATCCTAGTGTTAGGATTTGGCCCAATGTTATCGATATTATCCTTTATGGTACCATACTACTATGTAAAGTAGTATCGGTACCCTTTTGGGTATCGGTACTTATTTTGTATTATGGAATTTGAGCAAATTAGTAGTATCGATACTACTTAGAAAGTATCGATACTTCTCTTACCTAGGGTATCGGTACCCATGAACAATATCGGTACTATATGAGAACATTATCAGTACTTTGTACGTGAAAAAAACTTGTTTTTGCTCAAATTCTAGTTTATTAGACTTTGAATTATTTTTGAAAACTTTGAACAAATTCAATTCAAGTTAAAAAACATTTTGTCTTAATTTGTTATATCAAAATATTATAAAACATGATTCAACATAAAGCAACAACCGGCTGACGTCGTATGTCGCCATGGCGAGGACATGAAAGGCTAAGATTAACGGACTAGGCCATAAACCGGAGAGCATAGCCGATACTCCATGTGAAAATGTCCCTCCAAGTCTCAAGTACGCAAAATATGCATGCTTCACGTCCTGCATTGTAGGATCAGAGTTTTGTCTTAATTTGTTATATCAAAATATTATAAAACATGATTCAACATAAAGCAACAACCGGCTGACGTCGTATGTCGCCATGGCGAGGACATGAAAGGCTAAGATTAACGGACTAGGCCATAAACCGGAGAGCATAGCCGATACTCCATGTGAAAATGTCCCTCCAAGTCTCAAGTACGCAAAATATGCATGCTTCACGTCCTGCATTGTAGGATCAGAGGATGCCCTGAACACCTTCTGTAGGACATTAGCCAGTGTGTTGATTGTAGATGACATTGGCTGCAATGTAGTTAAATTACAAACAAAATTACGTTGTTTTCTTCGACGTCGATCGCTTTCGAAACGTATATGGAACACGAGTCTAGCTTACCTTCCTCAATGTGTAAAAGGACTCCAGATATTCGCAAACGGCAGATGCATCAGATAGATCACGCAAGGGTCTAAGAAGATCCATGAGTAAAACAACATCTGATAGCGCAACGGTCATGCCCTCTCCGGTTAAAGCGTGACGCACGTTAAGTGCATCGCCGATCAAAAGCGCACCGGGAATCCGGCAAGGAGTAGCAGCCATGATCCTCTTCTGCATCACTCTTATGTTGTCCTTCTCTACTGCAGATACAAAGGCGGTGTACAGTTCAGGAAAAACCTGAAAGGTAGAAATTTACGTCAGGGGCTGCGAACATCAGATAACACGAATCGAATTTCGAGACGTACGTGAGGAGCCACCCGATTTTTCAAGTAATGTGCCATTTAACCATCGGAAACAGAAGAAAAATTTCGACTATGAACGTCAACCATGCAACGAATTTCAGTGCTGCTAACAGGATACAAAAGGAAAGGCGAAGGCTCTGCTACTCAGCTCCTTAATTTCGCCATTACTCGTATGTTATCCTTCTCTATTGCAGATAAAAAGGATGCCCGAAGTTCGGGAAGTACCTGAAATGTACAAGTCATATTGTTATCCCACATGATGCATACAATTCGCCTAATGAATTGGTAAAAGGAGGACCAATACATGCCTTAGGAGCCATCGGAGTTTTCAAGTAATGTGCCATTTCACCATCAGAAACCGATGGTACGTGTCGACTAGGTATATCGACCAAGCAACGAGTCTCGGTGCTGCTCAGCGGATAAAACAAAATCGGTGCAGGCTCTGCTAATATAAGTTCTCGATAATGTTCATACGGAAGCTTACAGGGACTAAACCAACAAAATGAGAAGGGATGTCAACCTGCAGAAATATTCAAGGCCTTCAAACACACACATATATACACTTCCTAAGCATTTGTCACAGTCCCATTTTCTTCAATCAGAGATGTCACAGTCCCTTGTTCTAGACTCACACTACATCATCATACGTATCATCAAACACATGAATTTTTGTAACATCAAATGTCAAAATCGAATAAAGCTCGAGACGAAGAAGATGAACTACTTGTGAAGAGATGCAGCCTTCTCCCTCAACCTTCGAACAAAACGACCATTGTGAAAGCATCTGGCAACCACATGGGGCTCAAACTTTTTGGACAGGGAAGGTTAATGTGACATCTTTTCCATGTACACAAGTCCCAGAGCATGTTGAACATCAATACTGTAAACATCTATTTTCTTAAAAGATAGAACTAGCAAGAGTTTCTCTTCTATGAGGACTTTTCCACCACCATATCTTTTAAAGCAACAACCACACCAACAAACGTGCAACAACCGAGCAAAGAGTCTAGTTGCATTAGGATTATATTGTTAATAGGATTCTAAAAATAGTTAGTTTTTTTCACTATAAATACATGTAATCCTCCCCATTTGTAACACACGCTTTACATACAAGATACAGAGGAAAGTACGAAAAAATACAAAGGCAAAGCTATTGTAAACGATTCGAAAAGAAAATAAAAGGTAACATCCTTTTTTACATTGATTCGTTCATTTCTCGCATGTGCATATTATTTTTCTTGAGATTTGGTTTGAATAACCCAAAACGTGGGTTACGCCGATGACAAAAAATGGGTGGGGTTTCGAAGTTTCGAACCTAGATCTACTCCCGAGACATGTTTATTTTTTTAAAGTATTTAATATTCCCCCTAAGTCAATCTTAATCTTTAATTTACCTTGAAATTTACCCTTTAATTTTACTTTTATATTAATTTCGTCCCCTATATATATATTTTTAATTATATTTTTTTATTTATTTACTATATTACTCTTTTTTTTATATTATATATTTTTTATTATATATATCTTATATCATTATATATAGTAGATGTATTAATTTTTCTCCGTTTACTATGTATATATTTGTTCTGAATATTATATTTTATACGTTTTTATATATATATTTTTTAATATTCTATTTTTGTTTTTATTTATTTATATATATTATATTTTTACTTTATTTATTTTTTCTATTATTTTTTTTCTTAATATCATATATATCTTTATTTTTTATTTGTTTTACTTATTATTATATATTTATTATTTTTATTTGTTTTAGTAAATACTATTTTATATGTACACATTATTTTTATTCTTTTTTAATTTCTTTTACCCTTTTTTTATTTTTTTACTCCATTAATTTTTTTCCCTTTATCTGTGTCTTTATTTTTTAACATTTTATTCATTTTGTTTATTTTTATTATTTTTTATTATTTTTTATGTGTTTTGTTATTTTTCATTTTTTCTTATTTTATTTATTATTCTCACGTTTGCACACTTGCTATCCTAATTCGATTTTATACTTCGCTACGAATCTAACATTTTTATATTTTAAGGGTATTCAAATTAATCAATTGTAAGTAATTTGAATCGAGTTTGTTAAATTTTAATTTTAATTTTGAATTTTCGCAACTAAGACAACCGGCAAATTAATTGGTACCGAAAGGGCGATTCAAGGGTGCTAATCATTCCTTGACCGTAACCGACTCCCGAACCCGACACATTTCTGGTAAAAACGCAGATTAGGTAATATGGTGTCCGACCTACCTAAATTCGTTTTAAAATAGTCGGTGGCGACTCCAATCCATATTTTTCAAGTCGAAGCCCAATTCCGGGGCCCAACCTAAAGACGGTTACGACATCTTGGCGACTCCGCTGGGGATATGTAAGTGAGTCAGACTGAAATTAATTTCCGGTTGTCTTTTTTAGCGAAAATTACAAGTTTAAATTTTAATTTATTTGTTCGATTCTAATTGTTTATCTTTGATTATTTTTCAAATAAATAGTTATGTTGACGTTTTTTAATGATTTCAGATTTTTCAAAATTTTCATCTCAGGCTCTATACCCGAGCTCTGAACCCTTTTAAGTGGGGGCGAAAGTGACGCCTTCGTGGGAATTTATTCTCCGTATGGGCCTAGCAAGTAATGTAATACCCCAAATTTTGGTTAGTGATCAAAATGTAACTTTTGAAAGTTTGATGGTCAAAGTATTAAACTTAGAAGAAATTTTAGGAAATTAAGTGGTAAAGTTCTTGAAAAGAATTTTATTTCATAAATAGATAGTTTACTCTTGAGAGTGGGGTTTTATGGAATTATATTTGGAATTTGGTAAAGAAAAATTAGAAATGGTTAAAACCGGTAAGGAATCGGTAATTTCAAATTGAATTGGAATTTTACAAAAATTTGAAGGATGTTATAAAATGGTTGGAAATATTATTTTAATATTTTGGATCAAAGAAATTTGGTCTGAAAATATGGAATTTTTCAGATTTAATTGAAACAGTGGAATTAGGTGACTAAAATGCAAGTTTTGAAATTTCATGGGAAAATTCGGAAATTTAAAGTCAAAATATTTCATCTTTGACTTTGAATTATGATAAGGATGAGTTGTCATGGTTTTATGGTAAATAAGAAGATTTATTAAGGGTAAATTGGTCTTATCCCAATTAAGTGAATATTATATTCATTTAAGTGGATTATAATGTAAAATATTATGATAAGCACCCAACATATCATTTCAATTGTTCATCTTCTTCTCTCCCAAAATCAGTCGTGGGTTTCTCCAAAGGTAAGAGAAAATTCCAACTCCATTTTCAAGCAATTTGATTCAATATTTTGTGTAAGTTGTAAATAGAAAATGGTTGTATGAGAAAAACTCTATCTTTTGGTATCAATATGGCATGGTAATCTTGTTGGTGTTCAAAGATCCTAAATTTAAGGGTTTGTGTTCATAAAAAGGGATCATGAAATTGATGATGGATTTTGATGTTTGTGAGGTAGTAGATTCATATTCAAGCATGTGTGATGATTAGAACATGTTTGATCTTTTGAGAATTTGTTCTATGAGTTTTGATCATGGATTTGTTCGAGTGAGAAAAATTATGGAAAATTTATATATGAGTTGGAAATGATGAAGGACGTATTATACAAGCCTTAGGAAAATTGGGGATCATTTTGTAAGTTTTGAAAAGTTGGAGATCAATTCGTAAATTCCAGAAAAATTGAGGGATTATTGTGTAAGTGTTTATATAATTGATGTGCTATACTGGAATTTTTGGTATTAAAGATTTAGGTGATAAAATGGTGAAGGACCATTTTGAGTAAATTGGAAAAGTTGGTTCCAATACTAAAAAGAATTAATAATGTTAAAGTAAATGGTGGTGAATAGTTTGAAGCATGATTATGGAATATATTTTGGTTATATTTATGTTAGTACAATACTAACATATATAAGTATGAATCTATATTTTGTACAGATTGTGATTTACTCGGTGTTCAAAACGATTCGAGTATAAAAGAAAAGGGTTATTGTGGACAATAGTGAGGCTTATTTTGGAAAATTATAAAGTGTCAAGGTGAGTGCAACACATGCATGAAATTATACAGATGTATTATACATCATCAGGAAGACTTGCGATAAGTCGATCTTGTTTTATCAGCATGATATTATATCATATTTTTATAAATTGATATGACATTTGTCATAGTATGAAATTGTAATGCTTTGATTTTTGAAAATGTGATATTTTACCATGAATGTTATTTCGGGTATGAACTGCCCAATGTTAAATTATAATAATATACTTTGCCATGGATGGATTGAATAAAGTAGACTATATGCCCGAATAAGTCACTGAGGGACAGGGTATAGTTGGCATGCCATAGAGTATAGCAGCTGCAGGTTTATATTAGCACTATAGTGTGTAAGGACACTAAGTGCAGGTTTATGTCCGGATTAGCACTATAGCGTAAGCTTAGTGTAGGTGGTGGGCACGATCTTATGTGTATTGTCCGGATTAGCACTATGGCGTAAGCTTAGTGCAGGTTTAGCACTACGGTGCATGTATTTTACTCGTATACCCAGGGTCCTCAGGGTTGTATATTGGGCTATTGTCTATGGTTTTATACATTATTGGTAAATAAATGGTAAGCATGAAATTAAGCTTACGAGCTTAAGAAATTAATGGCAAGTATATTAGTAAGGAATTTTATATTCAGTTATATTATTTTTGATCTAGTAAATATTGGATATGCTGATAATATGATTGTAAGGTATTTGGTTTTTATGATAAAATTATGCATGAATTGTATTGTACTGTAAAATGTTTTAATTGCCTCACTAAGTATATACTTAGCGTGTGATGATTTTCACGCTAGGTAAAAAGCTCGTAGAAGAATAGAGAGTTCAAGGCAACATCAAGTATCAAGAAGTATATTTCTTTATCAGTAAGACATCCTAAAATGTAATGTAGATTTAATTAGTGGCATGTAATTATTATGTAATTATTATGTTTTATTTGCTTTACTGAACAAAATTGGAAACAAGAAAATGGAATTTTATAAACTTATATGTATTTTCGCAGTTACTGTAGCAGTTACTATTCATTGCTACAATAACCGCGTTTTGGCAAATTTCCAGATTCCAAAAAGGGGAACCGATTCCCCTGTTACAGGGAATCGATTCCCCCACTATTCACTGTAACTGTTCACGGGAACTATTCACTATTCATATAAAATAAATCTTTTGAATTAAATTGGTTACAACGAAACATGATTTATATGACATGGTATTTTTATAATATTATTTACTATTTTAAGGAAATAAATTTTAAATAGCTTTTGAATTATGAAATGTTTTTTTTAATACAGATGACATTTATAATCTGTATAGGTATAATTATACGGGTTATGGGTGTTACAAGTAACCTTTGGGATTCATATACCTTATGCCTTCGTGTGAATTTATTATCCGTATGGGCATAAGAGAATGTTTCCTCTCGAGTTTAACTTAGTCCACACGAGCTTGTAATGGGCTTAGGACTAAGGGTTTGGTAAGCCCAATGGGGCACCGGCAAGGAGAACTCGGGTACCATTTTTTAGAACCTAAACCGAGAGGCTATGGAGAATTAGAGCCCACCCCAAAACCTCATTCCAAACCCTAGGTTGTTTTGTTTCATGCTTTACTTTCTGTTCAAAGCATGTGAACTAGAAATTTATGCGGTTAGGACTTGTTCAAAATCAACTTGCGGGATAGAGATCATGTCCGGGTAGGAATAATAAGCATGTGGGGTAGATATCATGTAGGGTAGGACTTTTTATTTTCATGATTGTTTTGATTATTATCTTTACCTTACTAACTCTTTTCATTTTTTCTCTCTTTTATTTTTATTTCAATCATCTGTATCATTCAAAAGAGGTGTTGATCCACCAAAAAACGTGTTTGTTAACCATAAATAATTTGTATTAATGGACTAAGGGGTTGTAATACAAGAGATAAGAACGCAGGGGTCCGACTATGGTCAGAAAAGACTCAAAAGAAAAGGAGGCCAATCTGCAAGGCAACTATGTGTCACATTCGATCAAAAAGACGTGGTGCCCACAATCAAATACATCAAAAGTTAACTTTTCAAAAATGGGTTGACAAAGGTGGTAGGGACAAGACGAGAAAAAGATTACTAACCTCTAGAATTCATTTAAAAACAACAAGAACAAGATGGCAAGTCATTGTCGACAAATTCAAAAAACAAGTAAATGAACTTCGGATAATCCCTTTGATGGAGGATTTCAATGGAGTTTCCGATTCAGCAAAGGTTAAAAGCCAAAGATGCAGTCATTCGATACTTTTGGGAACCAGTACAAAAAATAACTCAACATTTTCACGGTTCATCCAAAGAGGTCGAAGCGGTTCAACAGGTTATTCAACTGGCGAAAGACGAAGACAAATAACTAGTCAACCTGTTCTGGGTCTAGAGGATTTAGTCCGGATGTACCTTTAAATATGTTTATTGTCTCTTAAAAGATAAAACACTTTTGTCCCAATAAAGATTATTTATAATAACAGACATGTTTTTGGATCAATGCCTCGAACATTTCATGCATTTTTGCATTTTGCATCTCCATTTCATTTTTAATCATTTTCATAAACATGAAATTTCTTCATGGAGGATTCGATGAAGTGGTCTTAACCACATAACACCACAAGGAAGCAAGATTTTAACAATTAAAGAAAAAATTGAAATCAGTACAGTGGGAGCTTGATTAGTTGATTGTAGGACTAAGCCTGCCAGGATGATCTGAAAAAAGAGTCCCCATCTCCTAAGGGCTACGATGTTGAAGTTGTTTGCAGTTACCACATAGGAACCCCCAAACATTCCTCTGAGAACTATAAGGCACTGAAGCACAAGATCCAAAACCTGATGGCTTCAGAGGCATGGACAGCCGAAGAATGGGACATTGCATATGCCATTTGCACTTAGAGGATTGTTTTGTTTGAACACGTCTTTGATCTTCTATGTTTGTTTAATCTTTTAAACGATTGAATTTATGCTACTTTCTAAGGTGGAGCAATTGAACAAAATTTAATCTTTAGTTCTTCGAATATTAAATGAATTAAGGATTCTTTTAATTCTTCAAGAATTATAGATTTTTGACATATGACAAGATTTTACCGTTCTTATCTTGTCTCAAACCCCAAAATAAATACCTTGATTCTTTACCCAAAATAACTCATGGTCATTACCAAAAAGACCAATTTTTGACACTACCTCCCTTTGATTTTTTTTAAACAATGCCTTTATCTTTTTGATACACCCATACCTTTCTTTAAGTCAATAAAGTCACACCATTGTCTTTTTAGACTCAAAATTAACATTTTTATACCATTAAAACCCAAGGCATTGAGTTGTTCATTTGAACATGAGCATTCTTCTAAGACATAACTTGGGGCATCTCGTAGGAAGCCTGAACATTGAGACATGTTGGGGGCAAGAAGCAGAAAGAAGAATCCACTCGAAATAATTCTACCATGCATTAATTACACTGTTTTCATGTGAATAAAAATAATCCTGAAAATCTATCCCCCTGGGGATACCTCTTCTATGAAAGCTTCCATGTATGAAATGATGAACGGCTTTCTTTCTTTACCCCTTCACAACAGGAGAAAATATATATCCCTTGTGTCCCCTTTTGAGCCTATAATATTTTTTCTTCTGATTCAACCCTAACCAAGGATCACCCTCCACACTGGGGGCAAGGTGGAGAAAGTATGCTCGCATAAGTGAAGACATTGATTCAGATGAGGTACCGAAAGGTGAACCAAATGCCAAGTGCAAAAATTCAATCAGAACAAAAAGGAAAAAGAGAAAAAAGCAAAGAGAAAATAAAAAAGAAAATTGAAGAAAAAAGAAGACAAGATGCATATGTAAAGATTCTCTCGATTCAAACGACGTGTCGAGATTTAAACTATGAGATTGATCAAGCACAATCATTTTCGAATCACTGAACCACTTCATTTGAAGATCATAGAGCATCAAATGAGATTGATCAAGCACAATCATTTCTGAATTACTGCATCACTCTACTCGAAGATCATGGAGCATCAAGAGAGAGACACATACGAGCAGATTCAAATTGAGCAAGATATGATCGTAAACATCAGAATGAATTGATCCTTGGTTCAATCACCCTTAAACACTTGTTTGAGCCTTTTATCCCTTTCTTTTATAACCATGAATCATAACCTACGTTACGTGCCTTAAAAGTCCCTTCTAATCATACATGGATTTTTGAACAGAAGAGACTATCTTCAGATTTCATACCGCCCATCAGGATTAATCTTTATTTGCAAAAAATAGTGTAATTAATATATGATAGAGAAAAATAATAAATGGGGGTTCAAGACGTAAATTACTGAATGACGTCTTGAAACCAAATGAGGATTCGAGTTGAAAACCTAAAAAGGCAACTCGAATACAAAAATTAGGCAGCTGAGGCGATAACACAAATTCCTTGATAAGACATCGCACAATCCGAGCGTGACTATGAAAACTGGGAATCGGAGAACACTTCCAATATAGGAGCATCCAAGCTACCCCATCAAACCTTTGAGCATCAAATAAACAAAAATGCCAAACCTTTGACCAAACACAATAACTTGAGACTTTTTTATCCTTTCCTTACTTAACCATTTCCCAAAAATAGATTTGATATTGGCACGTGTCAAATAAGTATAATTTATTGAAGGATTAACAATGTAATTAATTCTTTGATATCCATTGAACTCTAGTTTTATGATTTGTCTCAATTGTAAAATCGTGAAAGGGGCAATATTTTCAAAACTTTTGATTAAACATTTTTCGAAACTCTTTTTTGATATTTTCAGGACTTTGAAAATAAAAGAGAAAGAAAAACATTTTTTTTAAAACAAGACAATCTCTCTAGAGTGGATCTTGGTAAATGATATGTGGCTCTCAAACAAAAAACTCATTCTTAGAATCAATGCTGAAGCAAGAAATCAGGAACAATGAGGGCATCTTTGAAGATTCAACATCAAATGTTGAGACATTTTTTTAGATTTAACATCAAATGTTGGGGCATTTTTTGATATTCAACATCGAATATTGGGGCATCTTTGGGAATTCAACATCCTGATGCAAATTATCAGACCTTTTGAAGGCATTTCCTCCATATGCAGGAACAAACACACAAAGCACGAGACTCCATCCAGGGGATAAAATAGAGCTAATTAATGTTACATACATCTTAGACATACTTAAGAGCATCGCATTTATCATTTTTTGTATACATAAGTTTTTGCAGCTTTTAGAGTCAAGTTTCAACTTCAAGATGAAGGATGCTCAATTCAAAAGCACATGGTGGTTGCTCTACCTCACAGCGAAGGGGCGACTGTCTGACAACAAAACAACTTTCCAGTTTCAGTCAGAGTCAATTTCAACTTCACGGCGAAGGATATTGAACTCAAAGCGACACAATTCGCTCAGATTTCAACTTCACGACGAAAGATATCTAGCTCGAAGCCAAACTTCACAATAAAGGGGTCATCCACGGTTTCGACTTCACGGCAAAGGGAATCGTGTCCACCTGCAACATATAATACTTGGATTTCAACTTCACAACGAAGGATATCTAAGTTAAGGCTCAACTTCAGGACGAAGGGGCCACCTACATTTTCAACTCCACGACGAAGGATATCGTACCCACACATCCACGATTTCAACTCCACGACGGAGGATATCGTGCCACCCGAGACAACACAAGTTCAACTTCACAACGAAGGGACGACTAGTTGTCAACAAATAATTTCCCAATTTCAGAGCCAATTTCAACTTCACAGCGAAGGATATTGGACTCAAGACACCACAAGTTCAACTTCACAACGAAGGGACGGCTGGTTGTCAACAAACAATTTCCCAGTTTCCAAACCAATTTCAACTTCACAGCGAAGAATATTGGACTCGAGACAACACAAGTTCAACTTCACAGCGAATGGACGGCTGGTTGTCAACAAACAATTTCCCAGTTCCAGAGCCAATTTCAACTTCACGGCGGAGGATATTGGACTCAGAACAATACAACTTATTTGGATTTCAACTTCACGATGAAAAATATCCAATTCCAAGGCTCAACTTCACATCGATCAGACCATCCATGGTTTTAACTTCACGACAAAGAGAATCGTGCTCACCATTGTCTCTCTTGAGACAGTTTCCAAGTTTTGTCTCTCTTGAAACAGTTTCCCTTGAAACAAAATCTTTGAATATCTTTTCCTTGAAACAAATTTCATCTCCCTTGAGTCATTTTCTTTTGGAACTAAGTTTTGTCTCTCTTGAGATAGTTTCTCTTAAAGCATATCATTTCCCTTGAAACACAAAATATTTGAATCAGTTCCCCTTGAAATAAATTTTGTCTCCCTTGAGACAGTTTCCCTTGAAACATAAACATTAAAAACATTTCCCTTGAAATGAATTTTGTCTCTCTTGAGATAGTTTCTTTTTAAACAAAATCTTTGAATCCCTTGAAACAAATTTCGTCTCCCTTGAGACATTTTCTGTTGGAACTAAGTTTTGTTTTTCTTGAGATAGTTTTTCTTGAAACATAAACATTAAAAACATTTCCCTTGAAATGAATTTTGAGATAGGTTCCCTTGAAACAAAATTTTGTCTCCCTTGAGACAGTTTCTCTTGAAACATAAACATTGAAAACATTTCCCTTGAAATGAATTTTGGTCTCTCTTGAGACAGTTTCCCTTGAAACTTCAATCTTTGAATACAGTTTCTCTTGAAACATAAAAAAACCTTTGAAATTGTTTCTCTTGAAACACAAAAAAAAACCTTTGAAAATGTTTCTCTTGAAACACCAAACCCTCGAGTTCGATTACACTCAGCTTCGAGGGTACATCATTTACAACATAACTCAAGGCTAGAAGGGTTATCTATCACCAAAAGACCTTCGAGTTCGACTATGCTCAGCTCTAAGGCACATCATTTACAACATAACTCAAGGCAAGAAAGGCTATCTGTCAATAAAATTACCGAGTTCGATTCCATTCAGATTGATGACACCTCAATCACACTATTGTCCGGTTGCAATCGAGGTTTTTCAAGTCGAGAAGAAGGTCTGGTTAGCCGTGCCTTAGTAGAAATAAGCCATTTTTCCGTCAGAATGGCTTAAGTCGAGAAAAGCTATCTGTCAGCGAAGACTTTTCGAGTTCGGTTTCATTCAGCTCGATGGCATATCAACCACATTGTGGAGTCAAGAGATTACTTTCCAGTCGAATTTTTAGCCAAGGTCTTTAAACCGAGAAGAAGACCAAAGTGGACTACAACGAGAAGTCATATTTTGATTCAAATCTTTTCAAGATGAACACGACTTCGCGACGGAGGAGCCATCCGCCCTTCAATTCGACAAGGAGTTATTCTTTAACTCCACTGAACGAAAATTTGTGTCTTTTTATCTTTGTCATATTTTTCGTTCCACGAAAAATGACAAAGAGAGGCAGCTGTAGACACCCATTTTCTTAAAAGATAGAACTAGCAAGAGTTTCTCTCCTAGGAGGACTCTTCCACCACCATATCTTTTAAAGCAACAACCACACCAACAAACATGCAACAACCGAGCAAAGAGTCTAGTTGGATTATGATTCTATTGTTAATAGGATTCTAAAAATAGTTAGTTTTTTTCACTATAAATACATGTAATCCTCCCCATTTGTAACAAACGATTTACATACAAGATACAGAGGAAAGCACGAAAAAATACAAAGGCAAAGCTATTGTAAACGATTCGAAAAGGAAATAAAAGACATCATCCTTTTTTACATTGATTCGTTTAATTTTCGCATGTGCATATTATTTTTCTTGAGATTTGGTTTGAATAACTCAAAACGTGGGTTACGCCGATGACCAAAAAGGGGTGGGTTCGAAGTTTGAACCTAGATACTCCCGAACATGTTTATCATTATATATATATATATATAGATGTATTAATTTTTTTCCATTATGTATATTTTTTTCTTAATTTATATTTTATACGTTTTTATATATATTTTTTAATATTCTATTTTTTTTTATTATTATATATATTTTTTATTTTATTTTATTTTTTCTATTTTTTTTCTTAATATCATGTATATCTTTATTTTTATTTGTTTTACTTAGTATATATTTATTATTTTTATTTGTTTTAGTAAATACTACTTTATATGTACACATTATTTTTATTATTTTTAATTTTTTTTATTTTTTTATTTTTTTACTCCATTAATTTTTTTCTTTTATCTGTGTCTTTGTTTTTTAACATTTTATTCATTTTGTTTATTTTTATTATTTTATTATTATTTTTTACGTGTTTTGTTATTTTTCATTTTTTCTTGTTTTATTTATTATTCTCACGTTTACACACTTGTTATCCTAATTCGATTTTATACTCCGCTACGAATCTACCGTTTTTATCTTTTAAGGGTATTCAAATCAATCAATTATAAGTAATTTGAATCGGATCTGTTAAATTTTAATTTAAATTTCGAATTTTCGCAACTAAGATAACCTGCAAATTAATTGGTATCGAAAGGGCGGTTCAATGGTGCTAATCATTTCTTGACCGTAACCGACTCCCGAACCTGACACATTTCTGGTAAAAATACAGATCAGGTAATATGGTGTCCGACCCACCTAAATTCGTTTTAAAATAGTCGGTGGCGACTCCAATCCACATTTTTCAAGTCGAAGCCCAATTCCGGGACCCAACCAAAAGACGGTTACGACAAATACCATCTAAACAATCTACAGAGCAAAAAAAATCGATGTCATACCACAACCGCTATTTAGATCCCGGATTTTTCCCTGTTTAATTACCCTTTAGGCCTAATTCGATCAACTTGAGGTAGCCTCCCGGCATTAGAGACTCGCCGACAATTCGGTCCGGCGCGTTTAAGTTATTAACAATGTATCTACTGAAGTGAGTCATGAGTCATTATGTTTATGTACATATCAGATGGAACATGAGTCATGACATTCAGATTTCAGACTTTTCCAAGAGCATAGGCAAGGGCGGCACCGGCCACACTGGCGCCGACTACGATAATATCTGTAGTTCCGACAGCCTCGTGATTTCCATTTTTGTTTACAGAGTTTTCCTTTGGAACCTCCATGGAAGCTGGTCTTTTATGCTTGCTCAGTCCCTTGAATCCTACAAGAGAATTGTAGTACAAGAAAACAAGGACCAAATTACAAGAGATATTTATATAACATCAAATCAAACCAAACCTTGATTATTAGGGATAATTTGTTTATTATTTCATCTTCATGTTCGCCATCTGTTTGTTATTAACAATGTATGGATAATCGTATCGTGTGGTAATTTAATTTAAGATTAAAGAATAACAGAAAATAATTACGATAAAAAATATGTTAAAAATATAATACTCTCGGTTGAGCGTAATTCAAAATGTTAATTTTTTATCGTATTTTTGATTCAATCAAGAAATATTATGAATAATGTAACATTTTTTTGTTGTCAACCGAAAATGTTACACGAACAAAAGATGTGACATTTTAGTAAATCCAATTTATTTCGCTCATATTGGTTTTTTTACATCAATTTAGCCCTCGAAGTTATTTAGGATATTCATCCTAGTCCTTGAAGTTTGTTGACATTTTTTATTAACAGAACTGTAAGTCTTTTTTCGTATGTGGATTAAGAGATTATGTTAAAATATTTATTAAACAAAATGATTAAAATAATTTCTCAAAATTTTATTATTTATTTCAGCGAGATTAAGGAATTAGGCTAAATTTTTTAAGATTTTTCTAACATTTATATTTAATAAATATTTTATTATTTATTTTTTAATACATGTCACTTCATCATCAAGCCACGTCAGTAATATTGATTTGAAAATTACTGGTGTTGATAAATGCAAAAGACTAACGATTCTGTTAGTAAAAAGACTAACTGATAAAAAACGATATGAGTGAAATTGATAAATTAAGTTTATTATAGGGAAGAAAATGACCCTTAAGCCTTAATTTTAATATTTTAATTTTTATTATTATACATTATAAATATTTTTTATTTTAATTTATTTTAATTTTTGTTTTTCTTAAAGAATAAATAAACCGTCAAACTTTCTAAAAATTTGATTAAACCCTCAAACTTAAAAAAATTAACAAGTTTCTTTGCCATATTATTAGTATTATGTACCACTATTAAATGATAATTTTCATTACTCAAAAGATTACATTATTATTTTGGGTAAATTAGGCGTATAGTACCTAAACTATCAATTTTTGTTCGTTTTATTATTTAAACTTTTAATTTTTTTAAAACCACACCTAACATTTAATTTTTGTTTCATTTTAATACTCTCACCATTAAAAACTTAACAGACGGACTTGTTGACGGTCATGTCTATAGTCCTCGGTCGTCGCATCCGTCGAATGTTGAAGCCCAAACTTTTCAGCTTGCACATTTTCACCAGAAAATGCCCCAATCTCCCAAAATCGACTATGGACTCTTTGACTTCTTTATCATCCAATCTTTGTGGTCAACTTTCGATGGGTATGAAACTAAACTATATTGGTCAACTCGTCTTTCTCTAGTGGTCCACTGTTCGAATGATCGTTTGTCCATTGGAGTTATGCCCCATCAACCTGGCCGTTAAGTTTTTAACGACAATGTAGTAAAATAAAACAAAAACTAAATGTTAGCTATGATTTTGATTTTTTTTAAAGTTTAGGTACTAAAACAGACAAAAACAAATAGTTTAGTTACTAAATGCCTAGTTTACCCTATTAGTTTTAGTTTAAGAGTCATATTGTATATAAAATAAGTTTATAGTTCACACTGATTTTTATTCAAAGTAAAAGGACCTAAAGATGCATTAAGCCATTTGTTTATGATTTCTCTAAAAAAGCGAATAAAAGGTCAGTTTATGATTTCTCTAAAAAAGCGAATAAAAGGTCAGCCAATCAATGCAAACCACTTGCTCAAAGAAAATAAGCGAAATAATCTGAAAAGGCCACCACTCCCCAAAACACTCCTCTAATCTCCAGATAGCATCGACAATGGCCGCAGCCGCCAGAGTGATAGCCGTTGCCTGCCACTCCACCGCCACCACCTCTTCCTGCCTGCTTTTGAAGACGTCGTTCGCTTTGAAACGCGGCAGCAACGCACTCGGCCTCAACAACGGCAGACGATTGTCGAAGAGATTGTTCTCTTGCAATGCCATTTGTAACCCCCAGTTTCAGATCAAACAAGAAGGCCAGCCCGAGACTCTCGACTACAGAGTCTTCTTCGAAGATACTTCGGGCAGAAAGGTATTTTCACTTCCCATCTTGTCCCCCACCCCTAACCATTTATTTGAAATTTGATTCATTAAGGTTTTGATTTGAGATTTGATTGTGGCCTTAGATATCTCCTTGGCATGATGTTCCATTGCATTTGGGAGATGGTGCTTTTAGCTTCATCGTCGAGATACCCAAAGAATCAAGTGCGAAAATGGAGGTCGCTACTGATGAATTGTACACTCCCATTAAGCAGGACACAAAGAAGGGAAAGCTTCGATATTACCCGTGAGATTTGTTTATTTTGATTATTTTTATTGCTCATTTCAATTCTTGGGTTGTTTTCAGCTTGGGTTTGTTGCAATTAGAATTAAAACTAATGATGATAGCTGATCGATTATCTATAATTTTGATTTTAAATATCGAAATTTGATATTAAATATGTATGTATATGTGAGATTCAGTTTGGAATATGGATATCAAGTGTTTATATCTGAACCCATTAATATGGCATTGCTATGTAGTATGTTAAGGAGTTTTCGTTTCTGAATGATTCAATCCATTGCCCCTCAGCTATAATATAAACTGGAACTATGGATTGCTTCCACAAACATGGGAAGACCCATCTTTGGCGAACTCTGAAGTTGAAGGAGCATTCGGTGATAACGACCCTGGTAATTCCGATTATTGTTTCATTACTTGATACTTCTCACAAGATTTTTTCTAAAATATTTATTTTTTTTGTTTCTTTAAATTCTTAGTTGATGTTGTTGAGATTGGTGAAACCCGGAGGAAGATTGGTGATGTTTTGAAGGTTAAGCCCTTGGCTGCTTTAGCCATGATTGATGAAGGGGAGCTTGACTGGAAAATAGTTGCCATTTCATTAGATGATCCAAGGGCTTCTCTTGTTAATGACGTTGACGATGTTGAAAAGCACTTCCCGGTATTTCCCTCTTTACTTTCTGGGTTGTGATATCGTTTTAGATTGCTACGTTATTTTACCATGACGACATGCATTTCAAGACGTCATTGCCTCTTGTTATGGAATTGGATTATTGATGAAGGTGAACTTGACTGGAAAGTAGTTGCCATTTCATTAGATGATTCGAGGGCTTCTCTTATGAATGATCTTGACAGTGTTGAGAAGTTTATTTCTCTCTATAAGTTGAATTCTTGATATTGCTTCCTTATTTTACTATGACAACATGCATGTAAAGACATAAGTGTTGATTGTTGTGAAATTGTATTATCGAGCATCCGTTGGGTGATGTTTTCAGGGGGACTCTCATTGCAATCAGGGATTGGTTTAGGGACTACAAGATCCCTGATGGAAAACCGGCCAACAAGTTTGGCCTTGGCAACAAAGCAGCAAACAAGGTAAGTATCGGTTTTATATTTACCCATCGCTTCATCCTGGTTCAACCTGCATGTGTTCACCCAAATATTATCTGTTTGATAAACAGGATTATGCTCTTAAGGTTATTGCAGAGACTAGCGAGTCTTGGGCTAAACTTGTCAAACGGTCAATTTCCGCTGGAGAGCTTTCACTCGTGTAATTGCTACCAGGAGCACTAGAGCAGCAATGCATTCTGTTTCAAATAATCATCTGAGTTTTTGACTTTAGGGTCTCGGTAATCCTATGAATTGATGCCAATGCTCTTCTTTTTGCTTATTTATTTGAGTAAACTAGTTAACTCTTTTGACTGGGGTTGTATTTCTTGTTCATATGGTGCTCTGGTGTTGATTAATAGGAGGACTTACGTGGAAATGACTTCCCTTTGCAAATAAACAATGAAAATCTTCCTTCATGTAATTGCTGAGAATAGTCAAAGTTTCGGTCATGTTGCTGTATCATTGTTATATTCTCCGTGGCATTGGAATTATAATCATCCATGGGAAAATAATGCAAGAGAAGTTGCACATTTATGATAATAAAATAACTAGGAACTGAGATTCCATTGAGATGGGCATTGGAATAATAACCCTATGAGGTTTTCTAGATCGGGTTTAAAGACTGGTTGTTAGATATGAGTTTAGAAAGGGGTTAGTGAATTAAGAGAGTGAAGTTGTGGCAGCCATGGTTCTTATTGAGTAGGTTTTATGAGGGTTTCATGGAGATCGGCTAGGATTACTATAGTTCTGTTCAGTTAGAGGGTCTACCATGGTATCTACCCTAGTGTTGTGAACCTGTTCACTGGTAATCATGTTATTCTGTCCTTCATCGACATGTTTGCAACAGGTGATGGAATGAATAATTGAATTTATTTTTGTTTGCATGTATTCAAGCTCCCTGCTTGTTTCTGCTCACCACTCTATAGACTATTGTTCTGCCATTGTCAAGAATCATCGTCTCCGACATGTCTGAAACTTTAGACCCAGAATTCTTTCCCAGGTGTTGGTAAATAAAGTCCTACTAAACACAACTTTTATTCTATGAGTATTGTTTTACTTCTCATTAGAGTACTACCTTCCGCTGCACTGGGGAGCTGCCGAAGATGATGATAAGCAGTAAGCCTTATTCAAAATGCAGCAAGAGCAGGCTTAGGCGGATCGACCAAAAAAATATCAAGAAGCTGATCCATGGTGTACTTGTAATCCGGATATAGACTTGAAGTTTCAAGGTCATCTTCCCCAAGGTCATAGTTCAGATCACCTTTTACAAATATGCTGTGAAGGATGGATGCTGGTACATTATCTGGAAATGGTAAGTCTGCATTCATCAAAAAGTTTATGATTATCAAGTAAGCTTAGCAGCGTTTTCGCCCTATTACTTAATACTACAGGTTCGAGATTCGAATTCGAACTTACTCTCCGATAGTTTCAGAAGTTCTTCCTCTTGTACGTGTCTTCTTGAAACTCCTACCTGTTTTTGTCTCCCATAGAAAAACTATTTCAATCTGGGACAAAACATTCTCCGGTGTCCGGTAATGTACAATCCGGTTGCAAGTTCTCAGATCGTTTTCTACTTTGATTGTGTACTCCGCGATAACTTCCTCATAATTATACAGCACTGAAACGAATCATATATAGAAAACGATTCAAAACTCCAAGTTAAAGCTTTGTTTACGTAGCATGAATTGAACAACTTTGGTGGTTAAGGAATAATTGTTGTCCCTAGAGATTTTAGGTTTGAGCACGACACCTACAGAGATGCTTAGACGTTCAATGTTAAATGAAAAAGCTTTGGTTATGTACCCTTTGCTTCACCGGATCCATAGATGATCATATCCTCGCGTTCTTCGTCTGGACGAAGCAAATAATTTACAAAGTAAGCAGCAAATAATTTACAAAGTAAGCAGCAAAACAATTTGCAGATATGTAAATGTAGGGTATACCACATGCTTCCACTGCCCTTCTTGTCTAAACAAGCTTAAAACGGTGGAAGAAAGCTTAGTCGATCCTCTTCGATGCCAAATTCCGACGGAATGAACCTCTACACAGATTTCAAATATATAGATGTATAAAACCAACTAAATTAATTTCAGCTGCACCAGTTTCTTCATTCTTGTATGAAGAATGTTTTTGACCTACCTTTATGTTACCTGCAACTTTAATGGCTTCAATGATATGAATCTGGTCTGGAACCTGAGGGAACGGTAACGATGAGATCACGATATCGACTCGACGAAGTGTTGCCACGATCTTTTCATGGTCGTCCAGCTCTCCCTGATTCAATATGTACTTGTCAAATGTGCGTACATACATATATATCTACGTACATACCTCAATGACGGTAACACCGAGGGATCGGAATTCATCATGCAAGATGATCTTGTGGGGTAATGGGGCGGGCATAAACGAATGTTTGCTGGCCTAACTTGATGCTTGCCTTCACCATATACGTGTGCCTAAGTAGCCAGTTCCCCCAAATATTAGGATTTTACTCTTACTTTCTTCAACACCACCATTGGCTTCATTACCCATAAATCCTATTTCTTGTGATCTATACCCTCTTCATGTGGCCATATTTATAGTCTAATCCCTAGGGAAGAATGTGGAATTTTATATCATAATAAAACTTATATGGAATTTTATATCATAGTACAACTTATAAAATTTTAATTAGCGGAAACAAATTATCAATAGAATATAAAAATTCGGGTCAGGTCAAAATCGGGTGGAGGATATGTATTTTCGAGTCGATTCAGGTTGGGTGAAAAATATATAATTTTTGAGTCATGTCAAGTTCAGATGAAAAATACATATTTTTTGAATCGGATTGACAAAAAACCCAACCCGACCTGAACTAACCCGACCATGCATTTCAACATCAAATTCACTTTCGAACATGTCAAAAAGATTTAAAATTTATTGATGTATTCATAATTATTTTTTAAAAATTTTGCCAATTCCCCAAATATTAGGGTTTTACTCTTACTTGCTTCACCGCCACCATTGGCTTCCTTATCTATCTTTTCTATTTCTTGTGATCCACGCCCTTTTGATGTGATCATATTTATGTTCTTAATCTCTAAATTTTCTTGTGATCCAATGATAACATGCAAATGCTCTTACAGAAATCACAATCGAGTCATTTGAATCGGATACAGATCGTATCATATTAGATCGAAGAAGATATTTAAAATATCATAATTAATAACTAATGTCCCTGAAAATTAGAATTTATTAGAGTTTATGATCTGAATTCCGCAACTTAATTTTGTGTACTACTGTTTGATTGAAAGTAAGAATTCGTATGAAATAAAACTCCTACATTATTTTTATCATGTAAGTAATCCTATAAACAGAATGTAAAGTACACAAATGATCTCATGACTATAGAATATTACTTTATTAAGTTCATCGACTACTAAAAGCCATAAAATGGTCCTCCAACTATAGAGTGTTGTTTTGTTGAGTCCCTCGACTATTAAAAGTTATAAAATGATCACCCGATTATTCATTATATTCCAAACTCGTCATTTTCGTTAAAATTTGACGGTATTCTGAGTTTAGCGTTGACCCACTGACTATGATATGATTTGATCCCAGAGTCTCAAACAACTATCATATCACAATCATCATGTTAACGTCCAACTTAGACAACCGTCGATTTTTTAATGAAAATTTATAAGGTTGGAACATAATGAATAGCCGAGTGACCATTTTATAACTTTTAATAGTTGAAGGACTTAACAAAGCGACACTCTACAATTTGAGGATAATTTTGTAACTTTTAATAATCAAGAGGTTTAATAAAATAATACCCTATTGTCAGGGGACAATCTGTGTACTTCATCCATTTATTAATTAGGTCTTAAAAATAGTCGCAAACTTCTTGTAAGCTATAGTTTGATTCACTATTATTTTTGTAACAAATTAATGTCAGAAAATTCAGATTGATTAACTCAGTTATGATAATGATGTTACTAAAATATAATATTATGTTACCAATCATCGATTGATCTAATGAGATGAGGTACTATATCTTTTAAAGTAAGGTCTAGGGATTCAAATCCTGATAATTATGAATGGAGTAAATTGAATTGAGAGAATCGCTCTTATCTTTGTAGTATCCGGTCCGGATTATTCGATCAATAGATCAGATATAAAAAATAATATTATGTATTATATTATGACGTCATATTTATACTATGACAAAAAAATGTATATATAAACGAGTGTCGCACGTGTAAGTTTAAACTATGTTTTAAGAATCGATAAAGTGTCGCTATTATGAATAATTGAGGAGAAGTGAATCAAATTTTTTAATCTCAAGTTGATCTGTACACGTAGAATGAAACAATTTGCATGAAAAAGGCACAAATTACATGCTTAGTACTTAAACTATAAGTTTTTATTCGTTTTAATACTTAAACTTTCAATTTTATCAAAATCATAACTTAGGTTTAGTTTTTGTTTTATTTTAGTACATGCCGTTAAAAATTTAAGGGAACTTTTGCACGTGACATTTTTATGGGTAAATTACATCATTCATCCCTTAACTATCTTCTCACTCTCATTTTGATTTTTGAAGTTTAAAAATTTTCAATTTAAGTACACAACTTTCAAATTGCTCATGTTTTAATTACTCTAATTTATTTTATTATTTTATAATATATAATTAAAACAAAAAAATGAAAGTTAGAGTTATTAAATTAGGAGTAATTTAAAAGTTAAGTAATTAAATTAAAATAATTAAACTTCAATGACCATAATAAGAGTGAGAAGATAGTTAGTTGAGTGATGAATGATGTCATTTACCCATAAAAAAGTGTTGTAACAGTGTTACTAAGTTTTTAACCACGGATACTAAAATAAAACAAAAACTAAACGTTAGACATAGTTTTAAAAATTGAAAGTTTAGATTACTAAAACGGATCAAAACTAATGATTTAGGTACTAAACGCGTAATTTACCAAAAAAACTATACATCATTAATTTTGTAGAAAATGTTTTTTTTTCTTAAAAAGAAAAGACATTTAGATAAACTAAATATTCATGTAGACTTGATATAAATATTTAATTTTTTTTGAATTAATCACTAATTACTTTATCAACGGAGCTTGTAGTTGTCGATCGAGTTTATAATTCGATCAATATTATTACAGGAACATTATATAAGAGGACGTGAAATTAAATATGCTTAATCGTTCAATACCATCCGAATTTAAAAGGTAGCGAGAGCCGGCTTAGGCGGATCGGCCAGAAAAACGTCGAGAAGTCGATCGACGGTGGTGTACTTGTGATCCTGATATAGACATGAAGCTTCAAGGTCATTCTCCCCAAGCTCATAGTTCAGGCAATCACCTTTTACAAATATGCTATGCAGGATGGATGGTGGTACATTATCCGGAAATGGTAAGCCTGCATTCATAGGCAAAAGCTTATGGTTACTAATTAATCGGTTCCGTAAGCATCCGACATGTTCGAGACTCGAATCCGAAGTACTTACTCTTGGCGAGTTCCACAAGCTCTTCCTCCGGGACGTGAATCTTCCTGAAACTCCTACCTGTTTTGTTCTCCCACAAGGAAATCAGTCCCATCTGGGACAAAATGTTCATAGGCATCCGGTAGATCACAATTCGGTTGCATGTTCTTGGGTCATTTGCTACTTTGATTGTGTTACTCCGCTGTATCTTCTTCGTAATTGAACAGAACTGCAAGAAACGATGCAAAACACATGTATGTGTGTACCATTAGATGAAACCTTGATGAAGTTTAAAAGCTCAAATTACGTACCCTTGGCATCACCGGACCCGTAGACGATCATGTCACCGTGTTCTTCGTGTGGACGGAGCAAGTGATTCACGAAGTATGCACCGAAACAATTTGCAGACACGTAAGTGTGGGGTATCCCACATGCTTCCACTGCCCTTCGGATCTTTCGCTTCTTGTCCAGACAAGCTTCGAACGGCGGCAGGAAGCTCAGTCGGTCCTCTTCGACCCCGAATTCCGATGGAATGAACCTCTACACACATTCCAAATATATATAGATATATACATAAAACAAACTTGACCAACTTCAGTGATATGAAGAATGTTTTTAACCTACCTTTATGTTACCTGCAACTTTAATGGCTTCAACGATATGAATCTGGTCAGGAACCTGAGGGAATGGTAACGTTGAGATCACTATATCGACTTGACGAAGTGTTGCCACGATCTTTTCATGTTCATCCAGCTCTCCCTGTTCCAAGATATGCTTATCAAACGTGCATACATGCATACGCACATACATACGTATGTACATCACTACAGCAAAATTGTTCTGTAGCGGCGCTTTTAGCGGCGTTTGGAAAGTAAACGCCGCAAAATTTAAACATATAGCGGCGTTTACAATCCAAACGCCACAAAATGATACTTTAGCGGCGTTTCTTAAACAAACGCCGCTATAGAGTAGTACTATAGCGGCATTTTTATATAAACGCCGCAATAGGTACATATGTAATGACGTTTTTCAACAAACGCCACAACAGAGTAGTACTTTAGCGGCGTTTTTATACAAACTCTGCAATAGGTCCATCTATAGTGGCATTTTTTTCTGACAAACGCCGCAAAAGATTTGTACTTTAGCGGTGTTTTTATAAAAATGCCACAATAGAGTTCTCCTATAGTGGCTTTTTTTCTAATAAACGCTGCAACATATTAGAACTTTAGTGGCGTTTTTACACAAACGCCGCAAAAAATATGTACTTTAGCGGCGTTTTCTTAAAAACGCCGCTATAAAATGATAAAAGGTGGCATTTGTGTCAACAAACGCCGTAATATATTTGATAATTTTAATTGTTCAAATCCCTTTCCCATTTTCCATCTGTTCCCACGATCCCCTTTTCCTATCAAATTAGAATCCTTTCTCAAGACTCGTTTTGTTTGTCCGCCGCTGCAAATGAGCAGCACGGAAGAAGAAACCACAAGCACAGCCAAACCCATCCCTCTATACGACGCCGCTTTACCAACCAAACCTCTCCTCTTCAAACCCACCACCAGCTCCACCTACCCATCTCCTCCAATCGAAGAACCACCTCAACCCGACCCTTCCGAATCCGACCCAACCCAGTTCATCCAGATCTCTTTCAATTACGGACCCAGACCTTTCAAAGACCTCCCTTTTCTCTTCCTCTTCCTTCTCTCGGTACTCTGCACTTTTGCTTTCGGTATTTTCTCAATCTTCCATCGAAACGACAGCTACTCCAACGTTTCGACCTTCACCTACGATTCCAATTCCACTTCTTGCGTTCAGGGCACTTCTTTTTCATCAAAATCAGTATGGGTTTTTGAAAGTTCTATTTTTTTGTTGTCAAGTTCGAGTCTTTGGACATATGTAGCATGGACCTTTGTCATAACTTTAGTTCTAAGTGTACCCATTTGTTTCCTTTTGCTTTTGTTACTCAAACACTACACCAAGCAGATAGTTTATGTTTTGCTTCCTTTCTTTGTAATTGTGCCGACTTTCTTTGATGTTTATTGGTTCGTTGCTTGTACCTTGAGCTCTTCTTGTAGCGACACTTTCCCTTTGGTCTATAGAATTTTGGTGCTTGTTTTTGTTTTACTTGGAGTTGGGGTTATTGTTTGGATCGTCGTGGCTAATTGGCATCGAATCGAGTTGACCGTGAGGATTATCGGGGTTGCTTCCGATTCGCTTTCGAGGAACTTAGGATTGTTCTTGGTGATACCGTTGTTGACCGCTGGATTGTTAGTTTATTATGCCCCAATTGTTGTGTTCTTGGTGTTTTCAACGTTTAATGGGAAAATTGTAGCTAAAGAATCGAATGGGGAGTATACTTGTGTTTGGAAACAAGATAGCTGGGTGCCGGCTTATTTTACATTGTCGATATTGACAATGTTGTGGTCCTTGACAACAATGGTGGAAGCTCAGGTTTATGTTATCAGTGGCACAATTGCTCAATGGTACTTCTCGAAGGATGAAGAGAAACCTCACCGTAGTATAAGACGATCTTTGAGGTAACATCCTACTGTTTTTCAGCTTTTTCATGATCTATGATTTTTAATGTATTAATATAGACGGTTTGAAATATATTGTGTTTTTGATAGGATGCAGCATGCTTACATCATGAGTACCAGATTGTGTTGATTAGTTATCAAAGATAATAGTGATCCTATGGGATTATAGGTTGGTAACATTGATTTTAGTATGTTTTTGGCTGCATGATGGATTCAAGTATAGTGTTTGTTCTTGAGTATGGAAGATCACTGTAGTGGCCATTCGCTTTGGTTTGGATTTATAGATTCAATTTGACATTGTTTTTTATTTGCTTGAATGGACTGAAGAATGCATTAATGATCTGGTGCCTAACAACTCTTCTAGAGTATGTTCCTCTCAGGTGGTGTTTCTCTGGTGCCATGAAAAGGGGGCTACTTCTCTAGTTTATTTGCTCAAGTTGCCATGTTGAATACAGCATGTTAATTTCTTTTCTAGAAACATTGAATTCTTTTGGGTCCTTTTCGATTGAGATTAGGCAGTCTTTTAGCTTCGTGTCCACTAGGCATAACACTATTCTTAGTGTCGGTAAGGTGGTTTCTGAAGGATATCTTAATGAAATATCTACAACATCGAGAATCAAGCTGGACATACTTTCAAGGCATCACCCATGTCTGCTTATTTTTAAACAGCTAGATTTAACCTTTCTAACCCTTTGGTTCTAAACACTTGCAAAAATGCATTTGGTCCTTCTTCTGGCACTGTCTGTCTATCTGGACTACTTATCTGTGTCGTTCGAGTGGTGTGTGTTGCTGTTGATAGCGCGAGAGAATAAGATGTTCCCGGGATAGTGAATCTTGTCCTCCGGTGTAGTGTTAATGCCCTAATGTCTGCGATAGAGTTTCTTAACAAGTTCACCATCAACTTCGCCTCAATAACTGGTGAGGCATATTGCACATCTGCGAGGATGACGTATGAGCTTCTAAGACGTAACCTGCTCTCTGCTGTTTTTTTGGAGACTATATCAACTCGTTTGTTAGCAGGACTTATTTTTTTCTTCTCGGCAGTTTACGCAATTGTGGTGAGTCTTCAATAAACTTCCTTGTTATCCTTCATCCTCTCATTTCCACGAATTACGTGATAACCGAATACATATAATGCAGGTATGTGCTATCGTAAAGGGTGTTAGTGATCTAGGGGATAATACATATAATGCTTTATTAGAAGGGATAACTCAAGTTCAACATTTCGATTGTAAATGGGTCTCAGTCACGTAATTTTTTCTTCTTGAAAATGTGTTTTTTTATTCTTTAAATTATCGGTTTTAACCTGGTAATTTGTTCATAAGTGATATTTATTTGTATGTTACGAAATATCCAAAAAAACATGAAAATACAGAAGGCACTATGGGTCTGGAGCTTGATTGTGGACAATATAACATCTTTATTGTGTGTATCATGGTCATTCTCTATATCTTGTTTGCCTATAATGTCTGCAAACTGGTAAGTATTTATTACAGAGTTTCGATTTATTCCTTTTATTTTTCTCCTCTATTTGTATGTCTCAACGTTCTTAATTATCATATTCGGATGTCAAATTGGATCAATCGTCACTGATATCTTTGCTTACGTTTATTTTGCCAGTAAATCCTAGTTTGTTTATTTAACGGCATTTGCTTTAGCTTATTCTGTGAACCTGGTGGCTAATTTTCTTGAATTCCTCGAAAATTCGATGTAATTGTTTACTGGAGAAAAGCTAATTTAAATTATTTCTGATTATAGTACATTTTATTCTTGTTCGAGTGAATTTTGATTTGTAAAATTGAAGGAATGATATTTACTTGCTGAGTGTGTGAAATTTGTCCTAGATTTGATTGAAATTATCTACATAAGAGGTTTAAATCTGATATTTTATTCTTGTTTGAGTGAATTTTGATTCGTAGGATGATGATGGAGGAACTGTAAGTGATGACATTGAGAATCCAAGAGGCACAGGGTTTCCAGGGGTTGGTATGTTTTGGTTAAAAGTGCTTGTTTGATTGCTATGCAATTTCAATTGTACAAAATTTCATCCTTTGTTTTACTCAATTCTGTTATGATTTCCATTGATATACAGCTTCCGTAAGAATGTTCCTCCAAGGGAACAAGCCAAGTGGAAACGCAAGTAAGATCAACTTACATGATTTGTTTTTCTTTTACTAATATTAGCTTTAAAAAAAACTGAGAAAGATAAAAAGTTGATGGTTTTTCCCACCTTGATTAGGACAATTGTTACACTTGCATTGACTTTTCTTACAAGTTCACAAGCAATACTTATTGTCTGGTCGAAGATAGCTGGGAAGTATGAGTATAATGTTACCACAGCGGACTTTATGGTGAGTAGAATAGTCATCTTGTGTTATGACTTGACATGGTGCCAATGGGATTGACCTTATACTGTTATTTCGGGAAACAGGTGGAGACTTTGAAATGTGCCTTGTCACTTGCAGCGTTGGCAAGAATATGGAAAAGTGAAGGTGTTACAGATGATAACAGGTAAATCTTACTTGCGATTGCTTATGTCTAATTTTTTCTATTAACATGGAGATGATGAACATACATTTTTCCTTTATTATTGAACCAGGTTGAGTACAACCCTCGATGAGTTGTCATATTTCCATCTTTATATCTTTCTGTTTGTTAGGAATGTAGTTTTGGAGCCTTTTTCTGGGTGCTATTGATTTAAAATATGTTTGGTCTGATAAGCTGTTAGAAGTTATCATGAAATTCAAGCTTGGATGTTTCTGCACAATTATTAAAATCTATCTCTATATTTTTGCTTATCATCATGATGGTTGCCCATGCCATAGAGTTGTTGACTGCTGGGACTGACTATGCAGAAATGTGTTGTTAACTTTTTTAACGTAAGATATAATGGATTTTCATATAAACTGATGATTTATTTGGATATGAAACTAGAGATCGGGTTTGCATTGACATGGATGGGGCCTTTTCAAGTGGTATGCCAATTGGAGTAATACCTCATGAAGCAAAATATTTGTGCAAGAAATGACAGGACGATACTAGCTCTGTATCATTGTTTTCCCATATAAACTGGATTTATCTCTTTGAATTTAAGCGCCTCATTGTGACGAAAAGTTTTGAAGAATGTGTAAGATTAGAAGCAAAAATATCTTAGATATTATTGTTTATTATAGTTAATAATGTTGAACTACATTATATTTTACGTTAATGTAAACTTTGATTTATTATTATGGATTTCATTTTTCTTGTTATGGATTTTAAGTTTGTTGTTATGGATGTCAAGTTTATTGGAAAATGCTACAGGTTAAATTTGGGTAATAAAAGAGTAGAAAACAACATTTGACAAATTAGTTTTAATTTGCAAAATCAATTTCTTTTAGCTATAGAGAGGTAATTAGCGGCGTTTGTATCTTAAAACGCCGCTATAGATATGACATTTTGCGGCGTTTGTTCTAAAAAAAACCGCTATATACCAGATCTTTTGCGGTGTTTGTGGGAAAAACGTCGCTAAATCTCAAGACCTATTGCGGCGTTTGTGGAAAAAACGCCGCTAAATCTCAACACTTATTGCGGCGTTTGTGGGAAAAACGCCGCTAAATATCAACACCTATTGCGGTGTTTGTTGGACAAACGCCGCTAAATATCAACACCTATTGCGGCTTTTGTTGGACAAACGCCGCTATATATCGTTACCTATTGCGGCGTTTTTTGTTACCAAACGCCGCGAACTTTGGCGACGCTATTTTCAGTGGCGCTTTTTGCGGCGTTTGTCATAGCGCCGCAGGTGTTTTTTGCGACGCTTAAAAACCCCGCTATAGGTATAAAAAAACGTCGCAAATGTACAGTTTTGCTGTAGTGCATACATACATACATACCTCGATGACAGTAACACCGAGGGATCGAAATTCATTGTGCAAGTCGTTCTTGTGGGGCGAGGATTGTGGGGTGATGGGGCGGGCGTACACGAATGTTCGATGTCCTAACTTGATGCTTGCCTTCACCATGTATGTTCCCAAGTAGCCAGTTCCACCAAATACAAGGATTTTGCTCTTGGATTCTTCACCACCACCACTGGCTTGCTTATCCATGTTTCTTGTGATCCACTCATCCTCTTGCTGTGGCCATATTTGTACTCTTATACCTAAGCTTTCTTTCTTGTGGTCCATGGTATCACATGTGCAAAATGTGCAAAATGTGGTGATTTTGATTCAAATGAAGGAAATGTACAAATATGTCACGTCAGAGCAACCTCGTGACTTCATGTAAGAACGGTAGCTGATGTTATAATTTTGATGTGTCCACCTACTAACGTGTGAGGAATCGTTTTCTCCCTTGTTTGTTTCTCGAGAAAACTGGGGAAAAAGTGTTGAAAGTCAAAACTTTCGGTGCATTAATGGTCCTATTTTGCTGCAGAGTGAATTTTCAAGATTCACGGCTGATTCGGTTGTCCAATTTGTTTTCATGTTTTCAGTAGCAATAGAACTTTGTGGAACTTTTATTTTTGGTTTATTTTGATCTCAATTCATGATTTCTGTCCAAAGTTTTTGATGTTTATAACTGGTTCGGAGATGAGTGATTGGAGATGCAAAGATGTAAGAGTTTCATGTTTTCATGGAGAAAATGCATGAAGAAGAGAAGTTACTGCTTTACTTGAAGTTTCTTGTCGTCACGGGTGTTTCGAATTTAACTCGGGGTAAATGAACTGCATTTTCAGATTCAGAAGTTCAAAAGTAAGGTGCCGAGATAAATTCCTTATCCGTGTGCTTGAATGACTTGCTTAAAGACTGTTTGATGATGAGGATTCTAAAGCCGACAGTGAACGACAGGGTCATGTATCATGCATCGATTCGGAAAATGTTGAAAGGTATTATATACTCTTCGGCACCGAATCTCATGTGTCACAGATTATGTTTTTCTAATGGTTAGAGTAAATTCTCCGTTCTTGCAGGCTTAGTGAGAAGACCTTCCCTAATGGAGATGTCTATGTTGGTGATTTTAAGGAAATTATTCCGCACGGGAAGGGAAAGTATACATGGTCCAATGGAACAGTATATGAGGGTGATTGGGAAGCCGGGAAAATGACGGGCAAAGGAACGCTACTTTGGCCTACAGTGATGATATCTCAGGGGGTTACCTTCATGGTTCTGGCGCTTTTACAGCATCTGATGGATTTATTTACGAAGGGCAGTGGAGGATGAATATACGACATGGATTTGGAAGGAAGAAGTATTCGAATTCAGATATTTATGAAGGAGAATGGAAGGAAGGAGTTCATGAAGTTAAGGGTGCATATTTTTGGAACGACGGTAACAAATATACTGGGAATTGGAAACGTGGAAAGATGCACGGTAGAGGTGTTATGGACTGGGTAAATGGTGATCAGTACAATGGTTGTTGGAGTAATGGCTTCCGACATAGGATATTATTTTGGAACATGGACCAGGGGCCTTAAGGATGGAAAAGGAGTATTCTATCCCGCCGGAAGTAGACGCCCCTCTCTAAAGAAGTATGTCTCTGGGATATGATAATGGAAATAAAAGTGTGTTATCACAATGTTCATCGCTACATTTGGAGAACCATATGGTCAAGAAACCGTGTGTATTTGTTGCATTATGTTCAGGTATCTAAGGGAGTTGTTCAAGCTAGATGCAGCAGAGTACATGATGCCCATTTGCGGTGATGATGGCCTGACGGAGATTTCTTCTCCCGGAAAAAGTGGCAGTCTTTTCTATCTATCTCACGATGATAAATTCGTATCTGCTCAGTTGTACTTGTGTTTACAAATCTCGATCGTGTTCATCAAATTTCTATCGATTTAAACGTTGTTGGGGAAGGAAACCTTAGCAGCTGCTTGATTTCAAGCAGGATCCGCGTTTTCTTAATGTAGGCCAATGTATACCCTTAGACCATGAAGGATGTCCTCTATGTTACACAAGGATCTTGATTTGTCATGAGTTTCTTATGGACAAATCATTGCGGAAATTCCTTTTTCTGTAAGTTCCTCATCTAGTAAATTGCAAACAAGCTTTAAGAAGGATGTTAAGCTCCAACCATAGCCCTATATGGTAACCCTTTTGGTAATATGTTCGGAATTTCAAGGTTCAAAGCTAAACAGCAGTGGCCGGTGTTCTGCATGTAGTTTACCATTCGGTGGTTGTTTTTAATGATCAACGTTCTTTTTGCTCGTGTTGCAGACAAATTACAGTTGACAGCGCATTCTTGAAATCCCAACAGATAATTGATTACAGCCTTCTTTTGGGATTACATTTTAGAGCTCCTGAGCAACTCAATGGCCTTGTAGAACCTCCCAACATGATGCTTAGCATGGAGAACTCTCTTCCCGGCCAAGGTAGGTGTCTCGTTCTCATTTGTTCATTTCATGGAATTGATATGGCTTGGCTACACCATAGAGTAAAATAACTTTCGAGTCGGATTAGAATGAAATGTTGCAGTCTTGGCATGAGAACTTACATGATACTAGACTTCGACTCTCCCGGATGCGTTTGATTATTATTGGCAATTTTGTTGTTCTGATATATGGGTGTGAATGACTTAGAAAATTAGAATACCAAGGACAAGGATATGCAGGTGATATGATATACAACCATGACCAGTAAACTTGTTGAAGAGTGAGAGGAGACATGATAATACAAGAACGTTGAACTATTGGAATGACTTCTATATTTCATTTCCGTGGTTATTTTCCGATGTTGGATTCCTTTTCTTTCGTATTATTAATCTCTTTAATGGCACGCACCTTATGCTCTGCTTTCACTAGGTGTAACTCTAGATGGTGAAGTGCTATTTCCTTCAAAAGGTTTGGTGTTGCTGGCTCATGAACCCAGCTCCGTTAACACCGATCCAGGTCCTCATATCAGAGGAAGAGCATTAAGAGCATTCTCTTTGGGAGACAAGGAAGTTGATGTTTTGGTGCCAGGGACCGGAAGGTAGCCGCTTTCATTCTCATTCATTTTGCACATTGGTGCATAGCCTGATTGTACTGTTTCTCTAGAAGGTTTTCATATTTTCCAGTCGATTTTATTCGGTTTACGACCGCTTTTTAACTCAGGTTACGGGTGCAATTAGGAGTAAACATGCCAGCACAGGCTACTCGGAAGCTTTCCCGAGATGAGTCCGATTCGGCAGAAGTTGTACTTTTTGAGGTATATGATGTGGTTCTCTATATGGGAATAATTGATATTTTACAGGAATACAATGCAAAGAAAAAGGCAGAGCATGCATGCAAATCGGTGAAATTCGACCCCACGTCGATATCTGTCGTGGAAACCGAGCTGTATGCTAAACGGTTCACCGATTTCTTGGAACAAAAAGTTTTCCCTGAACAACCATGAATACAAGTTGTGTACATTCATCTCTTGTTGCCATTGCTTCTTCATTCCTTTCTCTACTTTTTGTCCTTCTGACAATTCTTTTTCCACTTGTAAAATGATCGTTTTCTGCACCAGTTGTACTGCCATGGTAGAGTTCTTAGTAAATGAGTTCACATTTTCATCCCTTTTAACGTGTCATATACATGTATACGTATTGTATGCATGCATATTGTTATATATATATACATAGGACCACATGTATATATGTATTCATTTCTTTTTCTTTCATTCATTTCTAGTAGAATATTAGAATTTGGCTATGATCATGAAATTGAATCAAGAGAAATAGAATAATATTAATATTTTAAGGAACAAAGCATGTTTTGCATTCAATATTTGATGAACATAATAACCCTAATTAAATCGTAATTTAACAAACCAAACCAAAAAAGCACAAAATGGCAGATCTTCCATTTGAACCAGTCTCAGAGCTTCCTTCTTATCAAGCTGAGTGGCACTGGCAAAATGCGAATTAAGCCCCAAGCTACGAGTTTGAACCCCCAAGCCAGCAACTTCGATTCGATCATTTTGAACCAAGAGCGAAAGACAACTTCGGATGCAATTTGTTTTTTCCCAGTAATTTCATTTGATTTAAACGTTCCTCCTCTTCCTGCTGCTTCTTCCTCTTCATAGCCTCTTCCTTTTGTCTTTGAAGCCCCTCTAATTCCCAATATCTTTCCTCCTCCCTCTTCTGCTGTTCCAGTGCCTCTCTTCTCTGAGCTTCTTCCACCCTCTTCCGGTTCTCTTCGAGCATCTTTTCTAACTCCTCTTTCTCTTTTCGAGATTGTTCCTGCAAACAAAATCAGCCAAGATTGATCATGAAATGGCAGGACATAAAGTCGCAACTATAAGCCAGAAAGAGAAAAATCGATGAACACATCAACATGTATAATTAAATTGAAACAATCAACAGGCGATAAATCACATGATTTTGTCTTCGGATATTTACCTCCTTTTGCTTAGCCTCAAGAAGGGCCGCTCCCTTCTCTCTTCCAAGTTGAGCAGCAACTTCGTGGTTAAGACTTCTCCGTCCCTCCTCTAATCGCTTCTGAATTTCCTGCTTGATTGCCTCAGAGTTCAAGTACTCTTCGACTTTTTTCTGAATTGCTTCTTCCACTCTCTTCGCAGTCTCTTCTTCTATGAGTTTTAATTCTGTTTCTTGTTGACGCCTGTAAAACAAGAGAAATGTCAAGCAGGAAAATGGAACATGCATTCGGGGAAATATACAGAAACCTTTCATTACAGGTATCTTTCCAAACCAGACAACAGTACAAAAACAGCTGACATGTCATGTTCGCTTCAATTTTTGTTCTTTCTTTCTTTCTTGATCTCACCATCTTTCTGTGTAACTATAATAAATGGGAAAACAAACCTTCATGAAGACAAAGGCACTATATTATGCTATGCTTTTAAGGCATACCTCTAATCAAACCTGATCCAAACAAAAGAGGTACAAAATTGATGAACAGTAGGGAAATGTGCATTCAATCAGATCATCAAATATAACAAAGTTGAAATATAGCAGTATCTTCCTTCAGAAAATCCTGTGGAGAAGAATAGAAAGTAATTTGCCGCAGATTTATAACTAATCACCGTAATACTCCAAACCTTGCATCAAAATACATTTTTTGATGAGAGAGTTTATATCCTTCTATAAGATCATCCTTTTTTAAAGGATAGTGAATAATATTCAACTTAAAACATTTAATCAGAATGGCTCACTGTAAAATGCACTACAATTAGGAAGGTAAAGAAAAGGGGTTTCTGTACATGCAACTAATGTTCTTTGCCCATCAAGAATGAAATTTAAGACCAGGAAAATAATTCAGATTTTTGCAAGCATAACAACCCACATGAGAACTTTACTTTCATGTCTCCCATATGATTTGTGGTTATGTCGTCGTAGTAAACCAAATATCATATTGTTGTGACAAAAATTATACAATAATATATCAGCTCCAACCAGTGTCATGACTCCAAAGCACAGGCGAATGAGACCCAAATATTAATAAAATAAATAAATATTGAACATGTAGCAAAAGTTTAGAAAATTGCAATAAAAGTAGAGTGAATTCAATTCAAGAAGATCTAAAAGAACAGTGGAAAGAAAAATTAAAATAGCCTGCACAAATTCGATATACCTTTTCCTCTCCTCTTCTTTTTTCAGTTTCTCACTAGCATTTTTGTGGTCTATTGACCCAAGGTTTGGGTTAGATGATTTATGAGTAGGATACAATGAAGAACTCCTACTTCTTTGCCTCTTATAACGCATTGGAGTCGAAGAACGACTTTTATGGCGTCTTGCAGTTGGAGAACGGCTTTTGTAGTGCCGCGGACTAATGGAACGACTCTTTCTTCTGTACAGCAACACAAATTACTGAGCAACAGAAACAGAATTGGGACATACTAGCTAAAAAACTAAGAATGAGTAAAGCTCCCCATCTAGCAGAATAAATATAAAAGCATATACAGTTACCTCATACATTGTTAAGATAAGCATTGAGCTCCATCATTTATCACATGAAGAAGATATGGTTACATTCAAGCCACAAAAGGAACCCATCTGCACCCATCACCTGCTCACTTCCCATGTCAAGTGATGGGAGGAAACTTTGTCTTTAATGTTTTAATGAAGAGCATGCTTCCTATCACTTTCATAGACTTCTCTATACATTGCTCCAAGTGTTTTTGTAATTAGCATATTTGACATTTCCATTTTCCCAATCAAAATGAACATTCCTCGCATGTTAAATGCTCACTGAGATGTCGATTAACTCATAGAAGATATTGAATAATACACCATCAAACTTTATTGGAATAATTTCAGCTGCAAGTGGTCATTAACTCAAATCTATAATGTTGAAGGTACTCAAGAAAGTCAGGCAGTGATGCCTTCTGAACAGAAAAGTGCCAGACACATAACAAAACATAGACAACCAAAAGATTAAACTGCAATGTGAATGACACTGAAAACACCAGTCTAACAAATGCCAACAGCACACCCTCAACTGCAGGCTGCAGCAGCACTTTCCATTTGGTGCATTCAAAAATCTAATTGCCACTCCATATCAAATTCTTGTCTGGGTTCCAATTCTAGAAAAGCAACCATAATTGTAAACAGAAAGCAAGCTACATAGTCTTTCCAGTAAATCCGAAGGAGCACCAAAAGATGTACAAATAAGTAGCTTACAAAAACTTGAAGAATTTGTAATTCCAACCCGAAAACAAATTCCAGAGTTCCAACCTTTCTTACAAAATTCCTTACAGCAGCATCTTGTATGTTAACAAATCAACATAAACAGAATGAGTATAAACGGGATCACCTGCTATAAGAATACGGTGACCGGCTTCCATCCCTCCTGCTCCTCCTCCCATGCCTATGCCTTACGGGAGATGGAGAATGTCTATGCCTATATGAAGGCGAGCGAGACCGTGATCTTGACAAATCTCGAGGCATCTGCTATCAGTTAATCGCCTCAACGTTATGAAGTATCTGTTCACGCAAAATCACAATTAATATACAAACGTTTCTCCTGCAAAATTAAAATACTTCTAGCCAAGTCAATGAAACTAAAAAATAAAAGAATCAACTTGGATTCATCATCCTTAATCAAATTGACCTGAAAATCCAATATGGCTGATCGGAAAAATAAAATTATCAGCTTAACAGAAAAAGATTTCGGTTTTCGTCATTCCCTTCTCGTTCTCCCAAAAATTCACGAATTTTCTAGCTAAAAAAACAAAAACAAAAGAAATCAGATAAATTTAATGCAATAGAAGAAACCCTAGAGCAGGCCAACATGCGGACGAACACCGAAAATCTTAAGAATCCGCGCTTTACATGAAATTCACATTGAATAATAATAATAACTACAACATGTATAGCAAATCAGCACCGAGCCCTAAATTGGAGAAATAACGCAAATAACATGCACGAAAAGTAAAATTCGAGAGCAAATTTGTTGAAAAATTATATGATATTCCTTGGGCGAATTGTTCGAATGAAATTCAGTACCAGTAATTTAGTTGAATTTGATGAAATTGTCTCAATCTAAGTTCAGATCGGAGAAGTTCTGCATTTGCTAAGGATATAGCATTTAGTTTAGTTGAAAAGATATAATGTGTAAAGTATACCATACATCATTAAATTAAGCTTAAATAAATTTTTATTATTAAACTTTTAAAAATTATAAAATAATCAATAAATTCATCAAAATATAACAATATAACATCACGACGGCAAAACTTTCGAGATAATGTTCTGGAAAAAATTAATTCACGAGATAAAACACTCCCAAGATTAATTGTTCAAATAAGGTGAAATCCACAGTGTTGGTCGTAGGTCGCCATGCCTTCCGGGCGACCTATTAGGTCGCCATGTCTTCCCGGCGAGCTACAAGAGATTGTATGTGCCATGCACGTCCCAACACGCTGGGCATCCGACCGAGGCCATCCGAGAGCATCCGAGGTCATCCGACCGAGGCCATCCGAACGAGCTATGCGAGGGCAACCGAGCGAGCTATGCGAGGGAATCCGAGGGAAGCCGAGCGAGGGTAGGTCGCCCGGAGTGCATGGCGACCTACAAGGTCGCCCGGAGGGCATGGCGACCTACAAGGTCACCCGGAGGGCATGGCGACCTATGTGTTGGGACGTGCATGTGCCATGCAACACGTTCATTCTCTCTGTTTGAGCAAGGTTAGGTCGCCCGGAGTGCATGGCGACCTACGGCCAACACTGTGGATTTCACCCTATTTGAGCAATTAATCTTGGGAGTGCATTAGCTCGTGAATTAATTTCTTTCAGAATATTATCTCGAAAGTTTTGCCCATCACAACATTACAAAATAATTATTAAATTATTATAAAATAATTATTAAAATTATCAAATATTATTATCATAACTAAGTATGGGTTTTTTGACCTAAAAATCACTCTATGAATTAAATATTACTTGTCAGTCACCGTTTTCAAAATATTGCCCGATCTAACACCCATTTTTAAGAGAGAGAAAGAGACGAACGTGACCAAACGCGCCTTACCCAAAAAGGAGGAAAGGTGCGTGCCATGAAACGCGCCTTTTCGATCACGACGATTTTTGGTTTGTTTATGATAGTTTTAGGTTTAGGGTTTGTGTTATAATATGTTTAGGATTTTATAATTGGTTTTAGTATTTTTAGGGTTTTAAGGTTTAGGGTTTAAGCATAGGGAAGCGTGTCCTATAATACAAAAATTTATTTCATATAAATACATAATACAAAATAAAATAAAAGTCAAATACATAATCAAGAAACAATAAATGAAAAGATTATAGTTTTATTAGATTTATTGAGATTACAATTTTATTAGATCTATCGATGTCTCCTTTAATGTGTTCCGCAATATGCTAGTCATCTAGTTCGAGGAGGGTTTATTCTTATATGCTCCTCCTCCTCTTCACTCTCATCATCATCGTCGTCGTCATCATCCTCATCCTCATCCTCGTCATCGTCTTCCTCATCATCGTCATCACTCTCAACAACATTATCTCGATAAGGGTGGAATGGCGATGTATGACCTCTATAGAATAAGGACCTTGAAGGTGTTTGCTTGACCATCCCACCACTCGCTGAGTACCGCGAAAACTGTGAAAAATCAGACATCGGTGTTTACGACACATACTGCAGGTGAGGTGTTTGTGGCGGAAGACCACCCGCAAGATAATTCGCGTAGGAACTAAATGTTGGATCTGTAAGCATAGTCGAAAAATATCCACCAGTGGGCGTCATAAAACCCTACGGGCTCTGTGCGTAGCCATGCAGTGGTGGCATATAAACCGACAGATGTGGCATCTTAACCGGTTACGGGGGCATCTGAAAGTGAGGTAGTGTCCCCATGTAAGTTGGAGGGTTAGAGATGTAAACCTATGTCTCTAGTTGCCAGGCCCGGCCCTGAGGGTAGGCGAGAAGGGCGACCGCCTAGGGCCCACGTTTAGAGGGGGCCCATTCTTAAAAAATATTTTTAAATTTAATAATTAAAAAAATTAATTTTTAGACTAAATCGCAAATCCCAAATTTTTTGAGGGGCCTAAGTTTAATATAACACCATTTTTTTTATTGAGCACTACTAAAACTACCCGATATTACTAAATCTACCATATGTGGGGCCCTACTTATCTTTATAATATAATACCGTTGGTTTATGTTATGTGGATTTGATAATATGTATGCATATTATACTATAAATACTTGGGCCCCTAAAAAAACACACTTTTTATAATATAATATTGTTTTTATCCCTAAAGTCATGCATATTATAAATACTTGCCCCAACTTGTCTTTATAATATAATATCGTTGGTTTATGTAATGTGGGTTTAGTAATATGCATGCATATTATAAAAAAAGTGTCTAAATATATCAATAAATTTATTAAACACACGATTTTTTTTATTTTTTTAATAAAGTTTTCTTTCTTTAATAGTTAGTGGGTTTTTATTTAATGGGTAGCGGATTTTTAGTGGATGATTATTTAATAGGTAATGAGTTTTTAGGTTAGGTAATAATTAATAAAGGAATATTAATATTAATATTAATAATAAAAATACTAATAATAATATTTAAAATATTTTTTTCAGCCCGGACAAAAACGAGTGTCTACAATTGCCCCTCTTTACACATTCTTGTGTTAACAAGGATAAGACAAAGAAGAAAAAGATAACTAATTTTTGTCCGATAAATGAAACATGTGACATAAACAAATATTCTTGTGTTAATAAAGATATGACAAAGACGAAAAAGACAAACAATTTTTGTCCGATAAATGAAACATGTGACATAAACAAAAATATATCTGATAAAAAAATATATCCGATAAATTTTACTTTTTAATAAATAAATTAGAATGAAAGTTATTTCGATAATTAATGTTTTTGAATAAATTAGATAAATAAAAGAGAATTAGTATTGGGGTAGTGTTGAAAAAGATGACGAGAAGATAAGTAAAGCCTAATTCCCTTCCCAATCAATTCCCTTCCCAATCATTGAAAATGGGGTCCACACATGATATGTTTAGTAATACTCCCCACACTTGGTATGTTTAGGCCATCTCTAATCATAATCCATACTCTAGTGCATCTCTATCTCTACTCTAGACATTAAACAATAATTAATCTCCAGCGCTATTTCTGCATTACCATTAACTCTACTTTATTCACAATATTTAACTATTATAATATTAATTTTACAAATATAAAAAATCCAAAAAATTCAAAAAAATCCAAAAAATTACAAAAAAAAAATAATATGATTATTTATCTAATTTAAATATAATTTTATCTATCTTATAATTTAATATATTTTAACTAAAAAAACAAAATCTAACGCGAGCTACAGTACCGCGCTAGATGTGGCGCGGTACTGTAGCAAATCTGCACAGTGGCGATGGAACTGGCACAGGGCTGGAGCACGCTACAGTGGAAATATCTCCACTGTAGCACAGCGTTGGAGATGTCCTTAGTAATATGCGGTAGCTTTAGTAGTGCCAATTATAAATACTTGAGCAGATATCCATGCTCCACTATACACTAGGGGCCTAAATTATTTTTTTAAGGGTCATTATCTTTTATTTTACCTAGGGCCCCTAAAATATAAGGACCGACCCTGCTAGTTGCTGGTGTGATGGTTCCGGTGATATAGCTAAGTACAACCCGAAAGTATCTGCTCTTCATCCAATAGTGGGTGATGATGATGTTGTGACGTCGAACGTTTTTAACATCGATGATGTATTTGCCTCTTTTTGCTTCCTCTGAAATTAAGAATGACTTCATGTTTGCATTGAACCATTCAATATAGCCATGTGAAATCATGCAACCAATTTCTGATATATATTGTCTATGGGGCAAGCGTTGATGTCGGTTCTCCCACATCGCCAACCAGCCTCTATGCTTCACCAATCAATTGTCACTTAACCGAGAAATTTAACGATGGTTATGTCCCAGACACTTAAAGTGATAATATTTGTAACATTAGGTACCTGGATGTTTTAAAAAAAATTATACACCTATTTGAGAAAAGTGATATAATTTAGATATTTATTTTATAATAAAGCCTTTAATATATTGGAATCCATAAACAAATCGCACTCCTCTAGCCAGATGTAATTGCAGCGTAGGAAATGTCCAAATAAGGAAATGGGGGACGAACTCCTTTTGCCCCGCATCAAACGCGGCCAGTTGCTTTGGAAATCATCTTACGGCCAGTCGTTTTGGAAATCATCTTACGGCCAGTCAGCACCAGTGGCGAATGTATATTGTCGTTAGAATGAGTCAGTGTCTATCTTAAAATTTTTAAAATTTAAATTTGATTGTATTAATTCAAATATAAAAATTTTATATTAAATTTTTTTATATTAATATATATATATATATATATACACGTTTATCTTAACAAAATTTTTATATTAATATATATATATACACGTTAAGTGACATGTGTCACAATCTGGTAAATTTAAAATTTTTATTTAAAACTAAAAATTAAAACTATATATATTTTAAAAAAGAAAACATAAATTTTGAAATAAACTCAAAACTTTGAAAATCTTCATTTCAACCCCTAAACCTACGCCGCCTATCGTCTTTTGTCGTCGACAAAGCTCCACTCGATCTCTCCTCCCCTAGCAACCAAAACCCATATGAAATCGTGATCAATCGATGTTTTATATCATGCGAACCCTAGGTTGAAAATCGTGATCCCACGCGGTTCCGACGACCAATCGACGATAACTACTATGTCATATGACTAGAGGATGGCAAAGAATACGTCGACGGTAGTGATCGTGACCAAAAAGGGTGGTGGCAGGGGTTAAGTATTTGAGGAATTGAGGAACAACCAACGTTGAAGAACACCTCTCCCGCAAGCTTACACTATTGATGAAGCATGTTCTACACGTAAAAACCACATAAAATTCTAAAGAACAAAACATATTATTAATATTTTAAAATTTATAAGAGTGATTGTCCCTAGTCATCCCCTCGATCAATTTTTATATATATATGGTTCTTGTTATACTCGTTACAATCGTAATTGTTGATGTGAACAATATCACATTGAGATAATAACGGTCCTAAGCGGTTTACCTCTTTTGATTTGAACAAATAATTATAATCAATCGATTTAAGAAATTATAGAAGATATTGAATTAAAGAAGGGCGAGGAAGAAGATAAATAATCTAAAAGGTTCGACAGAGTATATGAAATATCATGACTATTCATATCCTGATAGAATTTATGAATACGACTGTATTTCAATATGCAGTCAGATGACAATTCAATTTGTATTGTTAAGACATCAAAATTTAAATTTTTGATGCCGCGTAAAAGATTTAATGTATCATTCCGCACTAATCGAATTAATTATGGTTCAATTAAAGATTATAAAGAGTGTTTCGAGTTTTACTAATACAAACAAGCATGCGATTGTAGCATTTAAAGAGAGGGTAAATTACACCATTCTTTACTTAATTTTAGTCTTTTTCCTATTTTGCTGCTGTACTTTCAGTTTTTCTAATTTACTCATTGCACTTTTGGATTGTTCTTGTTTTGATGACTTTGAATTATTTTATTATTATTTTTACATGACGAGATATTTTATTATTAGTTAATATAAAAGTAATTTAAAATATAAAATAAAAATATAAGGTGGTTGGACACCAATGTCTGTTGTCTTTGATCGCCATAGATGATGGTTGTTCGGTCTCAAATTTCATGGGTCGCTTCTCGCCTCAACACCTTTGAGTCTAAATCCGTCCTCCATTTTTTCAGAGCTTGCTCCAAAGTCTACAAATTGGAGATTGAAAATGAGGAAACTGAAATATTTCAATAAAGATTCACGGATTTTTCGAGACATTTTCCGGTGAAACAACCACCAGATTCGAATTCAAGAGATCGAGGCAAATTGATCCATAAAATTTGGGATCGAACGACTACCGTCTATAATGGTCGACGGTGATTGGCAGTGACATCCGACCATCTTCTATTTTTATTTTATATTATATACTAATAAAAATGTCACATCATATAAAAATAATAATAAAATAATTCAAAAATTATTAAAAACAGAAATAATTTGAAAGTTTAGTGAGTAAGTTATAAAAATTGAAAGTATAGCATTAGCCTACGTGTCAGTTTCTCATTGGACAGATGTACGGATAGAACGGTTTTCGACTTAGAAACCCTAAAGCCCTAATTCCCCTCTCCCCAAATATACACATCCTTCGTTCACCTTTTATCTAACTCGAGTGTTAATCCTAAACATATAACCTCTTTAGCCTTTGCCGCTCAGCCGCTTTGTTTCGCTCAGGTAACTTCTTCTTCTTCTTCTTCTTCTTCGTGCTCTTTGTTTTGGTTCTCTAACCCTAGATCTCGATTTCACGTTTTGATTTTGTTTTATTTGATGGAAGTTTAATCTTTGAATGATTTACAACCTTGGGTTTTGTTTTGTTTCTAAGAAAAACTGAGATTTGAAATGATTTTTTCGTTATTTTGGGTCCCGAAAGGATCATAATGGACCGGTACCAGAAGGTGGAGAAGCCAAAAGCTGAAACACCTATAAACGAGAATGAACTCAGGATTACAGCTCAAGGGAGAATGAGGAATTATATTTCTTACGCTATCACTCTGTTTCAGGTTCTTCCCCCCTTTTTTTCTAATGAATATTGGCAGCGTTTTAAGTTTATTCTAAGACTTTGATTTGATTTGTGGTTATAGAACATCCTATTGCAATCTTTGATTTCATGTTGGTTTTCTTTTCTTTTTGTCGTAGGAGAAAGGTGCCAATGAGATTATACTTAAAGCCACTGGCAGAGCTATCAACAAGACTGTCATGATTGCTGAATTAATTAAGGTTCTCTTATTTGGGTTTATGATGCACTTATTCTCAATCTATTTTGTTAGCTATTGTTTTATGATTGCTTAAGTGTGTAAATGAACCGAGCTTAAATGAATCGAGCTTGAATGAAGAAGATTATGTTTGTGTTTGTTTGTTTATCTTTGAAGGTGTTTATGTTTTGTTCGTGTTCGATTAAATTTTTAGTATTGTGGTAGTTCATTTATTGTTCACGAATGTGCTCGTTTATATGTTCATTTAATATTTGTTTAGCATTCATTTATCGTTTATATGTTCAATTTTTAGTTTTACCCTTTTATGCTAAAGAAAAATGATAAAATTACGCCATTAGTGCTTAAACTGTTTAAAATTCATAGTTTAAATTCAATTTTTATCACGTGTTCAATTTAGTCATTACTATCATCAATATTTAAAATGTGAAAAAAGGAAAAAGAAAATCGGGTACACGGGCTTGTTCATGAACATAAATAAACGATTCGATAAGCGAGCTAAAAAATGAGATTATAAACGAGCTCATATATGAGTTTATTCATGAACATAAACGAATCGAACATACCTCTTCTCATGTTCGTTCGTTTATTAAATGAACATAAATTTTTTGTTCATGCTCATTTATTTAGCTTAACAAATGAACATAAACGAACCGAACATACCTCTGTTCGTGTTCGATCGTTTATTAAATGAACATAAAATTTTTGTTCATGCTCATTTATTTAGTTTAACAAATGAACATAAACGAAAACGAATAGTTTGCCGAACGCTCTGTTCATTTACACCCCTATAATGCTGATGCCTTGCATTTTGTTAACAATAATGTATTCTAATGTTTGTGGAAACATGTTTTAATGTTATATATACGTGTGAGTGTGTATGCATTTGATTGTGTCTTGCATTTTGTACTGAACTGTATTAACTTTCTTCCAGAGGAGGATTGCCGGTCTTCATCAGAACACATTGATCGGATCGATAGATATAACAGACACATGGGAACCGCTTGAAGAAGGCCTTCTTCCGTAAGAAACCTATCCCTTTCTGTGCAAAAAAGCAATAATTTTCTTGCTAGAGCTATATGATTGTCACTAATGTTTGGCTTTTGCAGCATAGAAACCACTCGCCATGTTTCGATAATCATTATTACTTTGTCTAAGAAAGAGCTGGATTCATCTTCAATAGGGTGGGTGGCCTCTTTTTATTTGTATTTAAAAGTTAGCGATGTTGAAAGCAGTATCGTGTGCCGGTTCCTGTTATTTATTAATGATGTCTTGGCATGTTGCTTTGGTGGTCTGTTACTTTGATGTCAGATATCAGCCTCCAATTCCAGCTGATCAAGTGAAGCCATCAACCGAGTTCGATGACAACGAAGGAGGTGAGATAATTGTGTACAGTTGATGATTATATATTCCTGGTGTATGTCGAGTTTCGCATTAGTTGATATTTGTATTCCCATATCAATGACATTGGAGATCTCCCTTAACACCCAAAGCTAAGCACATGGCCACGTTTAATGTGGAGGTGTAGGCAATCAGCATATGTTGTATTGTACTAAAGTGAAGCGTCACATGAAGTATTAATGGTGTTTGAGCAAAAAGACTTTCCTTCTTTTATAGTACTTGGAGTCTTGGATACCATAAGTTGAAAATCCATTTAGAATTTCGGCTGTCATTTTGCTTTTGCAATGCAGGTGATATGAAGGAAACACTATTTTGGGAAGGCTAATTGAATATCATGTGTTTTTGGTTTCAAATTGTTTAGGGGACGGTAGATGTGACAAAGTTGACAGCAAGGTTGCTGTTATGTTTGTCGGTTACAAGTAGTTGCTAGTCTTTATAGCACATAGGCCACTTTCCGTAAATACTTCCATATCGACTGATGATTGAATCTATTTGAACACATATCGACCAACACTAACATAAGAATGTTACAATGTTACTCGTGCAGGCGATGTCAATGGTGTCATGGTGGATAACAGGAATGGAGGATATGATGGTGGGCAAGGTTATGGGAGAAGAGGTCGAGGTCGTGGTAGGGGACGTAGTTTCCGAGGGCGTGGGAGAGGGTATGGTGGTGGAAATATGCAACGGGACTCGGGATTTTACAATGGTAATGCCCCATCAGGACCACTGCCTGCCGAGGGTCATGGTAAGTATTTTATTCCAATGATTTCTCTCTATTTGGTGTTCTGGTGTACTGCGTACTCTGTTTTAGACACTTGACATACCCAAAATCAATCCATTCTAGTTTCTTACGTACTTAAAAGGAAGAGAAGAATATACATATATGTATGTATGCCCATCTCCAAGAAATGATTGCTGTCCTGGTTTATGGCTAATCAGTGATTATGACAGGTCGTGGACGAGGGAGGGGAAGGGGACGTGGGCGCGGTCGAGCTCGGGATTTCGTTTCCGATGGCCATTTCCAGAAAGGTGCTTGAGCAACAAGCACCAACCTAGATTCTTCTGTAGAACTATGGCATTAGATTGAAACAAAACAAGTGGATGGCTGCTGCTCTATTCCTCGCCAGTCTTTGTTTAAGAAAAAGAACCAAGTCCTTTTAGACATTCTTTGTTTGCTTGAGAAATTGTGTTGTAAGGGACCTTATAGAATTGGTTTTCATTCTAAGCCTCAATTTTTGTAGGAAAGTTGATAGGATAGTTTATCTCATCTCAGTCAATGTTGTATAATTTCTCAGCTTTATTTTCACCAAATAATAGAGCAGTAAATTTATTCCAAGTATTATACAGATCTTATACGAGTACAGATACGGATGCATATATCCATAACCCATTGAACTATGCTTTATTCAACATACTATAGAACATAGGAAGATACATGTATGTAGATTTTGAACATCCAGGTGCTAACCCAAATTCCCCTCTGCTGTGGAATCTGCACAAATTCCATAAAACCATGCGTTAATAGTGTTTATATGAATCTTTCGGTGTGCTCGATTATCGGATATTGATTTCGGTGTCCGATAATTGCATGTGATCGACAGCCTTACCTGGACCGCATCTAATCCGGCACTTGCCTTCACAACGCTGCCTAAGCCTATCTGTTCATCAATCAATCAAAACAATTCAAAACCCAGAAAAGAAGGCAATGGAAGTTCGAACTTTTCACAAGATAACACAACAAGAAAGTGATGAAAAAAGGGTTTTCTTTTTTAAGTACTTGCCGTTGGTTAGAGGGCAACCGGTAGAACAAGCGTCGAAGCAATCCACCTGTGGCTCGACGCGCTCCATTTGTGAACTGATAACACAGAAAATGAGAACTGCAACTATCATCACCTTCTTCTTCATCTCCATCTTCTTTCCTTCTTATCTTCTTTTGATGGATGATCTTTTCACCTTTGTTTATATAGTGGGAACTTATTGGAATAACCCATCAGCTTGCATTAAACTACATATTTGCCATGTCCATGAACAGCTTCCCTAGCAGCCACGCCAACAGCAACGTGGACCATTGGAACACACTTTGTCTTTGGCAATTCAACTCTAGCCGCCTACTTGAGTCAAATTATGCTTTTAGTCCCTCTATTATACTTAAATTTCATCTTTGTTGTAAAAGATTGAATGATGATGGTGATGGCAAACTTTCATTGACACTCAGTTAACAGATCATTTGAATTAAAAAAATTAACATAATAGTGAAATAATAACTCTTTAAATAAGAAAAATGAACACAATTTGACTTCATTTCCTGAACAAAATAAATCAACAGCAAACAATGCTGTGATTATGAACCTCTCTCACATTACATGTTCAATCACAACCTTTGCTTCTTTCTTTTCATCCACTGCCATTGTTTTACCTTCTTTCTTTTCACCCTCAACAATAGCTTCTTCTTTCTTTGTTTCTTCATTCCTATCTTCCTGCAAATCGATCCGTTACGAAAAATATATGTTATGATCATGGGAAAGTAAGCAATGCAGAAGAGATAATGAATTCTCTATATGATAAAAGATCATGAGTTCGAATCATGTCGTCGTAATGTCATGCACTGCTCTTTAATGGTACAATCAAATATGCTCTAAGAGAGAGAAAAAAGCTAGAAAAACGTTACATTGTCAAGCAAATAGCGAAGGGAATGTGGTCTGATTTCCTCATCTTCATTAGCCATGTTTTCCCCTACTTCTTCCTCGGCGGCCGGCCGGAGAGATTCCTCCTTGGCGGGTACGGGTTTTAGGCCGGCGGCCGAGTCTTCATCTTTCAAGACCTTTGGCTTACTAGCGCAAGCACCCATGTATTGAAAGATGAAGACGAAGAAGGAGAAGAAAACAAGTTATGAAAATGAAAGGAAATGAAGCTTCTCGTGATGATCATTAGGCTTAACATTGAGGGTCTTTTATAATGATTTTCAGTGGTGCAGATAGATTTAAGGGAGCCAATGGCTATATTTGTCTTGAACTAACTGAAATATTGTTAAGATTTTAGATTTTTTTTTTCATTTTTCCAAATTAACATGGATCGATTAAGTATTTAAATCCGAAAGTCGATTGAGTTCTTATCAAATTTCTAGAATGAAGTCAGTATGATCATGTATGGAAAGTAGATAAACCAGAATCAAGAACACAAGCTAACATGGACATGCATTGTCATTAAAAACAGCAGCCATTGCTAGAGAAAAAAAGAACAACATTGACGGATATACATACGGAGGGATATCAAGAAAGAGATATCTCGATCCCGAGCTTATGCCTAAGCCCTTTCGAGATCGGTTCTTCTGAGCTTAAGTAGCATTGCTATGCATTCGTTTCCAAGTTTCAGACGCTTGTTTCTCAGTCTCATCTTGTCAATCTTTTGTATAGAGATTGTAAATGACTATTAGAATAGTTACAACCTTTGATGATGTCTTTTTATCATAAAATATTACATCTATTCATCATGAATAATCATATTCATTCATGATAAATAGTTACATACATTCATCCTAATACATTAATGAATATTTACTCCGCATGTTTTTTTCTCGATTAATCAACGAGGGTTTCGAGAAGTTTTGAACACATGTTTTCAGTGGCTTGAATTGGAACAAAAAATGAATGAAAAAAATATCATAAATTAACATAAATAATATAATACAACAGCTAATTAAGCTATAAAACACAGTAATTGTTTTACATAGTAATTGTTTTACATATGCACCTTTGCACCAATTACCTATAGAGCAAGGAAGGTAACTTTGGGGAAAGTGTAAGCTCTAATGGTGCAGCTCTAGGATCAGTAGTTATTCCAGGGCTTTCACTCATGTCGATGGCTTCTTCTCCGACCGTTCCCCATTCAAATCCATGAATCAGTCGAGCCAAAGCTAAGTGCTGGAACCGAAGCGCAAAAGTGATACCAGGAACCTCACATCCATGTTAGCAGGCTCATTGAGGAACCTCTTAGGTATGAAATCCGGTGGCTTATGCTAAACGTTGTGGTCGGGTTGCAACTTCCAGAGGTTAACGAAAAGTCGAGTGCCCGCCAGAACGTGGAAACCGGCTATTGTGCAGTCCTCTATGGCTTCTCTTGGTACCAGAGGTGCCGCAGGGTATAACCGCAATGTTTCCTTGATAATGGCTTGCAAGTATGCCAAGTTAGTTTCCTAATCAAAGGCAATTGCTGATATAATTCCTTCAAGAAACTATTGATTTCGGTGTCGGGAACATGTTTGAGCAACTCGAGCCGACAACTAGAGAGGAGCTCAACCGAAACTAGTTTCCTAGTGCCCCATGAATCCCGAGACGGACCGTGAACGCCGGTCCGTACTTGTCAGCCATGTCTGCAAATGTTCTCAGTAGCAGCTGGTTTTTCTGAGAAGATGAAGATGACCGAGACACGGTAACGCCCCATCCGGCTCGGGTGGTCTCCTCTGCTGTTTCTAATTGCCTTTAACAAGGATGGTGGCCACAAATATGGTGATAATTATAGTGAAAAAAAGTGTAAAAAGGAGTTGTCGGTGAAATTGTATAGAGAATTCCATGGTGTGCTTCAATGAAATGAACCAAAATTGGAGATAACAGTTTGACATAGGCAAGTTCATGCCCCATAGAACTATCCAGTGTAATCTAAGAACAATTTTATTTTATATATGTACAACACCAGTAGGAGATGTTGTGGGAAGTTTATTACAATAGAATTAGAGCTTTCATGGTAAATAGTGGGAGTAATTACGCATTCCAAGGGAAACAAACGTCATAATTGGTCAAACATGGACCATCGGGCTTTACATTCCACACGCACCGACTACAAAGAGCCTTATCCCTCATCTCTACGTATATGTCGAACCAATGCGTCGTTCCATGCCACTGAAAGCTGCAGTAAAACAAGGTGTTCATAAAGATGCTCGGCCGGAACCCGTACTCGAAAGAGTTTTGGTAACCAAGACGTTGTTCGCCCAGGTCGTCGTTCTTCGATTTGCAATGGATAGTGAGATCCGTCCCAGAGCCCAGATCGTTATAGATTAATACATGCGCTTTGTGCGGGATCAACGAAAAGGCCTCAGACACGACTAAATGCAAGGATAGATGGAGCAAGCAGATGATGGGAGAAGGATTCATGTTTGGCTTTAATGGTCAGCATAATTACACATAAGCTTATTATATATGAACTTGAAATGTCTGATTTGGTAAAAGGAGATATCCACATAGTGAAGGCCATTAGGCAGATAAGGTATCATATTTCCTATGAAGTAGTAATTTGATTCCGTATAATACCAACATGGAAATGCTTTGCACATATTTCATGCAGAATTTGGAGTCGTTAGGAATATTGTAATGATCTATCAGCTAGGTTAGTAACTTATGCAGATAAGGTATCTTATGCATCTTTGCACCAATTACCTGTAGAGCATGGAAGGTAGGGTAAGAGTAGCCTCTAATCCTAGACCATTCCCCTTTCAAATCCATGAATCAGTCGAGCTAGAGCTAAGTGCTGGAACCGAAGCGCAAAGGTGATAGCAGGACAAATCCTTCTACCACAACCAAATATTGGTATAAGCTCAGAATTTTGACCCCTCACATCTATGTTAGCAATGCCACTGAGGAACCTCTCCGGCATGAAATCTAATGGTTTATGCCAAATGCTAGGGTCACGCTGCAACTTCCAGAGGTTAACGAAAAGTCCAGTGCCTGCCGGAACTTGGAAACCGGCTATTGTGAAGTCCTCTATGGCTTCTCTCGGTACCGATGGAGGCGTTGCTGGGTATAATCGCATTGTTTCCTTGATAATGGCTTGCAGGTATACCAAGTTGCTTATGTCTTACTCTTCCACTTGTCGTTCTTTCCTGACATGGATGTCGAGTTCATCTCGGACCTTCTTTAGCACGTCGAAGGTTATTCAATAACAGGGAGACTGCCCATGTAAGCGTAACGACATTGGTAATGTTGCCACCCAAGACAAGACTCTGCCATCAGAATTGTCTGATAAGGTTATCTGTTTTCATATGATGCATATAACTTACATGATTCTGCTTAACAATAACATACCAGGCAAGTTGATTTAATGGTAACATCAGCCTCTTGAGATGGAACATTGCTTTCATCCATGACAGACAACATGACATCGATGAAATCTTGGTCCCCTTTGACGCCTCCGTTCGCGATGCTCGTTTAGCCAGCTCCCGAGTACAATATCCAGCTCCTTTGCTGTCTTCTTTATTTTTCCTATGTTTCCGGTAACTACGTCGAGCCAACCGAGAAAAGGCACCGTATCGGAAAACAAGAACAACCCTGCCAGATAGAAGAAATCACACAAGGCCTTTTGGCATCGCCTTGATTCCTCGTTACAGCTTCCTTCTGTACCATAGTATCTTTTCCTAGCAACCATCCTCACTATTATGTTGGTTGCTAAGTCACCAATTCTTTCCTTCATTTCCACTACCGCAACACCTCCGTTTTTCGCCGAACGCTCATATAATTCCCTTATAAAGCTATTGATTTCGGTGTCGGGAACATGCTTGAGTACCTCGAGCCGTCGATTCGAGAGGAGCTCAACCGTAGCTAGCTTCCTTATACCGCGCCAATACGGTCCGTAAGGAGCAAAGCCTAACATGTTATGGTCATACCCCCTATGCTTTAGGAAGACCTTATCATTGTTTGTGAAACATTCTTTTGCAACTTCCCAGTTACTCACCACAAGTGCTCGATCAATCCCGAGACGGATCGAGAACGTCGGTCCGTTGTCAGCCATGTCTGCAAATGTTCTATGTAGCATCTGGTTTTTTTCCGAGAAGGTGAAGATGACCGAGGAACGATAACGCCCCATCTGGCTCTGGTGGTCTCCTCTGCTGTTTCTAGTTGCCTTTAACAAGGATGGTGGCCACAAATATGGTGATAGTAGTAGTGAAAAGAAGTGCAAAAAGGAGTTGTTGGTGAAATTGTATAGAGAATTCCATGGTGTGCTTCAATGAAATGAACCAAAATTGGAGATAATGATCTCATTTACTTAGAATGGAAATATCTTGTTTGTTTGAGAGTGACTTATTGTGTTGATTAGATCGAGGTTGAGAAATATATAAATAATTAGAACACGTGAAAGTAGTATCATGTAATAAAGAAGGGCAACTGGGCACGTGAAAGTAGTGTCGTGTAAGAAAGAAGAAAGACAGCTACCAAATACTGTTGCCAAGTCTGTCTAGGATGGGGTTCATGGAGCAATTGTATAGAACAAAAAGCTGTGGGAAAGAATAGCCACCAATCAAATCATTATTGGTAATATTGTTATCACATCACTCCGATCCAATATCGTCGAGAATGCAAACGCAGCAATGGTATTCCGATACCTCCCGTTACCGGTGGAAGGAACAAAAATCACAAAGCATCATCCTCTTAAAGTTCTTAAAAATTCAAAGCGTATGTACATAAGCAAATGCCAGAGATGAAATGATCCACAAAATGCATGCATAAGAGCCTAAACATCAACAAGTTCCAAGATGTCGGGTATAATATAATCGTGTTTACTCGGTTATTAAACACGTCCAAAACAAAGGAATCAGCAACGACTTGCCCCCATAATCTGTGGTTTGCTTTGGGCACCAACCCAATATCAACTAATCTTACATTTGAGAGTTTCTTGGTCAACTTTTTTCAAAAAAAGAGCATGAAATTTCAAGGGATCACTGCCCGGGATTTCCCAGAAGCCTCTCGACCGCAGCGTGGACGTTTCCAGCGGTAGCTCGTAGTGCTCTGATATTATCTTGCGTATCATAGAAACCCATTTCTTGGAGTTGCGATAGTTGTGTGGCATACAGTTCTTCTGGGGGAACTGGAAAATCAATGAAGGTGCCATTAGGAGAGACCCAAAAGTGCAACAACTCGGATAAATGTTCTCGTAAAGTTAAAAGAATGCTGACCATTGGATTGGTTGGGGACACCCACGCCACCGGCGCCTAGTCCGCCAAACATATTCATCAACAAGTCCAGATTTGCAGCTCCTGTTGCAGCTGAAAATGCAATCGAACAAAATGATGGGTAAAAACATGAACACGGATGGAAGCAGAGCAGTTAAAGGAAAGATAGAAAAATAAACTAGAGAAAGCCCTAGCAGTTCGAGGAATAACTACAGTTCGGAATTGTGTTTATCTGTACCTGTAATACCACCGGTCGGTGCTGAATCCCTGTAAGGAAGCCTTAAGTTAACATTGAAAGCAAGAGTATCGAAAGGCGATTGAAGTTTTAGTTACCAACAGAATAGACAGAGGTACTATCACTTACTGGGTTGATTGCAGTCGATTGAGAGACGCAAGGGACTGCTGTAAAGCTAGCATTTGCTGAAAGAAACGAAAGAAAAATGGGAAAGGTGAACATAGGTGACTTTTCTGTCGAAACAGTACTTGAAAGAAAAAAGCAAGGCAGCCTTAACATGCCTAGAAGGCCAAATCAGCTCCGACCAGCTTATATATACAACATACCTGCATTGTCTCGGGGGAAAACATTTGACGAAGTACTTCAGGGTTTTGCATCATTTCTCTCAATTGAGGATTCAAATCAAACATACTTTGCAGTTGGGGGTTGAGATTCATAATCTAAAAAATAAAGACAGATTGTTAACGAAATGAAAATATGCAAATGAAAACCTCGAATGAAGTGATTCCTCGAAATACCTGATTCATATATTGGGGATTGGACATTATGCTCTGCATCATCTGGGATATTGCTGGGTTTTGCAATAACTGAGTCAACTGAGAAGCATCCGGCATTCCATTCAACATGGGAGGCATATCCGGAAGTCCAAGGCCTCCTAAACCACCAATACCTAGTGTCCTGGAATCCGCTGCAGGATTTGGCCTTGCAGTAGTGGTGGTCTGGGTACCCCCTGACATTTTGCGGCACACAGCAATTCATCAGGAAATCAGGATCTAAAACACAGATACGATAGTAGTAAATTCCATTAAAAGAAAACAAAATATTTAGATGATCTAGTTTACTCAAAGTTGCCTTTCATCCGGCAAACATGGTAAAACGGTGCAGGACATATCGGTTTAAGTTCTCTCCTTTTTTTCCTAATAAGAAGGAATACCTCAATTATATTGGGAAAACCCAAAACAAAAAGTAAATGTAATTCATAATCATGCAGCATTCGACATGGACAAGAAGTTACGATTAGACGAGTCTCGAACGAATCATTCCTTCCACAACTAAAAAATATTAGTATAAACATTGTAGATATTCTAGTAAAGGCAACATTTCATTAGCGCTAAAATGTTGCGGGACACATTAATTTAGCTTTATGTGCAAAATTATCTAAATAAGAAAGAATCCCGCATCCATATTTCAAAACTCAAAAGATAATAGTACACGAGCATGCAAAATTTGAAAAGGGAAACAAATCATAATTACATGAATCTCAATCAAACCATTCACCCGACAACCGAGTGAGCTCAGAATAATGCTTTATTTTAAACATTGATCAAGTCTACATAATAAAAAAACTCAGACCATAAGCTTTCAGTATCATGACGACATAATTTTCCTTGTCAATCAGTGGCATTTGGAATTAGGCTACCAATCATCTCTGCAGCATGTGCGTACAATACAAAAATATGCACACTGGACAGAAGAGTATGGCTAGACCGAAATGCTTTAATGAAGTAAAGATTGCTTACCACCACCAACAGTGTTGCTCCAAGGATTAGGGAGCGGATTTGTGTTTGGAGCAGTTTGGCCCTGAGCGGTTTCGGAATTGGTTGTAGAAGTATTATTAGTTGAGTTTCTAGCTTGAGATACACCTTGATTGCCCAACAGAGCAGCGAATGGGTTCGAACCCGGATTATTTTCATTATTTCCACCCACAGTTGTAGCATTCAAAAATGGCTCCTGAACATTTTCATACATACGCCTAAGCATGTTAAATCCCTCGGGAGATGCTTCAATATTACTCATAGCCCTGTCAGTGTTCCGCATCATTTCACGCATGAGTTCAGGGTTTCTTGCAGCTTCTAATGTCTGCCGAAGAATGCTAGGGTCGTTAAGTATATGCCCAAGCTCCGGATTCCGATCAATAATTTCACGCATTTGAGGATTGCTCATGATCAAGCTGCGCATCAGCTCCGGGTTATTCATCAAACTTTGAATAGCAGGTGTATTCATTATTTCCCCCATCATGTTGGGATTTTGAGTTAGTTGCTGCTGAACTTGTTCGAATTCAGGAAGTCCAGATCCAAACAAACCAAAACCTCCACCGCCAGCAGCAGCACCACCACCACCAAGTGGACTAAGTCCAGGGAATAAGGAAGCCCCCAGACCAGCACCCTCCGTCGAGCCAATACCCCGAGTAACCCCGGGTGCAGTACTATCAGCTGCAATATTTGCCGTAGCCGCAGGAGGAGGAGACGATGAAGATGGGGCAAAACCACGAACCATGTGAACCATATGATCAGCTAGCAAACCTTCAATAGCGAAAAAGTCAATGATCATGTCACAATCTTCCTAACTGCAGGTTAAACAATCAAATATATAGCCGTCTAAACCAGCTCAACAAAATCAATAACATACCACAAAAATCAGCATATTCTCAATTAATAACCTAATTACCCATACCTAGAAAATCAATCATTTTCCTCCAAGTTCCAAAAACTTGTCACCAGAACCATTTTACTTCTAGAAATCCAACAGTTTTCCATAATTTTTTCTTATAATCCAATCAAAATATAACACACCCAGAAATGATACGGGCCAAAAAACATTTTTTTTTTCTGAAGGAAATTAAAACATACCATAACTTTTAAGAGTTTGGTCATCCTTCAAGATTCGACCTTTATAAATCAACCGTTGCTGATCAGCTGGGATATCGCAATTCTGAGCCAGAAGAGCCTTGAAAGATCCAACGCTGGATTCGAGGCTGGTCCTCACCGTAAATTTCGTACCGTTGGAGCACCGGATATTAACCACCGCCACTCCCTCTTCTCCTCCTCCTCCTCCTCCTCCACTGCCACCGACTCGTGACTCACTGGAATCGCCTTCCGCACCCATATTCCCCCTTCCCAGATCGATCAAAACCCCTAGAAAATTGGGGGCGTTGAAATTATTTCTAAAAAATAATTGAAAAAAAAAAGGAATTATAGAATTGAGGGAAATTTTTGGGGAAAAAATGAATCGTAAAAACAAAAAGGTGATTTCTTGAGACTTTAGTTTTGGAGAAAATTGGGGATTCTAACAGAACAGAGCATTACGGGTTTGTGTTTGAGGCCATAATGCCCGAATTGTTAAATTATTTATTTATTTATCAGGGTAAACTATGCGAATAATCTCGTATGTTTAGTATCTTACCGACTTTTTTCACTAATTTAAAAATTCAGGAAAAATGATCCAGAACGTTATTGATTCGTTCGATTTCAATCTATCATCCATTAATTTTTGTTAACCTCCTTTTGTTTAAGTCACTAACATGTCTGAGGGACTAAAATTGAATGGGAGTCAACGATCGAGGGACTAAAAATTGAATGAGAGTTAACGATCGAAAGATTAAAATTGAATAAGAGTTAACGATCGAGGGACTAAAATTGAATAAATCAATAATGTTAGGGACTAAATTTGAATGGAATGATAACTTTAGGGACCATTCCACTTAATTTTTATATCGAAAACCAAAATCGATCATACCAAAAACATAATGAACTACCTACATAATTTACCCTATTTATTATTATATTATAAGGTTTGTCATATGAACCAATCATATCCAGCCACGTTTCTCAAAACGGTACCCATTGTCTTTTAAGGATAAACCATATAAATGGTCCCTAAACCTTTATAACTTATATTTTAATCATCAAACCTTTTATTTTAGAGTAAATTACAAATTTTATCTGAACTCTAGAAGTTTTTATTTTCCTAATTGAATTTAATACATTGGGCTTTTTTTGTCACTGAACTTTACTCTCTCTTATTTTGGTCGTTCTATCGTTAAATAGTTAACGACAACGACATCGTATACTTAAAAAAAATAAAAGTTTAAGTGTTAAAACGAACCAAAATTGATAATTTAAATACTAAACAAATATATTTTAAAAAAATATCTCGAATTCATGTCTGAATAACCCAGATGTTTATTTCATCCAATTAAATGTTATAATCCACCTTAACTTTGCATTAAAAAGAAAATTAATATCAATCTTATGGCATATGAAAATTTTAAGATCGTTCTGGGATCAAACCCATTGGTCGAGAAGAAGAAAATCATTTTGAGATTCAGATCAGTCTAGCTTAGCGATGACTGCATCGACAACTTCTTGCGTTGAGCTATCACCGCCGAGATCCTTGGTCCGGTACTGGCCCTCCAAGATTATGCGTTTCACTGCATTCTCGAGTCGATCGGCGAAAGAAGGGAACTGTAGATGCCTCAACATCATGGCTGAGGAGAGGAGTAATGCCACCGGATTTGCTGTCTTTTGCTCTACTATCTTTTCTTTCCCCACGTTCCCCGCCGAAGCACCTTGCTCGAACACGGCAAATTCAGCTCCCACATTGCCTACAGTTAAGAGTATTGTTTAATGAAAGCTAGCATTATTACATCCATGCCAACAGAAAATTGCGAAAAACAGAAAGCCAACGCATGTTAATACGATCTGAACACATTGTCGAGTAATTGATACCTCCAGGCATGACACCGGTGCCTCCGGCTATACCGGCTGCTGTATTTGCAACAAGATTTCCATAAAGATTAGGAGTAACCTAAACACAAACAAAGAATGTTAAACACCACCAGACAAATAACATAGAAGGGACGATGCAACATAAAAGAAAGTTGCAAAAATCTCATGGGCAATAAAGATGTCAAAAACCGTAAATTTCCGATTCAAAGTCGAGATATTTGGGAGTCTCCACGATTATCTATATCTTCATGTTGAACAATTTTAAGACATTGTATGTATCACAAGAATACACAGAAAACACAGGCTGGTTATATCACACAATCAAAAAGAACTTTCAAAGGATCATATTCTAAGTACCATTTATCAATATTAACCTATGTTATTCGGACTCGGAGGAGAGAGTTGATTATATTGACATATATACAAGTTGGAACGGCGGAAGGCCATATATAGGGAAGAAAGTTTGCTTTCATCGGTCAGTATGTGAATTGCTAAAAGCTCTAAGACAATTGAGAGTTTCAGCAATCGATCTATAGTTCTATCCCACTCCCGATTCTCTCTCCTTCAATCGAGCCAGTTGAGAGTTCAATTTCAATTGATAAATCGAGCAAGTAGGCAGGAAGGTAAGGTTGCTAGTGCAGAAAGATCGTTCAAGCAAAGCAGCAGTCGTTTAACATATATAAAGCAACGCTAGTGCTCGATACCGGTATGTCCAATTCTGCCAAGGTTTTCTACATATTCTAAAGGTCCTTTTTTTGATAAGAATATTCTAAAGGTCCTTCAACGGCTATATCTTTAAACTCGTGTTCAAACATGCATCGGCCACAGGGACAAATCGAATAACAAGATATATACCAGAGAAGACGATCAAAACACCTAACTAGCCAATTATATATGCAATATCATTATTCAAAAACTTCCCCAAGTAAAGGAATTCATATACCATGACATCAAATTGCTCCGGTTTCGAAACGAGTTGCATACAGCAATTGTCCACAATGATTTCGTTATACTTGATGCCCGGATACTTAGTTGCTACTTCACGGCAAGACTCCAAGAACAACCCATCAGCAAGCTTCATAATATTGGCCTTATGAACAGCAGTAACCTTCTTTCGATTGTTCAAATAAGCATACTCGAATGCATATTTCGCAATCCGCTCGGAACAGAACTTGGTTATAACCTGTAACAAAAAAAAGATTACCCAGCATGAAAATTTTCAATTTTTTTCATAAGAAAAACAATTCAATTCCCCTTGGTTTACTCACCTTAAGGCTCTCGACGACGCCGGGCACGACCTCGTGTTCGAGACCAGAGTATTCGCCTTCGGTGTTCTCCCTTATCACGACAATGTCAACGTTCTCGTGTCTGGTGGGTAGTCCCGGTAAGTTACAGCAGTTGACCAAAGAAGCGTATAGATCCAGTTCTTTTCTCAGTTGCATATTCAAAGAACTGACTCCGCCTCCCATGGGCGTTTTCAGGCCGCCTTTAAGACAAACCTTGTTCTTCCTTATCGAATCCATGACTTCCGGCGTCACCCGCTTCATGTCGCCGTGGACTTCGTACTTCTCGAAGTAAACCGGCGCGTGCATCGCCTCCATCACTTGCTCCACCGCGTTCGTCACCAGTGGTCCGATCCCGTCTCCTGGGATTAGGGTCACGGGTCTCGGGGCGCCATCTCCCGGACGGGGCATGTAGGTCACGGTTCGGGTTTGGGTTTTTCCGGCCACAAGGGTTCTCAGAAGAGGAAGTGATCTGCGTGACGCGGCCATTGTTATGGCGGCGGAGGTTGGGGATCTTGGGAGTTTCCGACGATCGAATTAGGGTTTTGAGTATTGAGAGAGAATTGAGAGAAAAGGCCTCAAAGAGGAGTTGCAGAAAGTTCCACTGACTACCAGGAAAAGTAAAGGAAGAGAGAAGTGATAAATTTGCAACATAGTGCTTATAATTTAATGAGTATTTTCTTTTGGCACGTAGCTTTTATAGACCCGTAATTTGTAAGGTGACATATTTTGACTTCGAGCCTACTAAAAATTATGCTTTTCCATGTTTATCATAATATTTCCGAGTTCGTGTCTTTTAGATTTAAGGGTAAACTATACATTTAGTATTTAAACTATTAATTTTAGTATGTTTTAGTATCTAAACTTTTAATATTTTCAAAAGTATACTTAATGTTTAGTTTTTATTTCATTTTAGTACTCGCTATCAGAAACTTAACGTGTTTAGTGTCTAAACTATCAATTTCAGCCTGATTTATTACCAAAACTTTCATTTTTTTTTGAAAAAATTAACGTTAAATTTTGAACGGGTACTAAAATAAAATAAAAAAATAATTTTTTTAACGGCATGTACTAAAATGAAACAAAAACTAAACGTTAGGTATAGTTTTGAAAAAATTAAAAGTTTAGATACTAATACGGATAAAAAAATATAATTTAGATACTAAAAGCGTAATTTACCCTAGATTTAATTTTTTTTAAAGATTTGTATTATTTTATATTTAGATTATTCGAGTTTATCATTTATCAGATATATTATTCTAATTTCAAGTTATTTTAATTTAATATTTAAAAAATTTATTTAATCCTAAATTAATATCTATTTATTTTTTAATATTATAGTCTAGTCCCTTAGTTGTTTCTAAGTTATATTTTTATTAAACTACCCACAATCAGTTGGTCTAGTGGGATGAGGCACTAGATCCCTTAAGCAATGTCAGGGGTTCGAATCCTAACGTTTGCGAATGGAGCAAACTGGGTTGGGAGGGTCGCCCTCACCTATGCAGTACCCGATCTGGATTAATCGGTCAATAGATCGGATACGAGTAATTAATTAAAAAAATATTATTTATATATATATATATATATATATATATATATATATATATATATTCATAATAATATATAGACTATCTAAATTTTAATTTGTATAATCTTATCTTTTGATAATATACTTTATATAATACTATCTTTACTTTTTTTACATTAAAATAGACAATATCCTTTAATATTACACAACTTATGTATCATATAATTTTTATTAAAGAAACATATTAGAATGTAATAAAAACTATTAATAAGAATGCTAAACTTGAGCTTTATTTAAAAGATTTATAATTTTTTAATAATATAAAAGGGTTATAAAATAATATTTATTAAAGAAATGATAATATATATTTTTTATTAATAAAATTATTCGAACTTAAATTCTCTATAAAGGTCCACATTCATTTTATCACTGAATAAAAAAATTCGGGAATTTGGTATCTCTATCTAAAATGATAAATTCCATTCAATTTCAATGGGGTCACACAGTTCAGTGGAATGTCCTTGATTATCTTCATAGGATTCACACGGGTAAACTGCACATTTAATACCTAAATAATTAGTTTTAACCTATTTTAATACCTAAACTTACAATTTCTTCAAAATCATACTTAACATTTAATTTTCATTCCACTTTTGAACTCCAATATTAAAACTTAACGCGTTTAGTACCTAAATTATCAATTTCGATCCGTTATAATACCTAAACTTTCAATATCGATCCGTTTTAGTACCTAAACTTTTAACTTTTTTCAAAACTTAATGTTAAATTTTAAACAGAAATACTAGAATGAAATAAAAACTAAATTTCAAGTATGATTTTAAAAAATTAGAATTTTAAGTACTAAAATAGATTAAAATTGATAGTTTAGATACTAACCACAATTCACCTGATTTTCACTCCTGTTGGAATATAACACAACCCTAAATCCAAATGACGTCATTTTATTTTTCGGATAAATAAATAATATAGTATATATTTCGCTAATGGGTGTTAAATTGTTCTTTGACACAGATGCATGTTCAAAATTTGTTGAAAGTGGTATAAAACAGATCTACAGCTTCGTTTGGCAAAACATGGCATGGTCCACAACACAGCCTCCTCAACTGTCCCGGAAAATATCTCCGACTAAGACGAAGAGGGAGAAATCAAATCAAAAAAGGCCCCGAGCATCAGTTTCTGCAAAAAATGGACCGTTGGTTGAAGGCGGGTGAGTCGGTGACACCGCACCGAGGGAAGCAGACCTACCCATCTTGGCCACCGGATTCAAAAGCTCAAATACATTTTCATGTCTCAATCCATCCAAAAGTACATATATCTGGTTCCCTTGATGCAGCCCTTCGACTCTACAGGTCAGTTATCCGCAATAACCTGTCGATACACGATGTAACATAAAACACTTAAAACACGAGTATGAAACACGATATAGCATTGTTGTTTTGATCAGGGAGTAAGGATGCCACAACTAGCTGTACTCGGATTCTTGGAGAGTAAATGAGATGCAGATGGATAGCAGGGCTTCTCGATGGAACATTCAAGCTACCGAGCATTAAACAGATGGAAAAAGATATAAAACAATGGAACATACTTGGGAGGATACTATCGTATAAAGTGCATCAGTGCATTGCATATAAGGCGTGTTTAATAAACCGTGTACCATAATCGTGAGTTCATGTTTTGTTTAAGATCTAATGTACCTATTTCGCGTCATGTTTTAGATAATTTTTCATATCATAATCGAATTTATAAAGTTTTACCGGAACCGTTTCAACAAAAGCAGTTCAAACAATGATGATCTAGGTACTGAGGTTTTTATGAACATACACTAAGCTCACTTCTCTCCAAGTCCTTGTGCAGGAACCACCAAGGCCCGGTTTTCGATAGTATTCTGTAAAAACAAGCATATAATCAAAGATGCATAAATATTAGAATCCGTTGGCACAAAAATTTGTGTTTCGCAATACTTTAATGTCTTTAGACTCGGTCTTGGAAAAATAGAACATAGCTCGTAACATAAAATTCGTTCTTAAAAATTTTACCTGACAAATCCTGCTGTCATCCGCAGAGCCATAAATAGAGTTAAGCCCAACCAAACCCCTCGAAGACCGAGAGTCTTTGGGGCAAAGAGCAAAAATGCAGAAGAGACAGCACTCAGCAACATCTGGAGATCACATAACATACATGTTAGAAAAAGCAATCTATTTTTTTGTATCTAAAATTAGTCACTGATATTTTCAATAGGCATACCATAGAACAAGCTGCATAAGGAAAGTCCGACACGCCATAATGGAGACCATCAAATATAAACGCCAAGGCATTTATAGGTTGACTAGCACTGACGAACTACAATAATTTTATAAGAAATCGTTATACTGATCCGAGGACAACCATAAATGCAGAAGCAAAACAAAGGGACAAGCTTACTGGATTTTAATTTGAATACTTACCAGCACTCCAGTTCTAACAATCGCTAGAACTTCAGCATCTTTTGTGAACAAGGTCGCTAAAGAACTAAATGACACACCTAGGATTGCAGCCAACGAAATACCAGTGACAACCCCTATCTGTAAAGCCACGTGCATCAAGTTAGTGATTTGTATATCGCAAGCCAGATATCAACATAATAATTGGTGATAACAATTATGGGGAAATCCTGGTAAAAGCTTACTTTCAACACAAAGTCGGCAACTTCCTTCACAGTTTGTAGGTCGCCTTTAGATACGTAACTTGCAATCAATGCCTACAATAAGAAAAACGTCAGAAAGAAGGGCGGCATTATTCCTCGCTAATCTAGACAAGCAAAATAATGGTTTAGTCTGTGAGCACTAGTTTGTAACCATAAGGATTTGAATTTAGGGGCTCTCTCTCTGATTTTGATGATTGTTTTGGTTAAAATCTCAATAGGTAATATGAGTAAATGCGAATAAGTTACAGATATCCCCCCCGGAAATTATGTACCTGACCAGATGTTGCAAGCGCATCTGTTAGAAGAGATACAGCAAGCCATACTTGCATGCATATCTGATGCGCAGCCATGGGCAGTGAACCTTGACGAGCAGCCATAGAAGTCCCCAGAGTCATTGTTATTAATACTGAAAGAGTTCTTCCAATAAGAAAACCACCTGTAAAAACCATTTTCTGTAAGAAAATAAATAACTTAAAAATATATAGTCACCCAAGAACATAAATGTTAGACATCCTAAGCACACAAAGGATTATAAAATGGAGGGATACAATCAGAATAAAAAAAATTGTTCTCCACAGGCACATAGCACAATCTTTTCTTTTGAAACTAGTAAAAAAATTACCCGATTTTATGTAGCCACCAAATTGCAATTCCCCAATCTTTGGGGGCAATAATACAACTTTCTTGTTTAAATGCCTAATCATCAGAAAGGCAACAATGTACCTGACACAAGAAGATATTGTAGTATCATTTCCATGGAAACAAATCATTGAAGGGAAGAAGCAAATTAATGCCCAAAGCAGACTTGCATACTGAGATAAAACAGTAGAGAGAGCTGCCCCAGTCACACCCATTCGAAAGCCAAACATAAGTATGGGGAAAAAGAAGATGGATAATCCATTACCAACACCTGCATTAGAAGCAACTACACTAATTAGTCAAAAAAAGAAGAGGGATATCACAAAAGAGAAACCTAACACATTTATCATTAATACTGGAAAAAAGAAGTAACAAAGAACTACTGCATGCTTTAGACATATTGAATTCTCCCTTTCTTTTATACCACTAAAAGTGCTTCAATCTTCATAGTAACACTTAAAAGATGATAAATGATGTGGGGGAGGTGTGGGTTGGGGGGAAGGAGGAGGCAAGCAATCCGAACACACACATACAAGATTCGGTCAACCAGAAGAGTTAAAAGACCAAGAGAAACATAGATCATAATCAGTCTAAAATATTATAGACCATAAGTGGTTCTATTCCAATGGATAAATAATTACAAATTAACACATGTTAGGTCCTGATATACCCCTCCAACAACACCCAGAGAATGAAAAAGAAGGGAAGGACCAAAAAAGAGGAAAAGGTAAATTCCAAAACTATTACACAGATTTTTGCATCCTCGTGTCAGATTTATAGATCATCACTTAAATTTTAAATGATTTCTACACACTTAATGTTACTGATCATTGAAAGTCTATGAATCAGCTAGCTTCTTCTGCAGCTAAATGGTAAAGGAAGTTTGTTGACTTAAATTACAATCCATGTATTCTAATGTACGTGTTCAACAAAAAGTAAGTTTGTAAACCAAAATTACATTCCATGTATTCAAAGGTATGTGTTCAACAAAAAGTAAAGTAAACACAAACATAGCTCATTCCAGGCACAGCCCTTCCAAATGCTTACCTAAACAGAAAACAGGCGTCTGTGTATCTTTAAAACCACGAAAAATTCCTTGAAGAGCCAAAGAGATTACCACAGCAGGAGCCCCAAGAGCTCTAAGCGAAAGAAAATGTTTTGCCGGAACATGCATATCTGATGTCTGTTAAGAGGAGAAAAACAAGACAAGAAGCTTCAACATTAATAGCTAGCAGTATTTTAGCAAAGGAGGAACAGGAGAAAGATGACTAAAAAACAAAGAAAAATAAATCTACAATAAACCTAAACTTACTGAGGGTACTCCCATCAACTTAAGAAACAATCCAGATCCAAGAGATAATGCCAAAGCCTCAATGATGCCAATAAAAATTGCTAGAAGTAAAGCAGTGGACACTGATGATAATTGTTTTCTTTCAAGAGTCTTACCATTAGTACTCTCAGCTTCAAAATGAGAATTCAAATAGCCAAAGATCATGTGAAAATGTTCAATCATGTACATAAGTCAGGTAACATAAACTAGTGACAAGATTCACCAAAAACCAGCATGCAGCACCTATCTCTAAAATTTCACCTGCTGACAAATTTTCAATAGCATTCCTAGAGATGTCTTCAGCAACAAAGGAAGTCGCAACACTGAAGAGAGGAATATTGAACAACTTTGATACCACATTAAAAATCGATACAGAAACACCTGCAGAAGCTAATGCCATGGAACCTGCCAAAATAACAAAGAAACATCTCCATAAATATGATAAACCACTGGTTTCAAAAGTTGAGGAAGATTTTATCAATTTTCAAAATTCCAATTACATGAAACTGCACAAAATTAGCATAAACATACAAAATTATATTTTGAAGTTGTGTGCTGCAATTTGCAACAGAGAATACGAGTAATACACCCGTGCTTATAGAGAAGCATATCCTTCAGAAAACTATGATTATATCAAAAGACTAACAAATAAATCACAAGAAAAGAAACTGCTAAATATTTAGTCTATCGCCAAAGAACAAATGTTGTTTGCATGATCACATCAAATAACAAAAAGAAGGAAAATATAATTATTTTAGTGATTAAATCAATGGAACAAACTTAAAATTAAATTCATACTATATCTTCCAATGTATGCTGTCTCCATCAGTTGTGCAAAGGGATCAATAGCCTGTCCAGCAATCGCAGGCAGAGAAAGCATAATAAGTTCTCTCTTCACATCCACAGAAGTTTCTGTCACCTCACTGCATAGTGAAAATTCAAAGTTCACAGTACTGAAACTATTCTTGCATTTCATGATGATAGCATGAATGATACATGATTTTACAAAGTCGACTTATTTCACTTCCTCTATTCCTTAAAGCTCTATCTTACCACTATGCTAGAAGGGGAAGAAAACATTATATTCCAGAAATCAATCAATATGATTTTCATAACAATTACACAAACCGAACTACATCAAAACTTTAACAACATAACTATAAAATAATGAGACAATGTGTCACAAAAATCTTACTGGGCATCAACATTTTCAATTGCAATTGAACTTATCCGGGCAGTATCCTCTTGTTCATTCAACGTAATTCTCTCCTCGGCATCTTGCACACCAAAACCAGAACCTAACTGACTGTGAAGCTCTGGAGAACAGTGTCTTCTATGTGTCAGTAATGGCGACAACAATGAATTTCTATGCACTGCAGATAGGTGGCAGCTTCTCCGATCATCTTTGTAGCCTAGTTCCTTCCTAAATCTACAAATTTCATGCTGGTTTAACAAAGAATGAAAACTCGTATACTTATTTATCCTGTTCCATTCCTTTCTATGTGTCAGTCCACTTGAAATTGCGGAACCTCTGAAACATGTCTGTGCCATTCCACACGATTATCAGTTTTATAATCTACCAGACCTGAAAAAGACAATGAAAAAATTAGCTAAAAATCAAGTAATTCTTAATTTCCAAATGTTAGCAAAGCAAGATAAGCGGAAGGAACAAAATAAACAAATAAACGAAAATTCATCGAATAACACAAGCATATAAAATAACAAAGAATTAAACAAAGAGAAACGAGCGAAACAGAGCAAACCGCGAAAATAACCGAATTTCACGATATATTTCCAACATGCAATTACGAAACCGAATTTCTCTTCACAGAGCCTAGAGAATTTTTCTCTTTGGTTCTCGAGAAAAAAAACGAAGCAGCTGTAACATGAAATTACGGAAACGACGAGAAATCACGTTAGGAAATAAATTAAAAAAAAGGAAAGAAAATTACCTGTTCTAGAGGAAGTGAGTGAGTAGCGGTGGAGAAAGTTAAGGTCAAATTAAGAAGCTAAAATCATGAAATTGAACCGTCTAAAGCGGTGCATCGAATCATCGCCATTGATAAACTACGGAGACGTAGTTTCAAATTTAAAAAAAAAAACACTAGGGAAGTGAATCCGATAACCCAACTGTGGGCGTCGATTTCAATCTACGGTTCATTTGGGACTTCCTTTTCTTCGGCCCACTGTATTTTGAGCCTGTTAGCTTAGAGCCAAGCAAAGGGGTTAATGACGTTGGAGGTCCGCAAAGTGTAGTTTTAATTTCTATTAGTCCTAAAACTTTTAAATATTTTAGGCAAAATACGCATTTAGTACCTAAACTATCAATTTTGGTCCGTTTTAGTACCCAAACTTTCAATTTTTTCAAAATCATACCTAACTAAACGTGTTTAGTACCCGTTGCTAAAAACTTAACGTGTTTAGTACCTAAAGTATCAATTTTAGTCCATTTTAGTACCTAAACTTTTAATTTTTTTCAAAATTTAATGTTAAATTTTGAACGAGATACTAAAATGAAACAAAAACTAAACTTTAGGTATGATTTTGAAATTAAAAGTTTAGGTACTTAAATAGATCAAAAACTGGTAGTTTGAATATTAAACACGTAATTTACTTAGTAGAAGTATAAATATACTAATAACAATATATTTTTAAACATCTAATTTATTCTAAAATTATTAGATTGACGAAAGAAATTGATTAAAATGATAATGATAGTACCAGAAATAAATTGGAGTGATATGATAGGTAGGGACTGATTTGGAATCCAAACTATGCTTTAAGTACATTTGGTAGATAACCCTAAAATAAAAATAGGCTAAATAACATATTTAGTACTTAAACTATCAATTTTGATATATTTTAGTACCTAAACTTTCAAATTTTTTTAAAAATCATTCCTAAAGTCTAGTTTTTGCTTTATCTTAGTAACTTGATCAAAAAATTTTAGCATTAATTTTGAAAATTTGAAAGATTAGGTACTAAAACGGACCAAGATTGATAGTTTAGGTACTAAACGTGTTAAGCTTTTAACGATGAGGTACTAAAATGAAATAAAAACTAAATGTTAGGTATGATTTTGAAAAAATTAAAAGTTTAGGTACTAAAGTGAACCAAAATTGATAGTTTAAATACTAAATATATAATTTACCCTATAAATAATAATCTAATTTATTTCTTATGTGTTAACAATTTTTAAAAATAATTATATTTGAATACATTGAGTGATCTCTTTGGTTAGGAGTATTATTTTCCTTTGAGGTCTAAAGTTTGAACAATTTATGTCTGCAGGATATGTATATGTTATCAATGGTTTAGAAAGATTATAAAGAGTAGAGATATTACATTGTAATCAATCCAAACTAAGGATGGGCATGGGACTCGATCCCGACGGGTTCCGACCCGACCTGATCGGGTTATATTTTTTAAAAAAAATTGGGGTTGGGTTGGGTCGGGCTTTTTAAAGTGATGTTCGGGTCGGGTTTAGGGTGAAAAATACCTGACCCGACCCAAAAAAATATTGTAATTTTACCTTATATATTTAGTGATAATTGTAATAATACCCCTCTATATTATTTTCTTTCAATTAAATCCCTATTTTTATTGAATAAACATAATATTTTTAATAAATATATTATTTCGGATTGAGTCAAATTCGAACTTTATCTCAAAAAATTGGATCAGTTCGGATTAGGTTGAAAGGGTATATTTTCGAGTCGAGTTCGAGCCAAATTATGGTCAATTTCGGGTTGAGTGGAGTATTTAAAATTTTCGGGTCCGGTCGGGTGGACCAAAAATCCAACCCGACCCATGCTCATCCCTAGTCCAAACTATTCAAAATAAAGATATAACATTATAATTTTAGTTTTTTTACGTATATAATTATCAAAATTTAAAATTATCATATATTTTAGATTTAGACCCTTGAAAATTTAAGATTATCGTATATTTTATGTTTTTTTAAGTACTTTCTATTGAAAATCTGTTTTCGCCCTTTAAAATTTAGTGAGTTCAAGTTTATCCCCTAAAATTCTAAAAATTCAAATTCACCCCTAACATAAAATTCTATCTCCGTCACAAGATGCAACATCCAAGGGCCACAGGTTCGAAAGCATGTAAACACATATTATCTAGTTCCAATGTTACATTCTTCGTGCTTACACTAACAAGAAAACAGTAATAACTTTGACCTATCAACAATTTGAAGGACTAAAGATAAAAAAGGAGCAATCCTTGCATTAACCGAACAAAATGTACATCATGATAGTCACTTTTCTTCCAGTCGCCGAAGAACAGATTCAGCAAAGCTTTGTTGTCTGCGAAGTGCAACAATAACCCGTTTAGAATACCATTCGTAGATCGAAAGACGTCAACGTAAATAATGAACAGCATTCTTAGTTATTGATAACAAATACACATCTGACACCACTGTTTGAGTTACTCACGAGTTTTTCGAGTCGAATATCAAGTAGCTCGTTTTGGCTCGTTAAGAGTTTGAGTAGAGTCCATTCGATTCGAGAGTTGACCGAATTTTGACCGACTCGATCTCGAGTAACTCGCGATCTGTCTCCTCTCATTTACAACCCCTGATGAGACGTTAGATTTCTTAAACAAGACTCGTAGTTTGAATCTTAGTGTTATAAATGAAGAAAATTAGGTTGAGAAGATGATCCCATTCAATCTTTAAGATATTCGATTCGAGTTAATTTATATATGAATAAAGATACTAATAATTATTAAAATAATGAATTCAATTATGTTTCATAAAAAAAAAAATTGTGTCCAATTTTATGCAGAGATGTATCATTTTTGTACACAATTTGGCTAAAAAAAACTTAATAATAATAAGGGTAAACTGTCGAATTGGTCAATATTGTTTTATAGATATTCAGTTTTAACCATCAAATTTAAAAAATAATATTTTAATCACTTACGTTATCTATTTATAATGTTTTAGTCACTTATGTTAGTGATTTATAACATTTTGAAGTAGATATATGGAGTTTGTAACATTTTTTATGAAATAGACATTAGATTCACATTTGAAACGTCAGAAGGAATGAACTGCAACTTTTAAGGTTCAACTATTGTCAACGACGACGGTCAAATTGATATTTTATCTGAAGTTTAAAAATAATGTTCAACGGTCAAATTAAAAATTAGTTCTTTTTTATTAAAATGTCGTGTCATTAAACTAACAACATTTAACATCACAGTGACCAAAACGTTATAAATCTATAATGTAAGTGAGCAAATCATTATAAATAGATAATGTAGGTGATCAAAATGTACTAAACATTATTTTATTTGACCCGATTAAAAATTAATCCGGCGGTTGGAAATACAAGTAAACATATGAAATCAACTCAATACAAGAGGATAATCTTTGGACTAAGTTAGCCAAAACCCGAACGAAGTCTCAATAAAGGACCAAATTGAATAAACAACAAATATATAAGGCAAATTGTCATCTTGCTAATGAATCACAGTCACCTTATACTCAACAATGGCATCACCGGTCGTGAAATTGACGTAGTAAGTCTTAAGTTGTGCATATCCCTGTGCCATTCTGAACTTTCCCCTCCCTCCGACCACCGCGAGCTCGCGCTCCGTTTGGCTAACCGGATTCCTCGAGAATATACTGATGGAGCTGCCATTGAATTCGCCTACCGTAAACCCGAAGTCCATGTAGACCGTAAGGCACGAAACTTCTCTGCCAGTCGACACCCAGAGGCCTTGAGCATTCCCGATAACCCTCGACGTTACGTTGGGGCCGATGGTGAGTAGATCATCGGTCGCTACCACAGAGCCGAAGGTGTCGTTGGAGGCGGTCGTCACGTTCGGGCGTGCCACTACGACCGCACTATGTTTTGATTGAAGTTTTCAGACAACTTGTGTTTTGTTTAGGGCAAAGATCGGTTGGCGAATTGATATTGAAGTCAACTGTTTTGGTCTGAATTTTAGTAGGGATAGAGTGGACTTTCATCAAACTTATTTATATCTTATTGTTGTAAATATTTTAATCGAATCAACCGACCGATCGTATACCTTAATAACTATCGATGCTAATATTTTCAAAGATCGGTGATAGTAAAGGTGAAGTATTGTGAATATGTTTTGTCGAATGAAGTAATATCGTTTAGATGATTATTGCATTCTGAATATAGCTTGTTCGTGTTTATGTTGGTTTGTAAGATTGTTTTATTTATTAAGGTGTTATGAATTTTGTAATGAGTTTTGTTATCATATGTTGTGAGAATATGTCTATGTAGACGTTTCTTCTATAACCTTAATTACAATCATGTGCTCTTTTGTTTTTGGGTGGTCTAAGTATTTAGTATCAAACTATTAATTTTGGTTGTTTTAGTATCTAAATTTTTAAATTTTTTAATATCATACATAACGTTTAGTTTTTGTTTCATTCTAGTATTCTGTCATTAAAAACTAATAGCTTAAGTACTAAACATGTCAAGTTTTTAACGATTTTTTCACATGTAGTATTGTTTTATTGAGTCTCTCGATTATTAAAAATTACAAATGACCATTTAATTACTCGTGTTTTAAACTCATCTTTTTATATTAAAAATTTAATGATATTTTAAAGTAACTACGATAAATTTTGATTCTAAAATCTCAAAATGATCAATTTTTAACGAAAAATGAACTTAAAATATATCTAATAATCGAGTGACCATTTTAAGATTTAACAAAGTAACATTCTATAACCAAAAGAATATTTTATAACTTTTAATAACCGATACTTAATAAAACAGTACCCATAATCGGGATCATTTGTGTACTTTAGACTAAAAAACTGGAAATACTGTCATAGAACACTAACAAATCCTGCTTTTCCTATGCAAATAAAGTCCAGACAGGAATGATAACGTCCCGTTCCCATAGATGCTCAACACATATTAACCAATAAGCATTCGTTGCTTCGAAACAGAAAATAAGAAAGAAAAATGTTTCGACCGATTCTACGTCACGGTTTCGACACATAACTCGACTTTCGGAACAACGGTGATCTTAACTCGGTGAGAAATCAACGACACATTGACAGTTAACGGGACGTAGATTTTCACTTGTCATCTTTAGGCTGCTGCTCATCATCTTCATCCTTCTTTTGTTGCGACTGGTAGCAAGTAAAGGTTGTGATGACAGATCAGTTAACTATTAAGACGACGATCTAAAACACTACATGCATTTCATGCTTAGGTTATGCTAGGTTTAACGAAACCAACCTCGGATTGGCCCGGCAAAGATGCTAGCAGATCTTTCACACTTGGATCGTTTGGGTCGACCCCCGGAAGCTGTAAAAGCAGCAACACATCAGAATATAGGCACTCGCTGGGACTATCTACCTGAATAAGTTAAAACAACCAACAAAATAAAAGGACATACCCAAGGCCAGTTCCTGATCATCATTAGTTTCCTCGGACGTTTGAGCATCACCTGCAGAAGAATCAGATCCAGGGATATTCATGGACAATGCAAGGGCCTGCTTTAGCAAAGCATCATCCTCATCCTGCCATAACATCAATTAGCAAAACCCAATTCGAAACTCCAGTTGTATAGTCCAATGTTAACCGATAGTAATTTGAGGGATGGTGAAATAATAGATAGTAATTCGAACTCAAGGTAATACTTACCATTGGATCAGAAGTTTTTTCAGTAGCAGTTGAAGTTGCATTCTGAGAATCAGACTGTGGTTGGGCTTCCTCTCCTTTCTCTTGTCTACCGGCTTCCTCGGCAGCTCTCTTGGCAGCAGCTTCTCGCCTTGCTCTCTCCTCTTCCATGGAAACCCTTAGAGCAAGAGCCAGCTCGGGATCTATATTTGGATCCACATCAAAACCGAAGTCAGAAACACCGCCAGCTGCAGCCGCTGCAGCAGCAAAATCCATGTCAGAGATGGATGTATGGTTTTATGTTATGAGACGAATTTAAACTTATAAAATTTTAAGGGATGAAAATAAATTTTAGTATAAAATGCATAAAAAAATTTAAAATATATAGTAATTTTAAATTTTCGGAGACAACTACTCTTACCTACCCTTAGCTAAATCGAATATCAAATTCTTCTTCATTGGTAAAGGAATTTAGCTAGTGCGATTATTGAGTGGCTTATTGAATCCGAATTTATAAATAGACGATATATTCTTAAAAAATACAAACATGATCTAAAGGGGCTGCAGATGGAAGATACCTATTATTAAAACTAAGTCAACTATATTCAATCATAACTTCATCTAATGAGTTGAATTATGAGTGTAAACTAGTCGAGTCAAACTTGAATACTACTGAGATCGTTTCGATTCGAAAAGTGTAAAATTGAGTTTAGATCAACGCAAAAACTCACGAGTTTAGAATTATTAAGCTCGACTCGAACTCAAAATAAATAAAAAATTGAAGCTCAGCTCGACGAAAGCTCGCGAACTTAAAATTTTCAAGCTCAATTTGAAATTAAAAATTGAAGCTCGACTTGAGTTCGAAAATTTTTTGAACTTGAAATATTCTCAAACTTAGCTCGATTTAAGCTCAAACCTGAACCTTAAATACATGAAAACCTTATATTATGTATTTTTAAAAACATATAAATATTAATATTATTAATAATTTAATTAAAAAAGTATATATTTATATATTTTTTTGAGTTACTCATGAACTTTTCTAGTCGAGTATCAAGTAGCTTATTTTGGCTCGTTAAGAGTTTGAGTAGAGCCCATTCGATTCGAGAGTTGACCAAATTTTGACCTAATCGATCTTGAGTAACTCGCGATCTGTCTCCTCTCATTTACAACCCCTTATGAGACGTTAGATTTCTTAAACAAGACCCGTAGTTTGAATCTTAGTGTTATAAATGAAGGAAATTAGGTTGAGAAGATGATCTCATTCAATTTTTAAGATATTCGATTTGAGTTAATTTATATATGAATAAAGATACTAATAATTATTAAAAAAATGAATTCAATTATGTTTCATACAAAAAAAAATTGTGTCGAATTTTAAGCAGAGATGTATCATTTTTGTACACAATTTGGCTCAAAAAAACTTAATAATAACAAGGGTAAACTGTCGAATTGGTCAATATTGTTTTATAGATATTCAGTTTTAACCATCAAATTTAAAAAATAATATTTTAATCACTTACGTTATTTACTTATAATGTATTAGTCACTTATGTTAGTGATTTATAACATTTTGAAGTAGAAATATGGAGTTTGTAACATTTTTGATGAAATAGACATTAGATTCACATTTGAAACGTCAGAAGGAATGAACCGCAAAATTTAAGGTTCAACTATTGTCAACGACGACGGTCAAATTGATATTTTATCTGAAGTTTAAAAATAATGTTCAAGAGTCAAATTAAAAATTAGTCCATTTTATTAAAATGTCGTGTCATTAAACTAACAACATTTAACATCACAGTGACCAAAACGTTATAAATCTATAATGTAAGTGAGCAAATCATTATAAATAGATAATGTAGGTGATCAAAATGTACTAAACATTATTTTATTTGACCCGATTAAAAATTAATCCGGCGGTTGTAAATACAAGTAGACATATGAAATCAACTCAATACAAGAGGATAATCTTTGGACTAAGTTAGCCAAAACCCGAACGAAGTCTCAATAAAGGACCAAATTGAATAAACAACAAATATATAAGGCAAATTGTCATCTTGCTAATGAATCACAGTCACCTTATACTCAACAATGGCATCACCGGTCGTGAAATTGACGTAGTAAGTCTTAAGTTGTGCATATCCCTGTGCCATTCTGAACTTTCCCCTCCCTCCGACCACCGCGAGCTCGCGCTCCGTTTGGCTAACCGGATTCCTCGAGAATATACTGATGGAGCTGCCATTGAATTCGCCTACCGTAAACCCGAAGTCCATGTAGACCGTAAGGCACGAAACTTCTCTGCCAGTCGACACCCAGAGGCCTTGAGCATTCCCGATGACGCCCGACGTTACGTTGGGGCCGATGGTGAGTAGATCATCGGTCGCTACCACAGAGCCGAAGGTGTCGTTGGAGGCGGTCGTCACGTTAGGGCGTGCCACTACGACCGCACTTGGGTTTTCGCCGCTCATGATGTCCTGTAAAAAAAAGTGGAGATGGGTTACTTTCTTCGGAGCCGGAACATACGGCTCGGCACCGGAGTAATAGCCTCTGCATGGAGCCACCGCCACTGCGGTGCCGAGAACCAGAACCAAGGCCAATATCAAACTCTTCTCCATCGGTAATGTGATTCAGCTAATGTGATTAATGTTTACATACATAATATCTATCCGAGTTGGTCGGATTTATACAAAAATCATGCTGCATAATGGTAGGTGGTTTTCAATATTAAAAATGAAGTCAACTATGTTTTGATTGAAGTTTTCAGACAACTTGTGTTTTGTTTAGGGCAAAGATCGGTTGGCGAATTGATATTGAAGTCAACTGTTTTGGTCTGAATTTTAGTAGGGATAGAGTGGACTTTCATCAAACTTATTTATATCATATTGTTGTAAATATTTTAATCGAATCAACCGACCGATCGTATACCTTAATAACTATCGATGTGAATATTTTCAAAGATCGGTGATAGTAAAGGTGAAGATTTGTGAATATGTTTTGTCGAATGAAGTAATATCGTTTAGATGATTACTGCATTCTGAATATTTGAAGGGGCGGGTCTCGAAGGTTGTCTGTAAACAATATGGCTTGTTCGTGTTTATGTTCTTTTGTAAGATTGTTTTATTTATTAAGGTGTTAAGAATTTTGTAATGAATTTTGTTATTATATGTTGTGAGAATATGTCTATGTAGACGTTTCTTCTATGACCTTAGTTACAATCATGTGCTCTTTTGTTAAATATTAGTACGAATTAGAGGTTTTTCTTTGAAAATATTTTGAAATGTGAGGAGTCGCCACCAACCATTAAGATGTGATTGAAACACCATAAAATTGGATAATTTTAATAAAACATTTTTATTTTATAAAAATACCGAGTTTGGGGTCATCAAAAACTAGAAATCATGTTCGGGAGTCGATTACGCATAGGGAATGATTAGCACCCCACAACGCCCAAAAATTGATACCTAATTGATTACCCTATATTTAAAAAATTAGAAATCTTGAGTTCAAACTTTATTTAATAAAAATTCACTATGGATGCACAATTGAAAAGGATGTTCGTTTATTTAAGTCAATAGTGTTCACCCCTAGCATGAATGAGGGAGATCAACTATTATTCCCAATAATCGAACATTGCCTTGATTTTAAGAAATCATGACTCAATCTTGAAAAAGATGTCGACCTATTTCGGGAATCATCAGTAGACACCCCCTTAGCATACTTTCGGGAGATATACCATCGACTCCCTAATAAGTGAGCATTGCCTTAGGGTTTTTAAAAAAAATATAATCAAACAATCGATTAAAAGCCTAATTTTACTAGATGAGTAATTTAAGGGATTTCTTACCTAAAGTTGTCAAATTATGTATTTAAGGAATCTAAAGGACTAAATCTAAAATGAGTCTCTAACATTAACCCTAGCTAATTTTATCAACAAATTATTGAATGGATAATTTATTTGAGCAATCAGGTATTTTTTGCGAAAACTCAAATCGAATCATCCCCTGAGTAAAAGACTAAGATGAAATTAAAATGTAGGCTCTAATTGTTACCCTAATTGATTATGATAATTTAAAATTCTAATTAAAAGTTTAAGGACTAAAATGTGAGAACTCTAAACTCTAAGGACTAAAGTATAAAAAACTAAAGTCTAGGGACCTAAGTGTAAAAAACTAAAGTCTAGGACCTATGTGTAAAAAATCTAAAGTTTAGGGACCTAAGTGTGAAAAATCTAATCCTAGAGGGCTAAAATTAAAAATACAACTAATATAGGGACTAAAATAAAAATAGAATAACTCAGGGATAAAATTGTAATTAAAATAAATCAATTCAAAATTAGGGACTAAATTGCAAATTTACAAGATATTTAGGGGTTAAATAATAAATAATAAATAAATAAAATATGACTAAATTGAAATAAATATAAAAATTTGGTGTGAAATTACATAATTAGAACATGGACCTTAATGCAAAAATGAGGGTAATGTAGAGGGATATGAAACAATTAAACCAAGGATTAGTGTTAGAAAAATAAAAGTGGAAAATAGCTAAAAAAAAGGACAAAAATCAGAATAATTAAATGAAATAATAAAAAAAAGTAACCAAAATGAATAAGGAGGAGAAAAAGGGGGTTGGGCGCGTAGTTAGCCCCTCTGTCCCCAAAACACACAACATCGGGGGGAGATGCAAAAAGTCGTCGTTTAACTAGGTGCCAAAATGACATCGTTTTGTAATGTCTATAAATTGGCTTATTTTTTATTTTTTTCCCATTTTGCACATAACTTTCTGTCTCTCCCCACTACCTTTTCTCTGCCTTCTCTCTAATTGGGAGTGCCCGGTGGTCGCGCCACCCATTGATCACTACGTCTGCCGCCATTGGCCACCAAACTTTCAAGGGAGCTTCGTCTCTGTATGGTCAGCACGGATCCGACGTCCATTTCGCGAGATTCGGCCTCCTCCTCCGTGAAATAAGCCGAAACCCTTTGGCATTCAAGGCTCCGATCCGCCTCCGGTCGCCATTGGATCGAGATGATTTTTGAATATGTGATTTACTGGTGTCTTCTCTTCCTTCTCAACAATTTTCGAAAGGAAACGAAGCCTCCGGCCGAGAGGTAAAGTCCCCTCTTCTCTCTCTTCAATTTTTTCGTTCATTTGCACTTTTTTTGCTTGGTTCACATGAATATGAGGATGAACAAAGGTGCTTGGTTTCTTTGTATTTTTTGGTTAGTTTTCGAAAGGAATGCAAATAAAAAAATTGAAGAAAAAATAGATGTTGGAAATGAAGTTGTATTGCCTCTTTGAAATTGAATCGGGAGAGCCTTCTGCTACAAATGTGATTTTTTTCGGGGGCCTCCCTTACAATTGTGTTGTTGGGGTTTTTTATAACCCAATTACATTTGTTTTTTCTTGCAGGCTATTGTTATTTGTTGGGAGCTTAGTACAGGCGACCGGCGAGTCAGGCGCTGGTGCAGACAACAGGACAGCTAGATTTCATGGGATATGTTCCTGCTTTTTGACTTTTTTTGTATTTTTGTAACTTTTGTAATTTAATAAAATAATATATAATAATAATAATAATAAAATAAAAAATGGTGATTTCAGTAATGAATCACTGTTACGTTATACTCAACAATAGCATTGCTGTTGGTTAAATTAAAGAAGTAAGTTTTAATTTCTGCAAACCCTTGTGCCATCCTGAACTTCCCTCTTCCTCCGACCACTGCAACCTCGCGCGTCGTTTCGGAGATCGGATTCTTCGACAACATACTGATGGAACTACCATTCAATTCTCCTTGCGTGAACCCAAAGTCCATGTACTCCACGAGCGTTAAGACGTCTTGGCCGGTCGACGCCCATAGGCCTTGAGCGTTTCCGATAACCCCCAACGTTATTCCGGGGCCAAAAGTGATCGGATCATCGACCACCGCCACGATGTCTAAAGGCACCAACGTGTCACTGAAGGCGGTCGCCATGTTAGGACGTGCTACGAAGACCACACTAGGGTTATGTTCGGTGACGGTGTCGTGTAGAATCAAGGCCAATATCAAACTTTTCTCCATTGGTAATGGGATTTAGCTGCTGTGATTATTGCTTACATAGATAATATTTATACGAAGTAGGTGGATTTTATACAAAATCAAACTAAGCACAAACATGTTGCATGATGCTAGACATGGTTGGTAGTCCTATGTTATAATAGTAAAATAGGCCTTTTAAAACTAAAATATTAAATATATAAAGTTCACTAATATTTCAAAATTTATTATAACTATAAGAAAACGTTAAATAGTGGTAAAAATATCTTCATGTAATAAAGTGAAATGCAATATAAGCTATTCTCTAAATAATGTGGGCCTTAGACTTGAAAATTCTTGGGTCAAACATCCTAAATACACATATATACAAAAGACTTAAAAAAATTTGGAGGCCCTTACAAAAATTGGGCCCTATGCGGTTGGACAGCCTGCACAAGCCCAAAATCGGCCATGCTGTTAGATTTAGATGATTTTCAATATTAAAATGATGTCAACTACGGTTTCAGTATCAGAAATACCAAGGGTGTGAGTATTCAATGTCAAATGATTGAGTGTGAGTATTCAATGTCAAATGATTGAGATTTATATTTTAAATTACTATTTACTTTACTATTTATGTTAGTACTAACGGTGTGATTTTGTAGTCCATATTTCCAACAGTCCGAACACCACTTGCTGTCCGTCGAGCCAAGGTGTCTTGGTGGTGCAGATAAAGAACTGGGATCTGTTAGTCCCCGGTCTGGTGTTCGCCATGGATAGGACGCCGGGTCCAGTGTGTTTCTTGATGAAATTCTCGTCGGCGAACTTGGTTCCATATATGGATTCGCATCCGGTGCCGTTTCCGGCGGTGAAATCGCCTCCTTGACACATGAAGTTAGGTATCACACGGTGGAACTTTGAGCCTTTGTAGTGGAGTGGTTTGCCGCTACGACCGACGCCTCTTTTGCCAGTGCAGAGGGCTCGAAAGTTCTCGGCGGTGCGAGGAGTGACATCATAGAAAAGCTCCATCACGATCCGACCGGCGGGCTGGCCTCCGATCGTCACGTCAAAGAAAACCTTAGGGTTTGAAGGCGTTGTAAAGAAGGAACAAAACGATTTCTTTTTAGTTGGTAGAATGATAAGCTTGAGAGAGAGTTTGTTATATAGGAAGAGAGAGCTTATGATGATGATGAGAAACACATAATTAGAACCAAAATAACCATTTCAAAGAGTATTAATTTATGAGGTCCATGTACTTTTAAAAAAAATTTAATGTAACCCTCGTATTATTTTTTCTCTCAATATGGTCCTCTAACTCAGAAAATAAGCGAGACCATTTAACCAATATTTTTCGTCGTTGACCGTTATGATGCTGATGTGACAGTTCACCGTGATGACATTGCGGTCCACGGTGTTAACGTGGCGGATAACATCACATATAGGATAAATTAGTAATTCAAACATGGCAAATAGGTTGCCACGTCAGTATCGTAAAAAAAACGTTAGTCAAAGGGTCACATTGGACTTGTTTCTAAGTTAAAAGGTCACATTAAGAGAAAAATAATACGATGACCATATTAATATTTTTTTTCAAAATATACGGACCTCTGATGTCTTTTTACATATTTTATATTAACTTTTTTTCTATTATCCAGTACAGAACTCAAACCTATTAAAATTTCAAACCAAAAATTATAATATCCCTGTACTCAAATCTATTTTACATTTGTCGACCAAAATTATGAACGATCAATATTATTTTATTTAAAAATTTAGAAATCTAAAGATGAGAAATTAAGTTAATTTTATTTTACAAAATAAATTAAAATTTTGTACAAAAAGTTCTATCCTTTTCTACTTTCTCAAAAGATTCTGTATGGAAAGCAAAATATATGGCTGACTTGGTGACTTATAATTAAGAAAATAGAAGTTTGATCCCCTTGATTCGTTTATCAATCCAATTAGATTTGTTCGTATGATTCCTTATCAAGGATGGATATCAGTTGGGTTTCAGTCAATCCAACCCGACTTAAAAATTATGCATCCTTCATCTGATCTGATCTGAAAAATATACACCCTCCACTCGATCCAAACTTGACCTGATTTTTTGAGATAAAATCTGAACTCGATTTGATCCGACCCGAAATAATATATTTATTAAAAGTTATTATTTTTATTCAATAAAAATAGAGATTTAATTGAAAAATAATAATATATGGAATTGTATTATTATAATTATTCCTAAATATACAAAATAAAGTTATAATTTTTCGGATCGGGTATTTTTACCTTAAACCCGAACATAACCTCTAAAAGAACCCGACCCGAGCCGACCCCAAATTCTTTTAAAAACCCAACTCGATCTGATCTGGTTAGGTAGGGTCGAAACCCGTCTAGTTCGGATAATGTGTTCATCCCTATTCTTTATATGATTTTTGTTTGAGTTTTTTTATTTATAATTTAATATTTTTCTTATATGATCCTCGTATACAATTTTATCTTTGACACGTTGGACTCGGAAATCTACGCATCCATTATAAATCTTATATTTCGTACTCTAAATTTTTTCATTAAACGAATCATATTATAAAATTTTTAAATTGAATCAAATAAAATTTAGATTACAAATTCTATCCCACTTTATCAAGATAGGAATAAGGTCCTTATCAAAAAAAAAAGTTGAAAATAAAGAAATTCCATGAGTTCAAATGGGCAACTTACGCTATACTTTTTTTTATTTCTTATCTATATCCACTCATTTTACTATAATTAGGTCCGTCTAATTGCATGTTTATTCTGTGAGACGGTATAGGTCTTTAAATTTGAGACTTTACATATGAATATCATTCAAATTTATTCAAGTCAATAGGGACGGATTAAAGGGTGCGGGTGGAGACAATCATCCTCTAACATTTTACATGTCGTCCTCTAATATAAAATTTTACGTCTGAACTTACATGAACAAACTTTTATGCTCTAACGACATTTTGTTCAAAGTGAAAATAAACTTTCTGGTTACCTTCCGGTTCTCTTTTAATTGATTTTATACAAAACTTACTTAAAATCAACGAAAAAATCATATAAGGTTTACACGTTTTAATATTATGATATTGATATTATCATAAATAACGATCGATGACTAACGATTGTTGATCGATAACAACGATGATTTAATCGACAATGATTAAATTGATATGAAAATTAAATTTTAATATTTATACATAAATTAAAATTAAAAAAAAAGGCGAACAACAATATCACATCGTTAACAATTTAGCTGTCCAATTCTTACACTAAATGCTAAATTAAAGTTTAATATTAAATCTGAAATGGTCGAAAGTTCAGCGATAAAGTCAATGATAAATATTGTAATTTACCCTTTAAATTATTGAAGAAAAAAATATATAAACGGTCACTTAATTATAAGATATAATTATATTAAATCTTCGACTATTAAAAATTATAAAATGATCCTCTCTTAATTATAAGATATAATTATATTAAATCATCGACTATTAAAATTATAAAATGATCATCTCTTAATTATAAGATATAATTATATTAAATCCTCGACTATTAAAAATTATAAAATGGTCATCTAACTATAATATATTGTTTTGCATGTTATTTTGTTAGGTCTCTCAATTATTAAAAATTGTAAATTAAAATCGTCAAACTATTTATTAGGTTTCAAATTCAACTTTTTTCTTTAAAAAATTTGATAATTGTCTAAGGTGGATATTAACATGATAATTGGGATATGATATTTATTTGACAATGAACCGTGATATTCTCAACCTAACAATGAACGTTAAATCATCTTATTACAGTTGTTGGTGCTCGAACTTATGACCTATGAAAACAACATTAAATTCTCTAACCACTGAGATAAATTAACTCGTACAATAATACTACATACATACATACATAGATATAATCAAACTCTTAATCTTTATATTAATATAATAATAACATAGTTATATCAATTAAGGTAAACATGACAATTAAATTAAAGCTTATTTAAATAAATACTCAAATATGATGATGATAAATAGCGTACACTATTTATTTTATGGCAGTACATCAGAAAACGAGTTCCTCAAGAACCACCAAAACCCTAATCCAATGAACCAGAACAAACAGAAGACGAATACATGGAAACGAAACACAGATCAAAGACACAAACTCAAAGACAAAACAATTAATCCACTTGTTGTCGTTAAGATAACTGTCCACAGTCGGCAATAACCACCGGCTTCGATGTTCTTCCGCCGCTGGACCCGACCTTCTCGATGGCTCGAACCACGTCCATGCCTTCAACGACCTGTCCGAACACCACGTGCATTCCGTCGAGCCACTCGGTCTTGGCGGTGCAGATGAAGAACTGGGATCCGTTCGTCCCCGGTCCGGCGTTCGCCATGGACAGGATCCCGGGTCCGGTGTGTTTCTTGATGAAGTTCTCGTCGGCGAACTTAGATCCGTATATGGATTCGCCGCCGGTGCCGTTTCCGGCGGTGAAGTCGCCTCCCTGACACATGAATTCGGGGATCACGCGGTGGAACTTGGAGCCTTTGTAGTGGAGTGGCTTGCCGCCACGGCCGATACCCTTCTCGCCGGTGCAGAGGGCACGGAAGTTCTCGGCGGTTCGAGGAGTGACGTCGGCGAAAAGCTCCATGACAATACGGCCGGCGGGTTGGCCTCCGATCGTCATGTCGAAGTACACCTTGGGATTTGGAGCCATGGTTGAAAAAAATAATGAAGATTGGTTGATTCTAAGAATTTTGTTTGTGATTTAAGCAAGAGGGAAAGTGGTTTATATAGGAAGAAAAAGGACCGAAAGTTTACCTATTTGGACAGGACAAATTCATTTTGATTAGGATAGAATAGATTCTGTTCGCATCGAATTATTTTGTCAGAGGTCCTTGTACTCTTGAAAAAATCAATGTGGATCTTGTATTAATTTTCTTTTAATATAGTTCTCTAACTCAGAAAACAAACCCAATATGACTATTTGACCAATATTTTTCCGTAGTTAAGCATTACGGCGATGACGTGGCAGTCTACGATGGTTGATAACGTGACAGATGACTTGACAAATGAGCTAAATTGATAACTCAAACATGACAAATAGACTGCCATGTCCGCACCGTGGACCGTCGTGTTAGCACAGTGAATTGTCACACTAGCACCGTAACTATAAAGGACGGAAAAATATTGATCAAAGAGCCACATTAAGTTTATTTTCTAAGTTGGAGGATTACAATGAAAGAAAACTAATACGAGGCCACATAGTTTTTTTTTCCAAATATACATGGACATTAGGTACCTTTTTGCCTATTTTATATTATAATAAATGGTTAAAATTGCTTTAACTCCCGCTACTCTTTTAATTTTTGTAATTTAATCCTTCAACTTATATCGAATTTTTAAATATAAAAAAAGTGATATTAAATTATGGGTTAGATTTTAGTATTTGAGATTTATAATTTTAGATTTTAGAGTTCAAATATACAAGGTTCGATCTTCAAATATAAAACCATGCATTCGTCCCTGATAATAACCTTCCTTTTGGTTACCTTACAATAGGTTTCCTCTCCTTTAAACCTCTCTATAAGAATAAAGATAAATAAATATATACGAGTAAAATATAAAATACCATTAATTTATTAAATTGTTATAAAATAATTATTAAATTTATCAAATTATTATAAAACAATCTTTAAATTTATTAAAAGTTTACAATTATTATATTATTATAATATCACAATGACTGTTTTGTATCAGTTTCAAAAATGTAATGGCTATTTCGAAAAATGTAAATGCTCGATGACCAAAATGATCGTTTATTATAATCCAACGGTGTATGATGTAGTTGACCCTAAACATATAACAGTATTGCAAAAGGAAACTTCAATGAAATTGCAGCAACAGTAAGGGAATCAGGTGCGGTGCGGTGCGGCAGGAAAAAAAAATTAGCGACCATTATTCTCATATGCAATTGGATAAGAGAAAGATAAGATAGTAGACTGCCCCAACGCCAGGTTGAAAGCAGGTTTCGTGGCAGACTGTTTTAAAAATTATTTTTCCCACCGGTGAAGTTGACTGTTTTTATTATTATTATATTAAGAGTGGTTATAGGATGATATTAATTCGAAAAACTCTCTTTTATTTTATAATGAATACTCATGTATTTATGTAGATGTCGTGTTTGAACTCAAAATTTCTAAAGATAATAACTATTTTTTTAACAACGAGGTCGCTTGATTTGAATAAGATTAATATGAATGATTAAACATCCCTAAATATATCGTGTTCAAATTCAATATCTCTTAAAATAATAATTATTTTTTAATTATCGAGATCGTTTAGTCCGTAAAGATTAGTTATTCGACAAACACTCTAATTAAGAATTAAGATGCCATATTACATACTAAAGTAGTAATCTAGCGTTGTACAAACGCGCAGCAAATCCGGGTGGCTGCTTTATAGGCAAACTCTATTGGCTGACTCCATGTGTTTGGCATCTCCACCTTTATCTCTCATTCTTACACTTAGGGATGTAATTTAATCCGAAACCGACGGGTTCTGATTCGATATGATTAAAAATTATTAAAAAGATTTTGGGTCAGATTAGATTGAGTTTAGGTCATGTCGGATCAAAATTTTTAAGGGAGTGAGGTCGGATTGTGTCGAGTGAAGGGTGAAAAAACTCGACCTGACCTGACAAAGGGATAATAATGTAATTTTCTTAAAATATTTATTATTTGTTTAGTTAAGTCCTTATTTTATACTTGGTCAAGTCGAGTCAGGTCAGACCGGATTTATACTTCAAAAATTTGGATCGAGTCAAAATCAAATGGAAGGTATATAGTTTTCGAGTGAGATCAGATCAGTTGAAGGATACATATTTTTCGGATCAGATTAGTTGAAGGATACATATTTTTCGGATTAGGTATGGTTGACCAAAAACTCGACCCATTGCCATCCCTACTCACACCTCCCTTTTTATTTCCATTCTAGGGTTTGGTTTTGTTTGGATTAGTATATAATTGTGATTTTTTAACTTGTTTACCAAAAATCAAACCACCTTGAATGCATTTAAATATGGACTGAAACGGTTAATTGAGTATAGTTCGGTTGATAATATTTTTTGATATAATATACTTAAGGATGTGAAATCAGACATACTTAAATGTTCAATATCCTTTTATTTAGGTTTACGGTAAATATAAGTGTTCAAATTATACCTTAAATTAACTTTAAATATTAAAAAATTGTTGAAAATATGTGTCTGATATTTTCGATTACATTTTCAAGTGTCTACACCGTAACGATCGTTACAAAAAAAATTATAAAACGATATGTGTCACGTTTATACTTCTTTTGAAATTTTTATTTTTTAAACAATAAATATTTTGTTTAAAAATACATATTAGAAATAAATAATCCCCTCGGTCTTCTATTCCCCCAACTAACCCCACACGATTGGGATTGTTGGGATTAAATCCTAGTTAAATCTCCGTCCATTAAATTTGAGGTTTGAGATTTAGGGGTTAATGTATTTAGGGGTTTGAGATAATAGAAAAGGTGATGGTCGGTCAGTAGGTGAGCGGTGACAGAAACAATGACGGAAGATAACAGGCGATGAGTGGTAATGGAGATTGGAATGGAAAATATTAGGGTATTAGGGGTTTTTTTTTTTGTAATTTTAAAAAAATTGGGATTTTTTTAAATTAATAGTATTATTAAATTTAAAAAAAATGAAAATTCAAAAAAAAAAACATGACATGTCTCAGATAATGATATTTTTAACAACTGTTATGACGTAAGCACTTAAAAGTAAAACGCTGGAAAATGTTTGACACTTATTTTGAGCGAAAAATTCTTTAAGCACCTAAATTTAATTTTAAGTGTAATTGAGATATTTATTTTTACATTAAGCATTTAATTTATATATATAAAGAGAGGAATTTGAACCTGTAACCCCCACAGACCGATAAGGGTAACCAGATCCGATCCGGGGTGTCACATTTGGGCCACCGGAGCGACCCACTGTAAAAATAGCGAAAATTTTAAAACTTTTTAAATTACATGTAAACTAATAAAATCAGTTGTCACTATTTAAAAATAAAACAGATTTCCAGACTCGTATATAAATCAAAATACAATTACATGCCCCCTAATGACATGTACCATACTCTGTAACAACGCCGGAAGAACTCCCTTATTGAAGTCGATAGATGCACTGGTACAATTATTTTAACCTGAAAAGATGAGTAATAGAGTGAGATTCGAAAAGCTCAGTAATACAGAACTACCAGATGATGCTGAAGAACGTGCATATACAGATAAACATACATATCCTTATTATTTCCAAACATTTACAGATTTTTATGCTGAGCAGAGATCCTACTGATATTTCAGATGGTAACGGACAATGAGCTTTCAGTTCAGACAAATATTTCGGATGAATGAGTTCAGGAGATCAGAATAGATTATCTAGTGTGTTCCCATAAAACCAGTAAAAAGATACATATTTTTTTAGCATATATATATATACACCCCCATCCTTTCACAATCTGTTTGTGTAGGTTCCCCAGAACCATACACCCCACACAACCAGTAACAGTAAGGCCCTGAGCACACAACCGAGGAGCCTGCAGTAATCTTCCTCCAACAATAAACCCCCCAGATAAAACATTTCTCCGTCGGTAAACGGAGATATCAGAAATCAAAACAGAATTCATATCAGATATCAGAACAGAATCCAGATCAGAATCAGAACAGAATTCAGGTAACGTATCAGAACATAATTTAATTCGGAAATCAGATAAAATATTTATATAATTAGGGAACACACCAGAGTTTACATGTATTATTTAGAGGTATTGTATCAGGCAGAGAAACACATTTATTCAGTATGCCGATAGAATATCAGAATTCAGAATCACTATTGGAAAAGTTCAATAACTGACAAAATCATCAATTATTCAGAATATGACTTGAGCTGTAAGGAAGAAATGAAGATTCAGGACATTTACAATCTATGTCGATTGATCGGATTATCAAACAACTCTTAAATGAATAGCTCCCAAAATTAATGCTTGTCAATTGATCAATTCATTGTTCTTCCAGTGTATTTACTCTTTAATACCACAAACTCTTGTCCATAGATCATTTTCAGAATCATCACTGAATAGATCTTCCAATGTCTTTATTTTATTTTTACGCTTCAAATATATCATGAAATACTGACGTGCTTGATTTGTAGTTCATGATCCAGAAGAACATTACATTGTGTATGTTCATTAACGTTTCCAGACTCATTCACATCACTTACTTAATCTTTAGTGCTTGAGGTTGCTTAGTTCATTTAGCATTCAAGTCTATTCCAGTTACTTAGGGATTTTCCAGAGTAATTCCGTACGTTTCTGAATTTCAGATACATATTGTACTTCCGTTCAATTCAGTTTGGTCTTCGTGGTTGATTTGTCGAACAAATATCCAATTCTTAGTACCGAATGCAATCTAGAGTTGAGCTGAGCTGAATACTTCCAAAATTATCATTGAGCTAAACTTGAGTAGACGAACATGCATTCAAGTAATATCTATGTCATTCAGGTAATGACATATTATTACGGTTGATCGACTCACTTAAGTTATGTTCCATAACTTTTAAAGGTAGTCCAATACCTATGCTTATTTGGATTCCTTAATTAATCGAAGGTATTTACTTAGTTTAGGCCATAAGGTTATTTTGGTAATTTTTGTGTTCAGTTTTATTCCATTTATTTCAGAGCTCGAGGATATCCAATCATTCCTGAGCTTGGTGATATTCTTGGGTCATTTTCATTACAGGGTTATTTTGGTCATTTTACAGATCTACGGTATTTCAATCTTTTACTTCCATCCGATCTTATTATTTAATCCAATCTTATCATTTCCTTCAGTCCTTTCGAACAATTCTGACAGTAGAATACCCCCGATAAATTATTTTTTAGATATTTACTCATTACTCGAATATTTTCGGGTCAAGTGCCTTCTCAGATTTTACAAACGGAATATCATGAATTTTTCTGTACAAAGATAGGATCTTAACAATTAAATTCGTACTTAATCGAGTTAAGTACAAATCCTCAAAGTACTTTCTCATTCAGGGTCAACTCAGATTATTTTATCTCTCAAGGGCATTTTCGTAATTTCTTAACCAGATAATTTCGATATTATCTCTTAACGAAAATAATATAATTTAGAGATCCTATGATTAATTGCTTTCTTGAATACTCTCTGATCTTGAAACGGTTCTTTTAACAAACTTTTAGTATCCTTCACAAACTCTCATAGGATTAAAATCGGTTATCCATAACTTCCAAATAAAACTAACATTTCTTATGCACATCAATAGTTTTATCAAATCAATATGTCTGTAAAATCCTCTTATCTAACTTCCATATTCAAATCTTGTCTTTTTATAATATAAGGGTATTTTCGTAATTTTACCCTACCGGAGTATTCTCATAATTTCTCATCCAAGTACCTTTAACATTTAACATTTGATGAAATAAATTATAAGTTGCAGATACAGGGCTGATTTCTTTATCACTAATCACAACCTTGTAATTTAATCTAACAATTCCTCAATTTCTTATATTAGTCATTCGATCCGTAATTAGTTACAGAATTTCTATCACATCATATCGAGTGTATAAATTATTCAACTCCACCAAAGTGACCAACATTATCTTGTTCATGCATTTATCAATATAAACATGTTCCATAAAGCATAAAGAGGTAGTACAGTATTACCTCGATTTCCATGCAATACTGATTGACCATAAAAATTCCATTCGAACGCCTTTGATCTTCAATTTAACTTCCAATAATTCATCAGATACATATCAACATAAATTATATCAGAAACGGAGCTTATTTGCGATAAACGGATCGAATCGGGTGATAAATCAGTGAAAGACAGCTTACTGGGTTTGAATTTGGCGAAACAGACTTCGGATTCGGATTCAGGACGTCGAAAGAATAAAATATGACTTTTCGAAAATTTAGAATTTTTGGTCAAAATCAAAGTCAACATGTTTGACCGGAAATTTTGAGGCCTTCGGGTACGAATTTTGAAAAACGAACAGCGGAATCGGATTTGGAACGTCGAAAAATGTCAGGATAGGTATACTCGGTCGAAGTCAAAGGTCGTTTAATGCCCGGTCAAAGCCGGTCAAAGTTTTGGTCAACAGTGGTCAACGCCGGTCAACGGTTCGGGTCAACAGGTCGGGTCGGGTCAACGGGTCGGGTAAACGGGTCGGGTCGGGTTATGACCGATCAACTATACACCAAAAACCGGTCATTTTTGTCTTCCCCACGCGCAGTGGCGACGCGTGGGGGCGTGTGAACAGTGCCCTGTGTTCGCGTGTAGTGAGTACTATAAAATATACGCAAATAATGTGCAAGTATACACAATCACTCAAGTAATATAATGATGAGTGAGTATCGTCTCCACAGGGATTGGGTGAAATTACGAAAGTCTAACCAAAGCAACGCACTAAATTATCTAAGTATAGTTAGTCTTGATATATACAAATCTCTCGGCAATGGATATGTATATGCTGGTGGATGCGGATTGATGGTGTGATGGTGTAGCAAATGGAAATGCAGTGGCAATGATGGATGTTTAATGTTGAGTATGGTGAAATGTCAAGGCAATGAAAAATGGTAAAGACAGTAAATAAAAAGATAAATAAAATAAGAAGAAAATAATCCTCACGTGACAAGCTTCCAATGAAATAAATGGTAAGGATTGGTCTAAGGTTGATAAACTTATTTCCCAAGTATATTTAAGCTATCTTGTCTTTACTTACTCGACAGGGCTTTCCTAAGGTGTTCAAAAGAACCTAACAGAATAGGATGCCAAGGCATCTGCTCTCACTCAACGATGTTGGACAGCCTACCCTATTGATAAAGACACCCTTCTTAGTCGTTGAAATCCTATCCTAGTCTCTTCCCGAGATCTAAGGGATTAAGTTATAATATTCCTAGGTCGGTTCAAAGCCCCTTGAAAATACCATAACCCATTGCTTATGAGGATCTTATCTTGCGTTTCTTCCGAATACTTACAAGTATTTTTAGTTTAGGATTCTTCCGAATACCTAACCTTCATCTAAGAGATGGACATTTCCATGCCTCTTACAAGCCTAGATGGTGAAGCATTCATAAGCAAAGCAAATAAAGAACCAAAATAAACTTAAATATACCATTAAAAATAAAGTTTAAACAACCATTAAATCAACCACCACCAAATAAGTTAGTTCATGGTGGGGTTCAAAATATCCAAACACAAAGTCATGAAAATATTCGTTCCAACAACCCACAAAATAATATAAAAATAGCAGCAAAAAGGGAAGTGAGAAGAAGCCTTCGACGCGCCACCGGAGGTCTCCTCTCGGCCACCACGAACCACCTAGCTCGCTAGCTCCTTTCGGCGCCTAGCTTGCCACTCCTTGGAGCTTTATCAATGGAGGAATATCCCAAGGAAGAAGAAAGGAAAAGAGAAAATAAAAATGTAATTTTTCTATTATATGCGTGTGCTCTCTGTCTGTATCTATATCTCTCCCATGAGGTGTCATATATATAATAAAAAAAATATCTAGGGGTAATGATGAGTTTATTGGGTGCAAAATACCCCTCATACCCCTAGAATCACATGTTGTGCATGAACCTTATCCTCCAAGTGGCAGTGGTCCTTTGGCAGCTCTGGCAGGCGGTTACAGAAGTCCTTCACGTGCAGAGACAGCTGTCCAGTGCCAGCTGACCTTATGCAGAAATATCTTTTTGTCTTTTTTTGCGCCAGAAATGCCAAGGCATTTCAATCTGCTTTAGCAACGTGTGATGCCGCGGCATTACTTCCCAAAGAATCCTTTTTCTTGCTATTCCCTACACACCATAGACAAACTGCACCTTTCCCTCAAACAGCACCATTAAGAAATAAAATAGCACAACCACCACAAATGCAACTATATGCAACTACATGATCCTAAAATAACTAAAATGATCTTTTAAACAAACAATAACTTAAGTGAAAAAGGCTTTAAAAGTAGCATTTTTAGGAAGTTAACACACCCCCAAACTTAAGTTATTGCTTGTCCTCAAGCAATGGATAACAGTTACATAAGCATAATGTCATGGCAAAGTTCGATAGTAAGACAGTAGGACAAAATTGAATTTCAACCCTCAGAACGATAGGCTTCAACATGCTAGACTTTACCAAGAATTCAAGTACTTTTCCCTAGGTCAAAATCCTTTGTGGTAGTGTGTGTGCGTGATTGTATCGAATCTATACTTAGCGAATTTAGACAATTTCTAATCAAGTCCCCTAGTTTTTGTCAAGGCATTTACTTATCATTAAGCACATTTTTTTTACTCCCTTTTCTTTGATTTTTTTTTAAACTGTTACGAAGGGAGTCAGCTCATCACACCTACTCTCCCACACTCTAGATGAAAGGGAGCATACCTTCCATCCCCGAGCTAGTTAAGTAGAGTCATCCCGTGACTTTTTTCATTCACTCATATGCACAAGGCTTCCATTTATTAAAGAAAGTTCCAGGAAATGCCACGGCAAATAGGAGTGTCCCTCTACAGCTATGCTTAAGCATTTATTCACAGTTTTATTTCTAAGGGAGTTTGTTTTTTATTTTTCTTTTAAACACCATACTATATTTCAATGCCAAGACTAACTAAAGTTCCTTCATAAAAATTTCCTAAATTTTCTAAGTATAGAAAACATACAAATCGTGTAAATATTTTTCACAAAGCATCAAGCCCTAGAGTGAGTTCTATCATTCTCAATAGTCATTTACATTCAGATTCTAGCCTAACAAAATTATCATCATCGGGTATCCTCAAAACATTTCATCTAATTGTCCTACCATTTACTGATGCCATGGCATAATACTATGCTAATGTTATCATGCATATGACCTACCAAGAACAATACCTCCCCCAAACTTAAGGGAAACATTGTCCTCAATGCTTTAAAGAGAACTAAACTAACTAGAAACTATATGTTATGTAATGAAATGTAACTAAATGAAAATGGATGCAAGAGAGGTACCTCAATGTTTACGTGGTGGTGGTGCTTTGGAGGTGCTAGCAGCTCCTCGTCGGGTGCGCTTTCGGATAGGTGCTGGGCTGGACTCTGAAGAATTGGAGTAATAGTGCGCAATGCATCCAGCCGTGGTCTTGGTGCGACGACCACTACGTTGTGCATGAGAAGGATTGGGTGCTGGGACGAGGCTGGGTGTTTCTTCGACAGGGACAGTGGATAGATATTCAGGAGTTTCAAAACGGTGTGTATCAGGAGTAGGGTCATCAGCAGGAGGATCAGGTGCATCGTGCTCAGGCTCTGGAGATGCCTCGGCATTGAATGCCGACAGAATTTCGTCTGGGAATCCAGGAAAATTCTGTTGTCCGTGGGGAATAATTTCTTGAAACAACGATTCCACCACAGCATCTCTATGCTTCACGTATCCAAAGAAATTACGGATGTCACCGTGTAAAGCATGCAGTTGAGCTTGAGTCTGCGTCATAGCTTCCTCGAGAGCAAGTAACCTTGCCTCGGCATTCGATTCTGTAGTACCTGCATATTGCTCATGAACAGGGTCGTTAGACTTGGGATTTTCAATTCCCAACAACAGTGGAAGTCTAGCCCTAGTGATGCCCGATAATCCAGGTAAAATTTCATCAAAAGCATTTTCCTCAACCTTTTTCTTACGACATAAAGCGGTAATTAAATTAGGAAACACCAAAGCACTTGCCTTTTTACCCAAACAGTCGTGAACTTGCTGAACAATGATACGACCCACATCAATCGGACGGGATACCATTATAGAATATAAAAGCAATAAGTGTGAAAGTGATACCGTAGTGTTGTGGGAAGTGGGCATTAGTTTATGCTTGAGAAAATGATTCCATAACTTTGCGCGCGGCTGAAGATGTTCTCGGTTGACTGAGTATCTACTCGTTTGTCGTCTATTCCACTCAGTGTTTTCAAAACAAAGGTCCTCCAAGACCCCATCGTATGTGTTGCTATCGGCTTCCTCTTCGAACGTGGCATGGTTATCCACAACATCCTGCAAATGAAAATAACGATTAATAGCAGTGGATGTAAAACGGATTTGCTTACCTCGAACGAAGATGGAGTGTTGATTGGGCTTGGAAATATTTGCATAGAACTCCTTAACTAATGAGGCATTCACCGATCCAGGATGACGGGCAAACTTCTGCCACTTGAGTGGCGTCACGATGTCCATAACTTCGGGTCCAAAACCACCATCGGTTTTCTCAGTAAAAATAAATCCTAACTCAAAAAAGAGTTTTCGGTTCTTGAAGTTTTGGAACCGAGCCTTAGCCTCATCGTTCTCAAACTGTTGCCAAGCGGTCGTGTCGGTTGGAGCCGGTCTTGAGCGCACCATTTTCAGTGTTTTTGATGTAAGAAAAATGAAAAAAAGGAAGAAGCTTTTGAAAGGTTTAAAAAACTTGGATGTATTTCGACTATGGAGAGAATAAGGGAAGAAGATGAGTAAAAGAGAGAGAAAAAGTAAAAGTTAACATGAAAAAGAAAAAATGAATGAAGAAAGAGAAAAGAAAAAGTTAAAAATTTTGGGAGGGAAAAGGGGGTGATAGGACGGTTAAGAGAGAAATTAGTGGGTGGGGGCTGTGCGTGTATGGGGAAGGAAAAACTGCCAAAAAGCAATGATGATGATGGGACAAAAACTGTGGAAAGAGAAAAGTAAATGTCAGAAATTAAATTAAATAAAAAGAAACAAATCAAAAGAATATCTCTCCAATTAATGCTTTGTCCTTTCCTCCCTTTGGTAACCGCTCCTTGTACGGTTTGCAGCAATGTGGTTCCTATAAATCAGATCAAAAATTAATAAAATAAAATAAAACTAAAGAAAAAACTTGAATGTTAAATTTTATTTATGCACAGACACAAATTCCATGCCGAGGCATCGAATTTTGGTTCTCCTCTGGGCACGCTTCAGTATTGTGCAGCCGTAACACGTCCTTGTTGTGCGGTGGTGGAATTCCATTGTAGGCTTTTAGACGCTGGCCATTGACCTTGAAGATCTTCCCATTGTCTATTCTCTTGATGTCAACAGATCCATGGGGATAGACATAATGCACCTCAAATGGCCCTGACCATCAAGATTTTAACTTCCCAGGAAAGAGTTTAAGTCTGGAGTTGTAAAGCAAGACTTGGTGCCCCACATGAAAATGCCGTGGCATCAGTTTTTGGTCATGCCACTTCTTGGTTTTCTCCTTGTATATCTGAGCATTCTCACATGCTTGTGCTCTAAACTCTTCCATTTCATTAAGTTCTAATAATCTATGCTCCCCAGCTAGTTGAGCATCGAAATTCAATCGCTTGATAGCCCAATAAGCTTTATGTTCAAGCTCAACCGGGAGATGACAAGCTTTACCATACACTAACTTGAAGGGTGACATACCCAAAGGAGTTTTGAATGTTGTTCTGTACGCCCAAAGTGCTTCATCCAACTTTGGCGACCAATCCTTTCGCTTTGGGTTCACCACTTTCTCTAAAATCTGCTTGATCTCTCGATTAGATATCTCAGCTTGGCCTTTGTCTGCGGATGATATGCCGTGGCAATCTTGTGTCGAACTCCATATCTCAACAATGCCTTGGCAATCAACTTGTTATCAAAATGGGTTCCTTCATCACTGATGATAGCACGAGGTACTCCAAACCGAGTGAAAATATACTTGTGCAAAAACTTGAGTACGGTCTTGGAGTCATTCCTTGATGTTGCTATTGCTTCCACCCACTTTGACACATAATCCACAGCAAGCAATATATATAATTTTCCTTCAGAAGATGGGAATGGTCCCATGAAGTCGATGCCCCACACATCAAATAGCTCTATCTCCAAAATATTTTGCAGCGGCATCTCATGTCGTCTGGAGATGTTTCCAGTCCGTTGGCATCGATCACATCCTTTGTAAAATGCTTGGGCATCTCTAAACAAAGTTGGCCAGTAAAAGCCTGATTGCAGGACCTTAGCAGCAGTCCTTTCTCCACCAAAATGGCCTCCACTTGGGGCCGAATGACAATGGTACAAAATATCACTTTGCTCATCTTCAGGTACACATCGTCTAATGAGCTGATCGGCACAATGTTTGAACAGATATGGCTCATCCCAAAAATAGTGTCTTGCATCGTGCTTGAACTTCTTTTTAGCCTGACTATTCAAATCAAAAGGCACAATTCCACTAACAAGAAAATTAACAAGGTCAGCGTACCACGGGATTGCCGCGGCATATAAAATTTTCTCATCAGGAAATTCCTCTTGGATATCTACAGTGTCATGGCATTCAGAATTGTTTTCTAGCCTAGATAAGTGATCAGCAACTTGATTTTCAGTTCCTTTTCTATCTACCACCTCTAAGTCAAATTCTTGCAAAAGTAAGATCCACCTAATAAGTCTAGGCTTGGCATCCTTTTTGTTCACTAAGTATTTTATAGCCAAATGATCAGTGTGAACAATAACTTTAGTGCCTATTAGGTAAGGTCTAAATTTATCAAAAGCAAATACTACGGCAAGTAATTCTTTCTCAGTGGTGGTGTAGTTCAATTGTGTTTCATTTAAAGTGCGGTTAGAGTAATAAATAACATGAAAGATTTACCTCGGCGTTGCCCCAAAACAGCTCATACGGCATAATCGCTTGCATCACACATCAGCTCAAATGGTGATGTCCAGTCGGGAGGGACTACAATGGGTGTCGAGATCAGTTGTCGTTTCAGCTCAGTAAATACGCCGAGGCATAATTCGTCAAACACAAAGGGTTGGTTTTGTTGAAGCAATGTGCACAAGGGCTTAGAAATCTTGGAGAAGTTTTTGATAAATCTTCTATAAAATCCAGCATGTCCAAGAAAACTTCTTATTCCCTTGACCGAAGTTGGTGGTGGCAATTTTTCAATCACTTCAATTTTCGCCTTGTCTACCTCAATACCCTTGTGTGAAATTTTGTGGCCTAATACAATGCCTTCAGTCACCATGAAGTGACATTTTTCCCAATTTAAGACCAACTCAGCCTCTTCGCATCTCTTGAGAACTTTTGCTAAATTGCCGAGGCATCGTTCAAAATCGTCCCCACAAACAAAAAAGTCGTCCATGAAGATCTCCAGAAAATCCTCAACCATATCTGAAAATATAGCTTGCATACAGCGCTGAAATGTTACCGGGGCATTACAGAGTCCAAAAGGCATCCTCCTAAAGGTAAAAGTGCCATAGGGACAAGTAAATGTAGTCTTCTCCTGGTCCTCTGGTGCGATGGCAATTTGATTGTACCCCGAGTACCCATTCAAAAAGCAATAGAATGCTTTGCCGGCCAATCGATCCAACATTTGGTCGATGAAAGGTAGAGGAAAGTGGTCCTTCTTCGTAGCTTTGTTGAGTTTTCTATAGTTCATACATATCCTCCATCTGGTCACAGTGCGAGTAGGTAATAGCTCATTATCCTCATTCGTAACCACCGTCGTGCCTCCTTTCTTCGGAACATATTGGACAGGGCTCACCCATGAGCTATTGGAGATAGGGTAGATCACTCCAGCATCAAGCCATTTCAGAATTTCTTTCATCACCACTTGCTTCATAACAGGGTTGAGTCTTCTTTGTGGTTCAATTGAATTGCCGTGGCAATCTTCTAGCAGAATCTTGTGCATGCAGATCGTAGGACTAATGCCTTTCAAATCGGCCATAGTCCAACCAATTGCTTTCTTATGCTGCATCAAAACACTTAACAAACTTTGCTCTTGGTTAGCAGTAAGGTTAGCGGAAATAATCACCGGTAAAGTCTCATCGCTACCTAAGTAAACATATTTAAGATGCCCTGGCAAAGTCTTAAGCTCTAGATTGGGTGCATGCAATAATGAAGGCTTAGGAGAAATGAATTTATCAAAATTCAGAGGTTCAAAATTCATACCTGATCTAACTTGTACTAAGCTAGATTGCTCCTCCAAAATTGGCAAGTCGTCGGACTCCACTAAGCTTTCATCATCCACCCAATATTCATTTTCTGCTAGCTGAATGAAGTTGTTCTGGCAAAGATGTTCAGTCTCTTCTTCAATCATTGAGTTCAATTCAGAAATGCCTTGGCATTCTTCAGTGTCATCAACATATTTGAGCGTTCTAAAAACATTGATAGTCACACACTGATCAGCCACTCTCATGGTGAGTTCACCTTTTTCACAGTCTATTAAGATACGTCCAGTGGCTAGGAAAGGTCTTCCCAGAATGATTGGTGCCTTGGCATCAACTTCGCAGTCCAGAATTAAGAAGTCGACTGGAAACACAAACTTGCCCACCCTTACTATGACATCCTCGACTCTCCCTTCAGGTTTAACATGGGATTTGTCGGCAAGTTGTAAAATAACTGAGGTGGGTCTTGCATCTCCTATGCCAAGCTTCAAGAATATCAATTTCGGCATTAAGTTGACACTTGAACCAAGATCATATAAAGCCTTTCCAACGAAATTAGCTCCAATTGAACAAGGAATAATAAAGTTGCCCGGATCATTTCTCTTTGGCGGCAAATTACTCAATGAAGAACAAAATTCTGTTGCCGTGGCAACAGTCTCTACTTTCCTCTTCTTGGTACAGATGTACTTTAGAAATTTGGCATACATCGACATCTGTTCAACAGCTTCCAAGAAAGGTATATTGATATGGAGCTGATCAAGAATGTCTACGAACTTCTTGAACTGAACTTCATCATTGTGCTTCTTCAATCTTTGCGGGAAGGGTGGGGGAGGTCTAGCTTCCTTAGCTGTAGGAATAGAATTTTCTTTTGCCTTGGCATCAGAATCTGGTACCTTGGCAGAATCCTCCTCCTTGTCCTTCTCAGAAACTCTATCATCTTGTAATTCAGCTTCAGTAGTGGGATTATAATCATCTTGTTGTGGCCCACTATCCTTGACTTGTCGATTGATTTGTGTTCCACTCCTAAGAGTTAACACATTGCAGTGCTCTTTTCCAGGCCCTTTAGTGACTTCAATATCAGTTGGCAAACGTCCTTGCTGACGCTCTTGCAATGCCGTAGCAATCTGACCAACTTGACCTTCCAAAGCTCTCAGAGACGAGCTATGGCTTTGAAGTAAGGCGCATTGACTATGAAGTAAAGCTCCTTGATTCTTAATTGAAGTAGAATGGTCTTGCAGCATTGTCTTCGTAGTAGATATGAATTCTTGAATTGTAGCTTCTAAGGAACTTATGCTCGCTGAAGATGAAGCTCCTTTGTTAGCATTATGCCATGGCATAGCATTTTGGTAACTTTGAGGCTCATTGTGATTCTGCTGCCTAGTAGGTTGATTAACATTGTGGGCTCCTTGATTTCTCTATGAGAAATTAGGATGCTGACGCCATCCAGCATTATAAGTGTTTGAGTAAGGATTGTTGCTGCCTCGATTGTAATTACCAACAAAGTTGATGGACTCATGGTTGGTTGGACATTCGCTCTCGTGATGATTGCCTTGGCATAACAGACATGCCAGATTAGTTGTTTTCACTTCCTTCACATCAGTGGAACATTGTAAGTTCTTCAACATATTAGTAATAGCGGAGAGTTGAGCGGACACCGAATCTTTGGCTTCTAACTTGAATGCTCCAGGTGCTCTCCTCCCACTCCCAAGTCTTGAGGAAGGAAATTGATAATCATTGTTAGCAATTCTGTCCAAGATAGCAAACGCCTCCGTATGTGATTTGTCCAGCAATGTCCCATTTGCCGAGGCATCCAGTAACATCCTCGTGGGTGCATTGACTCCATTATAGAACATGACTACTTGAGCCCAATCATGAAAACCATGATTTGAACACTTTCGAAGCAAACTCTTGTAACGATCCCAACACTCATACATGGATTCGTCGTCGCCCTGACGAAAAGATGATATTTCATTCCTTAGCTGCGTATTCTTGTTTAGTGGGTTGTACCTCAATAAGAAACTCTTGCAAAGATCGGCCCATGATTCCATCGAACCGGCTGGTATACCACTCAACCAAGCTCTTGCTCGGTCACGCAATGAATATGGAAAAAGCTTTAATTTCAGAAAATCCTCATGCACTCCTTCTTGGCGGAAAGAATCACAAACTTCCAGAAAATTGCGAATGTGCTGCCTGGTATCTTCAGTTGGCATACCCCCAAACTGCCCAATGGAATTCAACATGTTGAACATGACTGGTTTCAGCTCGAAATGTGCAGCTTGAATTTCGGGTGCCACAATCCCAGGATTCAGATCATCCAGCATCGGATTTAAATGATCTCGAATAACACGAGGCCTGATAGCAGGTTCAACATTGTTTAATGCCGCGGCATTCTAATTTCCGTCATCTTAACCAATGCCTTGGTTTCCAATCTGATACATATTTCCTTGAGCACGTCTTCTTCTTCTAAAGAGTTTTCAATCTCAGGTTCTATTGGTTCCAAAGGCTCTTCAGAATTTCTTCTAGGCATACACTAAATAAACCTGAAAAATAAAACAAAAATATCAAGTAAACTATACAAAAAAATAAAAATGCAAAACAAAATAAAATAAAATGCTCTGGCAAAACTAAATAACTTCAGGCTGTCAATCCCCGGCAACGGCGCCAAAAACTTGTTCGCGTGTTGTGAGTACTATAAAATATACGCAAATAATGTGCAAGTATACACAATCGCTCAAGTAATATAGTGATGAGTGAGTATCATCTCCACAGGGATTGGGTGAAATTACGAAAGTCTAACCAAAGCAACGCACTAAATTATCTAAGTATAGTTAGTCTTGATATATACAAATGTCACGGCAATGGATATGTGTATGCTGGTGGATGCGGATTGATGGTGTGATGGTGTAGCAAATGGAAATGCAGTGGCAATGATGGATGTTTAATGTTGAGTATGGTGAAATGTCAAGGCAATGAAAAATGGTAAAGACAGTAAATAAAAAGATAAATAAAATAAGAAGAAAATAATCCTCACGTGATAAGCTTCCAATGAAATGAATGGTAAGGATTGGTCTAAGGTTGCTAAACTTATTTCCCAAGTATATTTAAGCTATCTTATCTTTACTTACTCGACAGGGCTTTCCTAAGGTGTTCAAAAGAACCTAACAGAATAGGATGTCAAGGCATCTGCTCTCACTCAACGATGTTGGACAGCCTACCCTATTGATAAAGACACCTTTCTTAGTCGTTGAAATCCTATCCTAGTCTCTTCCGAGATCTAAGGGATTAAGTTATAATATTCCTAGGCCGGTTCAAAGCCCCTTGAAAATACCATAACCCATTGCTTATGAGGATCTTATCTTGCGTTTCTTCCGAATACTTACAAGTATTTTTAGTTTAGGATTCTTCCGAATACCTAACCTTCATCTAAGAGATGGACATTTCCATGCCTCTTACAAGCCTAGATGGTGAAGCATTCATAAGCAAAGCAAATAAAGAACCAAAATAAACTTAAATATACCATTAAAAATAAAGTTTAAACAACCATTAAATCAACCACCACCAAATAAGTTAGTTCATGGTGGGGTTCGAAATATCCAAACACAAAGTCATGAAAATATTCGTTCCAACAACCCACAAAATAATATAAAAATAGCAGCAAAAAAGAGAAGTGAGAAGAAGCCTTCGACGTGACACCGGAGGTCTCCTCTTGGCCACCACGAACCACCTAGCTTACTACCTCCTTTCGGTGCCTAGCTTGCCACTCCTTGGAGCTTTATCAATGGAGGAATATCCCAAGGAAGAAGAAAAGAAAAGAGAAAATAAAAATGTGATTTTTCTGCTCTATGCGTGTGCTCTCTGTCTGTATCTATCTCTCTCCCATGAGGTGTCATATATAATAAAAAAAAATATCTAGGGGTAATGATGAGTTTGTTGGGTGCAAAATACCCCTCATACCCCTAGAATCACATGTTGTGCATGAACCTTATCCTCCAAGTGGCAGTGGTCCTTTAGCAGCTCTGGCAGGCGGTTACAGCAGTCCTTCACGTGCAGAGACAGCTGTCCAGTGCCAGCTGTCCTTATGCAGAAATATCTTTTTGTCTTTTTCTGCGCCAGAAATGCCAAGGCATTTCAATATGCTTTAGCAACGTGTGATGCCGCGGCATTACTTCCCAAAGAATCCTTTTTCTTGCTATTCCCTGCACACCATAGACAAACTGCACCTTTCCCTCAAACATCACCATTAAGAAATAAAATAGCACAACCACCACAAATGCAACTATATGCAACTACATGATCCTAAAATGACTAAAATGAGCTTTTAAACAAACAATAACTTAAGTGAAAAAGGCTTTAAAAGTAGCCTTTTTAGGAAGTTAACACCCTGATATCAGAAAATTCCCAGAAAAATTCCTAAAAATTATTTTAAGCGATTTCGAGATACTTACAAAGCTCAGTTCAAATTTTTGAACGGCGGAGAGCTCGATTTGAACGAATCGGAAACTTTGACCGCTTCACCTCCTCACGTGCCGCCGTCGATGGAGACCAAGGATGACACTGGCAAACTCGGAACGATGCAACGAACACGATGGTGCGAGAGGTGTCATAAACGGATGACCCGATCGTCGTGAATCGATGAAAAACCAACTAAAATCGAGTTATTACTGACGATACTTCCGACTGAAATTAACGACGAACGGATATGATTTACGACAAAAGGTTTGAGGGGTTTTGTTCCTCGGTTGACAAAGAACACGATGGTGGTTTCGGCTCGTCGATCGGAGGTCAGACGACGAGTAGATCAGAGTTGAAAGTTGGGTTGAGGGAGAGGGAAAACTGGAAAAATTTCCAGAAAACATACAGGGGATTGAGGTTTATAACATCTCATATTTAAAAATGGTTAAACCAAGAGTTTAGCCACTGAACTTCCTACACTTCATAAAACGGTTTGCCAACTTTAAAATTTTACAATTTAACCCACTGTTTCTTTCAAAATACCAATTAAATCCACCACTTTATAATTTCTTAATTTTAGCCCCTAAATTGGGGTGTTACAGAACCGTATAAATATTAATAACATTTTTTAATAAAAATATGAAGAATGTTAATCTTCTTAGGGGGTGTTTGGATTGGGGAATGTGAGATTCCCATGGGAATGGAATCTACATTCCCCCGTTTGGTTAGTCCGGGAATCTCATTCCCAGTAATGTAAGATCACCAATAGTGGATTTTTTGGGGTATATTATCGGGAATGTCATTACCTCCCTTTTCTTAGATATTGTTGGATTACCGGCGTTTTGGACTAAAATGTCCTTAAATTTTTTTTTTTTCAAAAATATCATTCTTCTGTCATTGAATAATAAAAAATTCTATGAATGTTAAATTACAAATTCATTCTTAAACTATTTTAGATTTACAAAAAAATCTATAATTAAAATTTTATATGAAGTTTAGGGGTTAAAAAAATTTACCCTTTCATTAAACTTTTTTATATTTTCAATTTTGTAAAAAAAATTATATAAATTTTATGAATTTAAATTTTTTAAAGAAAATATATTAAATATTTTCCAACTTGTTAAAAAAACAAATATATAATAAGGACAATTTGATCAAATATACATTCCAATAATCTTTTATTCTTTTAACCAAATATGGTAATCTTACATTCCTGCTAAGCCAACCAAACACAAAATACAACATTCTCAGTAATCTTATTCCATGATAATCTTATATTATGTGAACCAAACGCACCCTTAGAGATCTTAAGAATACTCGGCTGGTCTCGAAATTATTCTCGCCCATTCCCCATTCCCCATTCCCCATTCCCCATTCCCCATTCCCGATCACTTCAAGTGCTATAGCACCGTAAAAACTCGCTACAAACAGCAAGCACACGAGTGTCCTTCCTCGATGCACGTGGCTCCCCATCGTTGCCAACAATGGTTTGAATTATATCAGATATTGGGCACCAAAGCTCTTATTATATAATGGTCCAAAGGGCAAGATTCATAGAGTAACCGACACCAAGCTTAAATGCCCTCCACAAGAGGTTAGGGTCCCTTTGAGTATGACTTTGGAAAAGATGGTAATGTGCCACAACTAATGGCTTCATTTGTGCAAGATGTTGATGTCTTGGCCTTTTCATTCAATGTGCTGTCACATCTGCACAACAAACAGCTGAATGATGCTTTGGGTTTATAGTTTATGTTCGAGTTTTTTACTGTTTATCTCAACAATATCATCCCTTAAGTTTAAATTTGTATTCTAAGTAAGATCCGAGAATAAGAATAGTAAAACAATACATTTTGAACAAGTTATTGAAGCTTTTTTTTAAGGTTAAAACGTGACAAAAAGGGTAACTTTTGCTTCTGTAATAGACTCAATTTATCATTTTTGTCTCTATCGTGTTTTCGCATCAATTTAATACTCGAAGTTGCTCAATTACATCATTCTATACCCTATCCCAACTTAAAACCCTAAATCATATCCTCACAACTTCTAAATCATAAACCATAACTTAATGTTATCCTCACAACCCAAAAACCATAAACCATAACTTAGAGTTTATAATTTATGATTTTAAGTAGGGAGTAAGATATAAAATGATGCAATTGACAAATTTTGATAGCTAAATTGATGCGAAAATACGATAGAAACGAAAGTGATAAATTAAATCTACTACAGGGTTAAATATAACCCTTAAGCCTTAAAACATTAGTTGATTTGTTACGATTTTTCGAATGAGATTTGGGTATATCTAGATCAAGATGTAACGATCATTTGAGCATAATTCAATGACCCGGTATACTTGACTCTAATATTTAATAGTTAATGTGAGCAAGACGTTTAACACACCGCACTGATCAGACTAAGTTCATTCCCTACATTTAGTAAACAAAAAATCCAAAACCCGATGAATAAAGAAGCCAAGAAAAGAAAAATCAGCCAAATTTGTCCTTCTGCCCCGTATCAGAGTTAGATTTGCGTCTAAAAGCCGATGTGTAAAAGACTCGCATGCTAGAACAACAAAGATATGTGTCTATTTTCCTGGCCTAATTCTCGAAAGAACCCGCGCCTCCCTCACTTACAATTTCGAAATGCCACCGCGAGTGTTACAATAGCCTGATTTTGCAAGCATTTCGTCGTCTACTTCTTCTTTGATTTAGATGCCGACTGAGTATAAGCAGTTCCCTGGAATTTATGACAGCCGAAACAGGAAATTATCAGCAAGGGTCTTACAGGTATTGATTGATGAAGAACACATGATGCTTCTCGGGGATGAAAGAAGCGAAGAAAACTAAAGCTAAGAAATGGAAATAATGGGAAGTGATGATGATGTATGAACTAAGTCCTAACCTGAAGCCATTCGTCCATCGAGACATCGGTACTCCTAGTCCCCACTTCCACCTTTGGAGCCCTCTTTGTTTTCTAGCAAAATAAAGTCGAAACACATTAGCTTTATTCCACAAAAACATAAGATAACATGTACACAAGCACTTCTCCCTATGGCTTTTTCTCCTTACAAGTGTGCATGACACAATAAAGTAAAATTGCGAATTGAAGCTTTCTTCAACGCAAGAACAAAACATCACAAATATTTAACATTACCAGCAGAAGAGCTAGCATTAATGTTGAACATAGTTACTGCAATAAATTAACACAATTGAAGGTGGCACAACTAAAATACCTTGGTGATACGCTGAAATTGACCATGAAGCCACAAACCAAGGAGAACAAGAAGTGCAATCCCAAGGGTAACAAGAAAAACGGACTCGACGCTGACGAAACCACCGGCCTCAGCAACTTCAATGGTACCGTTATAGAATGTACTTTGGAATGGTTGCTGATCGATGTCATAGATAATCGTACCCACAAGATCAAAAGTTCCAGCCTGCATCAAAATTTTAGATGTGTAAGCTTCACTGCAAGATTGCTTCTCATTGAAAGAACTTAGATACAGTTTAAGGGCATAAAACTCCAAGAGTATTCATTTACCTGTAAGTACTTGCTAACAGCAAATATGTAAGGGAAAGTAGCTTGAACTGAAGGGGGCACAGTTGCATTGTTGAAGGCCTACATTAAAACACATACATATTCAGTTACAGAAACTAGAAACGTCTCAAGGCAGCTTTTTTGCAACAACATATACCCTTAAATTTTTTTTTCAAATAATGCAGCAACCATTTGATAATAATAATAAAAAAAACTTAGAACACAGAATAATCAAAAGCAACAGCACAGCATAATAGTTTCACAATGAGCAGGAATGCCTAAACTGTATATACACGTTCAATCTCATATCTGAGAATCATTGTAAGGTCTACACGTACGACTTAAGCTAAAACTCTCTGCTAATGTTTCTTAAATTGAGATATAACTTCTCAATGCAAGGTCAACATTCATCCATCATATTAAAAAAAATAACAGCTAAAATAACTGACTCGAATATAACTATTATTGTTGATTAGAGTAGGCATGCAGATGAAAGTGAGACACAAACTAAAGATTCACAATGCATAAAACTCATATCATTGACCATGTGTTTGACAATGGATATTTAAACATGCAATAAGATACCATATAAACATGAGAACATGCATGACTCAATGCCTTAACGCTGTAGACAACATAGGATAAGCAAGCAAACTTGAAAATGATCTAGAAGATCAAACTGAATGAGTGTTTAATTGTATTTATAAAACAATCTGACTGAATGATTAATTTTATTTATAAAACTAAAGGTCAAGATACTAAATTATGCAAAGTTTTTCAGCAAGGAAATAATTGAAATTAATCAAAATGTAAACTGAACTAACTGATGAATCCCAAGTATTTGAAAATGCTAACCAGAACAATATTAATGAACTCTATAATTACCTGCACTGTAAGATTTTGAACAAACATACGATGGTCAAAAGGGAAATGAACACTGGCTTTGATAGCAATGACGTTCACAGGTGACTCGCCTACAATTTAAACAAGTAAGCTAAGCACAAGAGGAAGGAAACCTCGAATGGCTAACAGAAAAGACTAAGCATTTAACAACAGTATACTAAGGCAAGATAAATTATGTGTTATTATTTCAACACTGTAATATTAAATTTCATCGTAAAACACATCAGAAGGTAGTGATGAAAAATTAATTACCAACATTTTCCATCCCCACGAGAAGCTCAGTCTCTTCTCCAGCCAGAACCACTGCCCAAGATTAAAAAGAAAAAAAAAGATCAGTCTCAAAAATCATACAATGTCAAAATCCCAGATGCAGCATCAAAAGGTTCTCACCTTTGGCGCTGTTTTTGGGGAAAACACAAACAGTTTCAATTCCTGGAGCTGGACCAAAATTGGAATCACCAAAATCCTGAACATCCTCACCAACAATCCCAAGATCACCTCCTTCAACAGCTTCTCCAACATCTGTCTCTGCTTCTGATTGACACCGAGCAACTATCAAAGAAAAGAAAATTCATGTCAAGGCTAAGTTCAAAACAATTTTGATAATTTATTTATTTAATATTCAACGACAAATTTAAAAAAAAGTAAACAAAAAATTAATGCAACAAACAGCGAGAGGAAAATAACTGCCTCAAGAAAGTTATTGAAAAGGACAGCAAACTCCCAAAGTACTCTTTCCTTGCCTTTTCTCAGAGAAAACTTAAGCTATGCTTTTATAAGTCAATATAGGTACCAGTAAGAACAGTTATCAAGAAGATGCCTAAGCTTCTTTCGGAATAAAACACAAAAAGGAAAGGAATTCAACTTTTCACAGCCATGCAAAGCAACCGTGAGCTTGAAAACAAAGAAATCACCTCAGATCCTCACTATCAAATCATAAAGCTAGAGAAATAAGACAATCTCAAATGGATGTAAAGTAAAAAAATGGCAACAAAAAAAACAATCACACACAGATATTATGGCAAAACGAAACGAATCTAATTTGAACAGATCAAATGAATCGGAGAAAGCATATAAGCATGAAAACAGTAAATCCAAAAGCAACATCGAAAATTCAGCAAAAAGGCAACCGTGAGCTTCTTTCGGAATACAGCACAAAAAGGAAAGGAATTCAACTTTTGACAGCCATGCAAAGCAACCGTAAGCTTGAAAACAAAGAAAATCACCTCAGATCCTCACTATCAAACCATAAAGCTAGAGAAATAAGGCAAACTCAAATGGATGTAAAGTAAAAAAAAAAAGAGGCAAACACGCACAGAGAGAGATATTATAGCAAAACGAATCGAATCGAATCTAATTTGAACAGATCAAATGAATCGGAGTGAGCATCTAAGCATGAAAACAGTAAATCTAAAAGCAACATCGAAAATTCAGCAAAATAATAATAAATCGGTAAGCATAGTTCTGTAATTACAGATCTTAAATATAAACAAGCTAATAAATGCAGGTCAAGCAAAAATAATATATCGTTATACAAACCTTGGAGCAAAGGAGAGGCCAGGAGGAGGAGACCAAAGAAGAAAACGCTGAGAATTTTCATAGCCATTTTCTTCTTCTTCTTCTTCTTGTTCTTCTTTTACTTCTTATTCGTCAAATGAGAGAAAGAAAATAAGTAATCGGTGTGGGAAATTGTAGTAGACAAAAAACAAGGGCTGGCGGGTTTCAATCCAACGGCTTAAATTTACGTAGAGCTCATCCGAACGAAGATTTAACGGTTTTGCTCATATGTCCCAAAGAAATATAAAACGGCGCCGTTTAGTCACTGAAGAACAATCTGGTAATTATATCTAGGGTGATGTAGATAAATAGTCCCGACTATAGATTGATGTTTTGTTGTGTTATTCAACTCTTAAAAGTTATAAAATAATTCATTTATTGTAGGGTGTTGTTTTTTCGATTATTAAAAATTACAAAATTGTTATTTGACTATTTATATATTCAATATTCATCATTTTTTATTAAAAATTTAACGATATTCTAAGTTGGATGTTAAGTTGTTGACTAATATATATGATAAAATTTGATCTTAGGATTGTTTAAATTGTATCGTTGTTTAAGATTCTAAGATTAAATTTTAGCATATCTTAATTAGTATATTAACATCTAGTTCAAATAATTATTAATTTTTTAATAGAAAATGACAAGTTTAAAACATATGAATAATCAGATACTCATTTTGTAACTTTTAATAATTAGGGAAATTAAAAAAGTAATATCCTACAATAAGATGATTATTTTATAACTTTTAATAATTAATAGACTTAATAAAATAATATCTTATTGGAGATCATTTGTTTACATTAGTCTTATAATTATTATTTTCTTTTGTTAATGTAATAAATAGGTTGCATCATTGGGCGTAATTATAAATAAAATTAAATTATAAAAAATAAGTATTATTATATAAATTGTGATATAATTTAATTAATGAGATAATTTTATTGCATGTCCTTAAAGAATGACTCTTATTCTATTTGGTCCTTAAACTTTTAAATATTTCAATATAATCTCTAAATTATGAATCATTCTAAACAAGTCCTCAAAGTTTTGAATACTCCAATTTCATCCTCAAACTATAACCCTCCTTCTAAATTAATCCCTAAACTTGAACCAAAACATAACTCTCTCTATATAATAGTATTATGTTGACATTGACTATAGTAATTCGTAAATTTAAATCAAATCAAAACTCAAAATATGCAATTACATATATTTAAAATTAATTTATCACATTACACATAAAAGAATGTGTAATTTTAATTTTTATGTCTAGAAATAATCTAAACAACTAAAGAGTAATTACTATGTTAGCATGTATACTTTAATATAATTAAGGGTAAAGTATACTAGAGGTCTTGAATTATTCTAGAATAATTATTTTAGAAACTAAATTTTTAAAAATTACAAAATGATCATTAATTTTATCAAACAATTATAAAATATTAATTAAAGTTGATTTATCCCATTTGACACGGGCTTGATAGTGACATAACCAAGAATCCCCCTAATCGAGGGATAAACTATTTAATAAAATTTTGTTAATTATATAATTTATTTAAATATGATTATATAGAATTTAATCGTGACGTTAAAAATGATTGTTGAGTTAACGAATACATTAGTTATTTTAAGTTTAATATCAGTAACGAATTGATCTTGTGAGACGAGACATTAGATACTTTAAACAATATTATGAGTTTGAACTTTGATATTATTAATGTAACAAATTGGTTCGAGAGTTGCTCTCATAATAGACTTTTACAGTGAGATTGAGATTAAATTATAAACTTTTAGCAGTATCAAAAGAGTAGTTTCACCATTTTATTGACTACAAAATTTTATAATTTTGGGGACTAAAAGAAAATTTTCCAACCTGAAGGATATCAAAGAGAAAATTTAGTATTTTATTTGCTAAATTTTATTAATTCGGAGATTGAAAGAATAATTTTACCAAATAAAGAATGATTATCTTACGTTACTCGGATCATACTTATAATCAAAGAATATTAAACATTTAAGCAAGTTTGAGGAGGAATTGGGCAAATAATCCAGTCGGGTGGATTATTTAGCCTAATAGGGTAACACGAAATTTATTTTGAGATCAACGGTAAATGATACAATGTTCATGGAACTCGTCACGTCAACATGACGAGTTCTATGAGATATATTTTTTAATGGGTCGTGTGTCTCACTGCCTGAATATATTTAATATATCCTAAGGGACTCGTTATGCCCATGTGACGAGTCCCAATAAAAATATATATTTTTTAAACATTGTTTAAAAAAATATATATTATTTTAATACTGAAGGATCTCGTCACATCGATGTGACGAGTTCCAACGGATATAATTTTGAATTTGTTGACAGCTGAAGTGACGTTGATTTAAGGTGATGCCAACACTGATATTGGTGTTGATTGAGCGTTAGAGGCTCGAAACACATACGTTTCATTTTCCTTGTGGTGAAGTGACGATAATATTAGAAGATGCCGCATATCAACTTGGCGTTCCAATTAATGGTATGCCATTGGTGCTTCGCAACACTTATTCGTGAGATGTTGTTATTTCAAATTTATTGGGAAATGAGGCTCCAGCCGATGTCGTTGATGGGTTACATATACAGATGACGTGGTTGGAAAGAGAATTTAGAGTAGATGAACAATCAACGGAGCAAGATGTGATATATGCAGCTCGAGCATATCTTATGACGTTGATTGGAGGGATTTTGTTGCTGGATAAATCTGGCAATTTGGTGCACATCCAATATATTCTGGTATTGAACGATTTCCTTGTATGTCGCCAATATAGTTTGGGTTCTACAATTTTGGTTTTTTTGTATCGTGAACTTTTCAAGGCAACCATAGTGGTTAGAGGGAAAAAAGTGGATGTAGCGGGTTGTTTAGTTTTGCTCCAATAATGGGTGTGGTATTGTCTCCCATTTTTTACGCCTATTACATCCGCTCCTATGGAGTTTTCTCTCGCCACAAGGTAAATTCCTATATTTAAAGTTTTGATATTTTATAATATTTATTTAATTATTTTTAAAATGACAACAAATAATGTAAATTTTTAGATGGCGACACTGAATAACCAATACAAAGTTATCAGGTGCAACCAAAGTAGATATTCGGATGAGGATTGATATCGCCGGTAGACATGCAGTAAATTTTAATATTTTTTGCATTAATTTTGAAATTGTAATATTAATTGTGTAATTATACTAACATAATACTTTTGATAGTTTAATTGGATACCTTATTATGAGTCGGATATCCAACGGTGTCTACCGCCAATGTTCTTTGAAGGAGCGGAGACATGGTGTGCCGTAACACCATTGCTCAATTTCACAATTGTTGAGATCTATGCCGCCGATAGAGTTTTGTGACAATTTGGGTTTCACTAACCGATAGAAATGTTCATATTTAACATGGACGATTTGCATAAAATAGATGCGTGTGGGAAGCATAGCGAATATTGGCCGAGGAAGCATGCTATATTCATACAACAATGAAAAAATAGACATTTACGATTGCCTAATCGTTCCGATGTACAACACGAAGATTTTGATTTCAATGTTTCTCCCTACCTCCAAAATTATGAACCAAATGGGAAATCACACTTGATAACGCCGGAGGAGCGGTCTGAGTAAGAAATAATGAAGGCAAAATATGGGGGGAAAATCATCATCTTCATCAACATTTTCATCTTATGTTTATGCCAATTATTATCCATCGCCAGGAAGTTATGGTGAATATGGTGCATATCAACTATTGATGGATAGTCGAGTGGCGTGGGAAGGAGATTTGTGGGATCAAGTGCCATCTTCACAACAATTTTTCTCAGAACCGGAAGAAATATGACGTCAATTCGATGGCGATATCGTTTTCACCTGAAGATGTAAATCAAAGTGATGGAGTAATGTTCAGTACACCGGAACTGGAAGAAGATGAAAATGACGAAGGTGGACGACCACGATGAAATCGACGACCACCACATCATTACTATTTCACCACTCCTCGATATTAGCAAGAATTGAGCAAATATAAGTAATAAATTTATTTATTTTTGTACTCAATATTTAATTGTATAAAAAAATCATTGATAAGTAATAAATTTGTTTATTCGTTTTCACCCTTAAAATGTTTAAAATTTATCAATAATTTTAGTTTATTTAACTTTGAAAAATATGTAAACAAATAAAATATTTAAGCAAAAATGAAAAAATCTTTAATTAAAAAATAACTTATGTTTATATGTTGGAATAAGGTTGTGGTCATTTCTAGCCGTTGGGGATGATTTTTAGCCGTTTGAGGATGTTTTCTTTGTAAAATAAAGTTGCCTAGTACAGGGAGTATCAGTACTCCTTGTATTTATATGTTTTCTACCGTTGGGGCTAATTTAGAATGATAGTCATAATTTAAGGATGAAATTAAAATGTTTAAAAGTTTAGGGATCAATTTAAAATGTGGGTTATAGAATGGGAACGTGTATATATATATATAAACTTTGGTATTTTGATTAAAGGGCCTTTGAGTTAGGCCCAAAAGTAATATGAAATTATCTCATGAAACTTGAAAGAGATTTTACTTTGGGCATATTTTGCAAACACGACGTCGTTTATGGACCACCCGGCCCAAAGGAACCCTAAAAAGATACGTGGCGCAATAGATTTGTGATGTGCAAAAACCTAAAGTTAAAGCGCATCGTAGGTGATTCCATCCCCCCTAATTACGTGTTCTCTCCTTCATCTTCTTCACTCTCTCGTATCTTTGCTTCACCGATCAAATATACCTTCACACGTCCGTCTCTCTCAGGTTCCTTTTTTTTCTCTGTTAATTATTATTGTTATTTTTATTATTATTATAATTTTAATTTTCTTTCAATTCTTGTATTTATATGTCTTAATTCATATTATTTAGATATGTTCAATTTCCCCTGTTGTTTGCCCTGCAAAACCCTAAATTCAGATATTTCTTTCGCTTTTGGGATGTAAAGGACGGAGTTTAAGTGATTAGTAACTGAAGTAAGGAAGAAAAAGTTTGAATTTCCGGTCCAAAATACGTTCTTTCCCATTCCAAATTTGAATTTTTGTTGATTCTAATGAGAAAGAATTGTGGGAATTGTGAAAATTAGTAATTTTTGTTTCGAATTTTTTTATTAATTTCAGTGAATTGGGTTGTATTCTTATGTTTGGACCTTTCTTCTCTTTTTCTTTTAGGGAACCTGAACGATAAGTTACTGGTTTGACCTTTCATAAACGATACAATATGGTATGATTTCTCTCCCTTTTCCCTCTCTATATTGGATCTAGTTTCAATGAGTGTTTTCGGGGTGATTTGTGTATTTTGTTGCTTAGCAATTATTTGCTTGATTTAGCTGTTTTTCGATGGATATGGAGTGATTTGTAGGTTTTCTTTTGGGTGGCTTTTGGATTGTTGTTTAACTCAATCTGTAATTTAGAAATTTGGGTTACAATGGATGGAAGATGAGTGTACATACTAGTGATTTTTAATTTATCCATGTTTGATTTTGCAGTTTTTCGATGGATATGGTTATCATGGGACATCATTCGAGCAGAGTTACCGTTGTTACCCTGCCTCTTTTATTGAAAAGGTTTGAAACAGTGGATTGTTATATTAGATGTTTCAATCTTGGTATCTTGTTATTTATATGGTCAATGATCCGCTTCCAATTTCTATTTTGTTTCCTTCGCTCGTGATTGTGACCATATATTTTTTTTATCCTTGTTTCCCTGCAGCCACAAATTGAAAGTGGAGATAAAAGTAAGTTTTAAGAACTATGGTTAATGCGATATGCTCCTTTTTCTGTGCTAGTTCCTAATATGTACTCTTTTCATTGTTGTTTCAGTTATAATGCCTCCGTCGGCCCTTGATCGCTTAGGTTGGTTGTTTTAGTTGCTACGTTAACCTGTTCAATTAGTCTCGGTTCCTTTTGAGGATTGTTCTTATCATCAGGATTGCTAATGTGTCAATAAAATCATGCAGCGTCTCTACACATTGATTATCCAATGTTATTTGAGCTTCGGAATGCTGCTGCTGAGCGTGTCTCTCACTGTGGAGTACTGGAGTTTATTGCTGAAGAAGGCATGATCTATATGCCGTATTGGGTAGGCAATGCATCTTTCAGTTTGTATATGCTTTGAATTATGAATACTCCTGTATTGCTTTTGCTACACTGAGATCTAAGAATTCTACTACTCATCTGATTCGCCCCTGTTGTTCTCAATGGGTTTCGTGTAGATGATGGAGAATTTGGTCCTACAAGAGGGAGATATTGTGAGGGTGAAAAACGTAACTCTTCCAAAGGGAACCTATGTTAAACTGCAACCCCACACGATGGACTTTTTAGATATCTCGAACCCAAAAGCTATGTGAGTGGATTATTTTCGAATATATGCATGCTCGATTCTTTTATGTTAATGTTCGGTTAAGAAAGCAATCTTCAAAACCGAGACATATGTTGTCATCCAGCGTATACTTTTCATAGATGTTGACAATATTGTGTAATTTATCATCATGCAAGCCAAATAAATTTTTGTATTTGGCATGGACTTCTTAGGAACATAGGTCCTTGAATCTTTATTTCGTTTCTTTCTTAATCTGGAAATTGCTTTCCGGGTTTATTTAGGCATCCATATCTTTTATTGTGCAGCCTGGAGACAACACTGAGGAATTATTCCTGTTTAACCACTGGAGATAGTATTATGGTGGCATATAATAACAAGAAGTATTACATAGATATCATCGAGACAAAGCCATCCAATGCAATAAGTATCATCGAAACAGACTGTGAGGTGGATTTCGCTCCTCCCCTGGATTACAAGGAGCCAGAAAGGCCCACGGTACCCACTTCTTCAAACAGGGCACCATCTCAAGGTGAAAAAAAAGGCTTAACAATGTCTTTTAGATCTCAAGGAATAGTTTATCTTGCTCTTAACTTGTTCTTCGACATCTTACTGTTTTATCGTAGTGTCGGTTTTCGTTTGGGTTCAATTTATGTGCTTTTTTCTCTTGTGGTATTATGCTCTAGTGCACTTGAGTTTATGCTAGATCTCGGTAATGCTTTACCTTCTGTTCTTAGGATCATCTCTTCTTTGTTCCTTCAGTTGAAGAAGCTCCCGCTGAGGCTGAACCAAAGTTCAGCGCCTTTACTGGTACGGCAAGACGCTTGGATGGGAAGCCTCTGAAGGAGCAGCCTCCACCAGTTTCTTCATCCGGGTCTAAAGACAAGGGGCCTGCTGTTTCTGATGGGAATAATAGCCGACCTTCTTCGGGATCTAGCTCACAAGCTTCTGCAGGCAAGGCTCAGGGGAAACTTGTATTTGGATCAAATGCAGGCCGTCCTAAAGAAACAAAACCGGTACTCATTTCCGCAGTATCTTTGTTTTGCCTATTTGCTTACCATTAGCTATTCTATGTTAAGGTCTTCTTTTATGGAATAATGAAGATATAAGATGTCCGTTCCTTTAATTTTTACAGGAACCTGGAAAAGAAGCTAAACCCGAGCAGGCTGAGAAGAAGGAAGAGCCAAAGTTCCAGCCATTTACAGGGAAAAAGTACTCATTAAAGGGTTGAGCAAATTTATCCATAAATTCATTTACCGTGCCTTAATTCGGTAAATGAAAACACCAGCATATTATCGAACAACCGAACTATAGGTTCTCATGTCAAAATGAAGAAGGGATTCTGTTATGAATTTTAAGATATTTCAAGTTTATTTTTATTTGAATCGTTTCGAATTCAGGTGAATTTTGGCTATTTCGGATTGCTTTTTTCTTTTGGCCGTTATTATCATGTAGGATAGATAATGATAATTCAGAAAAAACCAGAGTTGCTCTAATTTTACAAGCATGAAATGCAGATTCAAGCATTTTAGTATTGTGATAATGCATGCATGCATGCATACATATATCATTAAAAGTACATTGGAATCAAGAACAAAAATAGTCTCCATTAGCATTTACTTATCTAACAGAAGACAATACCCTGATACTCTTTGCTGTCACCTTATTGTTTTTGTTTGCAACAACTTAGTACACGTAGCCCTTGACAAACATTCCTTTCTTGGCCTCCTCTGATTCTCCCTCACCGGTGTATTTGCCGAGCTGAGCGAGCGAGTTAGCCTTGGCACGGACAAGCAGGGCATCCTGAGCAGCCTTAACGTTTTCGGGTCTGCCACCCCATGTTTTCAAGCAAGTGTTTTGGAGAGCTCTAGCGTAGGAGAACGAGACGTGCCACGGGTTGGGAGATTGGTTCATTGCATTCAAGTTGAGGGTTGCTTCGACCTCGGATTGCCCACCGGACAAGAACTGTTCAAAAAAAAATGTTTGATAATCAGTGTTCGGTTCCACCAACTCGAAAACGATTCCGAGATCGAAGTGGTGTTTATCGAAATGTACCATGATTCCGGGGACAGCCGGGGGGATTCTACGGTGGAGGAGCTTGAGGGTGTAGTCAGCCACTTGCTGTGGGGTGGCCTTGTCCTTGCATTCGGCACCCGGAGTAACCATGCTAGGCTTCAAGAGAATGCCCTCAAATAACACATTGTTCTCAGCAAGGTAAAAGAAAACCTCAGCCCAAACCTTCTGTGCTACCTCGAAAGTCCTATCGATGCCGTGGTCACCATCAAGCAAGATCTCCGGCTCCACGATCGGCACCAACCCGCTATCCTGCAAATAATAATCCACACATAAGATTTACGTTATCGTCATAGAAGCATTTATCCCGATTATGAACATAGTCGATGCTCTTTTAGACTTACTTGAGAAATGGCGGCGTAACGGGCAAGACCCCAAGCTGCTTCTTTAACTGCCAAGGCAGATGGACCATTGGGAATGCTCACAACAGTTCGCCTGGTTAATCAAAACAGAAATATGCGTTAAGTTACATAAAGAACAATATGATCGGGAAATTTTATCAAACACTTCGAGTACCATTTGGCGAATCGAGCACCCTGCTGGTAGTAGGCAGCTGTTCGAGATGAAAGACCATCGAGACCTTGGCACCAGGACTCGTTGTTGGAACCAGGAAGAGGGACCAAGCCCTGTTTTTTAATCACCATTGAACAGCGTACGTTTACACAATTTTGATTAAAAAAATGGTTAATTATATCGGAAGTCCTTAAAATATGGAATCAATCATATCCTTCCCTAACCCTAGCTATCAACTTGAACGTTAAGTGTTAAGTTGGATATAACATGGAGCCGAGCGTATTGTTATTTGGAATTTTACCTTGTCAACTTTGATACCGGGGACGATGTTTTGCTCAACAAGAACATCGACCATCTTTTTGCCCTCGGTGGTGGATTGGTAAAGAGTCTCCTCGAAAAGGATAGCACCGGAAATGTAGTTGCCGAGTCCGGGAGCCGACACGAGAAGGGTACGGTACGCTTGGCGGTTGGCTTCGGTGTTTTCTAGACCGATGGAATCAAGTCGCTTCCCGCATGTAGCGTTCGATTCGTCCATGGCCAAAATACCACGACCGGGGGACGCAATTGCTTTCTACATATTCCAAAGAAAACGTCATATGGTTTCTTGCATAGTCTAAAACATCCGGTTTCGGGTATAATCGTCAATACCGCATCGATAGACATTTCGTTTTTATTACGTTACAAGTAGATTTCTCGATATTTTTGTAAGAAATGTGCCCGAATGAATGCTTACCGCTGTTTTAACAAGCTCGTCAGCATACGAACTAGCACGGACAGTAAGAGCCGATGGGGATGTAGGGTGGCGCTGAACAAAAGTAGCCGATCCCTGACGGAGGGATTGGCCCTTAACCCACTCGAACTTGTCGATGACAGGCGACGATTTGAGGAGAGTTGCCGATGCTGCTGCCATTTTCGTTTACCTCTCAAAGCAGGGCAATAGTGACCTTATCTCCCACTCTATCCAAGTCCTCCTTTACCACACATGCTAGAGTCCTCCCTTCAATGAATTTATATAGTAACGTCGACATATGTCGTGTTTGAGGTTGTCGTTCATCGACCAATGCCGTCGTGCCATGTGGATGATAATTCTGCACCTTGCTTTCGTGGTCGATATTGATGGTTTTATTACCACCTCGTAAAGACCAAGATATTTTTCTTCTTCTTCTGGTTGTACTTTGAAGTTAGGGTTTAGACAAATGCGTCGCGTTTCACTATGCGTGTATGTCCAAATTAGAGGTGCTTTTGAGCGATGCGTTGTGGATGTAAACACTTGAAGGTTCTAGTTGGTCATGGTTTTGATGAAAAAAATATATGTGAATTAGTACTAACCCCATCTTGGACGGTCGATAATATGCCAAGTCATATGTTGATGTTTTGATTTTTACGGTCTTTTATTTATCCTAGATATATATAAAAAATGGGTAAACTGCATAAATGGTCACAAACTTTTAGGATGCTTGCATTTTGGACACTTAACTTTTAAAACTTGTAAAACAATCATAAACTTTTTAATTCGTTTTCAGTAAGGTCCATGATATTATCTCTCGTTAGTTTTATCTAACGTGGCACGTTACTGTTATTTTTAAGCTAAGGCATAAAAAAACCCCGATAAGACGTGCCCCTGGGAATGCGCCTTCCAGGGGTATCGGTAGTTTTATCGGGTGTGAGCGATTTTCAGCTAAAGCGTTTCCTACCAACCACGCCTTCCTCCTAAAGCGCGTTTCACCGAACGTGCCTCATTCTCAGTGTTAGATCATGTAATACTTGAGAAACTGTAACCGACATGTAATATTTTATTTATACGGTAATTTTTTATAAAAAAACGAGCTTTTATGTATAAAAGAAATTTTATTATAAGACTCACCTAATGAAATTAAATGTAAAATACTAATCTATTCAAACTAATTAAGATGAAACTTTAGAATCGGTTTAAAAAATATACAGTACATAGTGTGGCAGAAAATGAGGGGATCATGAGTGAGACAGTGATGGCGAATGTTCCCTCTTTCATTTATTAGACACGATGTTCTTCGTTCAGCCTGCCATAATTCTAGCTGCTCTCCCTCTGCACTCTACGCTCTCATCGCCCTTTCCTATTCCCCATTTCCCATCCATGCAGCAATTGCCGAGCAACCGATAGTTCTGTGAACGAATACGAACGGGATAGGTTTATGATCCTTCGTTTAATTTTAATCAAACAAACAATCGAGTACAAATAATTAAACATAGAAATTTTTTTATGTGTTTTTATTCATTAGGGATTATAATTCATTCGTATTCATTTATTTTTATTCGTTAAAATTATTAACGTACACAAACGAACGAATATAAACGAATAAACATAAATTAATTGAGTTTATATTTGAGAATAATTTTTTCTTTTCAAATATTTATAGGGTTTATATTTTTTGTTTTGAGTTTGGAAGGACAAATTTGAATCCTACACCGTCACTCTGGGGGACAATATGTGATTTCCTATATAAATTGTAGACACTCATTTTTGTCCGAATATTTTTTTAATTAAACTAATTAACATTTTATTGTTTATTATTATTATTATTATTATTCTAATTATATTATTTTGTAGGCCCGGTTCAAACCCAATTCTCATTAAGAGCCCAACTACAATATTACAAAGAACCCAGATAACCCAAGCCCGTGACCCATCAGACAACCCAAATCCATGGCATAACCTGGAGCCCAGATCCGACCCGACCCAGAACCTGAAATCCTAAACACATTAGGGTTTTTGTGTTTTGCTTCCAGCAGCCGCACGATCCACCATTAGATTTGGTGAGGATGGACGACCCAGATGAGATTATGGGAACCCTATGGTTTCATCATAACCCTAGGGAACAACTGCTGCCGCTGCCACCCCCTGACGCCGCCGTTCCAGTCTGCAGCAAAGTAAAATCTACATCAACAGTACAAAAGCAGACATAAAAGAAATGAAAGAAATCTAGAAAAAATCCTATAGTTGTTTATCAGCCAGAGAAGGACAATGATATCCTAGGTGTTCTGGGGGCAGTGAATTTTACGAGGGGAAAAGAAAATAAAAGGGAAGGGAGAATCCAGAAGAACCACGGATTCAAGCAGAGAGAAAACCCAGAAAAATTAGAAAAAGCACATAGAGAAACTAAAAAAACAAGAAAGGGAGAGAAGAAACCTGAAGCCAAAACTTACTCACGATCCAACCCTTAGTGACCTCGTCCGAGCTAGGAAGAATCAGGCTTGAAGGTAAAGTCTTTTCTTTGTTCTAGGGTATGTTAGGGTTCGAAATAATGGGGATTTTTGGGTTTGAAGTCGGTTAGGGAGGGGCTGTTATGGAGGAAAGGAGAGATGATAGGAAAGGATCAGGGTTCCGAAACGTTTTGCTTCTTCATGGCCACCGATTTGCTGTGGTCGGGGAATTAGGGGCATTCACCTTCGGCGGAGGATGGAGAGATCAAGACAGACGAGAAGAGAGAAGAGAGAAGAGAGAAGAGAGAAGAGAGAAGAGAGAAGAGAGAAGAGAGAAGAGAGAGTGTTCGGGGTTTTTTTTTGGTTTAGAGAGAGAGAAGGAAATGGGAAATGGGGGGTTCTTATCGAGTTTAGGCCTTTGGTTTGACCTTATAAACCAAGTCCCAAACGACGCCATGTGAAAGAGGGATCGGGGGTGTAATTTCAAGCGTGGGTAAATTACGTGATAGGGGCTTTCGGATTTTGTAAAATTTGTTTAAGCGTGGGTAAAATTCGCTAAATGTTCCGTTCGTTTATCGGCCTATCAACCGATTGTTTGTTATAAAGTTCATTTTTAAAAAAAAGTGTAAAATATACATTTAATATATAAACTATTAATTTTATTTTGTTTTAATATCTAAATTTTTATTTGTTTTAAAATTATATTTAACATTTATTTTTATTTTATTTTGATACTTCGTTATTAAAAATTTTAACGAAACTGTTGTACGTGACATTTTTTAATAGGTAAATTACATTATTCATCATTTAATTATCTTCTCACTCTTATTTTGGTAACTAAAATTTATTTTTTAGTTTAATTACTTAACTTTCAAATTACTCTTAATTTAATCACTCAACATTCAAATTTGTTTTAATTATATTTTAATAAAGTAATAATAAAAAATGTCAAGTCATAAATATTATTAATAAAATAAATTAGAGTTATTAAAATATGAGCAATTTGACAGTGGAGTAGTTAAATTAAAAAAATTAAACTTTAGTTACCAAAATAAAAGTGAGAAATGATATAACTTACCCATAAAATGAAGATTCGTTAAATTTTGAACGACGTGGTACTAAAGTGAAATAAAAAAGTAAATGTTAGGTATATTTTTGAAACAAATAAAAATTTAGGTATTAAAATAAAATAAAACTGATAGTTTAGATAATAAACATATAATTTACCTTCTAAAGTTAAATCAGATCAAATCGGGTCTTAATTTAAGATCAATCTTTTTATCTTATTTTTTGATTGGAAAGGAAATTAAGCAAAATAACTATATAGTAAACACATAAATAACTTTTTATCTTATTTAAGATAATAATATAATTATTTTTATATATTTATCCTGTAGGATATGATACTAAATCTAGTGGGTTTAGGCTCATTTGGTGGCCTTTCTATGCAATTTTGGGCTACCATATACCTAATCTCTGGACATGACAGTGGCATAGTTGTATTTAAGCTAGAGAGAGAGCGTCCTGCTTTTGCAGTGAGTGGCAATTCTTTGTTTTATGCCAAGGATCGGTTTTTGAGGCATTATGACTTCTGTACCCAGAGACAGACACAAGTAATTCCAATTCGACGGCCAGGTTCGACAAGTTTGAATCAAAGTCCAAGAACTCTCTTACAGTCCAACTGAAAACGCTGTTCTTATCTCCTTAGATGTGGATGGAGGATCATATGAATTGTACGTGATACCAGGAGACAGCATCGGTAGGGGAGACGGTTTTCAGGAGGCAAGGAAAGGTCCTGGCAGTTCTGCTTTATTTATAGCTCGGAACCGGTTTGCTGTTCTTGATAAAGGCAACAATCAAGTCTTAATCATGCAGTATTTTATGCTGGTACAGGTAATCCCTTGTGTAGGTCAGAGGATAGAGTAGTTGTGTTTGATCTCCAGTAGAGGCTTGTTCTTGGTGAGATTCATGCCCCGTTGGTGAAGTATGTTGTTTGTTCTAATGACATGGAGAGTGTTGCTCTGCTGCGCAAGCATACCATTATAATTGCTAATAAGAAGCTTGTGCACCAGAGCACTCTTCACTAGACAATTCGTGTTAAGAGTGGAGCCTGGGATGACGATGGTGTTTTTATTTACGCCACCCTCAACCATATAAAATACTTCCTTCCCAATGGAGATTGTGGAATAATTCAAACACTTGAGGTTCCTGTATACATGACAAAGGTGTGGCTCTCCATTTTGTGAAAGATGAGAAAACACACTTTAATTTGGCTCTAGAGTGGGAATATTCAAATTGCCGTTGCATCAGCTAAAGAGATCGATGACAAAGATCATTGGTATAGATTAGGTGTGGAGGCCCTTCGCCAAGGCAATGCAGGTATAGTGGAATATGCCTACCAGAGGACAAAGAACTTTGAGAGGTTGTCTTTTCTTTATCTCATAACTGGTAGCCTAGAAAAGCTGTCCAAGATGCTAAAAATTGCAGAAGTTAAGAACGATGTTATGGGTCAATTTCACAATGCACTGTACCTTTGTGATATAAGGGAGCGTGTCAAGATCTTGGAGAATGCTGTTCACTTGCCTCTTGCTTATGTTATAGCATCAGTCCATGGGCTACAGGATGTGGCGGACAGGTTAGCAGCTGAGTTGGGAGATTACGTCCCTCCCTTTTCAGAGGGGAAAAAGCCATCCTTTTGGATGCCTCCAACCACCGTCGTTTGCAGTGGTGATTGGCCGCTCTTGAGAGTTATGAAAGGCATATTTGAAGGTGGATTAGATAGTATTGGCAGGGGTGGTGCACATGAAGAAGAGGAGGGTGCTGAAGGTAACTGGGGCGAGGATCTTGACATTGTCGATATTGATGGCTTGTAAAATGGGGATGTTACCGCAATTTTGGAAGATCGGGAAGTGGCTGAAGAAAATGAAGGTGGATGGGACCTTGAAGACTTGGAACTCCCCCCTGAGGCCGAGTCACCATAGGTTTCTGCCAATGCTTGTTCTTCCGTGTTTGTAGCACCGACTCCCGGTATGCCCGTGAGCCAAATTTGGACGCAAAAATCGTCTCTTGCTGCCGATCATGCAACAGCAGGCAATTTTGATACAGCAATGCGTTTGCTAAGCAGGCAGCTTGGCATCAGAAACTTCGCTCCTTTAAAATCCATGTTTCTTGATCTTCACACTGGCAGCCATAGCTACCTTCGTGCATTTTCATCTGCTCCTGTGGTCTCGTTGGCAATTGAGAGAGGGTGGAGCGAGTCTGGTAGTCCTAATGTTGGGATGAAAAGCTGAAGGCTGGTTACAAGGCAACAACAGCTGGAAAATTTACCGAGGCTCTTCGGCTCTTTCTCAACATTCTTCATATTATTCCATTGATTGTCGTGGAATCGAGGAAGGAAGTCGATGAAGTCAAGGAGTTAATTATTATGGCTAAGGAGTATGTACTTGGTTTGCAGATGGAGCTTAAGCGAAGGCAAATGAACGAAAACCCGGAGCGCCAACAAGAGCTTGCTGCCTACTTCACCCACTGCAACCTTCAATTGCCTCACCTCAGACTCGTTCTGCTAAATACAATGACTGTCTGCTACAAGGCAAGGAAGCTGGAATATTACAGTTGAGCACGAACGGAATGACCTTAGTAATAAAGAAATTGTTGATATTTCTGGAGTCCCGAGTAAAAGTACAAGAAATATTAAGGGTGTGAGCGTGTAATATCGAATAGTTGAGAGTTTATCTTTGAACAAATATTACCTTATATTTACCTTAAATTATTAAAAAAAATTACATTAAATTTTACTCTCTCTACAATTATTTAGTTGAAGATTTCTCTGTATTTTTTTTATTTTTAAATTTTCTTTTTACAACGAGCAAATGCTTTTGAAAGAAAAAGAAATAGTCGGCTTGCCTTTTGCACATGCATCGGATCGCAAGTGGACCAAAATCGAAAAGAAAAAGCACCGACACTCCTTTTCTTTTTTGGGTAAAGTAAACATTTGGTCCCCAATTGTAGGATACAATGATCAAAGGATGTTGCAAGAGCCCGAATCTGATCAATAATGCAACCACCATAGGAATAGTCAACATGTGATGAAGCAACTCTGGATATTAGAGAATGTGAGTCTCATTCGACAACTAAACTTCGACACCCTAGACTCAAAGCCAGATTTAGTCCTTCCAAACACGCTAAAGATTCCACAGGGAAAGCATCCATTGCATGAGGAATCCCACTCGAACAGCCTGCTAAGAATTGACCAGTGGAATCTCGTAAAACACAACAGATACCTCCCGTTCTCAGATCTTTGTCATACGAGCCATCAACATTCACCTTGATAAAACCAGCCGGGGGAATAGTCCAAAGCCGAACAATCGGGTAAGAACCACATCCGGGCGAACCGACGCCAAAGAAAGATCCTCTAGATAGGTAGTCACAAACCCATGGATCTCCACATCCGAGGAAATATGGCCCTGGTAAAGCTGACGGTTCCGAGAACCACCAGAGAGACCAAAGCAACAGAAGTAGCTTGTGGGTTTTAGGTATGGAGAGATGAGACAACACAAAAAGCATACATTCCCAGAAGTCCCTTTCGTGACCCTAGGTGAACTGCTCCCAACCAAACAACCCCCACGTCGAGTGCAACTGGGAGCAACCAATGAGAGCACGCAAAACAGACTCTTGGCCAGTTCTGCACCGAAAACAACGCGGGTCAGGAACAACATGCTTCAAGTATAGATTGGCATAACAAAGAAGAAGGTTACGGATCGCCCTCTAAATAAAAATCCGAACCTTCTCTGGGACGGTTGTGACCGAAGCATTCTATAGAAATGAATGTCCCTGGCATCTGTAGTCTCTCGTTACGCATCGAGACGTAGAAGAAAATTATAAGCACTTCTGACAGTGAAATGTCCATGAGGCTCCAACCTCCAAACCATACGATTAGACCGGCGATCCACAGGTAAGGGGAGCGATTATATGGCACTAGCCACTGGCGCCGGAAAGAGAGCCTGAACCACATCAACCCCCCATGTTCCCAAAGAAGGATATATCAGATCAGAGACCGTGGACAATCTGCTAGGATCCATACATGATTGAAGAAGTTCAGCTGGTGAAAACTGTGGGACCCAATGCTCAAAGAAGATCGGAATAGTAGTGTCATCTTCCACCTGAGCTCGTAGGCATTGCTTAATCACCCCTTGCACCGATCAAATGCTCCGCCAAGTGAAAGACGGTTGCTCACCTAAGTCAGCAGTGAGGAAAGACCCATCCGGATAATACTTGGCTTTGAGCACTTGAGCCACCAAAGTTTTGGAGCCATTAAATAATCTCCAGCCTTGTTTACACAGAAAAGCTTGATTGAAAACTTCCAAATCCCGGATACCTAAACCTCCAATTGATTTCGGAAGTCGCATATTTGACATACCAAGCCAGTGGACTGCCTGCACGGATGCATCAGAACGCCACCAAAACCTTGCGATGGCAGAATTCAGCTCACGACAAAGCGAGACGGGGAGAGCATACAAACTCATTTGGTACGTTGGAAGATACTGTAGCACAGCTTTAATAAGCACCAACTTCCCACCTCTTGACAGAGTACGCACCGAAGGTTGGCTGATCCGAGACATCATCGATTCCTTTAATAACCTGAAAGTTGTCACGTTCAAAGTCAATCGCTTTGAACCCCAAATTGACCCACCAAAAAGTACGACAGTCAGAATGAGTGTTAGAGCTGAAAACAAAATTTGACTTAGTTTTCAACGTTTGCCTCTTCTTTTTTACATTTAATATAATATTTTTTACGACTTAGGCAAGGGTAAAATGAATTAATTTGATCTCTTTATTTTAAAATATTTTAATTAAATTTATAAATTAAATTATTTTTTCAGCTATAGAAAGTATTATATTAACTTAAATATGACCTAGTTTTATCTTTTTATAATATAATGCATATTTTTAAATATATCAAATCAAGAATAAACTAAGTGGTTTTCATAGTAAAAATTGTTATTCTTTGAAGACCCAATTTACACAGAGAATGTTCTCTGTTAGGGGTGTGAGCGTTCAATATCAAGAGATTAAGAATTATCTTTAAACAGATGTTTCTTTATACTTACCCCAGATTAATAAAAAAAAATATCAAATAAAAATTAATATATTTTTAAAGTTTATCATTAAAATGACAAAAAAATTGAATGAAAATATTTTAATTCTAGACATTAGACCTCATGTATGATATTCCAATCAGCAAATTATAAAAGAAATAAAAAAAATTAAAAAGATTACTTGATCTTATCTGAATTTATTGATAAGTTTTAAAATATTTTTTTAATCTAATTTAAATTAACTTATCAATAAATCTAATAAAAATAATTATAAAGGTAACTTATGTGTTTAGTACCTAACCTATTTTATTTTTTTTTATTTTAGTCATTTTTTCAAAACTATACGTAAAGTTTAATTTTTATTTCATTTTAGTATCCTATCGTTAAAAATTTAACATGTCTAGTACCTCAACTATTAATTTTTTTTCAGTTTTAGTTCTTAAACTGTTAATATTTTTTAAAACTTAACGTTAAATTTAAAATATATTAAAATGAAATAAAAATTAAACTTTAGATATGATTTAGAAAAATAAAAAAGTTAAGGTGATAAAACGGATCAAAAGTGATAGTTTAGATACTAATGACGAAGTTTACCCATAGTTATGAAAATACCTTGGTGGGGAGGAATGTTAAGAAGTTAAGTAAGTTAGGATTCACACGTGGCTTATAATTATTGGTTAGAAAGACGTGGACCAATATGCAAACGTTAATTCGTGATCCACAAGCATTATTTATAGAGGAACTTCCGTTCAAGCTACTCGATTACCATTTCAAATCAAAAAAAAAATCTCTGCAATCCCCCAAAAAAAAGAAGAAAAAGAGGTGAAAATGGAGAACCAAAACAAAGCTTATGTTGTTGTTTTACCTGCCATGAATGGAGATCCAGAAGAATTCGTTTTCATAGAAGAAGAAGAAGAAGATGACGATCTGTCCCATTGGGAATTCATTCACTCCTCCGATTCCGAAACCGATGATGTCGAATCACGTGCTCTGCCTTTCCCCCCTTTTCTCTTCTCCTCTCCGACGGCCGTCGACATGGTTCCAGACGTTGATTATCGCGGCTTCGATCATGAGCCGTACGATGATATGTACGGTGAGCCGTACACGCGCGATCAAGAAGATGACGATGATGATGATCTGGATGATGAGTTGATCCCGAGGGACTTGGCTGGGAAATTCGGGAGGCAAAGGATGAGGAAATTGGGGAAAAGGGCGTTTGCCAAGATGAACAATTCGAAGAGGTCGCCGCTCTTGTATGTGAAGCCTGGGTGCGTCCGTGGCAAGCACGGGCTCGGATTGAAGCACAGTTTCTAGGTGAACCGAATTTGCGTTTACTTGTTGGAATATTCGATTTGATTCTTAAGTTGTAATTATTAGGTTTGGATTGACGCACAATTATTAGGGTTTGATTTGATTGGATTTTACTGATTTTCTTTGTTAATATTTCCTAATTGAAGATCAATAATTAACATCCATAGTGAATATAAATGTGTATATGAGTCGGTTTTAACTACCGAGCTAGATCTGTTGGAGCGTAAAATCTTTTCTACGCCGGAAACCTCATAATGCGGCGGCTGTGGTAGCTGCTGTTGTGGCCTGTGACTGGTCGGCAGCTGAACCATTGTCATATACCAGTATTGTAAACGAACTGAACACATAACGATAAAATGTTTATGTTTGAGCTGTCATTTTTATTTTATTTTAATACTTAAATTTTCAATTTTTTTAAAATTATACCTTACTTTTTATTTCATTTTATATCTAAAATTAAATTTTTATTTCATTTTAATACCTCACCATTAACTACTCACCATTAACTACTTTTTATTTCATTTTATATCTAAAATTAAATTTTTATTTCATTTTAATACCTCACCATTAACTACTCACCATTAACTACTTTCTGCTTCATCTCACTATCTAAATTTTTAACAATATAATACTAAAATGAAACAAAAAATAATCATTCGGTGTGATTTTGAAAAAAATGAAAATTTAGATATTAAAATAAAATAAAAATAATAATTTATGTACTAAATATGTACTTCACCCTTATAAAAAAAAGCATAATTACAGCCGCGAAAAGGGAACTCCCCGCCATTTATAACAACAAAACAGATCTGTGCGTCCACAAAATGGAATACATGGGGGTTATATCTGATCTTAAGATGCCCTAAGAATTTGGTAAGGTTATGGATGTTTAATTTGCATCACCTAGAATTCATCATTGACGTACCAAAATATCAACACTACAAACTAGCCTTACAAAAACTACAAAAGCATAGATGGAAAAAAAAATCCACGTCAGACATAGCCTCGACAATTTCGACTAGAACAGGATCGAAGGGAGAACCATAACCATCTGCTCCTTCCTCCTATGATCAGGAGATGTCAGTCGATAGGCAGTGGTATCCAGATTACTCAGAGATGAATCAGTATGAATGCGCTGTGAGTTTAGTTTGAGTGAATTCTCCTTAAAAGCACCCAGAACGATTAGCAACACTAACGCTAATGCAAACTGCAACTATAAAGGGTAGTACTCACCTAATAGATCTCATGATAAATGACCATCGTATAAGAATGGATAGAAAATTCTATTCACAAGTAGAGACTACTTGATACCGATGGAGGAAAGGTTGTCCTTGTTAGAAGGCCTAATTGAACTCCCTGCAACCGTTGTGGATACGTATGGGTTGGAAGGGGTAGGAGTCACAGGACCCATGGGTCTTGACATTGGCGGTCTTGGGGCTTTCAAGCTCATAGGGGGCCTAGAAACTGAATTTGCAAAGTTTGCTGCAACTCTATTTGTAGCATTTGGTGGTGGCATTGCTCTAGAGGAGGAAGCTGGCAAGCCCAGTCGAGCAGCAATTATCTGTGATCGCTCGTGGTAAAGCCTCTGCCTTGACCTGTCCAATTGCTCCTTAACCCTCATTACGACTCCTTCCATCTCATTGAAGAATGCTAATTTGGCTTCCAACTTATGTAACTGCATTGAATTAAAGCCTCTGAAAACTTGGATTTTGCTCCAGTTGGATAGTTATGGGAAAAGGAGATTACATGTATTTTGCTACTAACCTGTTTTTCTATTAATGATGCTGTGAGTTGTCGGATTTGGTCCTCTTCCTGGTCTGCTAGAAGTTTTGCCTTCACTGCTGCCGCAGAGAGTGCCGTAACTGCAGCACGCTTTACTCTATCAATGCTACTATTATCTTCTCTGCCTGTAGAGTCATGATTCTTGTTTTTACCTTCTTTACTCTTGTCTGCAAAAATCAATAAGATAAAATGATACAATCCAGAATTGATGCATTTTACCAGCAGGTGGTTCTTGTAATATATTCTTCTGATTAAAACTATAAAAACACAGCCACATATCCAGAATTGATGCATTTTCCTAGCTGCTCCCCATAAAACCAATAGATATAGCATGCGCTTAACCTTATAGAACCAAGCGGTTCTTCTAGCATTCTGTATATATTCTAAATCAGACTTGTTATCTATCTCTACATATTCTCATAAGATATTGCTAAGAATTTGGCCGTAGAGTTGGTTCCTGTTAATGTGACTTCCACATTCTAAACAAGATATTCATAGAAGAAAAAGAGAGAAACCTGTGGTAGCTCCTTTTTCGTTTACAGAATTTGATGCGACTGGTTGCCGAGACTCGGTCTTTTCTGCTGGTTGTGAAACAGATGCCATTTCAACATCATTTGATGCCTCTGCAGGCTTAGTAGATTCTCCATCAGCACTCGGTTGAACAGGTTTTTGCTCGTTCTTTGCTCCGGATGGATAAGAGGAAGCTGTCTCTAAATTTTCTGATGCATTTTCCGGTTCAGATGGCTCTCCTCCAGGCTTTAAACCAGCTGCATCACAGAGCTCATTCTTTTCCACTGGAACAGAATCAGACATATCTACTCCCTTCACAGTTTTTGGAGGCGCTGAAGGTTCTTTTTCTGTTTCCTTCCCGCCCCTCTTCTCCAGTGAATTAGGTAGAAACTGGGATGTTGAGTTATTTGATACCGTGGTTACACTTGGTTGATGATCCTTTGATTGATTAATAATGGTGGATTCATTCAAATTAGCCTTGTTATCTTCTTCATTAGTTGCAATATTGCTGGACTCTTTTTTATCCATGGTTAAGTCATTGGCTGAAGGGGATGTCACCTTCTCTTCAGGAAGAGAAACTTCGGTGTTTTCGTCACCATGTTTGCTCAATGAACTTTTCTGATCCCCCTCAAGGCTTTTGTCTTCCGAGTTTTTCACATTTTGAGCATCACCATTACCCGTATCATTGACAACACTGTGCGTCTCAAATTAACATCAGATAATGTTCACAAATTGCTAAGTAGATATAAGCTTGACATAGGTTAACATACCTCTCAGAACATGTTGGTTCCTTCTTGTCATCTGGTGGATCTTCCAAAATGAAGCAGTTCCTTGAAGCCAGTTGAAGGTTAGGACAACTACCAGATAACAATTTCAGTGAACTCTGGGCTGAAACAGCAGCAATGTTGGGTCCGACCAGACGAGCAAAGAACCCTGCCTGCAGTTGGAGCAACACTAATTTCATAACATATTACCACAACAAATGGACACAGGTAACAGCATTGCAATCATTTAAAAGGAAGAGGAGAAAATGATCATTAAAAAATTATTGTTGATGAGCAGAAAAGCAAAATGCAATAGAACATTACTTTGAGGTTTGATCATTCATTTAATTACCAAGCAAGCCACCATGTCTTTTACATTGGAGGTCGGAAAAAGGACTCCAAGTTTTTCTAAAAGCAGAAACAAAAGATTCTTGATTATTTTTTAGGGTAAGAAGACTATTTCAGAAGCTAGGTACAAAGTGGATAAATTTAGATTGTTAAATGAAATCAGTTTTCCCTTCATATACATCAATTGATAAAACCTAAATTAAATACTTACACAGTCAACTTACCAATGCCATTACAGGATTTCCTACATCAGCAAATGAGAGTGTCCCTTCAGACGTTAAATTATAACCAATAGCTTCAAATGCCTCCCTTAGTGCCACAAGTGCACAATTTTCAGTTGTGTCTTTCCCATCTTTTGCTACATTCGTTTCTTCTGGCTTTGATGTTTCTTGACCACCATTAACATCAGTTACAGTTTCAGGTTTAGACATTTCCTCGCTAGCTCTCACTTCTTTTCCATCTTCAGGTTTTGAAGTTTCCGTTGGTGTAGTCTGGGCCTGATCCTCTTGCAGAGCAGTCTTACTCTCTGTTGTTTCCAAGACATCTTTAGGGACAGAGGTTTCATCACTACTGGCAGCTGGTCCAGCAGTTTCTTTTGAATTGGTGTCTATGTCATCATCTTTATTGAAGAATACATCCTCAATTGGCATTTGAACAAAGTGCAGTATGCATTGTGCTTTTGTTTTCGTAGCAACATGCTCTGCAATCTCATTCCAGTTTTCTTTATAAAGTTCAAGTGCCTCAAGAAGGAGGAGGGTTTCCTGATCTGTCCACTTGCCACCACTAAGACCAGCGCCAGCAGGTTCCATGAGAATAAAATCCGAAGAAGACATGTCGGAGCCAAACTTCCCGTCGTTAAAGCAATCAGTACATAGGTCAAAATCGGCCTGCCAAATACAAACACAATTACATCATAAAGAAATGGAACAAGAAGTCAATAAATAAATAAACCAAATTACTAAATTGGTTACTCTTTCCATTTTGATCATTCACATTATAAAAACTTAAAAGACCAATGGCTTATCGTTGCAAGTAAACAGATGCACCGGCGGTGCAAACAATTTATGCACATTTCTTATTTGTTGGACACGAACCAGTACCTAAAAAGGTTTGTGGAAATCCAATTTTATTAACCAGTTTGCTTGAACTGAAGATGTCATATAAATTGATTTTGTAGAAGTAGAATTCCCTCTGACTCTCTCAGAAATATAGGGCTTGTGAAAAATGTACATGCAAATGCCGGCAAGATTGAAACATTGACTACCACCATAACAACACTCGGAAAGAATTGGTGCAGGTATTTTTCTCTTTGTACTGAATTAAACAATTTGAGGCTTAAACAATTATTTATTAGTCAGTATTCAGTAACTAACCTGCTTCTGGCAATGGTAACGCTTTCGAGAGCAATCAGCTGAACAAGAGTTGCAATGGTACTCAACTGATGGCTCCTCAGGTGTCATCAAGTCCTCAGTAAGTGCAGATTCTGGAAGAAAACCAGATGGCACAGATGGAGTTGAAACGTTAGTTCTGGTAACAACTTGTGGGCGTGATTCAATTTCCTCAAAGTGAAACAATTTTTCAAGCAAAGAATCCTTTTTGGCCATTCCATCCCCATCGTCATTGCACACAGCTGAACAAATTGGAGGAAACGGATGAAAGTTGATCAAACCCCAGTAGTCCAGGAACTCCAATACTTCCTGCCTTGCATCCAAGTCACCAACTTCAAGATCTTCCAGATCTTTCAACTCAATCTCCCTACTTGGGTTTGCATGGAATTTCTTCATAATCCAATTACGAATCTCCATGTACAAATTAGGGGTATGATTTGGGAATTTCCCATTAAAGAAAGAAGGCAAGATACTCTCCTCCAGATGGTGAATTTTGGTCCATGAAAACCATCCTGTCAGTACAAAGAGAGAAAGAATAGAAAAACTAACGACAGAATGAAATACCGTGGTATCTAATAGTTCATTTTCTCCTCTTCCACTCTTTATAGCCTCAAAATAAATGGCTTCCAATGAAGCCGATTTATTCAGAACCCTAGTTTGCACTCTGCTAATGAGAACTAAGATCGACATTCTCTTTGCAATTTGTGTATCCATGCAATATGCATGCATTTGCTTTGTCATATTCGTGTTTAAGCGGATTCTGAGAAATCATGCAATGTCTAATTCTCTAGCATGGCTGATAAGAAGCAAGCAGAACAAACTAGGGACTTTACCTTATCATTCTTATAGCATAAAGAAACAAAACTCCCAAATTAACTATTCAAGAAAACAATTCAATTCTCATTTCACGTTTTTCCAAAAGTAAGACAAAAACATCTATTCAAACTGAATTGAAATCCTAAATCGTCAGAAAACAAAAAAAAATCCACATAATTTGTCCAATTCGCTAGCTCCCACTAAAGAAGTTACCTCACAAAAGTTGAAAGAGATAAAAGCTCACCTTTCCTTCCCATTTCTGCTCATTTTCCCATCAACCAAACAAAGAAAAAAAGGGGGAAATAGAAACACTCACCGCAATGATTAGGAACAACATGCGCATTACTGTCACGAGATCTAATAGCCTCAAAATCAGCCTCAGTTTTAGCTTCCAGAGCTTCCCACTCTTCACTTAGCTTATTCAATTCCTCCAAATCTTCCGCCTTCACACTTTGTTTCACCGTGCTCGCCTCCAGCTTCGCGCCATCCGATCCCGAGCTCGAACCCAAGGCAAAGTTTCCGCCAGGCGCCCCTTGGCGAGCCCTGGTTAAAGGACCGTAATGGTTGACCGGAGGGTGGGATATCAAGTTTGACTTCTCTCGAGTAACCCGTTTCGACGGCGTCGACGAAGAGCTCGACCCGGAAAGCCAATTGCCTTTTCTCTTCAAAGCTCCACCTCGACGGCGCGTTGACGTCGAATCCGGTTCCGCTGAGCTCTCCCCCGCCGGCGAGTTAGCCGCGTCCCGGCGTTTCTCCTCCATCACGGGTTCCGGGTTTGGTTTTAATGGGGAAAAAAGGGGTTTTCAGTCGGATCAGTGTGAAATTTGGTTGATTTGAGCCGAAAACGAAGTAGTGTGTGAATTATTGTAGTTATAAATTGGGCCGCATTTTTTAACGGCTCAGCTGTTGAACAGCTACTACCGGCCCATAATGGCATTATTGTTATTTTCCTATGTTGTGCATCCACAAATTTTGGACCATTTTAGTATTAAACTTTTAATTTTTTTAAATCATACTTGATATTTAGTTTTTATTTCATTTTAGTACCTTGTTAAAAACTTTAAGTTAAGTTTTGAAAAAATTGAAAGTTTAGGTATTAAAAGGGATCAAAATTGATAGTTTAGGCACAACACATTAAGTTTTTAACATCAAGGTACTAAACTAAAATAAAAACTAAATGTTAGATATAATTTTTCGGAAAAAAATGAAAGTTTAAATACTAAAACGGACCAAAATTAGTAATTTAAGTACTAAATGTATAATTAAGACATTTTCCTATAATCATTACAGAAAAAACTATTTGAGATCAGATTGGCAAGGAAAATGTTAAAAATTTATCCCAAAAACTCAAACAAAATATCGATATGAACATATCTGATTTTATCAAAAAAAACGAACCTCAACATGAAACTCAAACAAAATATCGATATGAACATATATGATTTTATCAAAATACAAATCTCAACATGAAATGAAAATATTAAAAGACTATTGACAATCGTAAATTAGAGTCAAGCGTCGTGAGGCAACTATTTGCGAACACAAGGTGTATCAAATCAAATTCGAGGTTCCAAATAATAGAAGAATAATAAGGTAATAAGCAAGCGTCATCTTAATCGATCGATATAATATTAAACTCAACCTTAAAAAAATAAATGGAAAATAATCAAACGATTGACGTGTAAAAAAACAGAAAATATGATAATGGAGAGCAAAGCGAGCGACGTAAAACTAATGTGGTCGCCTGAAAATGGGGAACAAGCGAGAGACCTAAGTTTTAGAGAGAATTTGATCTAAAATAACATACTTATAATTAGGGATGTGTATGGGTCGGGTTTTTGGTCCACCTGACCCGACTCGAGAACAAGAAATTCTCCATTTGAGATCCGATCTAACTCGACCCCGACCCGATATATAACTTAAAAACCCAAACTGACTCGAAATAATAATAAAATATTATTTTTTATTTAATAAAAACAGTGACTTAATTGAAATAATAATATATAGAGGCTATTATTGTAATTATTTCTAAATATATAAGGTAAAATTATATATTTTTCGGGTCGGGTCGAATATTTTTCATCCTAAACTCGAACCCGACCCGAACTTAATTTTTTTTAAAAAAAATCTGACTCGATCGGGTCAGATTGAAACCCGTCGGATTTGAATCTCATGCCCATCCCTACTTATAATTAATATGTCAACACTATATTTCACTAATAATCCTCACGCCAAATTATTTTAGGATACAGGGCTGGTGAGGATTTATTTAAGGAGTTATAAAATTTGTTACAGTAAATTAGGAATTCGTCCGTAGACATGATATATTTTATGGACGAGTTTTAATAAATAAATTATATTTTATAAAATTCGTTCATGAAATTTATAATACCCACATGAAGAGTTATAATAAAAAATATATATTTTTATAAAGTTCGTTATGTCCACTTGATAAGTTCTTAATCCACTGTAGCAAATGTCATAATTTCCAAAATAATTTCTATAAATTTTTCCCGCCTACAATATCTTTTTAATTTTGTCGGGAATCCATATATTTATATTGACATGTTATAATCACATTAAAATATTAGGTTAATTATCGGAATGATTATTTTAGTTTTGTTGTTCACTTTTAATCATTGATTTTGTGAAAGTTAAATTTTGATCATTTATATGATCAGTTGATTAAATTTTAGTCTTATGTTATTGATTATTATATTTTGATCATTGAGTCGTTAACTTACGTTAATACGACGGCGTGACACATTAATAAAAACAATTAAATTTTAATTTGACCTTTAAACTTTAGATAAAATATCATTTTGATCCTAAATTTTAGATAAAATAACAATTTAATTCCTACTTGATCAAAGTCTCCTGTCATTGACCGTCACTCACTACCGTCACCCTCAGTTGCTGTCAACCACTGGTGGATCCTAAAATTTCTAAATCACTATCTTTTGATCTCTTGAATACATATCTAGTGTCTGTTTCACTAAAAATATATAACACCCCCAACCTGTACCTGACCCGGATACGAGTATGAGATGTTACATTGACTTCTCAAAACATTTACTTTTACAAAATATCCAAGATTCAATTTGATATTTCTAATAAAAAAATTTACTTTCTATGACACAAAACATATGGTTTTACAAAATTGATCAGAGCGTATTTAATACAAATCTTTTAACTACATGCCAACTAGATTCTATATAACAAAATACATGTTATTCATTTATGTTCTGATCTGACCTTCAGTAAGGAGAAACTAACATGTCTTGCTCCTCATAGCTTCTCTTCATGCTTTCTTGAACCTACGTGTGAAACACTCACACGCTAAGTCATAGACTTAGTGAGACATATAAATCCATATGTAAATTATTAAATGTATGTACATATAATGTAATACAACGTCATACTTGTATAAGTACTTTTTCATGTAACAATTACATACACACATGCATGTCATCATTTATATTTCCTCATACTCTTATATGACTGTCCTTTCTATCTATTATCTATTGTTCATATGATCTCTTATTTTCATATTTTATATCTTATAATATGTTCTTACATCATCATATGAGTCATTGATATTCATTCATATATATATATATATATATATATTAACATATATTCATGTACATCACATAACAAATGTCATAACCCATAACACACATTCTTTCTTGTAACACATACACACATTCACATATATCCTCATATAAAACATGTAACACATTTCTCATTACAACTCACATTTTATTGTTATCATTTTTGGTTAGCCCATGCACACTACTGAGAACTTAAGGTATGTGAGTACATAGAGGCTGTACACAATGCTGCCACCACAGCTCGTATAAATCTCACTAGGGGCGCGTAGAATTTGTCCCGTAGGACCACTGTGTCCCGAAAGACCACTGTGTCCCGAAGGACCACTGTGTTCCGAAGGACCACTATGTCCCGAAGGACCACGTAGACCCTAGACTCTTAGCATGCCAACTATACCTATAGCTCTCTTATTATATAACATGGGAATTATTATTCATCTTTTTACATATTCACGTAGGCACATAGTTCACTTTCACATAACATATTTTCATGTAATTCACATTCACTTATCACATAACTTCTCAATTTTACTTGTATTCTTTTTCACATAGCTCATAGTTATGATTATTATCTCATAACACATGTTCACATATACATATTCTTGCTTTCACATGGTCATGTATCTCATGTTAATTAATCATTTATATTTATATATCACCTTCATATCACATGATCTTATTTTATATAAACTTATATTCATATCTATTATCATCACAGAATCCTACATCTTATTATCACATAAATCGGCTATCAAATTTATCACACAATATACATTCATATAAATCATATATATACAGATGCAATTAACTTCTAAATGCATATATGTATATTCATCTACTCATAAACATCCTATGCAATATGCTTGTATCTTTGTACTCATGTAATCTAATATCGGAATTAGACTCATCGCAAGTTTAAATTCCCTTGAAGTGCATCGATGCATTCTACAGTGCATCGATGCATTCTTTAACATGTGCATCGATGCACTACCTATGCATCGATACACAAATTACCTTCGATGTTTTCATTTTAAGGGGATGCATCAATGCACTCCTTATGCATCGATGCACCAACTGCATTCGATGTTTCTTCTTTAAAGAGTGCATTGATGCACATTGAATGTGCATCGATACACCTTGCCCAAAATTTGCATTTTAAGCCCGAAAATCATTAATTCTTCATTCAATTCTTCTATTTTAAGCCCCTAATATGTCATTAAATTCAACTACCATTACTTAAACCAACTTATATCCATGTAAACCATCTTTATCTTCCATATCTCATCATGATTCTTAAGATTTAAGAATCTTACTAAACTTTCAACTTTGTTATTAATCCTTTCTAACTTCATATATCTCTTATTCTTAGTGATGACAAGTCAAATTCCTTCTCAAATTTCACTTATTAACTTTTTTCCAGAAATTCATCTAAAAACTCATTTTCTTTAATCTCTTCTATATCTTTCATCTTGTTGTTTTAGAACAAATTAAGCCTTCCTTAAGCTTAATTATCATCTAATGATCATAACCCAACCTTAAAATCAATAATTAATCAACAAACAAAGAAACTCACCTTTGAGTCAAGCCTTCACGTATGAAGAAGAAAGAAGAGAAGAGAACTCTGGAACCTTTTCTCTCTTCCCATGATTTCCTTATCTTATAAGGAAAATAAAAATCTTCCTTGTCAAATGACCCTTTTGCCCTTCAATTCATCTTATAATTACTAACAACTTTTATGATTTATTTTGTAACCCCCTCAGACCGATACGGATAGCCCGATCTGATCTGGAGCGTCACATTAGGGTCACCGGAGCGACCCACCGTAGAAATAGCGAAAACTTTATAATTTTTCTTAAAACATGTAAAATCATAAAATGATTTATTGTTTTTCAGAAATAAAACGGGTTTATCAGACTCTGATATAAAAACAAAATACAATCTACGTGCCCTCTAATCACATGTACAATACTCTGCAAACAACGCCGGAAGAGCTCCCTTACTGAATTCGATAGATGCAATGGTACAATTCTTTTAACCTGCAATGGTGAGTAATAGAGTGAGCTTCGGAAAGCTCAGTAATACAGAACTACCAGATGCTGCTGCAAGACATGCCAATAAATGGAAAGCCATATCATTTCTTATTTAATCAAACGTATATCGGTTTTCGGAATAATATGGAGTTCCACTGGTAGTTCAATGAATAGAAGTCATGAATCTCAGTTCATAAGAAACCTTTCATACAATCATAATAGGTACACTAATCAAATGATAGTTCAGTAAAATCCCATAAACCATTATGTAGTGGAGCTTTTTAAACTCGTATTTTAAAACCATCTTACAAAGATTTAACCTAAGGGAACATCTTAGGGCCTGAGAGCCTACCCAAGATAGATTTTGGGGCCGTGTGGCCTACCTAAGAATATGTCTTAGGGTCGCAGGGCCTACCCGATAATGATCTCAGGGCTGCAGAGCCTACCTAAGAGTCACATTAGGTCCATAAAAATTTTCCAGCTTGATCAGAGTTGTACTTTACAAATCTGTATCTCCAAGATACAATTTATACAATGATACAAATCCATAAGCCATCATCGTTAAGTCGATGCATCCATAAAACAGTAACCATAGATTTCAGTGTACCACATATTAAAACAATTTATTAAAATATAAGGAACACACTAGAGAAATCCCAATATTTATCAGAGGCATTTTGTAGTCATCAGTTTGGATAGCAGAAAACTTATGCAATTTGATCATATTCCAGGAACGAGATTCTATTGAAGATAATCGATTACTAATCGATCTAAACAAACATTTTAGATTGATACTTTAGAATTCCACTAAGTTTCCATGTGCATAAGGAAAACGTTCAGGAACCTTTATACATAATAATTCTAAATTCTGATTTATTGCGAGTGATTCCATTACCCAAACAATCAGGGGTATTCAGGAATATACTTTGAATTCATAGGATTTCAGCCCAATTGAACCACATGAGGTATTCAAAATCTTTTTCTTCTGCGTTACTTGCGTTTTCAAACATGACCGAAGTGATTTTAGATGAAAATATAGAATCGAAGATTCAAGTCATTTACAATCTATGACTATCGATCGTGTTATCAAACAACTCGAGGTACACAATTCCCAAACTGATACATGTCAACAAGTCAATTCATTATCCTTTCAGTGTATTCACTCTTTAATACCATAATGCAGATCCATAGATTATCCCTATAACCATCGCTGAATAGATCTTCCAACAGTCTTTATTTCATTTTTACGTTTCAACGATATCATGAAATACGGACTTACTTGATTCATGGTTCATAACCCATAAGGATAATTCATCATGCAAGTTCAACAGTGTTTCCAAACTCACCCAATCACCTATTTAATCCTCAGTCATTGAGGATACTTAGTTCGTTTAGTAAGCAAGTCTATCCCGGTTACTTTAGAGTTTTCCAGAATAATTCAGACGTTTCTGAATTTCAAATACAAGTTGTAATTCCTTTCAGTTCAATTTATTCATATAATAAAGTCATTCTGGTATTCGTGGTTGATTTGACTCACGAATACCCACTTATTAGTACTATATGCGCTCTAGAGTTGAGCTGAGCCAAGTACTTCCAAAATTATCATCGATCCAAATTTGAGAAGATGAACAAACATTCAAGTGGTACTTATATCATTCAGGTAATGATATAGCACTAGCGTTGGTTGATCACTTAAGTTGTGTTCCATAACTTTTACTGGTAGCACAACATCCATGTTTATTTGGATTTCTTAATTAATCAAAGGCTTTTACTTATTCTAGGTCATAAGGTCATTTTGGTGCTCGACGCTTTTCTATTCATTTCAAAGCTTGAGTATATCCATTCATTCCTGAGCTTGGTGACATTCTTGAGTCATTTTCATTCCAGGGGTATTTTGGTCATTTTACAGATCCAATGTATTTCCATAATTTCCTTACGTCCGATCTTATTATTAAATTCAATCTTATCATTTATTTCAGTCCTTTCGAATAATTCTGACAACAGAATACCCCCGATAAATTATTCTTCAGGTATTTACTCATTACTCAGATATTTTTGGGCCAAGTGCCTTCTTAGATTTTACAAACGGAATATCATGAATTTTTCTGTACAAATATAGTATCTTAACAATTAAATCTGTAATTTATCGAGTTAAGTACAAATACTCAAAGTACTTTCTCATTCAGGGTCAACTCAAACTATTTTACCTCTCAAGGGCATTTTCATAATTTCTTAACCAGATAATTTCGATATTAGTTCTTAACGGAAATAATTATAATTTAGAGATCATATGATTAATTGCTTTCCCGAACATTCTCTGATCTTGAAATGATTCCCTTAACAGACTCCTAGATTCTTGCTCAAATCCTCGTGGTTAAAAATCGATTATCTATATTTTCCAACCAAAACTAGTATTTCTTATGCACATCAATAGTTTCATCAGATCAAAAATCTCTTATCCAACTTCCATAGTCAAATCTTGTCTTTTTATAATATAATGTTATTTTCATAATTTTTACCTTACCGGAGTATTCTCATAATTTCTCATCCAAGTACCTTTAACATTTGACCTTTGATGAAATAAATTATAAGATACATATCTAGATTGATTTCTTTATTACCAAACACATAACTTGAAATTTAATTCTAATAATTCCTTAATTTCTTATAAAAGTCATATGAACCATAATCAGTTACCAAATCTCTACTGTATTCGGATCAAGTGTAGAAATTAATTAACTACACAAATGAGACCAACATTATCTTATTCATGCATTTACCAATATTCACATGTTCCATAAAGTATAAAAAGGTAGTAAAGTATTACCTCAATTTTCGTGTCATACTGATCGACCATAAAAATTCCATTCGAACGCCCTCGATCTTGAAATCATCTTCCAATATTTCATCGGATCCATATCAATAGAAATTACATAAAAATGAAGCTTAATTCTGAAAAAACGGATCGAACCGGATGATAAATCAGTGAAAACAGCTTACCGGGTTCGAATTTGACAAAACGGACTTCGGATTCAAATTCAGGACATCGAAAACATAAAATATGACTTTTCAAAAATCTTGAATTTTCGGTCAAAATCAAAGTCAACAAGTTTGACTGTAATTTGGAGGCCTTCAGGTCCGAATTTCGAAAAACAGATCGCGGAATCAGATTTGGAACGTCAAAAAATGACATGATAGGTATACTCGGTCAAAGTCAAAGGTCGTTTAATGCTCGGTCAAAGCCGGTCAAACTTCTGGTCAACTGTGGTCAACGACAGTCAACGGTCAACAGTCAACCATTTTACACAAATATCACCTTAACAGAAATTAATTACCAAATTAGCCACATTCTGTAAATATTTATGAAACTAACACCCGAATTTTACACAAATAGCACCCAAACACAATTTAATTACAAAATTATCACCTAGACGATGCCCACTCTCGGGGGTGGCATGTGAACAGTGCTACGGTGTCGGTAAATTCCCATAAAAATTCCTAAAAATTATATTAAGCAATTTTGAGGCACTTACCAAGCTCGATTCACAATTTTGAATGGCAGAGAGCTTGATTCCGAAACGTCGAAAACTTTGACGATCTCACCCTCCACGCGCCGGCGACGAAGGAGAAACGTAGAACACCTGTGGACTTAAAATGATGCAAGGAACACGATGGTGCGGGAGGTGTCATAAACGGATGACCGGATCGTCGTGAATCGATGAAAAATCAACTAATATCGAGTTATTACCGATTACACTTCCGACTGAAATTAACGACGAACAGAGATGATTCGTGACAAAAGGTTTGAGGGGTTTTGTTCCTCGATCGACAACGAACACGATGGTGGTTTTGATTTGTCGATTGGAGGTCAAACGGCGAGTAGATCGGAGTTGAAAGTTGTTGATCGGGAGAGGCATTATGAGTGTATTTCTATAGAAAGGGTTTATATTAACTCTTAAAGAAAAATAGTCAAATCATGAGTTTAGCCACTGAATTTCCTGTATTTCTTAAAACGATCTGCTAACTTTGAAATCTTACAATTTAATCCTCAATTTCTTCCAAAAATACCAATTAAATTCACCACTGTATAATTTCTTAAGTTTAACCCCTAAATTGGGGTATTACATATTTCCAAATAAATTATTGAACTAATCCATGGTTCTACTCTAGTCACCAAATTCTGAAACTTTACAATTTGATCACTAACCCGATATTGAGGATGTTACAAAATATCTCGAACTTAATGAATTTATCATAAAATCTTTCAACTACCTTTAAAATTCAACTATAATAATAAATTTACCAATAATATTCCTCTAAAAATAAGTACACCAAAACTTAAAATCTATATAATAATCAAATTCATAATTTTTTGTTTATAATATTGTTATGATATATTTTTTTGTTATGCTTGTAATATTAATTATATATTTTTAATATTTATAAATTATAATATTATTTTATAAAGTAACAATATTCAGTATGCCTATTTTTGGGCTATAATGGCCAATTTGTGACAAATTTCATGGAAAATTCACTCGGTAAAAATAGTGCTAGAATATTCAAACTTTCAAACACAAGCAGAACACTAAGTCTGATGATGAGTTTATTCCAACACAGAGTAAAACATAATATGTAAAATGTGGCTGTTGTCTCTGGTTCAAGATAACTAGGCCTGTAGTCCATCATTTCTTCACTGCCTTAAGATCAACATCGTCGCCTCCGTAGGCCGTTACGCTTGGCCTCGGTTCAAAATACCAGTGAATGGCTTCTTCTCTTGTTTAAGGCCAACATCATTGCTACCATAAGACGTTACGCTTGGCCTCGGTTCAAAATCACTACTAACATAGGCTGTTACGCTTGGCCTTGGCTCAAAATCACTGGTGAATTGTTTCTTATGCGCTTTAAGACCAGCATCATTGCCTCCATAGGCCGTTACGCTTGGCCTCGGTTCAAAGTCGATGAATGGCTTCTTCTCCCTTTTAAGACCAGCATCATTGCCACCATAAGATGTTACGCTTGGCCTCGGTTCAAAATCACTGCTGACATATGCAGTTACGCTTGGCCTTGGCTCAAAATCACTAGTGAATGGTTTTTCATGTCCTTTAAGACCAACATCATCGCCTCCATAGCTCGTTACGCTTGGCCTTAGTTCAAAATGACTGATGAATGGCTTCTTCTCTCGTTTAAGACCAGCATCATTGCCACCATAAGACGTTACGCTTGGCCTCGGTTCAAAATCACTATCGACATAAGCAGTTACGCTTGGCCTTGGCTCAAAATCACTAGTGAATGGTTTCTTTTGTCCTTTTAGACCGGTATCATCACCTCCATAGGCAGTTACGCTTGGCCTCGGTTTAAAAACAATGGTGAATGGCTTCTTCTCTCGTTTAAGGTATCGGTTCAAAATCACTATTGACATAGGCCGTTATGCTCGGCCTTGGTTCAAAATCATTGGTGAATGATTTCTTCCCTCCTTTAAGACCAACATCATCACCGCCATAGGCTGTTACACTAGGCCTCGGTCCAAAGTCACTGCTGACATAGGTTGTTACGCTTGGCCTCGGTTCAAAATCACTACTGACATAGGTTGTTACGCTTGACCTCGGCTCAAAATCACTGGTGACATAAGCAGTTACACTTGGCCTTGGCTCAAAATCACTAGTGTATGGTTTCTTATGTCCATTAAGACCAACATCATCGCTTCCATAGGTCGTTATACTTGGCCTCGGTTCAAAATAACCGATGAATGGCTTCTTCTCTCGTTTAAGATCAACATCATTGCCACCATAAGACGTTACTCTTGGCCTCGGTTCAAAATCACTACTGATATAAGCTGTAACACTTGGCCTTGGCTCAAAGTCACTACTGAATGATTTCTTATGTCCTTTAAGACCAGCATCATCGCCTCCATAGGCCGTTACGCTTGGTCTCGGTTCAAAAGCACTGGCGAATGACTTCTTCTCTCGTTTAAGGCCAACATCATTGCCACCATAAGCCGTTACGCTTGGCCTCGGTTCAAAATCACTACTGACATAGGCCGTTACGCTTGGTCTTGGTTCAAAATCACCGATGAATGATTTCTTCCCTCCTTTGAGACCAACACCATCTCCGCCATAGGCTGTTACGCTAGGCTTCGGTTCAAAATCATTGCTGGCATAAGCTGTTACGCTTGGCCTTGGCTCAAAATCACCAGTGAATGGTTTCTTTTCTCCTTTAAGACCAGCACCATCACCTCCATAAGCCGTCACACTTGGTCTCGGTTCAAAAACACCAGCGAACGGTTTCTTCACTCGGTGAAGACCAACATCGTTGCCACCGTAGGACGTTACGCTTGGCATCGGTTCAAAATCACCAGCGCCGGCGGAGGCAACCTTGATCCGAACAAGCTCTTCAAGTGCTTCAGGCATAGGCTGATCTTTCATTACAGCTCTCCAGTACTCCCCAACATCTTTTCGAGCAGCCGAAAGGGTGTCTGCAAACTGCATCCATATAAAAACATATATATATATATATAGATAGATATATATAATTAACCATACAAATTAACAAAATATATACGTGAAAACGCCATGAAAATTGAATATTCATAACGAACACTGCAAGAGCTTACCAGGAGGAGTGAGAGGAAGGCAAAGAAAGGGAGGAAAGGTTTCATGTTTTTTTTATTACAATAAACTTTTACAACTCTTATGGTGTCGATAAGCAATAATCCTTCCTATTTATAGAAAGGAAATAAACAAAGAAGACATATGCAAGAATATTTATGTTTGGTCCAAAATATTTTATTTTAATAAAAAAATGGATAAACAACCCATTTGATTATGATATCTTGACAACCCATTTGATATCTTGTTTCCCGCTACACTGAACTTGGACTAATATTGTGATTCATTGCTATTTTTGGTTGATTCTATGAAAACAATTTTAATTCCTTTAGGAAAAAAAAACTTTAACTATCAGTTTTGGTTATTTTTAGCATCTAAAATTTCAACCTTTTTTCAAAAATTATACCTAACGTTTAATTTTCATTTCATTTTAGTGTCCATCACTAAGAATTTAACTCGTTTAGTACCTAAACTATCAGTTTTGGTCCATTTTAATACCTAAACTTTTAATTTTTTCAAAACTTAACGATAAATTTTGAGTGGAGTACTAAAATGAAATGAAAACTAAAGTCTTCAACAGTTGGGTACTAAAATGAAACAAAAACTTATATTTACGTATGATTTTGAAAAAAATGAAAGTTTAGATACTAAAATAGACCAAAACTGATAATTTAAATAGAAACACATAATTTATCCTAGCTTTTAAATCATCAATGTTCGATTTATCGACATATTAATTTAAATCGAATAATATAAAGTTTAATGACCCTCCCAATCATATTATTTGGTGTTGTAAAGGTCCAACGACCATCCCAATTCAACCATAACTTCTTGTTGGCCCCAATTCAATTCAATTATTTGTAAAGGTCCATCGATATTCAATAATGAAGCTATTATGACGGGTGATTACTTGGGAAAGGCGAATCGATTAGGTTTCTCTGTAGAAGATCGGGAATCATGACTAGGGATGGGCATGAGATCCCACAGGGTCGGTTGGATTTTTTTAAAAATTTCGGATTCGATTCGGATTAGGTCGGATTTTTTTATGTGATGTTCGGGTCGGGTTCGGGATTAAGGTGAAAAATACCCGATCCGAAAAAATATAATTTTACCTTATATATTTATGAATAATTATAATAATACCCCTCTATATATTATTTTTCAATTAAGTTAATGTTTTTATTAAATAAAAATAAATTTTTTATTATTTCGGGTCAGGTGAAAACTTGTTTTGATCTGGTCAAGTCTCGGGTGGAGGACTCATTGTTCTCGGGTCAAGTGGACCAAAAACCCGACCTAAACCGACCCGACCCGACCCATGCCAATCCCTAATCATGACTACTTTTTTTATGTTACCAAATCTTAATCGATTGGTTTATTTATAAATTTATATGCTACCAAATCTAATACCACCTGGAGATCCATTAAACTAATGGGATATGGTGGACGTAGGAAGTATTAAATTCATTCTGCACGTTACATCCATTCTGCACGATCATTATATTTCATTTAACTATCAGTCTTTAAGTTGGTGAGCGATTAATTTGAATCGAGTATTATAAAGATCCATTATAAGAGTGACTTTCTCAATCAATCATTTTGTAATAATCTATTTCATTTTGTAATATTTTAAATTTAAGTTATTATAGAGTAGTATCTGTTTGAAATACTCTCAACCATTTGACAATGAACGCTTAATCACCCTGTTGCAGTCGTTGGTGCTCAAACCGGTAACCTCTAGGAACAACAACGATTATTTTAACCATTGAGGTAAGTTGGTTCGTACTACACCCAAAATAAATAACGACTAAACGATCAATATTTTAAATGTAATTTTGGTGCTTAAATATATCATTACGATATTTAAATGTTAAAATCAAAACTTCTCGAATAATTGAGTGATTATTTGTTTAATTTATCATTTTGTAATATACCGTAGGCTACTATGTTTCAAAATGATTTACTATTAATATAATTCTTTATGGGTTGTCATTTTACAATTATTAATCTTTTCATGACAAAATGTTACATCAATAACTTCATTATCATTATTATTTTTAAATAAATATATTCTTTTATTCCATTTATAAAATGAGATCAAATTAAAGGGGTTGGTTGAAGAATAAAAACAAGGAAAATTGATTTAAAGAAAATAGAGAAAGGTAGATTAAGGAAAGCAAAAACTCCGTTGATTAAATCAGCCTTAGACATTCGCTCTGACTCAAATTCTTCGGATCATCGAAATAGATTTATCATTCGGGATTCACGTCGGTTACTTTGTCTACAATGACAGATCCTTGCGACTAACTTGTATATCGAATACCCGAGTGCAATTCTTAGATCTAACCAACATTAATTGTCGTAGATCAAGAACCGCTTAAGCGCATAAAAACCGACTAGGATAGTTGTTTCCATACAAACCGTTTCCGATCTCAATTCCCACTTAGCAACAATCTGCTAGTTGTGTTCCCAGTAAGTTCATTTGCTATCAATTAGTCGGTCCTTCCTCCCACATGTTTAATCGCAACAACATTCCGACCATTGACTATCTTTGGTTTTGAAAAATTATTTTGATTTGAAATAAGCGCAAAAGAAATTAAGAAATGTATATGTAGTTACTTAAGTGCTTTTCAATTCTCACATTAGAATTGAGTCATCGCTTAGCCCTTGGCTTAAAAGAAAATTAGCTAAGCATGACCAAAGTCATACTTAGCATTTTAAAAACAAAGCTTAAAAGAAAATAATAAAGAAATAAATTTTATTAAAAGAAAGAAAAGAAAGAAATGTTTTAGTATTCGAGATATCCCAAAAATGGCTTACCCGAAGTGGGTATTTATAATCTTTTAAAATCCTAGAAATACTAAAGATAATCCTAAGAAAATACAAAAGATAATTCTGAAAAATAATTTAAATTTAATTCTAAAAGATAAATTCTAAATCTTGAATTTAAATGTGCTTGAAATGCTCAGTCGTCAGCTCATCTTCTAGAAGGCTGTTGACTGGATGCTTCTTGAAGCTGCTTACGTGGTAGTGAGTCAGCGTTTCATGCCCAATTACCTATCTCAGGAGGACATGAAGAATGCTTTTCTCAAGGACTTCGACCCCAACCGTCCTCAGTACAATTACCTATCTCATGAGGCCATGAAAAACACTTTTCTCAAATATTTCAACCCCAACCGTCCTCGATACAATTATCTATCCCTAGAGGCCATGATCTCTTTGAAGAAAAATGATGAGTATCAAGATACCAAATACAAAGATGAAAAACCTCAAGAAACTAAAACCTCTTTTGTCATGGATTTGGCCAAAACCTTCATCTAATAGGACATGTAAGTTGGATCTTATGGATTTTAATGAACTAGTTTGTGATATATCCTTTTAGGGTGCTTCTACTTATAATAAGGAAACATCCATTATGTCATAAATTATATGTCTCTTGCTAAATTCTTTTCTTAATCATTCATAATGCACTCATCTTCCCGACATAACTGCTCAAATCCTGGATCTCAACAAAAAAGTAACACTTTTTTTAATCGTTACCTTAGTGGTTAAAGGAATCGTTGTTGTTTCTAAAAGTCATGGGTTTGAGCACCAGCGACTGCATCATAATGATTGAGTGTTTATTATCAAACAATTTATAGTAACATATACTATTTTATAATCACCTTAGCTTAATAAAAAATAAATTTTAAAAATAACATTTTAATTATATTTTTTTATTTGTTTTAAGTGTCTATAGTTTATTTTATTATTGATTATGATGTTTGATCATTAAAAAATCTGTTATTCAATCAATGTTTGGTGTAACATATATATTTTTTTAATTTAATTTAAAAAAGTTAAAAATAAATAATTTCTTAAATCCCTGGACTATTCAAAATTATTAAACTCCTTAAATCCATAAATCTCAAATCTTTAAATCTCATATACCACTATTGAATTAACACTCCTTTTGTTTCGGACTCCCATTGATCGATCGTCCCCTTATTATTGCATGTCGTCATTCGAAAATAGAATAATCGCAGCAATAAGTCGCTAACCAAACCAAAATTAAGACTACATTGTCATCCAAACCAAAATTGAGTCACTCAAACTTCATGTTCGTTGCTTTGAGTGTTTCATGGGATTTGAGATTTAAAGATTTGAGAAAATTAGTGTTTTTTTAATATTAATAAAAAATCAATGTCAACCGATTATTAACTGACGGTTTTTTTAACGTTCGATGACGAGATAACCTTAAAACGGTAACAAAATAGAAAATTAGACATCTTAAATGATAATGAAATAAACTATAGGCATCTATCTTGGTTAGAGAAGGTTTTAGGGTTGTTGGTTGTGACTATAGTGTGGCCAAATAGTTAATATCATCATGCAGCAGATGGTATGATGCTTTATTGCATATACGAAGCTCGACTGTTGGGCATAAATCAAGCAATCTCAGTAGTTAAAGAGATAATTGTTATTATCATAGGTTTTAGGTTCGAGTATAATGCTTGTAGGAGTATTTGAGCATTCATTGCATACACAAAGCTTGTTTGTTTGACATAAATCAATCAAAGTAAATATGAAAGGGATCCATCTATGAGACCTTTATTGAAGGTAAACCATCTGCTCAGAACATCAAAATGCATCGTTATATCTATACATGTAATCAAATCACCTGTATTTGTACCGGTAGGGTCTAAATCTAACCTCAACTAAATACTCTCGTTGGGCCCGAAGAGAAACTATAAGGGTGTGTTTCGTTCACGGAATGTAAGATTACCAGTGGGAGTAAAAGATTACGGATGAATAGGATTACTAAGAATGTTGTATTTTGTGTTTGGTTGGTTTAGTAGGAATGTAAGATTACAGTGTTTGGTTAAAAGAATAAAATATTATTGAAATGTATATTTTACCAAATTATTTTTATTATATATTTGTTTTTTAACAAGTTGAATTTTACTATAATATTACTATAATTAATTTATATATTTTCTTTAAAAATTTTAAATTTATATATATATTTTTTTACAAAATTGAAAAGATAAATAGGTTTAATGAAAGGGTAAAATTTTATTTTAACCCCTGAACTTCATATAAAATTTTAATTATAGATTTTTTGTAAATTTAAAATAGTTTAAGGATAAATATGTAATTTAACATTCGTAGAATTTTTATTATTCCAAAACGACGGTAATTCAATAATACCTAAACGAAGGGGGTAATCACATTCTCGGTAATATACCCCAAAATATCACTATTGGTAATAAAAGATTATCGGGGCTGAGAATGTTGGCCAACCATACGGGAGAATGTGGATTTCATTCTCCTGAAAATAAGTTATGACGTGAACCAAACATCTCCTAAAGATCTTTGGCAGCCTATTGTTGCTAAAGTTCATGCTTTTCTTCGGAAGGCGATTAACTTCAGTAAGGTTCATGTTTACAAACCTACATGTTTATTTAATCTCGTTATTTTTAATTCCAGCTGCAGTGGCAGAGAAAATAAATAGAAGCATCGCTAGATTTGTGTGAGGGGGGGGGAAAGGAAGGCGGATCAATAAACTAGGTTAAATGGAGTAGTATCTGCAAATCGAGGTATGGGTTTTTAATTTTTATTCAAATTTAATGTTAAATTTTGAACGGATACTAAAACGAAACAAAAACTAAAGCTTTTAATGTAGAATACTAAAATGAAACAAAACTAAATTTTAAGTATGATTTTACAAACTTAAAACTTTAGGTACTAAAACTGATAGTATAGATACTAAATACGTAATTTAACCACGAAAATAAGACAGTCTCTCTAAAATCTGGCAGGCTTCCAAAATAATATGCAAGAATAAAAGAGAACTCATCACCATTGTCCTTCGAAATCGGTTTCCGGACCTCTAGATCCGACCATCGCCGGCCATGTCATCCACCGTCCGATCCTCCTCTCTTCTCTCCTTCCTTCTCTTCGTCTTCCTCTCTCGCGCTTTCGGTTCCGAGTCAGATCACAAGGTAATCTCTCTTATTCTTCCCTCTTTACCTCAACTCAAACCTTAAAATTGTTATTATCTTGTGATTATCAGGTGTAAGATATGGATCTCTGATGAATAGACTCTTTCTTAATGTAATTTTTCTAAGAATGGTTGAAATCGTTTACGTGCATACCTAGATATTTACTTTAAAGATTTATATACATGCTTGAATTGTATCGTTTCCACGTTTAGGTTTTATTGGTGATTTAGGCGTCATTTTTGGTGTTCTTTGTTATACAAATTTCAACGTGAATTATCTATGAAATGGTCGAAAGAATGGTATGCACGATTGAGTTGTATCTTCTTCACATTTAGCTGAGTTGAGGTAATGTGACGAATCTGGCATGGGGATGTTTTTCCTAATTCCATTCATTTAGGTTTACGTATATAGATCTTAGCACTTTTAAACTCTTTATTTTGGTGGATTGGTCATTACACTATTATTTTTTACCGTTGCTTGTCAAATGTCAATCATTCACTTTGACCTAGAAATTTGATCTACAGTCTTGAATCAAATTATCAGTGTAAGGATTCTGGCCTGGATTAGATGTGCCAAAACTTATCTATCTTATATCTATCGCTTGTTGACTTGACGTATCGGCTAGAAACCAGTTTGCCTGTAAAATAATGTTACTACCTTTTCTTCATTCATATATTTTTACTATCAGAAACTGTTAGAATGCGAATTTTTAGTTTCATTTATTTGATTTTTTTTGGTATATAAGCTTCACAAGCTTTCTCAAAGTATCTTTCTGAATGCCGGTCCTTCTTGAGATCAATGTTACATCATCCTATCATGTGCATGTCCTTATATTAAAATCAGATTTCTTCTTAATGAGAACTTAAGTTTATAACTGCTCTTTCAATGTGTGTTTGATATTCTGATTTTTGTTGTTACATATAGATAGATTTCTGTAATATTTTTCTTTTGTTACTCTACTTCAATGGCTACGGCCAACTCTTATCAATTCCTGAGTCCTGTCTTGGTTTTCCTTGCAGTATCAACCAGATGATCCAGTTACTCTATGGGTGAATAAAGTTGGCCCATACAACAATCCACAGGAAACATATAACTATTACATCCTACCGTTTTGTCATCCGGATAACAAACCTGCTCACAAGTGGGGTGGTCTTGGTGAGGTCCTTGGTGGAAATGAACTGATAGACAGCGAAATTGATATAAAGTTCCAAAGTATTTTTCTTTTTTTTCATTCTTGGATTCTTATTTTGATTGCTGTAATTACTTTAGTAATTCTTTTCCATGTGTTTGACTTCTATATTCTTCCTTCTGCTCCTTGTATTTTATTCTTCAACAGAGAATGTTGACAAAAGTACTATTTGCCAACTGGAACTTGATGAGGTGAAGGTCAGACAGTTCAAGGATGCTATTGAGAACAGTTATTGGTTTGAATTCTTTGTGGGTATGTTTACCTTTTCATTCTTTTATACAAGTATAGTAAGTGTGTACAAATAGAGCTACAAAGATACTGATATTTGACAGCTTGGTTGAGTACTGAAAATCTCAGGATCTGAAAGCATTGAATTGTTTTGGCATTGAAAGGATGTTTGATGGATTTAGGTATCATTTTGTCTATATGGCTTACCTTGTTGGAGGACTTACTCTATCTTCCTTGCTTTTCTGTTTTTTCCATGTTTGTGCTCTTAACAATGCTGAAACTCAGATGATCTGCCTCTATGGGGTATGCATAGCCTACTTCCTTTTCCTTTTATCTGGTTTATTAATCCTTATGGGTTGTTGCTGAAGAGTTATATCTTTTTAGGCTTTGTTGGTGAGCTGCATCCTGATAAGAACAGTGATAACGGCAAGCACGTCCTCTACACACACAAGAATATTGTTATTAAGTACAATAAGAATCAGGTTTGTGGTTCCTGGTATATATACAACTTAAATTCGCTATTTTTTAATCTGGTACTGTTAGTGACCACACTTGATCTTGCAGATTATTCATGTCAATCTCACTCAGGAGAATCCAAAACTGTTGGAAGTAGGTAGAGTATTGGAAATGACATACTCTGTCAAATGGATTCCAACTAATGTCACTTTTGCCCGTCGCTTTGATGTTTATTTGGACTATCCTTTCTTTGAGCACCAAGTAAGTACCATTGTTGGTGATAATTTTCAACTTCAGTGGATTCTTTTCTTTTTTTCTTTTGCAACGATGTATTATTTATTTTATTTTCATTAGTCTTGCATTAAGTTGTTCTTTTTCTTTAATTTTCTGATACATGTTGCAATATGTAGATCCATTGGTTCTCTGTTTTCAATTCATTCATGATGGTTATCTTCCTCACTGGTTTGGTGTCAATGATCTTGATGCGAACTCTGAGAAATGACTATGCAAAATATGCTAGGGAAGATGATGATCTGGAAAGCTTGGTAATAATACCCAGACCCTCTCTTCCCTCTTCTTTAAGTAAAGTTTTGTCATTTGAAAATTCACGTTCTCCTTGTAATTTCATCTATGCTCTCAGGAAAGGGATGTGAGTGAAGAGTCTGGTTGGAAACTTGTCCATGGTGATGTTTTCCGACCTCCTCGCAATTTGGCACTGCTTTCTGCTGTTGTTGGCACAGGTGCTCAGCTAGCGTTGCTTGTTCTCCTTGTCATCTTATTGGCAATTGTGGGAACATTGTATGTCGGGTATGTCGAGAAGCTAGTCAGGTTTCAAAGCTCATTAGAGTTGTGAACATCTATATTTATCATAAAACCCTTTAGAGTTGGTGGCACTAATCAAGTGAGACCAAGTCCTTTCACTTAAAAAATCAATTAACGATCCATTTGAGAAAAAATTCTTCTTACGTGAAATATCTTCCCACTTTATTTAGTACTTTCTAGATTTATAAATAAACAAAAAGAAGAAAACAAGCATCCTACATGCAGCTCTCAGTGGGATACCTTTGTAAGAGGACTCATATTTTATGAACCTTCATTTATAGACCAAATTGTTCTTTGGTGACATTTCAGCTTTCAGCTTTTTGAGTCGTAACAATTTTATATATTGGTTCAGGAGAGGAGCAATTGTCACAACTTTTATACTGTGTTATGCTTTTACATCATTCATTTCTGGTTATGTGAGTGGTGGAATGTACTCACGCAATGCGGGTACAGGCTTTATCACTTATCCTTTTTCACTTGCATTTGTTCCTCTACTTGTCTCTCACTCTAAAGAGTTTGATTCTTTCTTCTTCAGGTAAAAATTGGATAAAAGCTATGATCCTCACGGCATCTCTGTTTCCATTTACAGTCTTTGGGATTGGTTTCATCTTGAACACAATTGCCATATTTTATGGATCTCTGGCAGCAATTCCTTTTGGTACAATGGTGGTTGTTTTTGTAATTTGGGCGTTTATTTCATTCCCCCTGGCCCTTCTTGGTACAGTTGTTGGAAGAAATTGGAGTGGTGCTCCAAATAATCCATGTCGTGTGAAGACCATTCCTCGCCCGATTCCAGAAAAGAAATGGTATCTCACACCCTCTGTGATCTCTATGATGGGAGGACTTCTGCCATTTGGCAGCATATTCATTGAAATGTATTTTGTTTTCACATCCTTCTGGAATTACAAGGTGAAATTCTTTTCCCTATGTTTTATTTGCTTGATGGTGAACTAAAATCACTGTTGCTATTTTTTTATACCAAATAATTTTGGTTGATAATTCTAGACTCATGTGCCCTCGTGAGTTGTGTCTTGATTGTATAGAGAGACTGGCGTAATAGAAATACATCTAATGTGTGTGTGCCAATTATGTACCATCTGAGGAAAATGATGAAATAGAAAACTTTAAAACTGATCGGGTAGCCTTTCAATCTTATGCTGTACAAACTGAAAGTTACTGTGTATTGTTTAATATGCTAACGAATGCTAGAACATAGTCTTCATTTCTTTCTGACATGGAAATCGTGAACGCAAAAAATTGTGTTTTGCAGGTTTATTATGTCTATGGCTTTATGCTGCTAGTCTTCTTGATTCTAATCATCGTAACCATTTGTGTAACAATTGTGGGAACATATTTCCTGCTAAATGCCGAGAACTACGATTGGCAGTGGACGTCCTTCTTCTCCGCTGCCTCAACCGCAATCTATGTGTATTTGTACTCCATATACTATTACCATGTCAAAACCAAGATGTCAGGCTTCTTCCAGACCAGCTTCTACTTCGGATACACTTTGATGTTTTGTCTTGGTTTGGGAATTCTCTGCGGTGAGTTTTGAAGAAAAAAATTATAAACAATTTATACAGTTATCTCGCCTTTTTATGCACTCCTTCCGAATAAGCATCTACTCTGTACATTTTTTTGCCTACCTAGTAGGAGGGCTTATTTTTCCATTGCTGTCTAGCAGCCTTTGTTTTGTTTCTACATCATGTGAGTTCTTTATCGTTTCCTTTTCCGAAATGCAGGTGCTGTTGGTTATCTCGGCTCGAATTTGTTCGTGAGGAGGATCTACAGAAACATCAAGTGCGACTAAACCTTTTGTTGTTTGAAAATATAACCGTCAGTGTTTCCGTGAGGCATCTTTAGCTGTCGTCGAGGCAATAAACGATTAGATGAAGGTGTACACTGGTCGAGACCCCAGAGCAAAGCCTAGGGAGGAAATCACGTGGTTTTAAGGTAGGGATGTCATAGTATTGTTGGTTTGCTTGAGATTTTGCTTTGCCTCTTACTTTCTTTTACACACAAATGTATAATTGGAAGCTTCATTTAGAATGGCAGAAAAACTAGTTTATATATATATATATATATATATATATATATTAGACTCTTTGGTTATGCATTTGCCCTTCTTCATCCCTTTTGCATTTATTTGATGTCTTATGTAAGAACTGAATGGCTAAAATATGTGCACTTTCTTTTAGGGACAAGGAATTCCCCAAAGAGTCTACCAGTTGGTTGGTTTTTATATTACAGGGTAAAGTATAGAAATGATCACTAAATTATAATGAAATGAACCATTTTAACCCTTAAACTTTCAGAAGTTACAAAATGTTCATTAAAATTTCATTTGCTTATAAAATGATCATCATGCCATTAGTTGTTATGGAGGTGATGGATTATAAATTTTTTACTTGAGTTGGTGTGAGTTTATCAAATGTTAATTTAATTGGGAAATAATTAAAATGTTGTTTAAAATGATAATTGATAATATTTTTTCTCAAATTTCCATATACTTTTTTATGGAAAACAAGTAAAAGTCTTTGTTTATAATTCAAACTCGAATTTAATTCATTTTTTGGTAGGTTTTAGGTTTCGTCCTGATTAATTTGGATCGATCCTTATCATACATTTTGTTTTAGTGAGTGAGTCTCCTTATGATTTTTTTTTCATATACAATGACTTAAAAACGAGACTTACTTAAGTAATATTTAGTTGTTTATAACTTGAACTAATTCGTTTTTATCACTTTATTTTAATCATTTGTTGGATAATTTTTGAAATATGTTTTTATATAAAATATTTTCCGTTGTGAATATAATAAAATTGAGTCATTATTAAAAAAATGTATGCATAATTAATATTTTTTTCAAAATACCATAAAAGAATATTAAGTCAATTTTAAAAAAAATGTATGCATAATTAATATTTTTTTTACAACATAGACAAAGTTGTCCTCTACGCAAAGTGGGACACCGTGAGGTTTCAAAAAGCAGTGTTTCGATGGAATCAAAGAGCCTTTTCTGGCTTATGAAACCCTAAAAGAGGGTCCGATTTTAATTCGTTTATGGAAGAAGAAAAAGAAGAACCGGAATCGAGGAGGGAGAAAAGGAGAAGAAGAAAAAACAACCAAAATTTATACAGGTGATAGTATAAGTTATCCATGGGCAAAAACCCCTTCTCATTCCGGCGCCCCTCCATTAGGCGACGGCGTCCGAAATCCACGACGTCACCTCAATCTCCTCCGCCGCCGCCGACTATTGAAGCTGCTTCTTCGTCTTCACATCCGCATCCTAGTACGGATAACTTGATTGGCGGCGGTGGGGTGGGAGCGCCGGGGAAGGGGAAGAAGAAGGCGTATGGAGCAAGGCTGTGGATGAGATTCGACACAAGTGGGGTTTCGGAGCTGGTGGAATTTGATAAGAGTATGATAATCAAAAGGGCTTCGATCCCTGCTAGGGATCTGAGGATCCTTGGCCCTGTCTTCTCTCACTCCTCTACGATCCTCGGTATGTTTAAATTGCTCTCAATGGATTTAGTTTGGTTGAAGTTATCCATTTTTTACTTCACTGATTTTGAGTTATTTGATTTTAGGGTTCACCTGATGTAGTGTTCATTCCTTTATATACTGAGGCTTCTGGATTCTATTAGCTTGCGAGTAGGAAGTATGAACTAGGAACTGTAAAAATTGTGTGTTCATAGTGGAGTTCGCATATGCTGCTAAGATTCAGATTTCTGGGTATACATCGAATTTGAACTGTGTAAAAGTTTTTTCATATTTAGATTTGAAGATTGCTTCTGAAAGTAAGGCAGGGGCCATTTTTTGGTTAGAAATGAGTGCCACTCTAGTGGTTTCCTAATTTTCTTGCTTGTTAAACTTCTGACCCATCAATGCTGTTCTCACACTCATTTTTCTTGTAGTATTCGTGTTCTATACTTTCCGACATTTTTTTGTTAGAAATGGGTGCCATTGGAGTGGTTTCCTAATTTTCTTGCTTGTTAAACTTCTGACCCATCAATGCTGTTCTTACACTTCATTTTTCTTGAAGTATTCTATGCTCGTGTCCGACACATATCTGCCAAATATGGGTATATGACCTTGGACCCTCGAAAAATATATTGAGAAACTTGGAAAATTTGAACATTTTAGTTGATTGTTACTCTCTTGAAGTATTCTCTTGTTCTTGCTTGCTTGCCAACACTTCAGCATATATTGTTACTCTCTGTTGACCGTTGGATTTTTTAAACTGCACATTTAGTATCTAAACTATCAGTTTTGGTCCGTTTTAGTAATTAAAATTTCAATTTTTTAAAACCATACCTAATGTTTAGTTTTCATTTTAGTACTCCTCTGTTAAAAACTTAACGTGTTTAGTACCTAAACTATCAGTTTTGGTCTGTTTTAGCACCTAAACTTTCAATTTTTTCAAAACTTAACGTTAAACTTTGAACGGGATACTAAAATGAAAAAACTATAGTTTTTAATGGTGGGTACTAAAATGAAACAAAAACTAAACTTTAGGTATGATGTTGAAAAAATTGAAAGTTTAGGTACTAAAATGGACCAAAATTGATAGTTTAGGTATATAAACGCATAATTTTCCCATGTTTTAAGTTACTGGGTATTAATTAAAGGTTTAGTTTGCTTTGATTATGAACTATGCACGTGATAGTCAGCTGAATATAGGGTTCAGGCAGATCTCAGTTAGAAAAAACCCCATGTTGACACCATCATGCCTAATCACACGAGTTCCCTAGCAGTTGCACTTGTATGATTGAGAATCCTTTTTGCAAGGGACTCCGGTAAATATGTAGCTGTAAACCAAGCATTTGAATTCTTCTATTTGCTTGTCTGCTCTCAAAAGAGGAAAGTCGTGAACTATTGTTCGGTTTTATACGCTCGAGAGTCTATTCCATTTTTTCTTATATCGATCCATTTTGTACCTTGGTCTATTTCATTGTCTTGATATATCCATCGATCAAATAAGGATACTGGATGCTCTATTTAGTTATAATTATCTTGAAACAGTTATAAAGAATTTTCTTTAGATATTTTAACCTGTTTTTTACCTTGATCTATTTTCACCGTCTTGGTACATGTATCGTACAATTAATAGCGGATGTTTTGTTTACTCATTGTTATCATGAAACAATTAAGAAATCTTTCTGAGATTCTATTGTATCCTTGTCAGCCCGGGAGAAAGCCATGGTTGTCAATTTAGAGTTTATAAAGGCTTTAGTTACGGCTGAAGAAGTTCTTATACTGGACCCTCTACAACAGGAGGTTCTTCAATTCGTGGATCAACTAAGACTACAACTTCCTCATAGAAGTGCATATAAGACACGGGGGGCGGGCACCGGGGATGTAAATGACAGTGAAACCCATGTTTCAACCGGTGGACAGTGGTTGCCTGTTCCAGAAGCTATGGAGGGTTTGCAGTGTGAGCTTCCATTCGAGTTTCAGGTTCTCGAGATAGCATTAGAGGTTGTCTGCTTGTTTCTGGACAAAAGTGTGGCGGAACTCGAGAGGGATGCTTACCCTGTGCTGGATGAACTGGCCCGAAATGTCAGTACCAAGAATCTGGAGCATGTGCGGAGTTTGAAAAGCAATCTCACTCGTCTTCTTGCACGTGTACAAAAGGTATTTTTTTATGCATGTTGTTTCTTTCCATGTACTAGCTGTTGCTCGTATCTGTATTCGGTGTCTCTGTGTGCATGTCTTTGAAGGGACGGAAAGGATCGAATGGAAACAAATGTATGATTCATTGAAGATTTAACTGATTGATCCCGCATCGATTTCCCTGTTAAATGTCAGGTGAGGGATGAAATTGAACATCTACTGGATGACAATGAAGATATGGCAAATCTGTATTTAACAAGAAAGTGGATCAAAAATCAGCAATCAGAGGCTTTGTCGGGAGCTGCAGCCTCAAATAGCATCACTACTATTTTGCCTCGTATACCTCGACTCGGTTCAAACAGAAGTGGGAGTATGGTGAGCAGCAGCCACAATTTGGACGACAATGATGTCGAGGACTTAGAGATGTTGCTCGAAGCTTATTTCATGCAGCTAGATGGAACACGAAACAAGATCTTATCTGTGAGTATTTGTGTTCATCATGCTGAATCGATGCACATCCACTTTCATGCCCCTTGAGTCTTACATTTTGCAGGTTCGCGAGTACATCGATGATACAGAAGACTACGTTAACATCCAACTGGACAACCAACGGAACGAACTCATTCAACTTCAATTGACGTTGACCATCGCATCATTCGCCATAGCCATCGAAACATTGATAGCTGGGTGGTTCGGCATGAACATCCCCTATACATGGAACCACGTCGACGGCATATTCGATATCTTTGTGGGATGTATTACAGCAGGGAGTGTGCTGATTTTCCTGCTTATCCTCGGGTATGCCAGATGGAAGAAGCTGCTTGGTTCATAAAATTGATCCTCATCATCAACTATGGATATGCGTTTTACCATTGTGCTTATTCATGGCAATGGGATGCCATTGTAGTATATACAGAAAACACAAGGACCATCAAAAGTGAAAAATCAAGGATAATTAGCCATGATGTTACATTTTCAATCAATCTCATATGATTTTATATGGTTTTGATAACATCATGGTGTTATTAAAGAGTAAATTATGCATTTAGTACCTAAATTATTAGTTTTGGTATGTTTTAGTACTTAAATTTTTTAATTTTTTAAAATTATACATAACGTTTAGATTTTTTTTATTTTAGTACCATATTGTTCAAACTTAACCCGTTTAGTACTTAAATTATCAGTTTTGGTCTGTTTTAATATCTAATTTTTTTTCAAAACGTTAAATTTTGGGTAAATTATACCAATGATTATTAACTCTAATCTTTTTCATTTTGATCATAACTTTTGAATTTTTGTCAATCAAGTCATCCAACTTTTTAAATGTATTTAATTAGGTCACTTGTTGTTAAAATTTACGGAAGTGATGATGTGGTAGTTAATAAAATTAATATAATTATATATTTGATCCTCAATATTTATATTTTTTTTCAATTTGGTCATACTTGACTGAACCACACGACTAAGGCATTCACTTGGTAACAAACTAAAACATAATATATTTAACTTGTATTATAACGAAAACAATAATATGAATCTAATATTGATATTTTTAGAGAAATATAAACATCAAAATTATTTAAGCAATTTTAATTAATGACTTGTAACTATAAATATTTCATATATATATTTTAAAATACAATTAGTATAAGATTAAAAATAATAATAAAATTAATATATAGAAAAATAAATTTAATTTTTTAAAATAAAATTTAAAAATTAATTTCATTAAAGCTTGAATTCAGATTCTTAACAAAATTAATTTAAAATTAATATATATAAGATTTGAAATTATATTTATTTTTATATAATCAAAGTATAATTTTAATTTTTTTTACATAATTAATAATCTTTATATATATAATCATTAAATAAATCAAAATTATTAATTATATTATAAAAATAATTTAATGATTATATATAAAAATTTATATTAAAAATAAATATAGTTTAAAATTTTAAAAATCTAAATTTTACTTTTAAAAAACTCAATTTAATGGTTTTATATATATATATATATATATATTATTGTAAATTTTAATTGAATATAGGATCTAATTTAATGATTAAGGTGCTTACACTCTCTCTTAAAATCCCAAGTTTGAATTTATTTTAAATAATGTTAGTTTTCTATTTTTTCTCTCTCTTTCTCCTATTAAGTGTAACTAGGGATGAGCATGGGTCGGGTCGGAATCCGTCGGATTTGAGTCTCATGTCCATCCCTAAGTATAACATATTATATATAAAATGTTGTAATTCATTACTAATTGAGGGACTCAGTCCAACAGTTTTGACATGCCTAAAGGAGTTAGAGGTTGTTGGTTCAATTCCTCGCATGAGCTAGATTATTTATTAAATTAAATTAAAATTATGATTAAATTGAAAGAATGTATAAATATTAAGGATTAAATGTATAATTATACTAATTTTATTAACTGTCACGTCATGACTTTCGTTAAATGTTAGTGGTTAAAATTAAAAGGGATTATAGTTAGGTGGTCACTAGTATAATTTACCCTTAAAATTTTTAGTATTTTAAAAAATAAAAGTTTAGATACTAAAACGGACTAAAATTAATAGTTTAGATATTAAATACGTAATTTACCCTATTAAATATTTATTAATTACATGTTTAATATATGATCTTAATCAATGTCAAAGGTATAATATTATTGTCTCTATGTTGAGTGTGGTTGTCTCTTTGTTTGTTTGTGCACTTTGACTAATTAATTAGAGCTTTAAATTTAATTAATTATCATTTAATCCAACAAGTAGCACGGCTTTCACTTTACGTGTTTATATAAACTCTCTTTCCAGCTCTTCCTTAACTAAATCCAACCGCCATACATATATTTAAGGGCATTCAAACGGTAATTCGATTAACCGGCCGAATCGAATTACCTAAATTTTATTAATCGATTTTTTTTTATTTTAACTGTTAATTGAATCGAATTTTTTTTAAAAATTTCACCAAAACAACGTATTTTTGCATTTATATAACAGTCCGTTTTAATGCCGTTAACTATTTAACGACCGAGTAATAAAAAAAACTCAAAGTATTACGTTCAGTGAAGAAATTGAAAATATTTAAAATACAGTGAATGAAATAGGAGAGAAAGTAAAGTTTAGTTACCAAATTTGTAATTTACCCTTAATATTTATATCTATAAATAAGGGCTCTAAATTTGTCCTTTTCCATACTTTGGTCTCTCGTTTAACCTTTTCCACACAAATTAAATTCATCAACCATGTCAAACTCTCAAACATTATCGTTCCCATATGGCTACTTGAAAGCTCTACCAGAGTCACATGGTGACCAATGGCAACGTGTTGCAGGTCAAGGATGATGTCGGCATCTTACGGAACTTTCGTTGCGTGATTCGAGCCGGCGTCGTCCTGAAACTCGACATCGTCAGTGGTTAGATCCAATTCATTCGGTTTAAACAACTCGATTCGGGTGACACCGTCATTCTTTACAGGGACGATGATTCGCTTCCGGGTGGACATCACATGATCGAAGTTCTCAGGTCCAACTCATAGTGTACCATAAATTCTTAAATGTTTTCGTATCTTGTACTTGCCCCAGATTAATAAAAAAAATTTTGCTACCTAGACACTCGTATTCACCTATAATGACCCTTAATTGGGACCTGAAATTAGACTAATTAGATTTGTTGAGCCAAGTTTAGGCTTATTAGATGAGAAATTTGTCCAGTTAAGTGTAAAAATGAGATTCTTATTTGTGGGTGAAAAGTGAAGGACTAAAAGTGTAATAAATCCCTAAATCAAAAAAGTCACTGTCTATAGTTTCATACACTAAATTGCAAATATACCAATAAAGCAGCTGAGTTATAACTCAAACTCGTCTAGGATTTTATACACATTTATGCTACCGCAGTCGAGTTCAATGTCATTACAATAACCTGCACGAAAGAGGTACCTGATGGTATTATCTAGGCGACGATCGGATTACTCGGCCGAAGAGCTCGGAATATGGTAACTTTCAGCACAATCTCTTTCGTGTTAATCAGCTCGAATATGCAAACATCTCCTTCGTCTAAGTCGTTATCCATGACGAATTCGGCCCATCCTTTGCTGAACTTCAAGTTGTTGTTACCATAAACACATTGGACTGGCCATTTTTCACCGTCCGATACCTGGAGCGTTATAACCCCGTCGACTCCGTTCAGGTACTTCTGAGCAAAGCAGCGGGGCAAGTGCTGCAGACACGAAAGGAGAAAGGACGTTAGTCTAGAATATGTTTCGAATCTAGAAATGATATCGAAGGAGATAGTCCGAGTAACATAGCTTACGAGAAGTACTCCCTTGTATACGTAGGATGGTCGCAAGATGACCCTGCAGAAAGGATTGTCGGGTTTGAACATCGAAGCCGCATGGAACGCGTTCTGTTTTCCTTCTGCTGTCACGTCTCGCCGCCTACGGGGAACACTCGGAGAGTTCGGGGCTGGAAGCTCGTCTTTCACTTTGATTTTCCATAATGGCCCGTGTTCTTCCATATCTGCAATGAATTAGAACAAGCAAAGTCAATCAGTAACACCCTATAAAAAAGCATTCAAGCTTATCGAGCTTACTCAGGTCCGGTTCTTGTTTCATAGCTTCGTTGATCCGTTGTGTCTCGTTCGAGAAACACAGTCTGCCTTCATCTCCGGTACTCGTAACATCAACCCCATTGAACTGAATGCCTTTGTCTCGGGTAGATCGAGGCATTGCTCGTAAATCATGAAGTTCATGGTTTGAATGCAGGCATGTAGAGCTCTTATACCTCTTCCTATCATGATATAGACAATCTTCAACATCCTTATCAGCAAAGTCACCATCTTTGACGTCTTTTAAACGCGGATTACAAACCGGTTCCGGCAAATTATTTAGACCATTCGACAGGTAATCGATCTCCGAAGCTTTTAGATTATACACATTAACATCGAAACGAGAATTCCCTTCGTATTTGAACACCAAGAAGTACCCAATGCAGATGGAATAATGTTCGACAAACGTATTCCAACCACTGTCGAGCCATATCTTCTTGTCATCTTTCCACAATTCGACTAGCCATTGCCGGCCACCGGGAACGGCGAGCGTAGCGATCGAAGCGAGTTCGTCGCCGAATCTCTTGACGAACTTATTCGGGATCCTCTGCGAGTACAAAAAGCGAGTCAGAATCGAAGAGATATCACAGCATTGGTTCATCATTCAAGTTCTATTGCAGAAAGAACAACAAAACATGTTCTTATTGTCCAAATGTTGCAGCTGAAACACAAATGCTAGTCACAGTCATCGATGATTTTCGGAAATCGATCTTCGAATTCGAAGATCGATTTCCGAAAATCGAAACTGAAATCGAACCTCAAGATTGTGTACTGATCTCAGAAAGTGGCCCTTTCTTCTCAATGTGGGATAACTTTTATCAACAACAACATATTCGAAACAGAAACATAACGGTATCCGACACTTTCGTAACTCACAAAAAAAAAAAAAAACAGAAATCAAAGAGAAAAACAACAGAGAAAAAGCAAAAATTGTAACTTTCTGAGTGAAATTTCCCTCAGTTTCAGTCCCATAGGGGAAATGATCAAAGACTGGTTTAGATGATACCAAAAAAATGGGTTAATTATGATACAAACACCTCAAATTTCTCTTCTTTCAACTACCACACAAGCTGTAAATTTGCAGAAAAGTTGTGAAATTTTCCCGGGAACCAAACAGAAGAGAGGAAGAAAAAAACTTAACTAGCTTCTTGTCATGGAGAATGGAGGGCACCATTAGCTTGTAGAAGATGCAGGATTTGTTGTTCTCAGGCAAAGATGGACCCACTGATTGTGACATAGTTTTTCTTTGACCATCAAAACTCTGTGAGAAAGGATTTTTATGTTTCCTTTTGAAAGTTTGATACTTTCTATGTTTCTTTGCAATAATAATAGTAATAATAATAAAATGTTTCTTTTTCATGTTACCACCAACTTTATTCTACTGTGGGGTCCAAACCCACCACTCAGATTCACTGAGAAAGTTAGTAATTAAGTAAAGGTCTCTTAGTCATTGTACTTTCCAAATAAAATTAATATAACCCTTATATATTCCTTAAAAAGATTTAGAGTAAATTACACGTTTAATACTTAAACTATCAATTTTGATATATTTTAGTACCTAGACTTTCAAATTTTTTAAAAGCATACCTAAAGTTTAGTTTTTGTTTCATTTTAGCATCTCGTTCAAAATTTAACGTTAAGTTTTGAAAAAATAAAAGTTCAGGAATTAAAGCGGACCAAAACTGATACTTTAAGTACTAAATGCGTTAAGTTTTTAATGGCCTGTACTAAAATGAAATGAAAACTAAATGTTAGATATGATTTTGAAAAAATTGAAAGTTTATGTACTAAAACAGACTAAAACTGATAGTTTAGATACTAAATACTTAGTTTACCCAAAAATATAATATGATCTGATTTTCATGACAGTTTATTATGCTAATGTGATAATCCACAATGATAACATGACTGCTAACATGATAGATGAATTAAATTGATTTTTTGATTGAATTCGAGAGCGAAATTATATTTTTTAAAAGTTCATAAACTTAATTAGTATTTTAGAAAAAATAAAAATCAAATCAAATAAAAATCAAATAAGACAAAAATTTCATTAAGAATTATGGTTATGGGACACACTTTCTAAATTGCCCTAAAATCACAACACAAACCAAATACCAAATATAATACCAAAAAATTCAGATAATAATCAAAATGAAAATTTGGAAAGTTTGATGGTCAAAGTAGAAAATTGAGAAAAAGTTTAGGGAACTAAGTGATAAATTTCCTTAAAAAAATTCTATTCCATAAAGAGATATTTTACTATTGAGAGTGGGGTTTTATAGAAATCATGGAATTTTAGTAAAGAAAAATTAGAAAGGGTTAAAGCCGATAAGAAATTGGTAATTCGGATCTAATTGGAGTTTTACAAAAATTTGAAGGATGTTATAAAATGATTGGAAATATTATTTTAATATTTTGGATCAGAGAAATTTAGTTTGGAAATGTTCAATTTTTTAGATTTAACCGAAACAGTGGAATTTAGTGACTAAAACGCAAGATTTGAAAAATTCAGGGGAAATTTCATAAATGAAAGTCAAAATAATTCAGCTTTGACTTTGAAATATGATAAGGATGAGTTTTCATGGTTTTATGGTGAATTAGAAGATTCATTAAGGGTGATTTGGTTTTATCTCAAGTAAATGAATATTATATTCATTTATAGTGGATTATAATGTAAATTAAGATGAGATGTTCCCCCACATTTCATCCAAATTTGCTCTCTTCTTCTCCAAAGCTGCGTGGGTTTTCTCTTAAGGTAAGAGAAAACTTCAATTCAATTTTCAAGCAATTTCCTTAGGATTTTGAGTATGCTGAAAATAGAAAATTATTATATGCGAAAAACGCTATCATTTGATACCAATATTGCTAGTGTCCAAGTTCATCTTGAGTTGATGAAGAGGATGTTGACTTCTTGTGTTTTATGGGTTATGAAGAGTTAAGTGATTTTAAAGAATTGGTTGTAAGAATTGATGAAGAATCTAAGGATGAGGTTAAAGAAAACAGTTTATATTTTGAAATTAGCAGTGAGTTTGAAAATTCACCATAAATTGTGCAGAATGAATTAGAAGGAGTTCTTTATATGGATATATTCTTATTCGAGTCTAGTTTTCAACGGAATAAACAAAATTAAATTCCAATGTGTATATCAATACAGGATATTGATTCTTTAAAGGTAGTGCGAGTTGTCTGAATATGGAAAATTGATGGGTTGTTGTGTAAGTGTTATATATAATTGATGTACTATGTTGGAAATTGTTGTTTGGGAATTGAAATGAGTGTTAGATGTGAAATATGACTATTTTGGAAGTTTGAAAAGGTTTGTGATTTAAGTGCAACATTTGTATAGTTGGGGTACTTAAATGTAATTATGCTTTTGTAAAAGTATTTGAATGGAAATAATTTCAATGCTGGAATTATTGGTATTAAGAATTTAAGTGGTAAAATGGTGAATGACCATTTTGAGTAAATTGGAAAAGTTGGTTTCAATATTAAAAAGAATTAATAAGTGTTAAAGTAATTGGTGGTGAATAGTTTGAAGTATGATTATGAAATTTATTTTGGAAATATATTTATGTTAGTACAATACTAACATATATATAGGTATGAATCTATATTTTATACAGATCGTGATTTATTCGGTGTTCAAAGCGATTCGAGTATAAAAGAAAAGGGTTATTGTGGACAATAGTGAGACACATATTTTTGAAAGATATAAAGTGTCAAGGTGAGTGCAATACATGCATAACATTATACATGGATGTTTTATACATCATCAGGAAGACTTGTGATAAGTCGACTTTATTTATATCAGCATGATATTATGTCATATTTTTATAAATTGACATGACATTTATATGTTAACGTATGAAATTATAATGCATTGATTATAGAAAATGTGATGATTTACCATGAATGTTATTTCGGGTATGAACTGCCCAATGTTAAATTATGTTAATATATTTTGCCATGGATGGATCAAATAAAATAGACTATATGCCCAAGTAAGTCATTGGGGGACAGGGTATAGTTGGCATGCCATATATTATAGCAGCAGCAGGTTTATAATACACTTCGGTGTATATGATGGGCACAACATTATGTGTAATACACTTCGGTGTATATGGTGGGCACGACCTTATGTGTAGCACTACAGTGCAAATATTACTCGAATACCAAGGGTCCTCAGGGTGTTATATTGGGCTATTGTCTATGGTTTATGATTTATTGCTTAATAAATGGTAAGCATACAAATAAGCTTACGAGCTTATGAAATAATGACAAATATATTAGTAAAATAAGCTTACGAGCTTATGGGATAAATGGTAAGTATATTGGAAAAATAAGCTTACGAGCTTATAGGATAAATGATAAGAAATTTTATATCTTATTTTGATCATGGAAAAATATTGGACATGTTGGTAACATGATTTTATGGCATTTTGAATTTGACATTGAAATTCATGCATGAATTGTATTGCACTGTTTATTGTTTTAAATTGCCTCACTAAGTTTATACTTAGCGTGTGATGATTTTCACTCGTAGGTAAAAAGTCAGTAATGGAATAAAGAGTTCAAAAAGGACATCAAGCATCGATGAGTATATTTCAATATCAGTAAGACATCCTATGATGGAATTTGACTTAGAAAGTGACATGTAATTAATAATGTTCGATTTATTTTGTTGAACAAATTTGGAAACAAAATGGTAACCTTGGAGTGAAGAAAGGTTAAATTTTTGAGTTTTATGTAATTTTCGAAAAATACTGTAGCAATGCATCGATACACATTTTTTATTCGAAAGTTTAGTGCATCGATACACTGTTCACGTTACTGTAACAGTACATCGATTCACTGTTCACGATACTGTTCATAAAAAATATTTTACCTTAAATTTGTTATAATAAAACATAATTCATATGATATGATATTTTTATAATATCATTTACCATTTTAAGAAAATAAATTTTAAATCAATTGTGAAATGGAAATAGATTTTAGAAATTCGGGTGACATTTATAATCTGTATAGGTATAATTATACGGGTTATGGGTGTTACACCAAAGTCCCAGTGTACATAGCATATCCACATTCCTTTACATTTACAACATGAAAACAAAACCTATTCCCTAAATCACACTGGCAATGGCAATGTTAGTTAAGACACAACACGAAAAAAATACACAAAAATCCGCTTCGTTGGCAGATCTCGAAACCGGAACTTCCTACGGGACTTTCGTTTGTTTCTTGCCGTGAAGTTCCTTCATGAGATCCTGCAGCTCGGGGAAAATCGATACGAGTAGAAGTTCCAATACCGCAAAAGCAAGTTGCTTCACACATATAGTAGACTGCAATGGATGATGGCATATAAATACATTCAGAAAGTCGAAACCAAAAAGAAAGTACGAAAATATCGACGTCAAGGTACTTGTGGAAGATGGATAAAAACGCAACCTGAGTGAAATAATAGATGTCTCTGGCACACCGTCGATATTGTTTATGCCCGATCAAGCTAACTAAGGTTGTTGGAGCTCCATCTGCCAAATATGTCGATGATTTTCACAACATAAACTATATCGATAAACATATTACAAACTACGATAAACCAGAACAAAAGTTCTTCAGAAGTTTTAATTAGAAACATTTGAAGTGACGATCGAGCAGATGGCAAGCATGTAAACCGCCACAGATCCTAAAGTCATGGCAGATATTCATCCTGATCTGATGATGGCATGATACCAGTAACACAAAAACATGCTTACCGAAAAGCATTTTTTTGATGTCGCTTGCCCTACGGGTAGCTTCAAGTTGTTGCTCAAAGGACCCAGGTTTAGGAGCAACACGCCCACTAAATTGGCTGGTCTCTGCAGGTGTCTGGTCCGGAGGTGTATCACCAAAGTTGCTCTGAATGTTCTCCGATCTTGTAAAGAACGTACCGCCTGGCCACAGAACCTACGGGAAAAACAAACAATTAATAGAAACAGAAGACTTGTTCATGGTTCTTCAAGATTTTTTTTTTTTACGGTTCTCATTCAAAGACAGATTTCGGGTTAAAGATGTCATCTTTAGTCCAACCCAATCATTATATACACTGCCTTATGAAACAGGAAACCACCTAAAAGTTCATATGTCGGTAGCAGCAGCTTAGAATGACAAAAGTTATGCTTTTACAGCATCGGATGCGGGGCCAATTAACAGCCTTAGTTAAATTACAAAATCTCTTAAAAGTGTTTAGCACTTGCATCTTGAATCCATCGAACGCCTTGCGCAACAGTGTCCTCCCTCCGAAGCCAATAGATCTGCCTCAAAAGCCAGTCATCGATGGCATCCTCCATCACCAGCTGTAATATTTGCTTAGATATCCAGAAGACCTGTCTCCTTCATTAATGAAAACATGCACATGTTTATCCCAACTTATTCCAGAAATAAGTCATTTTAGAACATCATAACATATCAAACATGGCCGTAGTCTGACGCATTTAAATCCAAGTTAAAAGATTGAACAACAGTAGACTCGAGACATTATTATTTTTACTAGTTCCAAGAAAGGTAATCAAGTCACCATATCAAACGGTTCGCTCCTATCCTTGAAGCAGCAATGTATACGGCTTGAATAAATGACAAAATATGACTACAGTGACAACATAATTTACAAACTACTCAAAATTACAGGTAAGCAAACAGTAGTAACACCAAAGAACAAGGTCCAATATCAATTTATGTGAATCTTTCTAAAATTATAATTACAAAATAGTAGAATACAACATTTTAGCAATTAATTAATTCAAAACTATGGAAAAAGTCGAAACTTAGCTCACCGTAGCCAGCCTCTTCTCTTAAGCTGAAACACCTTATCAACTAGATTCAGTAAAGGTACGCTCACATTAGGTGGTGTCCACTGCACAAAAATCTATTGGTAAATATTTGAAGCTTCCAAGTATTGGTTGAGAAACAATGTCTTAGAATAAGCTAAAATCATATTACCAATAGGAATTAAAAAGATAAATAAAATAAAAACAGAGCTGAAGCTTTTTACCTCAGGAGGCATTCCAACTGGATCCTCCAAATGGCTGGAGATCGCCGAAAATTTTACTCCAGGAAATCCACCCTGGCCAAGCAATTCAGGTTTCACACCAAAACCCTGTTTCTCAGAAGCTGAATTGCTACGCTCTCCATGTTTTATCACCTGTGGCTGCAAACGCTTTGAGTTCAATCCATCGTCTGAATGCCAGCCGTGACCTTGTAAACCAGATCTATCATCCAGAACATGGCTACCATCCTTTTCACCTACTTCGTTATCAGAAAGGCTATTCATTGTTTCTAAGTTATTTTGCCTAGAAATTTCTTTAGCCATCTCATCTGAACTCCATGGCAAGGTCCTGTCAGCGACTGAAGAAGAAGCTTCACTAGGGAAAGAAGATGAACCAACAACTTTGCGCATTAAGCCATCTGATACTCCTCTAAATTGGCGTACAATATCGTCCATGGCATCATCCGCATTGACTATTCATAAACAGGAAAATTGGAAAAGGTCAGGAATTAATCTGTAAAAAAATGGTCAATATTAAGCAAGAAATCGGCCAAGTTAAAACCAAATTCAAAACAATAGTGGTGGAATCAAATCAATAACCATAAGATCCATGTATGATTTTCAGTAAATTGGACAAAGGATAATCATTTACCATTCTAAGATAATAGGCCAAAACTCATAAGACAACCAAGCATACGGATTCAACTATTAATGAGATACTAAAGAGTTCACAATCAGAAGAATAATAACACAAATATGATATTTTTATTTTCAGATAAATTAACAGTACATCACCATAACAGGTAAACTGGAAAAGACTGAATTGCACCAGCCAATCGGCTTAATGATAGGTGCATGAATCCCTGATCAAAGAGACGGGTTTGCATGCCTTTTATATATAAGAACCAGAAGCAGAATTTTAACCAAGTAACAAGATAAGCAATTCTCTGAAAGTTGAGATAGGTAGAACACGTCATTGTAAGAAGTGAAACAACTAATACTGCTACACCTCATCTACCAAACAAAATTCGACTTCAGATAGGAAAATGCACATTGCATTCCTAAACTTATAGAGGCTCATTTGGAGCATCTCTAAACTGTTTTATTCTGGACAATCTTGATGTGATGAAGTATACCCACAATATGAAACATATCTAAGTTAGCAACAGCTAACATCTAGAACCCAAATGTAAAAACAGGAAGAATAGCATGGTAAGTGGATAACCAAGAAGTGGAACAACATACCTGCAAGGGATCTCATCACTGATGAAGATTTTCCAAAAGCATAATTCTTCAAAAGCAAAAGAAAACCACAAGAAGAATCAGAAAGCATTCATCCCACCCATAAGAAACAAAGTAGCACCATATGTCACAAAGATACACACCTTTGAAGAAACACTTAAAAAATCCCACACTTCATGCTGTTCAGCCACATTGGCTATAGACAACAGATCCTGCCAAAAGGTAGCTTAATTGAAGCAACAAGTTTAGAAAGTAAATATACTACCAAAAAAAGTGACTTACTTGCAGATATTTGTGTAGCTGAATGCAACGCTGGTGAACTAAAGCGTCCTCAGTGCTTGATGAAAATATTGTTTTTGGAGGCAAATGTAATGTATAATTAGGAATTTCTTTAAGATGTCTATGCAACCGTTCAAAATTACTGTATCTGTAAAAAAAATAAAAGAAGGAAGAGAATAAATAAAATTTTTGGATCTTTAAGTTTTTCTCTTGAGATGAATATTTAGTGATTTAAACCTTGAAGTCTAACAGAAAAGAGCAATCAAACAAATAAAGACCCTTAAACAAATGGCTTTTGTATTTTTTTAAGAAAGATAAAACAGTTTGGTGAGATAAAACCTTCGCTTGACAAACCAAGTTTTGTTTTCCACATCTGTCACGGCAATTGAATAAACTGCAAATGGTTTTGATCCAAGTTTTTCAAAGTATGCTCCAATAACCTGTAGAGGTAGACATGGAATAGAAAATAGAATTACATATCACATTTCAACAGCACCAAGCTCAAGAAGCTGTTTTAATTTAGATCCCATGTCGCATTTGGAATCAGCTGGCAGATCAAATTTGAATCAGTATAACTCAGCAATTTTAACAGGTAAACTTACCCGGCATCTAAGCTTTGGAGTATGTGGCCCCTCATTTTGAAGCACTATATTTGAGGCAATCTTTCCACTATATTCTTTGCTGTGATCACCAGCATCAGGGCTGTAGAACTCTGAAATAATAGTACCTCCAATATCTCCTGTAAGTGCCTTCTTTATATCAGGTTTGACTTTCAAGTCGGAGGTACTACTGGATCTCTTAAGTCTATTCTTATTTCCATCAGCAGCTTGATTGCTAGTATCATCACACTTTTTGACAAGCTGATCTCCTTCAAATAATGACGACTTGTTAAACTCTGAACCCAACTTTGCATCTGTAGAGTTATATTCACATAACTGAGTGTAAAGAGTTGAACAAGGCATAAGTCGCATCACATTTTTCTCTTCCCTTCCAGTTGAAGTTGCAATTTTGTTGTTAGAGACTTCACTTCCTGAATTCCCTGTTAATAAAGCACTCTTTGTTACAGAACCCTTTGGAATAGAGTCTTGAAATCCTGCTTTTAAATCATTGTTCTTCTTTTTGTAGTTCCTCCCTTTCGTCCACATGTTTTCAAGATTTTCAGGGGTAAGAACTTCAGTTCTTTTTTGGGTTGCTGCCTCTAATATTCGAGCCCAATCAGCTGGTCGAGACGGCGCTGATTCTTCCTCATATCTATTACAATCTGAAGATGTTTCTTTCCTATTGTCAATTCTGGCCAAAGTCAAATCAGTTCCTTGACTGTTTGAGGATGCATTTTTATGTAAGGTAGAATCATCACCATGTACTCCCACTGAAGACTGATCAAAACCAACCCCCGCCTTGTTTGTATCATTGTTAATGGCAAGTAAGACACATTCAATCACTTCATTGATATACCTGACAACAAAACATAAGGGGAAAAGGAGGAAAATTTATTAAGGAAAATACCAAAGTCTGTTCCCAGGAAAAATGAATCATCATAAGTAACCATTGTAAACATTCTCCTCCTATTGTTTTAACTAAATTGATAAAGAGTAAGAGGGTAATCAAGAAGCCACTATAAACGTCATTACAAGCATCATGGCCTACATTCTAGTCGCTTCTTCTTTTTTCAGAACCAAATAAACACTTAATAGGAATGCATTTCCAAATCAACTAGAGAAATTCTTGACCTAAAAGTTTAGGCTAACTCTGGTAACTGGAACTGCAACTTCAAATGAAGTACTTAGAATTAAACACACAACAAATCATAGCTCAATAATGTACCCAGGGCTTGCCAATCTCAAAAGAGGTTGCACTACCAAGCAAGTTACAATCTCACGAGCAATAGTTCGAACTAGAGGGCATTGAGCTTCTCGCGGTCTCAATACTACAGCTAAAACTCCACCAATAAGCCACTGAATAACCTGGAAAAGAAAACGGATTAAAAAGAAACCACAAAACGCAAAAGCAACATGTGTTTTCATTGGAACACTCCACTCACACCTTGTACTCACTCTCTGGTGAAATCAATGCAGGATGAAGCTCTTCAGAAACCATAATATGGTGTTTCAATCTCTCATCCCTTTCCTCAGATGACAGTGTTACCATAACATCAACACCTATTGCAGCTTGGTTTCTTCTAAACAGATCCAAGTGATCCCCTACCAAATCAACTATATCCCTGGAACATTAGACAACCAATTGAAATCCTTGAGCTTTAGAAATCTCACAATTTTACAATTGAAAAATCTTCTTAAACTAAAAACCTACCTTGTTAGCAAATCAACAAGGTTTATCTCTTTCACCCTTCCTGATATTTCACCAATAGCATCAAAAATCACATCGCGAATCAACTCGGGGAACTCCCTATCTGGAGTAATCTCCGAATACCACAAATCAATAACAAAGTCCCTGAGTATTTTATCAATAAACTCATTTATAGCCACCTCCACCATAGGAGAATCAATTTTCTTCTTCCACTTGGTCCGAGGAGGTGTGCTAGAAAGACGAGAATCATTCACAGACAACTGTTTCTTCTCCAAATGAGATAAATAAGTTTGCGGACAAACTGGTTTACTTTTCCATTTGAACTCAACCTCATTAGTTAAAATTCGCAACGCGGAGACGATAAGAATCCCTATAGGTAAATTCATCCACATTGATGTACTTGTATCTGCATCAATTAACAAATGTAGAACTTCAGACAAATCACTTATAATCAATTCCTACAGGAGAAACTAATCCACATAACCGAAAAATACAAATAGATCACCCTAAATTACTCAATTAATAGAAACTTAAAATATAATATTCAATTGATTCCGATAAAAACGGGAATTGTCCAAAAAAACCTCTCTAGAAAAAAAAACAATTCTGAGAAACTCGAGTACCCCAAGCGAAGTAAAATTAAAGAATTCACCACAAAAATACATTCAAAAACTAAAAAAACACGAACATAGAGCAAATAACTGCTTTTCTTTGGAAATCTCATTAGTTAACTTACGAGACATGAAGTAAGTGACGGCAAAGATAGCCATGAACCACCAAACAGTCCGTGCTTTGGCTTCGTCGATCAGATCCTGTATCGTCTCCATGGGCTTCATTTTCAGATTTTTTTTTTTCTTTCCTTTCTGACTTTCTTTCCAATTCGGGGAATTCGATTGCTTGAATTCCCAGAATTTTCAAAATTCTTCTTATGGAAGAAGAAGTTAATCGGCAGAGATTAAACAGAGAATAATTAAGTAATTTTCATTTATATATATTTCAGTCAGCTCCAGCAGTGTTTGCGTTGGACTAGGAAAGAAAAAAGAAAGAGATAACTCTGAATTTAATCCCTTACTTATTTTCGTTTTTTCTCTTTAGTACTTAAGCCATTTTTAGGGTAAATTACATGTTTAGTACCTAAACTATCCTTTTTTTGTTTTAGTACCTAAACTATCATTTTTTTGTTTTAGTACCTAAACTTTTAATTTTTTTAAAAGCATACCTAAACTACCAGTTTTTTTTCTTTTTAGTACCTCATCGTTAAAAACTTAATGGGTGATTTACATGTGGCACCTCTTTTATTGGTAAATTGCATCATTCATCACTCAATTAACTTCTCACTGCTATTTTGGTCACTAATGTTTAAATTTTTTAAATTTAATTACTTGACTTTCAAATTACTCTTAATTTAACCAGTCTAACTTTCAATTTTTTATTTTTAATTATATACTAATAAAATTATAACAAAAATTTTCATTTCAAAAATATTAATAAAATAAATTAGAGTGATTAAAATAGGAGCAATTTGAAAGTTGAATAGTTAAATTGAAAATAACTTCAGTACCAAAATAGGAGTGAAAAGATAGTTGAATGATGAATGATGTAATTTAACCATTAAAATGCAATGTCGTTAAGTTTTTAACAGCGAGGTACTAAAATGAAACAAAAACTAAACATTAAGTATGATTTTAAAAATTTAAAAATTTAAATATTAAAACGGATAGTTTAGATGTTAAACGTGTAATACCCCATTTTTTTCACTTAAAAAGTTAGCGCATTAAAATGTAGCTTTAATAAGAAAATTGACCCCTAAACTACACTTGAATTTCTATTTTAACTCTTTTTTTTAACAAATGACATCTTTAAAATTTTCTTCCAGGGTCAATTTTACCTTTTTATGATGAAATTAAAAAAGAGACGTGATCAGGATGGGCATGTGACCCGAGCTCGACGGATTCTGACCTGATTTGATTTTATCGGGTAGAATTTTTTAAAAACTTTGAGTACGGATCGGTTTGGGTTTTTTAGAGAATATGTTCGGGTCAGGTCAGGTTCGAGTTTAGGATGAAAAATACCCAACCTGATCCCAAAAAAATGTAGTTTTACCTTTATATATTTAGGGATAATTACAATAAGACCCTATATATATATTATTTTTTTCAATTAAATCCCTAACTTTTATTAAATAAAAGTAATATTTTTTTATAAATATATTATTTTGGTTTATGTCGGATCAGGTAGGGTTCGAATTTTATCTCAAAAGAGCGATCAATTTTAGGTCAGATAGAGGGTGTATAATTTTCGAATCAAATTCGAGTCGAATGAAAGATGCATAATTTTTAGTCGTATCAAGTTGACCGAAAACCTGACTTTACCCGACTCATGTGCATCTGCTTGGTTCGGCCCAAGTATAATTTAATAACAATATAGCGGAAAACATAGAACACATTACATGTGAATGTCTGACCATGTCATTCGGCCATGCATTTCAGGTAAGGGTAATTTGTACAGTGAGTCATTGAATTACATTAAAATATTTTTTAAACCACCAAATTTTCAAATGTTACAAAACGATTATTAAACTTATCAAACTATTACAAATTACCCTTTTAATATAATAAACAGTAATACATTTTGATAAAGGCTTAATACCCAAATAAGTGTTCAAACTATATCGCTTTTCACGAATATGCGCTTAAAGTATTTTTTTGACTCATCTCAATGCTTATTGTTACAAACATTACCACTTTAGGTGTTCGGACTGTCAACGATTTTAATTTCTCCTGTTAAGTGACATATGTCACAATATGATAATTTTAAAAATTTTATTTAAAATTAAAATTATATATTTAAAAAAACATAAACATTTTGAAATAACTCCAAAACTTTAAAAACCTTCATTTCAACCCTAAACCCACAACGACAGTCGCCATTTGCCGTCGACGCAGCTCCACCCGACCTCACCTCCCCCGCAATCAAAACCCTATGAAATCGTGACCGATCGACGGTCGAGCGACGTTCTATACTCCGCAAACTCTAGGATGAAAATCGCAATCCCACTTGATTTCGACAACCAATCGACGACAACTATGGTGGCGTATAACTAGGAGGATTGCGGGGACTACATCGGTAGTAGTGGTCGTGGCCGAAAAGGGCGGTGGCGGGTTAAGATTAGGATTTGGGGTTTTGTGGGTTTTTTATAATTTAAGAGAAAATAATGTTTTTTTATAAATATAATAATATTTAAAAATAAATAAATTTCAAAATCACCAGATTGTGACATGGGTCACTCAATGAATAAATTAACATCGTTGACGACTCGAACACCTCAAATGGTAACGTTTGTAACGTTACAAAAAATATTTTAGACACCTATTCGGGAAAACGATATAGTTTGGACACTTATTTATTTGAGTAATAAGCCTTTGATAAATTTAATGATTTCGGACGTCTAAATCTGTTCAATTGGCTTTGCTTGTTTTCTATTAAGGGCTTACAATATTTGTCTCTAAAATCAAGGGTGACGCCCAAAATTTGTATGGTGTCTAAATGAAACCAACAATTCCGGACATAAAAAAAAGACCAAACATCCCATAAACTTCTCAATGGTCGTTGAAACCATACCCTATTATGTGCCTCAATATAAACCTCCTCTCATCAATGGGTCCTCTCATCAATCTTCCAAGGCCATCCTAGTACATCAAGGATGGCTAGCCTTCATAGATTGTGTGCCTTTGGCAGCTTTCTCTTATTTTCTTGTATTTTCGCTTCGTTATCGACATTCGTCCTCGCATTGACCGACGACGAGGTAGCTTTCATCGTTCACCGCCAGCTTACAAGCCTTCCTCTGAATGATGAGCTACCGGACGAGGTCGAGTACGAGGTTAAAGTAACGGAGACTTTTGCAAACCACAGGCTTAAGAGAGCTTTCATTGGCCTTCAAGCCTTGAAAAAGGCTATATACTCGGACCCTTTAAATAAAACCGGAAACTGGGTCGGACCTGACGTGTGCGCTTACAACGGCGTGTTTTGTGCACAGGCGTTGGATGACAATAACCTGACAACCGTGGCGGGGGTCGATCTCAACCATGCCGATATCGCCGGACACCTCCCGGTGGAATTGGCGATGTTGGCCGATGTTGCATTGATCCATCTAAATAGCAATAGGTTTTGTGGGATTGTGCCGAAGACATTGTCTAAGATGACAATTATGTACGAGTTTGATATAAGTAACAACCGGTTCGTTGGCCCTTTCCCTGAAGTTGTACTCACATGGCCCTCGGTAAGGTACATTGACCTAAGGTTCAATGACTTTGAAGGACAACTACCACCGGAGCTCTTCGAGAAACCGTTGGACGCCTTGTTTTTGAACAACAATCGGTTCACGTCGACCATCCCCGACACGATCGGCACGTCGACGGTGTCGGTCGTGGTGTTCGCCAATAACAAATTCGAGGGGTGCATTCCGCGCAGCATCGGCAAGATGAAGAACTTGAATCAGATATTGTTTTTGAATAATAACCTCGGCGGTTGCTTCCCACCAGAAGTAGGGATGCTAAAGGAAGTGACGGTCTTCGATGTGAGCTCGAACAATTTCGTCGGCTCATTGCCGGAGACTATTTCAGGCTTGGAGAGTGTTGAATTGTTGGATATTTCCGGTAATAAGCTTACGGGAATGGTGCCTGAAGCTGTTTGCAAGTTGCCAAAGTTGGTGAATTTCACATATTCTAGCAACTATTTCCAAGATGAGGCCGATGCTTGCCGAGCGGCACCGGGGAAGAACGTCGTGTTCGACGGCACCGGTAATTGTTTGGCTGATCAGCCGCAACAGAAATCCGCCGAAGAGTGCCAACCGGTTGTGAATAATCCGGTGGATTGCAGTAAAGACAAGTGCAGCAAAGTGTCTTCACCACCAAAGCCACCTGTATTTCCGCCACCTCCGCCTGTGCCTGTCGCCTCCCCACCACCACCCGTCTTCTCTCCACCTCATCCGGTCCTCTCACCGCCTCCTCCAGTCTACTCACCACCACCACCCGTCTACTCTCCACCCCCACCACCTCCAGTTCTTTCACCACCACCACCAGTCTACTCTCCACCACCACCACCTCCAGTCCTCTCACCCCCACCACCAGTCTACTCTCCACCACCACCCGTCTACTCACCACCTCCACCTAAACCGGACATTACCCTCCCACCAAACTTGGGATTCGAGTATTCATCGCCACCTCCGCCAATGTTTCCGGGATACTAAATAATATAACTCATTGAACCATTAATTATATTATATTGCATATTCATCCTTACGTGTATAGCAAACAAAGAGGCCATGCAAACAAGCTTGTTGTTATAATTTCTCAATGGATTTGCAATCTTCATTAAAATATTGAAATCTAGTTACGAGGGATGTTCTTATATATGGATTTGCAATCTAGGGATGGTTACGGGTAGAATTAGGGTCGAGTTTTTGGTTGATTCAGTTTAAAAATTTATATCTTCTATTCGAATTTCATTCGATCCGAAAATTTATATATCCTTCATCCAATCACATTCGACTCAAACTTTTAGAGTATAAATCCGATCAGGTATAAGATAAGGATTTAATTAAAAAAATAATATATTTTTAAAGAATTTACATTATTTATCCCCAGGTCAAAGTTCTTTCATCCTCCACCCGAACTCAACTCGATTGACCTCACCCCTTAAAAAATCCGACCTAACTCAAATCCGATTTTTTTTAATCCGATCCTATCAATTTGGATCAAGTCGAAACCCGTAGATTTCAAGTTAAATTGTTCTGAAATAACTTATTCGTGCTAATGAATTACATCTTACACCTCATTAGTACTACTACTAAGGGGCTGCTTGTTTACTTCAGAATGATTAAGCGCTGAATGATTCAAATGGTGAATGATTCAGAGGCTCTGTATGAATTAGCTCTAAATGTGACATGCTGTTTGATAATGGCTCTGAATCATTCAGAATGTATTTTTGTGCTGAATCATTCAGCACTGTTTTGCTGAATCAGTCAGCACTGAATCATTCAGAGATGCGAAACAAACGCACTGAATGTTGAACGGTTCAGCATTCAGCACTGAATGGTTCCATTAAGAGGCAAACAAACAACCCCTAAGTAATTACAGTTTACACCTTATAAATGGCATCTAGCTATATATGTTGCAATTTGTTTTACAAGTTGATCCACTCCTTGATTTGCATATATAAACTGAGTATTTGACTAGCAATTGAAGTGTTAAGATATGTTATAATGTGATTCGATATGTTATACTGATGATTAATTATATCTTAATATGATCAATTTTGTTTTTAATATAAAAATATGACAATTTATCATGCCCAAAATGCAAAATCGAGCTCAAAGTTATCTTTGATATTAATAAGGTTTAAAGTAAAACTAAGTACTTAAATTACGTTTTCTTTTTGCTTTAGGTAATTAAACTACCCTATTTAATTATTTAAAGTCCTAATACTTTTTCAATTAAAAAATTGATTTTTCGACTAGAATTTTATAGTCTATCAATTTTTTTTTGTTGTCCTTCCGGTACCCAAGGCTTCACATTGACTAATTCGGATAGACTTGAATCGTCCACCTGGCTTTGGTGGGTAAGCCTCTCATCGAGGATTTTCTACATTCACAAGGACTCGAACTTGAGATCTGCTTAAGCGGTATTAAGCTGCTTACCACTAAGGATGGCAGAATGACCCGAACCCGACGGGAAAACCCGAAACCGGATCAAGTTCGGGTCAAGTCAGGTTGAATGATATCGGGTCGGGTCGGGTATCGGGGATTTTTTCAGGTTCGGGTTCGAGTTCGGGGCAAGGTATCCCCGCCCCGATTATATATATATATATAATATTTTATATATTTTATATTAATTATATATATAATATTTTATATATTTTATATTAATTATATATATAATATTTTCGGGTTCGGGTTCGGGTATAATATTTCGGGTCGGGGACGGGGCAAAAAAAAATCCCTGACGGGGCACCCCGATAAAAAAACCCTTTGGAATCGGGTCGGTTGGGGATAGAGATTCATTTTGGGTTCGGGAGCGGGGCGCACAAAACCCGCCCCGAACTCTCCCCGTTTCCATTCCTACTTACCACTTGAATCAATCATGTTAGTTTAGTCCATCTATTTTTAATAATATTGTTAATGAATTTTTTTTTAAATACTTGGACATTTCACATAACAAGCTCACGGGAATGGTGCCTGAAAATGTCTGCAAGCTGCCCAAGTTGACCGATTTCATGTTTTCTCGCAACTATTTCTACGTCGAGCCCGATGCTTGCCGAGCACCGTCGACGAAGAGCATCGTGTTCGACGATGCCGATAATTGCTTCACTGATCGAGCACAACAGAAATCAAGTGAAGAGTGCCAAAATGTGGTGAGTCATCCAGTGGATTGCAGTAAAGATTAGTAGGTCTCCACCCATTCATTCTCCACCGCCACCACCTCCGCCTAAACCGGTCGTTGCCCTTCCACCAAACTTGGGGTTCCAATATTCGTCGCCACCTCCACCAAGGTTTCCGGGGTACTAAAACCATTACCTATATTTATATTATATTTGTATATTCTTCCTTTCGTGTATACAAAATTTTGTAATTGTGGAGTAGATTTTTTATTTCAGAAAACCTTATTTTTGTTTTGATGAAATCAGTTTATTCATGAAATGTTGTATGTGTTGTTGCTATTTGACGTCCAACTAAATCAATATGCAACAATACACACACAGTGCAACACCTATGGTAATCAAACCTCCCGCCTAGGGATGGGCATGGGTCGAGTTAGATTTTTGGTCAATTTGAGCCGGCTTAAAAATAAATATCTCTACTTGAAATTTGATCCAACTCGAGTTTAGAGGTGACTTCACTTCTCTCGAATCCGACCCGACTTTTAAAGAAAAATATGATCCGACTTGACTTGTATATATATTATTTTTATTAAATAAAAATAGAGATCTAGTTGAGAAAAATAATATATAAAGTGTTATTATTGTAATTATTCCTAAATATATAAGGTAAATTCACATTATTTTTCAGGTCGAGTTGAGTCAGATATTTTCACCCTAAACATGAATTTGACCCAAATATATTTTCTAAAAAAACAACTCGACCTGACATAAACTTAATTTCTTTTAAAAAAATCTGACTCGATTAAATCGAATTAGGTCAAAAATCCATCGAATTCGAGTACGTGACCATCCCTATCCCCAGCCCATTAATGCATGCACGAAGCTTTCACTTGATCCCAATCTATCCGGGTGATGTTCCATCCATTCCGAATCTATCTTAAATTTTAGTTAAATTTTATTTAACAAGGTAAGAAGATAATTAAAATTATGATCAACTACACTAGATACTATTTAACTTTAGGTAGTATATCATTTATATCACTGAACTTTTAATTATTCAATTATAACACTAAATTTAAGTTTAACCTTCAATTATACCATCATGCCATTAAAATCTAAATGGTGCGATGACATAGACAAAATGATATTGGTGCGACTATTGATACTAAAATGACATTGTTTTAAACACTAAACTTTAGTGACATATCAATTTTATTAGTAAACTTTCAAATTGTTCACTTTTTGACAATGTGCATTTTCGATCATTGCTGGCTGTGAATTATCGCCCATCATCAATCACCTTTCGCGGCCAGATCGTTATCAAAATGTTCGCATTTCACTCATCTTTCTTCTCATAGGATTGAATTTTCATAGAATTCACTAAAAATCGATGAAATTAAATAAAAAAATTATTATTTGTGAGGACTTTCTTAAATTTGAGGGTTTTGATATGTTTGTTCGAACATCTAAACGGTGAAAAGAGTTATTTTGAGAAGATGAACAAATATCTCAAAACTAACCTCATCAGACGACCATCATAGGAGATTAGAGTATTAGTACATTAAACCTTTAGATGTATTTCATTGATTTGAGTGTGTTTTAAGGAAAATCAATCCGATAAGAAAAAACATAAGTAAAATATGAATATTTTAATATCAATCTTGTCGTGATTGGTGACCGATAATAGATGACATTTAGTTGTCAGTAGTGGCAAGAAATGTTTAAAAGTTCAATACCTAATTATATATTGTTTTGGGCATCAAAAGTCATGGCAAAACGGCGTTGTTTTGTCAATGTCATCACTGTGATAGAAAGATCTATCCACATCATCACGTTATTAAATTTTAATGACTCAGTGATATAGTTGAAGTCGAAATCAATGTTTACTGCTATAATTGGACCAATTAAAATTTTAATGGTATAAACGATATATTTTCTAAAATTCATTAATATATAATGTAGTTTCTCTCAATATATATATATATATATATAGATGAGCATTATAATAATTATTTCAATATATATGAAGGGAAATTATAGTAATTATACTAAGTCGATTAAAGTTTTTTTACCCTAAACCTAAATCCGTCACACTCACGACTAGGGGTGTAAACGAGTTGAGTCAAGTTCGAGTATTGCTGAGCTTGACTCGACTCGAAAACTCTGAAATTGAGCTCGACTCAAAAACTCGCGAGCTTAAAATTTTTAAGTTTGACTCGAACTCGAAATCTTGAACTGAAGCTCGTGAGCAGCTCGAAAAGGCTCGAAATGAAATTTTTTTTCTTAAACTTAACAAGATTGAATCCTCAAACTCAAACTCGAACCTGAACCTTAAATACATAAAAGCCTTATTGTATTTTTTAAAAAAATTCAACACATAAATGTTAATATTATTAATAATTTATTTTTGAAAAAAATAAAATCTTAATATATTATATTTTCGAGCTGCTCACGAGCTTTTCGAGTCGAGTATCAAGTAGCTCGTTTCGGCTAGTTAAGAATTCGAGTCGAGTCCATTCAATCCGAATATTTATCGAGCCTTGACCGAATCGATCTCGAGTAGCTCGTGATCTGTCTCGTCTCATTTACAACCATAATCATGACTCTCTTTAGCATAGAACCTGCATCAGCTTGCTCCGAATTATAATTTAAAAAATAATCATGTAAGGTCAGGTTAAAACCCGTTTGGATAATTTGACTATCCTTAATCACGAGGACAACAATGTTCTCTTAATGTTATTGATTTCGTTTTAAATTTGAAATCTTGATTAAACTAGAAAAGTCATGTCAGTTAATCCAAACGATTATATATATATAAGACCTGTTAATTCTGATAAGGCCTGTTGAATAATGTAATACTTAAGTTTTTTAGATCGTTGGATGAATGAAAACGAGATATTGAAATTAACGGTAAAAAATAAGAAAATTTTATGGAACATACATGTTGAGTCTTCTTAATTTAAAAGTTTTAATCTCAACCATTAAACTCAGTTAATCTGACGGTCTGAAAAAGCATATAAAATTTATAAGTTTTACATTGTTTAAATAGATATTGTCCTATATATATACATAGACGAAGTCATTTTAAATTAAATATCCCGTAAATATGAAATTCTAGATTAAAAATATTTTTTCCTAAAAAAAATGCAAGCGACTTGGAAAAATTTAAACAAAATAAATGGACTAAATATTAAATTTAAACAAAATAGAGGGACCAGAAGCATAATTTGACCCGGATAAATATATAGATCCATTACATGCTTCTAACTATTTATCAATACGACACCACTAGGAAAAATTAGTGTTCGATACGAGTATGTGTCTGAAATTCTAATTTTTTTTTAAAAAATTTTGAATATGTATGTCCAATATAATCACTTTATGGCTGATATATATATATAGGGGTGTGATGGATCGGTGCTTCTCGACGACACTGACGACATGAAGGACGAGAAGAATGCTTTTCTGAACCGAAACTCGGCTCGAGGGTATGAAGTTATCGACAACATCAAAGCCGACGTCGAAAGGTTTTGCCCGTCGATGGATTCATGTGTCGAGATATTGACACTTGCGGCAAGGGAAGCTGTTGTCATGGTAATTATAACATGATTCACATAGATCAAACTCGATCGGACGCGTAAACGAGGAACGGAACTCTTTTAGACGTATTTTTTCTATTTATTGACTCGAACTTGAAATCTTATACGTACTATTCTTTGTCGTTGCTGGTGTGCAGGCCGGAGGGCTGTCGTGGCCGGTACCATTAGGGCGGCGAGATGGGTTGAGTGCAAGTCAGCAAGCAGCTAATGAGCAATTGCCTTCACCATTTGAGCCTCTCGACAATATCACTTCTAAATTCACTGCAAAGGGTCTTGACCTTAAGGATGTTGTAGTCCTCTCAGGTTTATTTTTCATACCTAAAAAAATGTGTAAACTACACTTTAGTACCTCAACTATCATTTTTGTTCTGTTTTCGTCATCGATTTCAAATTATACCTGACGTTACGTTTTGGTTACATTTTAATCGCCCACCATTAAAAAAATGGATAAATTATACATTTAGTACATAAAATATCAGTTTTAGTCTATTTTAATGTCTAAACTATTATTTTTTTCCAAACCCATATCTAAAGTTTAGTTTTTGTTCTATTTTAGTGCACTCGATCAAAATTTAATGTTAACTTTTGAATTTTTTTTTAAAAGTTTAGGTACTAAAACGGACTAAAACTGATAGTTTAGGTATTATACGTGTTAAGTTTTTAACGACGAGATACTAAAATGAAACAAAAACTAAACTCTAGGTATGATTTTGAAGAAAATGTAAGTTTAGGTAATAAAACGGACCAAAGCTGATAGTTTAGGTATCAAATGCGTAGTTTACACTAAAAAAATTAACATAACTGTTTGACATGATAATTTTTTTAAAAGTTTTTCAAATATGACATGATATTACTTTATGGTGACATTTCATCATCGTCGTTTATTTTTTAACGACGAGTAATCAAAATGAAGCTAAAACTAAATGTTAGGTGTAATTTAAAATAATAATAATTAGATAACCTAAACATAACAAAATGATAGTTAGAGTATTAAACGTATCTTGTACGCTTCTCATAATGCATGAACCATGTCATACAATTTGTCAAAATTATCATTTTAGGTCTCGAAATAGTATATTATATCAATCAAGTCATATTGTTGGTCTCGTATTACTAACTATTCCATGTGTTTTCTCCCCTAATCAATAGTACGTTGAACTCGTTTTTAGGTTTAAAATATTTTCTAAGATAAAAAGATACGTTGAACTCGTTTTTAGGTTTAAAATATTTTCTAAGATAAAAAGATATTAAAGGTCTATGTACTTTTGAAAAAAATAATCTGACATTCATATTATTTTTCTCTTTAACTAATGTTTTTCGTTGTTGATCGTTACGGTATTGGCGTGTCAGTTCACGGTATTAATATAGCGGTTCACGGTGTTGATGTGATAGTCCATCTGTCATGTCATCCGTCATATTAATTTGTCACCGTAAATTATCATGTGAATACTGTAATAATTAACGACGAAAAAATATTGATCAAAATATCATATTAAATTTATTTTTCAAGTTAAAAGATCACACTAAGAGAAAAAATAATATGACTGTCGCATTAATATTTTTTTCTTAAAAATTACATAAAGTAGTTTGATCTCAGTCATTTTAAATTAAATATCCCGTAAATATGAAATTCTAGATTAAAAAAAATATTTTTTTCCTAAAAAAAATGCAAGCGACTTGGAAAAAAATTCTTGCTTGTCCACCAAGAAAAATAAGATATTTGTTAATTAATAAATTTTATAGTCCTCAATATTTTCTGGGCAGGAACTCTCCAGCCATTCACATTTCGCAGTTCAAATTGTTCAAGCAACCTTAGGCTAAGATTTCTAAAATAAAATAAAATAAAATTGTAAATATTTTATTATTATTTATTATCAATTATCGTCTCCTGTAAAAAGAAAAAAAGAGGAAAAAAAATTCAATGGAGAGAACAGCGCTTCTCCGCTCTCTTTCATGTTCATCTCTCGCTTGCAACAGATTCATTTTCTCGGCTCCCAAACGCTCTCACTCCTTTCTATCTAAATCCTCCGCCGCCGCCCGGTGTCACCGCCGTGTCTTCTCCGGCCGCTCAATTCTCCGCCGCGACAGCTGGAGGTCACTCCCTGTCGCTGCTTCTCCTCGCTCTTCCTCTCTTCGGTTCGGCTTTAACGACAAGCATTTCAGTTCTTTATCTGCACGCGCCGTTGCCTCTCCTCCTAAAGGTAGTGCTTATTTTGTTTAATTCTTAGAACCTAAATACATGAAATGAAACGAGGTTGTTTATTTATTCGCTTCGTGTATAGATATTGCTGGAGCTGGAGATGAAGTCGCGGAGAAGCTTGGATTCGAGAAAGTGTCGGAAGAGTTCATTGACGAGTGTAAATCAAAAGCTGTTCTGTTCAAGCATAAAAAAACTGGCGCAGAGGTTATGTCCGTTTCAAACGATGATGAGAACAAGGTTTTCGGTATTGTTTTCCGAACTCCGCCGTAAGCTCTTCATTCTTTTTCTTTTGAACAAAAAATGAATTGAGAATTTAGTAAAGCTTGAGCTTACTACTTCCGTGAACTACATTGACTATTGTATATGATGTTTTTGAGAAATTACTTTATACATGTTTAATTCTGAATTTGAATTGGTAATGGAGTACTTTGATTTAGTAGTCTGAATAAGGATTCTTGACCTTGATGCTTAGAGAACAATTATGTGATCATTTGAATCAATAAGTTCCACGAGTTCTTATTTTCTCCTGTGGTCGATGCAGAAAGGATTCCACCGGAATACCTCACATTTTGGAACACAGTGTATTATGTGGTTCAAGAAAGTATCCTTTGAAGGAACCATTTGTTGAATTGTTAAAGGGGAGCTTGCACACTTTTCTGAATGCATTCACTTATCCTGATAGGACTTGTTATCCAGTTGCTTCCACCAATTCAAAGGTAGAGATTTTGCTTCTGATAATATTGAGAAATGGCAAAGGGGGGCATTCTAATACACAGTAGTATGCGAGATTGCACCATTTGTGAAAGACAAAAAAGTGGCTGTTTAGCTTGTGTATGAATGTATGCGCTGCGGTGGGGTTCAGAGTGGGGGAAATTATAACTGAAGACTGAATGCAATCCCTTCTCTGCAGCTCCTACCAACCATGATGCCATATGAAAACTACAGAGACAAATATGACTTTTTTTTAAGAAGAAAAAGATAAAGAGTTTCAAGAATGAAACTACGATGTTCCTATATTTCAATCTTGATGTGGTTTATATTTTCTGAACAGGATTTCTATAATCTTGTTGATGTATACCTGGATGCTGTATTCTTCCCCAAGTGCATCGAGGACTTCCAAACTTTTCAACAGGAGGGTTGGCACTATGAGCTCGACGATCCTTCAGAAGATATAACTTATAAAGGTGTGTGGGTGTGGTTGTGTTTGTTCATTATACACTCATGCTTTTAGCCCCTTGAACCCCCCCCCCTGTCTTTTCCTTTCCCTTAACTAATATTTGCCAGTAACCTCATTACTTGTCATAACATTTTCTATTTCCATTTTGATTCATTTTAGGAGTTGTTTTCAACGAGATGAAAGGTGTCTACTCTCAGCCTGATAATCTATTAGGGAGGACTGCTCAGCAGGCAAGTTTTCCTTTCTTTTCTTGTGTTATGATTTAATACATTTTATAATGTTCCAGTTATTTAGTAATTAGTAGCCTATATCATATTGGAATTACTGATGGTTTTTGTAGAAAATATATGAACTCTCACATGCATGCTCATGTGTGTTGAACTGTAAAACATCACACATATATTGAACACTTATTGGGAAATTTCATACGTTCAAAATTTTTCTACTTACAAGTGTTCCATGCAATGTTTCTGCAGGCTCTCTTTCCAGACAATACCTATGGTGTTGATAGTGGAGGCGATCCACTAGTTATTCCCAAGCTGACATTTGAGGAGTTTAAGGTATATGCTGCATTTATTTCTTTGGTAGACATGTCTTAGTGTCTTCAAATTCTATTGTTGCTTGAGCCTCATTTTACCTTGATAAAGAGTAGAATTATTTTGTTTGAAACCTGGAGTATATCAATCTAAACTTCATGCTACTGAGGTTATGAAAAAATTCATTCCTTTTGGGTTGGAAGGGAAGGAGGAGAACAAGGGGAGGGGGTACTTTTTTTTCTTCTACTTTCTTCTTCTCTTGCATTTAGTTTTAACTACTGTTGGGCTAGAAGGCAAGACTCTTTGTCTTTTTCATTAACTAAGAAATGTATCTATGACTGTTGCTTTGTGGTTGTAGTCTTTATGTTTTTCAGTATGGCTTTCTCTCATCTTCTGAATTGAAATTTCAGGAATTTCACCGCAAGTATTACCATCCAAGCAATGCCAGGATATGGTTTTATGGAGATGATGACCCAAATGAACGCTTGCGTATCCTAAGCGGTAATAAATAACATTGCACTATTGCAGTTATTATTCATGTATGTATATCTAAACTTCTGCTTACTATATAAACCCTGGATCCCTTGAAATAACTGGATGATGCTGTTCAAAAGGGAAATGATGCTCGTGAATATGAGAGTAAGGCGACTGCATTATAATGTTTTCTGATTTCTCCTCACGTTTATAGATATAGCGCTTGCTTGACTGACCTGTCTCGGTCATTCCATTGTATTTTCCTGAGTTGATTATTCTTGTGGTCTTACTCTTTGTAATATTGTATAAACAATTTTAAATTGTGTATTTAGTATTTACTATGTCTACTCTCCCTATCACACGCACAGAATATCTAGACCTGTTCGATGCAAGTACAGCTCCCAATGAATCGAAGGTTGAACCACAGAAGCTTTTCTCGGAACCAGTCAGGATTGTTGAGAAATACCCAGCTGGTGAAGGTGGTAATCTGAATAAGAAGCATATGGTGTGCCTTAATTGGCTGCTCTCTGATAAGCCGTTGGACTTGCAAACTGAACTTACTCTTGGTTTTTTGGATCATCTTATGCTGGGAACTCCTGCTTCTCCTTTGAGGAAAGTGTTGCTCGAAAGTGGTCTTGGAGATGCCATTATTGGTGGTGGGGTGGAAGATGAACTTCTTCAGCCTCAGTTTAGCATTGGGTTGAAGGGAGTTACTGATGAGGATATTCTGAAAGTAGAAGAGTTAATCATGAGTTCTCTTAGAAAGCTTGCTGAAGAAGGTTTTGACATGGAGGCTGTGGAGGCATCCATGAATACTATTGAGTTTTCACTCAGAGAGAATAATACTGGGTCTTTTCCTCGTGGCTTGTCTCTGATGCTACGGTCCATTGTAAGCTTTTCCTTCCCTAAATTTGAATTTTCCATTATGGTCCACCTCACTCTCTTTTACTTTATTTGTAAGTTCTTGTTTTTGTTTTGCTTATACTTTTCAGGGTAAGTGGATATATGATATGGATCCTTTTGAGCCATTGAAATATGAGAAACCTTTAGCTGACCTGAAAGCCAGAATTGCCGAGGAAGGCTCCAAAGCTGTTTTTTCTCCTCTAATAGAGAAGTTTATCTTAAACAATCCCCATCGTGTTACCATCGAGATGCAGGTAACTTTCACTCCTAGGTACTTTAATTCTCTATTGTCAGTAAATTGCATGACAATCAACATTTTTTCTGTCAGCCTGATCCAGAGAAAGCTTCTCGGGATGAAGCAGCCGAGAAAGAAAATTTGGAGAAAGTTAAAGCCAGTATGACAGCGGAAGATCTAGCTGAGTTAGCACATGCTACACAAGAGTTGAAACTTAAACAAGAAACTCCTGACCCTCCTGAAGCCTTAAGATGTGTTCCAAGCCTATCCTTACATGATATTCCCAAGGAACCGATACGAATCCCAACAGAGGTTAGCAAGTGTCCTAGTCAACTTCTAAATTCTTTCAGTTTTATTTGTGCTAAGTTTCTATACATCTTACTATAGGTCGGAGATATCAATGGTGTGAAGGTTTTGCAGCATGATCTTTTCACAAATGATGTCCTTTACACTGAAGTTGTTTTTGATATGAGTTCACTAAAGCAAGAACTTCTTCCTCTAGTACCACTGTTTTGGTGAGTTGGACCTTGCCTTGAAGGCTAGCTGTCTTTTCTCTTGTTAGGGTTGAGATCTGTCCGGTTTGGTCAGGTTTATTAGATTTTTGAAAAGTTCATTTTAGTTCAGTTCAATTCTCTGTTTTTCCATATTAATTTTTTGTTTTGCCTTTTCTGACTTGATTTTGATAAAATGGACTTGTTTTAACTTTTTACATTTATTTAATATTTTTCAGTCTTATACGTAAATTTCTAAAAAAAATAGTTTTTCAAATAAATAAAAACAATTAATAATTCTTACAAAATATTTGTAATTTATTTTAATTATTTGAAAAATAGAACACTTCCTCCTTCCTATGACTATTGAGTTTTTCGGAGCTTGATGGTTATGAAAGGGTTTTTTAATGAGGCCATATTCTTATCAAAAAAAAATAGAACACTTATTTTTCCATTGTTAAAACAAAAACTAATTTTAAATTAAATAAAAAATTGAATTCGGGTCGGGTCGGGTAATCACTGTTTTTAAACTTGTATCCCATTAACCCTCCAAATACTTGAGTTTGGTTTTTGGTTCGGTCAATTTTTTTGCTCAGCCCCGTCTCTTGGTATATGTTTTCTCTCTTTGTTTCTGCTCTAGACACAATAAGTTATTTTGAGATGAACTCGAGGCAAGAAAAATCAAGCTTTTCTATGCATAAAGAGTGGTGATGTTTTTCCTTAGCATCTTACACAAGATGCTGAAGCTGTTATTAATGTGCATCTTCTTTTAGATGTTAGCGTCGTACATCTCTGCAACTTACCTTAGTTCTCATTCTATTTGCTTGGTAACCTATGTCACCTTACAAAGCACCTAAATTCCAAGCATTCTACCCAATTAGGTGGAATTTATCGACACCTTCATTTCAATAACCAAAAATATCTTTACAAACTTCCATCGGAAAATAGCATTTTTGTTCTATCTGTAACATGATATTCAGCGGCCATTTGCTCTATATGTCTATCATTTAGTAAAGAAGAGAAGTAGAACGGTCTTGTCCAAAGTCATATATTAGAACATAACACGTGTAAATTGTATGTAAATATGTTATGGCAACTGTTTTTGTTTTATTGGTTTAAAAGAGCTATCTACTGCATATGACACTTCTGCTCCATGCATACTTTTTGGCAGTCAATCATTACAGGAGATGGGTACAAAAGACTTGACCTTCGTGCAACTCAATCAGTTGATTGGAAGGAAAACCGGAGGAATATCAATTTTTCCATTTACATCAGCTATACGAGGCAAGGAAGATCCCTCCAGCCATATAATTGTTCGAGGCAAATCAATGGCTGGGCGTGCCGATGACCTATTTAATCTGGTATATATATATATGTGTGTTTCTGATTTTATTAATAGATATCTTATATTCTCTACAGATTTTCCGTTTACATCCCAGTAGCAGTGCAAGAAGTTGTATATTAGGATGTTCTGCTTATAATTTTTTTCTGTGAAAGTCTTTTCTTTCAATTGATCTAAAGGTTCTTTTTCATGACATTCAACTGTAGATTAATTGTGTTCTTCAAGAAGTACAGTTTACGGACCAACAACGGTTCAAACAGTTTGTGTCCCAAAGCAAAGCAAGAATGGAGGTATATGTTTTGAATTTTTAAGGGTTATCTGGGAGATACGAGAACTGAAACCATAATTTAATCCAATGGATTGTGCTCATTCCAGAATCGACTGAGAGGCGGTGGTCATGGAATTGCAGCAGCTAGGATGAATGCGAAGTTAAATGTTGCCGGGTGGATTTCTGAGCAAATGGGTGGAGTTAGGTAGACTTCATGGATTCCATTATGTTTTCTTCCTCAGGCGAATCCTGCAGTTTAGCTTGCCATGCAATTCCCTATCAGTGAACTGCAGTTGCTTAGGATTTTTTTTTCCAGTGACAGCTTTAAAATAAATACAAACTTGCAGTTATTTACTTAAAGATTAGGCTCGTTCTGATATCATGTTAAGAATGGCTTAAAAGATATTTTAATGAGTGAGATTCTGAAATTTGATCATACTCGTTCTGTTTTTTCAGTTACCTGGACTTTCTTCAATCATTGGAAGAGAAAGTCGATAATGACTGGTCAGGAATTTCATCATCTCTTGAGGAGATACGTAAATCGTTACTTTCCAGGGAAGGTTGCTTGGTAAATATGACTGCCGATGGCAAAAATCTCTCTGATACAGAGAATTTCGTTAGCAAATTCCTTGATTTGCTTCCTAGCAAATCACTTGTTGAAAGATCTAGCTGGAGTGCTCGACTTCCTTCGAACAATGAAGCGATTGTGATACCGACCCAGGTGGATAAATTGTCTCTTCTTATAGGCATTTTCTTTTTGCTAATTTACATGACTAATGAATTAACAAGCCTTCACATGTTACAGGTAAATTATGTTGGGAAAGCGGCTAACTTATATGACAAGGGTTACCAGCTTAGCGGGAGTGCTTACGTTATTTCAAACCACATCAGTAACACGTGGCTGTGGGAACGTGTTCGTGTCAGCGGTGGAGCATATGGAGGTTTCTGTAACTTCGATACTCATTCTGGTAAGCACAAGGTGCTGAATTTTCGGGCAAGACTCTTACATCCCCCTTTTGGACTCTCACCTTTAGATTTTCTCATGTAGGTGTATTCACCTTCTTATCGTACCGAGACCCCAACTTACTGAAAACACTCGATATATATGACGGAACTGGTGATTTTCTCCGTAAATTGGAAGTGGACGACGATACTCTCACGAAAGCAATTATTGGGACCATTAGTGATGTTGATGCCTACCAGCTGCCAGATGCTAAAGGTTATAGTAGGTATGGAATCGGTTGTTTTCTCTTCATTTCCGTTTTTGTTTCTCAGTCGAAAACACGATTGTCGCTGCTGCTGGTCTTTCTATCCATCAAGCATCATTACGCCTCGTATTGACTTTACTGTGTTCTGCTAGTTTGCTACGATATTTATTGGGGGTCACGGAAGAAGAAAGGCAAAGGAGACGCGAAGAGATATTATCGACAAGGTATGATAATAACTGCTAGTCGAACATACCGAAAAGTTGCATTCGATATGGTTTCGAAGCATATATAATGAATTCGGCTTTTTCCTTTGAGGACTAAAGTGAAATGAAATGAACTATATTATCATTCGGTACGGTTTAGGATTTCGATTTTTAAACCGTTTTTTTCGCCTATCATACTTTTGTTGCATTTCCCCCCACAGTTTGAAGGATTTCAAGGACTTCGCCGACGCCATTGACTCTGTCAAAGCTAACGGGGTCGCTGTTGCTGTGGCGTCACCCGACGACGTCGAAACTGCTAACAAGGAGCGCTCGAACTTTTTCCAAGTGAAGAGAGCCCTCTAAAGAAAACACAGTGAGAATTGCTTTTGTTATACTCTGAATTAGATAGAAAGGAAGTCCTGCGGCATGAACTGTTTTTATTACCAAGGTGGACTTGGCTATTTCATGAAGGTTAAAAAGGTTTAATTATGCCCTTAGTCACGGTACTCTTTAGATTCTTGGGATTTAGTCCCTTTGCTCTTATTTATAGGATTAAATTCCCCTCTACCTGTCTGATTTGCAAACTATAGTTCAAATGATAACATGGTTGATGGTTTTCCGATAAATTTAAATTTACAATATTTTAATATCCGAAGGTATGATTTAATAATTAAGATCAATCCATGATACCAATTGAAGTTTTAACGAAAATTATTTAATTTGCATTTGGAGTAACGTTACATTTGGTATTTATTTATTTTTGGATAAACTACATCAGACACTATCGAACTTATGAGTTGTATTGTTTACAGTACTGAACTTTTGATTTTGTGAATTACATCATTGATTTGATTTTCGTTTCAATTATATCACTGAATCGTTAAATCGTTAATGGCACGATGACTTGTTTGACAGCTACCGATGTAGACAACTTGCCAAAACGACGTCGTTTTGATCCAATTGTTAACGATTTAAAAACTAGTGGTATAATTGTATCAAAAATCAAAGTTTAGTGTTATAATTGACAACATTGAAAGTTCAGTGGTATAAGCGATACATCGCCTAAAGTTTAGTGGTATCTAGTGTAGTTTACCCTTTATTTTTTGATAAAATATCTAATGTGATAGTTGTATTTTTAAAATGTTTAATTGATACATGCACCTTTAAAATATCTATTTTGTTACATGTATTTTGACAAAGATGTTCAAAACGGTATCTATATTATGATAAAATGTCTAGTGCGATACTTGTATTTTAAAATATTTAATGTAATTTTTTTTATTTTTAAAATATTTAATATAATATACAAATTATAGGGGTCTATTCTGTAAAAAGAACCAATAATCCATAATAATAATAATATGTTATTAATATAAACAAAGTTTGAGGTGATATATATCTTTTTCGATGAGCCGAATTGATAGATTATGAAGAGATCCAATATGCAAATGAAAATGAGACTAATTTAGATGTGTTGAATACATATTGGTTGATTTAGCATTTATTAAGTGTCTTAACTTCATGTATTACAATAATACATGGAATAATAGCTTGAGTATTATATTAAATATTTTAGGGTAAAAAATATACAAATGGTCCCTCGACTATAGGTATTGTTTTATTAAGTCTCCCGATTGTTAAAAGTTACATAATAGTCCTTTGACTCTAGAGTGTTGTTTTATTGAGTCCCCCGGCTGTTAAAAGTTACAAAATGGTCACTCGACTATTCATTATGTTCCAAATTTGTCATTTTTCGTTAAAAATATGATGACAATCTAAGCTGAACGTTAACTTATCGACTATGATATGATTAAATCCGATCTTAGAATCTCAAACGACTATCATATCTCAGTCATCATGTCAACATCTAACTCATACAATAATTATTTTTTTAACAAAAAAAATATGAGTTTAGAACATAATGAATACTCGGATGACTGTTCTATAACTTTTAATAGTCGATGAACTCAACGAAGTAACAATCTATAGTCGAATGACCATTTTATAACTTTTAATAGTCGAGGGATTTAATAAAGTAGTACCCTATATTTGGGGGCATTTGTGTATTTTACCCTATAGTACCAAAGAGTGCATGGACCGGGGACAGAATTAAACCTATTCAAAGTCGCAAAATGTCCAACCTAATTTCATAAAATATGTGTAACCAGTTTGGACAAGAAACTGTCGAAATCAAAAATTTCCAACCAATTATTATAATAAGAAACCATGGCATGAAGAAACGTCGCAGAAAAGTAACTATTGTTTGTTGGAATATAACAAAAGAATCAGGGATGGATCGAGAGAGGGTGGGTGGGTTATCGTTCCCCTGAAAATATTAAATTAATATATACTTTAGATATTTTTTATATTTCCGGTTAATAATCTATTTTTATCATTCTAGAATTTTATAAATTAATTTGCTCCTAAAATTTTAGATATTCGCCTCCGAACATAAACTTTTACGTCCGATCCCGGAAAGACCTCATATTAAAATTGCAGAAAAGTCTTGGTCAGCTTTAAATATTGTCCATGGTGTTCCTACCTAGCAATTTCTATCCAATGCAGACACAATACATACTCAACAACTCAAGTCATCAACATAATTTCATACTCTTTTTAAAAGAAGGAATGAGACACTTGCCAACAACCTTCTACTTGGGTTTCAGCTTTTGAAAATGAATGTTACATACATAAATTAAAAATTAAGGGTCTAATTGTTTAGATTTGAAGTTTACAAGGATCTAAGAAGTGTTTAAATAAAAAAAACAAGGATATTACTTTTTTTCAATATAAGGACCTAAAAAATTGTTAAACCTAAAATTTTTGGAGGGTTTAAATTGTTTAAAAAAATATAGATGGGTAAAATTAATTGAATATTTTATGAGGAGCTGGTTTGCAAATTTCCCATTTAACCACAGTCTGCCCCCTTTGCTACGTTCATGCTATTGGCACCAAGTTTAAGGTTTGAATTATGTAACACATGTTACTTACCGGAATATATACGATTTTTTTAGAATTTTTATTAAAATTTTAAGAGATACAAAATTATGTAATTTTAATTTTAAAGGTACGAAATTCGATTATCAATAAATTTATATATATATATATAATTACACAAATAGAACAATTTTTAGTTGACAAGTTGAGAGCATCATCTTCATTGAGTATTTAAATTTAACCTTTGAAAATTCCACCTAAGTTTCACATTATATATATAATTACACAAATAGGACAATTTTCAATGATTTAGTTAACAAGTTGAGAGCACCATCTTCGTTGAGTATTTAAATTTAACCTTTGAAAATTCCACCTAAGTTCCACATTATATATATATAGGTGTAAGGACTTGCATCTTAGACAAAAGGGGCGCTAGCTATCCCACCAAAACATGTATCCTGCAGTGGAAACCATGCCGGAAAATCATCCGATTCCGACGGCCCCCGGACATCCTGGTCCGGTCTCCGCTTCGGGAATTCCCAACATTCAACCTCATCTTCATCATCAACATCGGTATATCTCTCGAATCCCCTCGAATTCTGTACAGGGACAGTGGAGTTCCGATCTTTGTCATTGCTTCGACGATCCTGTAAATTGTAAGTCCTAATCTCCTCTTTCTCCTTTTGATGCTTTTATAGTATGGGTAAAATACACAAACGGTCCCTGACTTTGTTGGGTCTCTCAACTATTAAATGTTATAAAATGGTCCTCCGACTATAGAACGTTGCTTTGTTGAGTCCCTCGACTGTTAAAAGTTACAAAATGATCACCTGACTATTCATACGTTCCAAACTCGTCATTTTTTGTTAAAAAATCGACGGTCGCCTGAGGTGGGCGTTAACATGTTGACTGAGATATGATTGTCGTTTGAAATTCTAGTATCATATTTTATTATATGTTAATCAACATGTTAACGTCCAACTCAGATTGTCGTCAATTTTTTTAACGAAAAATGATAAGTTTAGAACATATGAATAGTCGGGTGACCATTTTATAACTTTTAACAATCGGGGGACTCAACAAAGCAACGCCCTATAACCGGGAGACCATTTTGTAACTTTTAACAGCCAAAGAATTTAACAAAGCATTACCCTATAGTCGAAAGACCACTTGGGTACCATAACCTTAAAGTATTCACATCCAACACTCGTTCTTTTTCATCAATTTCTTTCAGGTGCGATTACTTGTGTATGTCCTTGCATCACTTTCGGACAGATAACCGAGATCATTAACCGCGGATCCAAATGTAAATTCTCGTTCCGATAAGAATACATATTTTTTTAATCGGTTTTTTTTTTAAATTAATATTTTTATTCTGGGGTGACAGCTTGTGTTTCAAGGGGGTTGATGTTTGGGATGCTGGGCATGGTGGGGTGTGCATGTTTCTATTCATGTTTCTATAGGTCAAAGCTAAGGGGACAATACGATTTGCCTGAGGAGCCTTGTACCGACTGCCTGGTCCACTCCTGCTGTGCCTCTTGTGCCCTCTGCCAAGAGTATAGAGAGCTCAAGAGCCGTGGCTTCGACATGGGCATCGGTAAGTAACCCTTTTTTCCTCATATTTTTATTTAACCGAACTGTGTTCAGATGATCGTTTTGGTTATTAAACTTTTAAAAATTAAGATAAATTACACATTTAGTACTTAAATTATTAGTTTTGGCCTACTTTAGTACTTAAACTTAAAAAAATCAAAACCATACTCAAAGTTTAGTTTTTGTTTCATTTCAGTATCACCGTTCAAAATTTAACGTTTATTTTTGAAAAAAAATTGAAAGTTTAGGTACTAAAACAAATCAAAACTGATAGTTTAGGTATTAATCGCGTTAAGTTTTCAACGGTGGGGGTATTAAAATGAAACAAAAACTAAATATTAGTATGATTTTGAAAAAATTGAAAGTTTAGGTACTAAAACAGATCAAATATGATACTTTAGGTGCAAAATGTATGATTTACCCAAAAATTATAAAATGATTATCTAATTTAGGGCAAACTACACATTTAGTATCTAAACTATTAATTTTGTTCTGTTACAATACTTAAACTTTAATTTTTTTCAAAAGTATATCTAATGTTTAGTTTTCATTTCATTTTAGTATTCGCCGTTAAAAATTTAAGGCGTTTATTACCTAAATTATCAATTTTAATCTATTTTAGTACCTAAACTTTCAATTTTTTTCAAAATTTAATAATTTTTTAACATGCTACTAAAATGAAACAAAAATTAAAGTTTTTAACGACGGATACTAAAATGAAACAAAAACTAAACTTAAAGTATGGTTTTGAAAATTGAAAGTTTAAGTACTAAAACGGATCAAGACTGATAGTTTAAGTACTAAACACGTAATTTACCCTTAAATTTATGAATTATTATAATATTCCTAACTAACATCCGATTAATATAGAATTCAACGTATGAAGAAATCTTGACTAAATATATATATATATATATATAACAAAGAGTCACTTTCGTACATTGACAATATATATGGGAGGCCCCCAACCTTTGGCGTAATGGAATTTTTAGTCCCCGCAAGTTTAAATCCTATTCAATTGAAGTTCTCTTCTAATGTTTGGATTTAAAATCTCAATGGATTTTTGAATTTCAAAGTTAGAAAACTTGATTTCTCCCGATGTTTGATCCTGACTCCGTTTCTATAAACGTATAATTATATTCGATTGTTTGGAAATGGTATATAATGAAGGTTGGGAAGCCAACATGGACAGACAAAAGAGAGGAGTGACAATGGCTCCAATTGTGGTTCCCGGGATGGCGAGATAACCCCACGATGTTCTGTAATTCTCTCGTTGATTGCTGCATATGTATATATGCTTTGTGTGAGCTTTGTTTAGGTATTAAAATAGTCCCAAACTGATAGTGTTGGTACTAAACGTGTAATTTACCCCTACTTCTAATGGTAGTGGCTTCTTCACCAATGGTACGAGTGTGTGCTTAATGATATTGATGAACATAGTAATTATTTTAAATCGATATCGAATTGTTTAAGTTTTATTTTAAGTCAATCTTTATATTTTTGAACTATATAGTTTAGTACAAGATTTTAATATTTTGAATTATTTTTTTAAAAAATATTTTTTTATTATTTACATAATTACATTTAAAATATGAAATAATAGTTTATTAAATAAATTTAAATATTTAAATATTTATCTACATCAAATTATATTCGAATTAGATTCAAAAGCAAATTAATTAAATCTGAACCCAAGACATCCGGCTATTACCCTAGCCAACATCAATCATCCTCAACTCCTCAAATCCGATCCCGACTTGTAAGAAAAGAAAAATACGACAATCAAATGATAGAATAAAGAGATCATAGAAAATATTCGACGAATTTTTGGTTGTCTCTTCGGGATTGGATTTGTTGTTATCTTTTTAGTTGGTCTATATTTGGTTATCTTATTGATCGGTCGTTATTTTGAATTATATGAGCGATTCTCTCATGTGCTCAAAATCACTCTAGATATGTTACGTTTAAGTTGTGATAAAGCTAATGCTTAACTTGTTAATATTTTATTATTATGTTAATGTTGATAATATTTGAGTTAATTGTATCACACGTATTTAACGTATGACCCTCATTTTAAATTGGTCCCTAAATTTTTAAATGTTCCAATTTCATCCTCAAACTATGATTATCATTATAAATTAATCATCAAACTTTTGAACATTTCAATTTCATCTCCAAACTATGACCTTCATTTTAAATTTGTACCCAAACTTTTTGAACATTCTAATTTCAACCCAAACTATACATATATACTATTTCATCCCCAAACTATACATATCACATCCCTTTCTAATAAAATCGTTAGGCCAAGTTATATTATTATTTTTTTGAAAAGAAAAAACAAATTTTAGGTTAAATTATAGTTGAAACCATACATAATGAATTTAGGGATGAAATTGCAATATTCAAAAGTTTGGGGACTAATTTAGAAAGGTTCATAGTTTAGGGAAGAAACTAGAATGTTCAAAAGTTTAAGGACTAATTTAGAATGAGAATCATAGTTTGGGGATAGTAGAATATTCAAATTTTTAAGGACTAATTTAAAATGAGAGTTATAGTTTAGGGACATATGATGCAATTAACTCATAATATACACACAGTGACATGCATGATATCTCAATGGTTAAAGTAATGATTGTTATTCCTAGAGGTCTCAGGTTCGAGCACCAAAAACTATAAGGGTATATAAACATTTATTGTCAAATATTTGAGTCTTTAATCACCATAATTATATACCCAAAACTTTCAGGGGCTAAATTGTAAACCAAAAACAAAGTTAGGGGTCAAAAGGTAGATTAACCCAATATAATATAAAATATAAAAAAATCATAGGATTTTCATGTCTTTGGAGTAAGAAATCCACGTGTTATCATAACACCAAAACCTAGCCGTCCATAAAACAAGACAAAAGCAACACTCGACGCATTATACATATGATCTTATTCTTATTTTGGATAAAGTACATTTTAAATTATTAAATTATATTCGAATGATTATTTTAATTACTAAAATTTAAATTTATAAATAATATTAAATTCACTAAAATATTATAAAATTTAGTAGTTATTTTATATTATAATTTGATAAAATTTAATTATTATTTTACAATTTTATAAAAATATAATAATTAAAATAAGTATTTAAGTATATTTTTAATGAATATAACATATTTATCTTAGGGTCAAGTAACAAATACTTTTCGATTATAGGACATCTTTTGTTGAGTCTTTTGACTATTAAAAATTAGAAAATGGTCTCTTGACTATATGATGTTACTTTATTGAGTCCCTCGACTATTAAAAGTTACAAAATGATCATCTGACTATTTATTATATTCCAAATTCATCATTTTTCGTTAAAAAATTAACGACAATCTAAGTTGGATGTTAATCTGCTGTCTGAGATATGATAGTCGTTTGAGATTCTGGAATCATATTTTATTATATCTCAGACAAAAGATTAACATCCAGCTCAGATTGTCACTAATTTTTAATAAAAAATGATGAATTTGGAACATAATGAATAATCTGGTGACTATTTTATAACTTTTAATAGTCGAGCGACTCAACAAAGTAACATCATATAGTCAAGGGATTATTTTGTAATTTTTAATAGTCGGGGGACCATTTGTATACTTTACCCTTTATCCTATTATTTTCCTGTCAGGATTGTTTGGTAAATGCATCTCCACTCCGAGATACAAAGAGAAAAGCGAAGCAAATCCTCTTATGAACAAAGCCCAGACATTTAATCTTAATGCAGAAAAAGAGTAACTTTGCTTAAAGAAAAACAAACAAAGATCATTGGGTATTTTCTATTTGTTATGTTTGTTGCTTTGTTTCATGGGGGAAATGGGATTTAAGTAGATATTGAATTGGACTGGAATGGAACTAACAGACGATTGTACACCATGGCCGATCTAAATGCTTCGGAATCCTTGGAACAAAAGGGAACTCTTATGGTGGATTCGAAGTGAATGTGCTTCAACCTTCTATGAACCAGCCAAAGAGAACCTCATCGGACGGTCCCGTGGCTATCCTTTGGGATATAGAGAACTGCCTTGTCCCGAGTGATGTCCGCCCTGAAGATGTGACTGGGAATATAAGAATGGCTTTGCGAGTGCATCCTGTAATTACGGGAGCTGTTATGATGTTTTCTGCGTATGGGGATTTTAATGCCTTCCCCAGAAGACTCAGGGAGGGCTGTCAGAGAACTGGCGTCAAACTCGTAGATCGAATGGAAGGAAGGACGATGCTGACGAGGCTATCTTGGTCGACATGTTTTTATTTTCCCTTGATAACCCTCCGCCTTCTTCTATCATGCTGATTTCGGGGGATGTTGATTTTGCACCGGCACTTCACATACTTGGTTAACATGGCTATGTAGTCATTCTCGTTATTCCAGCTGGGAGCGTTTCGTCTGCACAGTGCAGTGCTGGTAAGTTCGTTTGGGATTGGCCTAGCGTGGCTCGTGCGGAAGGCTTTGTGCCTCCTTCGAACGCCTTAATGCCTTCTCGAGGAGGGCCGGCTGATATTTCTGGGTGTTTCATGGGGTGCCATATTAGTGACAATCCAGATGGCCAAAATGAGGAAGAACTGATAATTTATAAGGGTGTTTCACAAAGCTGTTACAACTCGAGAGATTTCACAATAATATCGCGGTCTTTGTCTGAATATACAAGTAATCCTTCGGTTGCCATACCTTCTTTCCCTGCAACTTCGAGGTCGCAAAGTCTCCCATCTGGTTTGAATGAAGTAACGGGATGTCCCGGCGTTTATGATCAGAATGATGTCATGTGGGTTCAGCCCGGATACATAAATGGTTAAAAGGGACAACTGGTGAAATTGATTGAACTTTCAGGAGGATGCATGCCTCTTATCCGCGTTCCTGCCGAGTATAATAAGTTTTTCGGGAGGCCACTTTACGTGGCAGAGTCCGGGCATGCAAACTCGTTAATCTTTTCAAAAAGATGGGGGACACTCTAGAAAATGAAGGAAAATGTCATAAGAGACTTATCTACCTTAGAAACTGGAAATCGAGCCCAAGCGCACCACCTTTGGCTCTGGGGGCTGGCTCTTCTAACAAGTTTTCCGATGCGGAAAGGGTGGTAGTCGAAGAATGTGATGACAGGAATAATGGAGCAGCAAGTTATGATGTTGATGACCATAATCTCAAGCAATTTAAATACAAGTTGCAGGAAATTCTTGCGAGTTATTCCTGCCGGATTTTCTTGGGTTGCTTCGAAGAAGTATACCATCAACGCTATAAGAAGACGCTGGACTATCGGAAGCTCGGTGTGAAGAAGCAAGAGGAGTTGTTTGACAAGGTGAGGGATGTTGCAGTCTTGCGCGAAGAACCGGTAAGCAAGAGAAAGTTTCTTTGTGCAGTAGGTAGCTAGAAAATCTGACAGACTCGTACTTGTAAACTCGAATAAGATCAGACAATCGAGGTATGCTGATCAATGCTTTGTCTCTTCGATCCGTCTCTAGTTTTTTTTTCTGTGCCAAGGTTTCATAAGTGGCTGATAGAATATAGGAGGTGCAATTCATTCATGGATTGTCAACTACTAATGTGCAAACTTTGTTGTAAATTAAAATCCCAGAAATAATGAACTATATGTACATTCTTAAAGCTTGTTAACAATGTCACATATTATTTCAAATATGTATATACCATTGTCATGATGTTTTATGCAAGTGATTCCACAAACTCATTCTGCAATTCATAACACTAATGGCTGCTCCACCGCCTCGAAAAGTTTACAGTTTATGATCAAGAACGGCGGCTTAACTAGAAGAAAATTGAAGTTCTCGTTCTTATAACAACTTTTGATCTTCACTTGAGCAAGCCTGTTGTCTTGCAAACAGGACACAGGTTTTTCAGCATTAACCACTGTTTGATGCAGTTAGTGTGGAAGTCGTGCCCGCAATCGAGTGTGCCGGTATCTTCCCCATCCACGTATTCTTCCTGTCATAGTTAAAGTTCAAACCGGGTAAACAAGACGAAAACTAAACAGGTAAGATGAACAAAGATGGTTTAAAGCAGCTTATCTCTGCTTGTCTAGCATCATACCTGACAGATACAACAGGGTTCCGATTCTTGTGTGAATTCTGTCGTAATGGATGAATACTTATGTTGTTTCATCAACTTCAGAATTGTTTCCTCGTTCAGTCCGGTACTCACGTCTCCTATGTGTTCTCCTAAAGCCAGCAGTTCCTGGGGTTCCGGTTGCGATGTGATAAGAATAACCTCCAATGTTAAGTGATAAAACATTAAACATCGTTCCTTTTTACCTCGTACGACATGTTATCAACATCAAGGCGCATATCTCTGTGCCTGTCGTGTGTTTCAACCATGCCATGGTATATGAATGGATCGAACATCGTATAATCCTGAAAGGATATTACATAAAGATCTAATGTCACCCAACATCATATAATGCAGAAATGGAGCAATAAATATTCTCAGGCAACATAGAACTGATGATCAAGAAAAAAAGGAAATAGATCTCTCAACCGTATCCAGCAAAATCATTGTAGTCAACGTAGTGAAAGCGAAAAGAATTGCTACTGCAAGTTAGCAACCTATTTATGAAAATTAATGGCAACATAATCGAAAACCGAACCTCGATTTGTAAGTTCTCCCCCCTACGCATGACAGTCAAAACTTGACGAATCTGGCACATGGAGAAAGAAATAAATTTGTGAAGAGCATCAAATAGAAATATGCAAAAGAAAATAAGAATATCAACAGCAATTTATAAATAGAACCATGTCTTCTTAGAATCTATAAATGTGAAGAAACGATGCAAGTAAATAACTAGCAAAAAGTTTCCTCAGAACACAAACTTCGGATAATAGCCGGTGTCTCCCTTCGATATCAACAGCCAAAGCTCGCAATGAGTGAGGCATCCCAAGGACATTATCGCCTTGTCTCTCCAACATGAGTGCTGACCTTGGGTATGTTCGATTGTTACCTTGGCTGTTAGATCGAGATGGCACTCTTGTTTCTTGTGAGGAAGCAGAAGGACCACCTGACGATAACGACAGAAAATAACCAGTATTGTTACCAGATTCAGAATCAAATGGAGGAAACAAAGACCAAGGTGCAAATTCTGATAGGCGTTGTTGATATTGTATTGGTGGGTTCTGAGGAGGAACCCAGGAAGGAGTGGGCAAAGACGGGATGCTTGAACTATGACCAGGCCGATTAGACGATGGAACACTTCCAGAAGTGCTAATATTATTTTCAGTTGCCAAACTCCAACCTGTAGGATTTTGTGCTACATGTCTCATCTCCGTTTCCAGTTCAAACATGGGATGCTCTACATTGCTTCTCGAGATATTTCTTATGTTCGGTTCCTCCCTGTAGGCAGCAGCAGCTCTCTCGACAGGATTAGTAGATCCAGATGGGTTGCCAGCTCTTGAACTGGAAGTCCCATTCCAAGGGAAAGGATGCACATTTCTTGGCACAATAGAAACAGTCCTTGTACAAGGTTGAGACGAGGGAGAGCTAAAATTTTCAGCTATTGCTTCTGTTGATCTCAGATCTCTGGAGTCACCAAATGGGGCAGCGCTAGGGTGACTTGGAGAGCCGAAAGTAGACTGCCCAGCAACCCCAGTTGATGATAAGCTATATAGTGAACATTCTTGTCGGCTTCCTTGGCTTGCACTTCTTGCACTAGAAGAAGGAAATGCATCACTAACCACTCCTCTCATATCAAGCTGGTCAGTAGGGCTAACATTAAGTAAATTCCGAGACGGTGTCGGTAAACCCATGTGACTAGACGCATCAGTACGAGCAGGAATAGCACGCATTGCAACATTTTCAATTTGTTCAGAATAGCTTGAAGTACTAGCAGAATAAGACTGTCTGGAAGTACCTTCAAGAGCCTTCCTCTTGCAGGATAAACCCCAACTCCCCAGTGAAGAGCCAGAGCCATCATCAATTTCCTCCCCCTTGTAATTAGAGATTCCAGAAGAACTACCAACATTATAAGACACACTGGCATTAGATACCTTCTCTCTTTCTGATCCAACTGAGTTGTGCGGATTATGATCCATACCAGATCCAACACCCGACCCCCCAGCACCCCTGCGGCTAATAAATCCTTCAGTTAGATTCACACTCAGTGGGCCATGATTAGAGCTCGAACCTTCAAAATATACAGGCGCATTTCTAATCTGATTAACAATATGGCCGTTATTCAATCTCCCAGGGAAAAAGACATTTAGTGGTTCAACCCGCCTTTCTTCTGACCTTTGAGCATCACCAGCATGAGTACCATATGTAGACCAGCCATGTTCTACTTTTGTTCCATCATCATCAAGCTGGTGATTCAGCATATCCCGATTCAACTGGTTTTGCAGTCTAACTCTAGAACTTGGTTCACCAGAATTCCAGCCACTTAAGATCCGAACATCAGGAGTAAGAGTGTTTCCATGCGTTTCACCAGAAGGAACTGTATAATTGGATGACCGGGTTTCCAAAGGAGTCAACAAGTTACCCAAAGAATTTGGTTGACCGATACTAGCGTTATCAGGACTAGGTCCCTCTTCAACGTTAACAGTTTCAGGGAAGGAATTAATGGTGTCCCCTTGACGTTGCATCAGGGATGGTATCTTCCACCCAGAAATATTTCAGAGATGCTTAAACCCTTCAATTTTTCAGCTTTCCAAGGTCATGTAAGATTGATCAGTTGCATTTCGTGATTCACGTATGTCACCAAGGAAAAACTCGAGCCAGTAAACATCTTGAACCAAAAGAACAACCTACCACACTGATAGGACATGCAGGCAAGAATAACTTTACATTACACAGAGTGCAAAATGAAATCTGAATAGGTCAAGCACATCAAAACTAAGCTAAAATACTGAAAAATCGGTGTATCAAAAGAAAAACAAGATCGAGTAGAAAAACAATTATTAAACTATTACCGAATATAATGTGCTCATGATTTAACAACTTGCTTCGGCTAATAGACGAGAAAAGTTCAAAATCTTTTGGTGAAGAACATCCAAGCTTTTGCACGAAATGCTTCTAGCCTATACCAGCAGATCAAAAGGATTACAATGCTGCGACACCCAAATTCACGACGTCGATCGTTTAAGCATCAAATCATAATATCGACAAAATGTAATTTGCAGAAGCAATATCTCAGCCATCTGATATGCAAAATTAAGCATACACATCAACATAAACACACAAACTTCATCATATCGGAAAATCCATTAACTAAACGTAAACAATCCAAGCCTACTTTGTAAAGCTTTGAATTTTGGACAAAAATGTAACAAAACAATAAAACCCAATTTTTTTTTATATTTATTTAGTGAAAATAAATACAAAATTTAGCATCAAAAGATTGAATTGAAGAATGTCAATACCCAATAACCCAAATAATTTACTAATTTTTTATCCAAAAATATCGCAAATGTCTGTAGATAACACCCCAATCAACATAAAAACTGTAGCGAAGAACCCAACGTAATCAAATTAAAAAAATATATAAAATAAGCAAAATTACCTATCTTAGAGGTAAACTATATTAGATCACTTAAGCAAATATATCAAATTCAGAAAGGAAAGGGGAAAACAGCACAGATTAAGAGAAAATTACCTGGAAAATAAATCTGATTATCTGAGACGACGAAACGCAAAGCGATCAAAAACAGGGTCTTTGAGATTAACAGGGTATTAAGAGAAATAGTGGCGAAGGAATCAGATGAGCTTCTTCGATTTTTACTTATATTTTATTATTTTTTTGGGGGACTTTTCTATTGCTCTCTGTCTCCTTGTTATTTTGCTATGTGGTCTGTTTTCTCTTTTTATTTCTGATTATTAAATAAAGAGTTAATTGAATTAAATGTCCTCAAAGTATGATTCTCATTTAAATTGGTCCCTACATTTTTAACTGTTCCAATTTCATCCCTAAACTATGATTATCATTCTATACTAGTCCTTAAACTTTTGAGCATTTCAATTTCATCTCCAAACTATGACCTTCATTCTAAATTTGACCCAAACTTTTTGAACGTTCCAATTTCATCCCATACTATATGTATATACTAATCACATCCGTTGTTAATAAAATTGTTGGGCCAAGTTACATTATTATATGTTTGAAAAAAAACAAAATTTATGTTAAACTATGGTTGAAACTAATTACATATTTGGATGAATTTGGGATGGAATTTGAATATTCAAAAGCTTGGGGTTTAGAACATGATTTTAGAGGTTTGTCCTGGTGGTGTCCCTCTCCTCCATCTCCTACAGTAGTATGGTCACATCCACCTCCAAACCGAGTTAAGATTAATACTGATGCTGGACATTCCTTGGTTCTACAGAAAGCTACTTCCGGTGTGGTTATTCGAGACGAACATGACCACGTTCTAGGATCCTTCTACCAAAGTCATAGCTCTCTCTCATCGGTCTTCATGGAGGACGCACTTGCAGCTTTTCACGGGCATCTTTTTGCGAAGGGTTTGGGGTTTTCTCTTGTAATTTTAAAAAGTGAATCGGAATCCATTATCAGCAAACTCCAGTCCAACGTTGATGACTCATCGGTTATCCGGAGCACAATCTGGGACATCCTTTGCCTTTCCAAGTCGTTCGCGGAGTGCCTTTACCGTTACACACACAGAGAAAGAAATCGAGCTACACATGAAATGACGAAGGAAGGTGTTGGGTAAATCGGGTTATTTCTCATACGAACGTAGTTTCAAAATTGACCTAAAATATCAAGATCAAAACCATCAAATGTTGCACAGCGGATAAACCTGTCAAACTATTGAATATCGAAATACAATGGAAAAAACCGAATAAAAACAATAAATGAGAGAACACACCAAATTTACGAGGTTCGACGAGAATATCGTCTACTCTTCGGGTACCACACCGGATGATAACTTCACTATATCGCCAATATTACAACAAATGAAATTCTATAGAATTCCCAAAGTGGGAGAATGAAGAATACAAGAGGAAGAGAGAACTTGTTTTTGGGATGATTTTTAATGAAATACTTAAGCCTATTTATAGTTGAATTTTAAGGACTAAACTTATAAATAACCTAATATTTTATGGATTAAACATGAAAAATAAGTTGGCCACCTACCAAAAAATTTTCCAATGTGTACAAGTTAGCCACCAAATATGAAATTCTCATGTTTAAAGTTTGGCCACCAACCAAGATGAAATTTCTAATAAGTTGGCCACTAACCAAGATGAAATTTCTAACTTGTCAACTTAATTTCAAGTCAAAACTAACAGAAGGGATGTCTACGCCTCGTTTATGGGTGGAAGAAGTGTCAGTAAGTGTTCAGGCCCTGCTGGATGTCGATTGACGCTTTTCTGAGCTGTCATAGAAGAAATTCTTTCTGTTTTAGTTTGGGTTCACTATACTCTCCTTTTGGGTTCACTGGAATAAAATAAAAATTAAAATTTTTAATGATGAGATATTAAAATAAAATAAAAAATTAAATTTTACGAATGATTTAAAAAAAATAAAAGTAAAAAATTTAACAAAAACTAATAATTTAAGTACTAAATGTATAAAAATAATAATTAGAGCCTTAAAAAGATCTCGAGAAAAGCCCACTGGATCGTACAAGTGATTATAAAAACTAAAACCAAAAACAAAACGAAAATGAAGAGGGTACAAACTACAAAGAGAAACCAAGCTGAATTGGCTTTTTTACCCCACTGACACCGTTTGTTTTTATTTTTACTTTTCTAACACCGTTCTACCAATATTTCCAAAACTAGCACCCTTTCTGCTGAGTTGGCAAAGGCGCGTCCCCGGGGGCGCGCTTTACCCGGTTTTTTCGCTGAGTTGGATGCCACGTGTGAAAGGCGCGTCCCCGGGGACGCGCCTTTGCCAACTCAGCAGACACGTATTTTATTTTATAATAAATAGTTTATTTTGATTATTATTATAAATTAATAATATATTATGTAAAATGTTTCGATTATAATGTAAGAATTATCAAGTTTCGAGTATTTTTGATTTTGATTATCGATCTATTAATTTTATCAGTTAATTATTTAAATGTTATCAATCTAGTCATCTCATATCAATATTTAACGAAAATATTGATGCATAAGTTAATAAATTAGTATAATTACATATTTAATCTTCAAGACTTACATATTTTATAAAATTAGTCTTATTGAAAATTTAATTTAATAAATTTAATCCTCCAATCAGAACATGAAATGTGTCATCGTATACATAAATTTTTTAATAACTTTTAATTTGTTTAATTTAATATTTTTCTCTACTTAGAAGGTGGAATTATTATTATATTTTAAAAAAATTATAACTAATAATATTAAATATTATATTAAATAAATATATTAAATATTTATGTATTTAAAAGTTAAAAAAAATTATTTAGGTGTACATACATTGACAAATTATATAAATGCAATAACATTAAATTATTAGAAATAAAAACATTCATTTAAAAACTTTAATTACATAAGAGTTAACGGTTATATGATGATAACAGAGCTGGACATTTTTTTCTATTGTGCCCGATGTTTCTACAATGCCCACATCGTTTTTGTTCTGTTGACTTCTCCCGAATATCCATATCACAATGTATTCTAGTAGATTTTGGACGACCTGAGTCCCTCAATAGCAATGGATCTGGGACAATTGTAAGCCAAGTTTGAATCTCATTTGGGTCTCTTTCGTTTCCTATGGGCGGAAACTCAAATTCATATACCTTGAAAACTTGTGAAAGTTGGTATACGGGATCAACATAATTTTTGTAGTCCAAATGCGAATGTGAGCAAGCAGCAATGACATGAGAGCATGGATATTTGAGTGCTTGAAAGAAACCACAATCGCACCACCTCTCTTGCAGATTAACTCTGAAAGAGTTAGCTTCAATCCCTTGCAGCGGACGTGGCATTTCGGTTACACGAAACAATTCACGGGTGCGAGAAAAATTTGTAACTAACATCCCATTTGATGTAGCCATTTTTTTCTGTAAATCGGCTACTAGTCTTGGGTGGTAAATATGTCCGTTTTGCATCCAAGTAAGAGCTTGTCCACCGAGTTTTGCAAAGAGTTGACCCAAACGAAAATAAGTCGTTTTGACCAACGCCGTGACTGGTAAATGACGCGCCCCCTTTAAGGTTGAATTTATTGCTTCAGCCAAGTTTGTTGTCATATGACCATAGCGATACCCCCCGTCATATGCATTTGTCCACATTTCTTTGCTGATGTCCACAATGTACTCGCACCCCTTCTTATTTTTGCCAAACAGCTCTTGTAGCATCGACTCAAACCTTTGAGGTAAGAGTTCGTAACCTAAGTCATTAGGAATATGTAATAGTTAATATATAGTATAAATAAGTAATAAGAAATTGATAGAAAAATTGGGAAAAAGTAACATACCCATCCGCACGACTAACTGACGTTCATCGTTCTTCTTGTATTTTCCGTAATAGTTTGCAGCAATATGACGGACACAATAACGATGTTGAACATGTGGAGGTCTATACATTGTACCCATTATTTCACTATTCACGTGAAGGCGCGTTCCCGGGGGCGCGCCTTCCATTATTTCGTCAGAGAATATTATCATTGCCCTATTATGTCACTCATGTCCCTCGGGGACACTAGATATATCAGTACCTATTATTTCACTATTCACGTGAAGGCGCGTTCCGGGGGCGCGCCTTCCATTATTTCGTCAGAGAATATTATCATTGCCCTATTATGTCACTCATGTCCCTCGGGGAATAACTTAAATTTAACTTCTTTTGAATGTTCAACAAGTTAAGAATAACTTAAATTAAAACGTTATGTGAAGTTTGAATAAATTAGATAAAATGTTATTGATAAATTGAATAAATGTGAAGTGATAAGTTGATTGTGACATTGAAATTGTATGGAATGAGCATTGAAATGTGACATTGAATAAATTGCCAATTCACCCCCCTCTTGGTTGATTCCATCGATCGATGAACTCAACATAAGTTGATTTTAATGTATACGTTTTAATATATATGTTAATGATAAAATCATATGTATGGAGTCCTTTAATTTCAATTTAAGTATTGTGAACTATAATTGGAATATAACTTTTAATTTCGAATACAATTGGAATATTAAGTTGAAATTTAATGTTAAATTTCGAATACTATAATTTATATTTTAAATTTAAATTTGAATAATATTATTTTTATTTTTATTTTAAATTTCGAATAATATAATTTGTATTTTAAAAACATTTATCAAACATTTAATGTTAAATGTGAATAAAAAATAACATAAAAAAATATGTATGTAACAACCATGAAACATTTAAATAACATAACCAAATTACATAAAATTCTGAAATTTAATTATTTAAATAACATTAAATATAACTGGATCACCGATGTCGTCGTCTCGAATGAGTTCCACATGGCGGTGGTTGCCTATTTCGTGGAGGATTTCTTCGTGGAACTTGTTCTTCAGTCTCCTCATCTTCACTATCATCATCAGCAGCATTTTCTTCATTTGGTGCAGATGACGCTGAAGAGGCTGAAGGGCCTGTATAAAATAACGACCCTGGAGGAGTGCTAGTAACAATCCCACCGCTCCCCGGGAACTGTGGAAACTGTGGAAACATTGGCATCGATGTATGTGATCCAGATGAAGATTGAGGTGTCTGCGGAGAAGCACCACCAGCCAAATAAGATGCATATGAAGCATATGCTGGATCATTAAACATAGTCGTATATGCACCTCCATATGGTATAAAACCCTGCGGGCTAGGCATGTAACCTGGCGGGCTAGGCATGTAACCTGGCGGGCTAGGAATGTAACCCTGCGGGCTCGGAATGTAACCCTGCGGAGATGGCATATAAACTGGTGGGCTTGGCATATGAAGTGGAGGGCTGGGCATGTACCCCTGCGGCATCGACGAATAAGGATGTTGTGGTAGGACTGATGCAGAACCGGTAGCGCCTTCTCTCCGTCCACGCGTCGGGGGACGATGATATTGAGACGGTTGACGTCTTTCTCGGCGCCTAGGAATGTTAACCCCTCGTGCTTCCGCCGAAAGTAGAAACGGCTTCCCATTTTCATTAAACCAGTCCATATAGTTATCCGTAACCATATGACCAGTTTCAGCGTAATATTGTCGAGGGGCCAACAATGTATATCGGTTCTCCCAAAGCGCAATCCAATCTCTGTGTCTCACCACCCAGTTAACATCTTTCTTTCCCCGTCTATCTATGTTATGCACGTCGTCTAAATTTCTAGGAGCTCCAGGAATATATTGCGTACAACCATACTGACGGAGCACGCGATCAACTGGATGCCACTCAATAATAGCATAACATATAAGAGGTATAACCGATATCCATACCTCTAATGACCCTCTAAGGTGGGGTGGGATGCAAGCTTTCACTTCATCGCTCGCATAAGGTATCCACTGAAACTGAAATATAAATATACAATTCAAATAAATAAAATATTCTAATTATATCTAACATTTTAAATTAAAATATTAATAATTAAACAAATTTAAAAACATACCTCAGACCCAGCTTTCGTATCAATAAGTAAACGAATTTCCTCTAAAACAGTAGGTATACTTTTATGGTCCTTTCTTTTCATCGACCACCTATGAAATATAATATAAACTAAATATCACCCTATTTAATTGAAAATATTTAAATCAAAATTTAGTTCGAAAATTACCTCAACAATAAGGGGAATACGTATGGTTCATTCACGATCGGGCATAAGAAAGGCATGCGGAACCCGCCCATGATTGTAGAAGCAGAAGACATCCACCGATAGCAGTTTTCTTATAATTCGTCGCCCGACACATTTCTCTAAAGAGAAATGCCAAAACTGCAGCACCCCAACTATATCTTCCAGCTTCATCAAAATCGATCAGATGCCGCAACCACATACAATGCACCTGGTTGCGAGATTTGTCGGGCATCAATATTCCTCCAATTATTCGTAGAATATATGCCCGAACACATGCCTTTGCTTGATCCTCTGAAGCATTTTCATTTAAAACCTCAAAATTAGCTTTCAACCAAGATAAAGCTATTCTACCTCCATTAAACTCTGGCGGAGCAGCTCCAAGATAATCAATGCACATTGATTGCCAATCACCATCCGCCATACCACACATCATATTTCCGTCGACGGGAAGCCCCAGATGCATAGAGACATCCTCCAATGTAATTGTTGCCTCTCCACATGGAAGGTGAAAAGTGTGTGTCTCGGGCCTCCACCTCTCAATCAGTGCAGAAATTAGGACAGGTTCGAGTTTGCAACCGCCTATAATTGTTGCAATATACCCGAACCCAGCAGAAGCTAAATATGGCAAAATACGTTCCGGTGTCGGTATACGTGGATTTTTAATAAAAGTTTCTAAAATACGATCAGCATCCTAAATAATATATATTATAAAAAGTAAAAATTAATATAAATTCATAATAACTTTAAAATAAAAATAAATTTAAATATTAACATTAATTATAAAAAATATTACCATATCGCTAAAATGTCTGGAGATATGATCAATATCCAATCGCAACAGCATTTCGTTTTCCATTATAACTGTAGACAAAACAATATAATTAGCAAAAAAATTAATAATTCTAAATAAATAATAATTATATAAATATTATTTTAAATAAAAAAATAATTTTTACATAAATATATTAATATAAAAAATAATAACTATTTAAAAAAATACTAACATAAAAATAAATTTCTTACCACTAATAACAAATTTAAAACTCAAATAGTTGGAGAATTTGAGTTATATAAGAGAGGAGAAGATGATTTTGGTGTGAAGAATGAGTGAGGGTTGAGGGGGTTTATATAGGGGAGGAGGAGGGGTAGTTAGGAAAAACGGATGGGGGCATTTATGACATTTAATGGAAGGCGCGTCCCCGGGGATGCGCCTTCCACACGTGTCTGCTGATATGGCAAAGGCGCGTCCCCGGGGACGCGCCTTTCACACGTGGCATCCAACTCAGCGAAAACACAGGTAAAGCGCGTCCCCGGAGACGCGCCTTTGCCAACTCAGCAGAAAGGGTGCTAGTTTTGGAAATATTGGTCGAACGGTGTTAGAAAAGTAAAAATAAAAATAAACGGTGTCAGGGGTAAAAAAGCCAGCTGAATTAGGCCAGGTGGTGTCAAATGATTTGCTCCTTTCTTCCTTTCTGATTCAACAACTACCATCTCTGACACAAAAAACCTCGAATCCCAACACCACCAAAATCCCCGACAAAAAATTCCTATGGATCCTCGAAAATTGTCAGCTCTGCTTTCTTCCCTTGTCTCTCAGCACCTTATACTAATCATCATCCTCTTCGATTCCAACAAAAACGATGACAACAATCGCCATTTCATCTCCCATGGCAACACCGCCTTTGCCATCGTCCAGCATTTGCTCTCCTCGCAACAAATCGCCGCCTCGCTTTCATTCGTTTCGGTTTCTCGGAAACGGAAGAGAACCCATTGCTCGGAATCCGATTCCGAGTGTGCCGCCGGTGAAATCACCGACGAACAACTCGACCGAGTCGGGCTCGGGTTGAATTGGGATCCCGACTCGTTCAGACCGTTCTTCGGGATGAAATCATCCACCTTCGAGTGGCTCGCCGGGTTGCTGGAACCGCTGTTGGAGTGCCGGGACCCAGTCGGTTCCCCGTTAAATCTCTCCGCCGAATTACGTTTGGGTATCGGTTTGTTCCGGTTATCCACCGGTTCGAGTTACGCCGAGATCTCTCGACGGTTCGGGGTATCCGAGTCCGTGACTCGTTTCTGCGCCAAGCATCTCTGCCGTGTCCTTTGCACTAATTTCCGATTTTGGGTCGCGTTTCCGAGTCCAGAGGAGCTTAACTCGGTATCCTTAGAATTCGAACAACTCACTGGGTTACCGAATTGTTGCGATGTGATTGATTGTGCTCGGTTCAATATTGTGAATGAAATCAATGGCGGCATTGATAGCATTGCTGCTCAAATAGTGGTGGATTCATCATCAAGAATCTTGAGCATAATTGCAGGTTTCAAGGGTGATAAAAGTGATTCCAAGGTCCTCAAATGTTCAACTTTGTGTAAAGATGTTGAAGAAGGAAAGTTATTAAATTCAACCCCATTGATCGTCAATGGATTACCCGTAAATCAGTATTTTATTGGTGATTGTGATTACCCATTGCTTCCATGGTTAATGGTGCCTTTCGTCGACAATGTCGTTCCGGGTTCGTTCCGAGGGGAGTTCAACGCCGCGCACTGCACGATGCGTGCTTCGGCATTGAAAACCGTTGCTAGTTTGAAGAGTTGGGGGATTTTGGAACGACCGATGCGTGAGGAGTCCAAGGCTTCCGTCGCGGTTGTCGGGGCTTGTTCGATCTTGCATAATGTTCTGCTCATGAGGGAAGATGATTCCGCCTTGTGTGAAGGCATGGGAGATTACTCGGTGCAGCATGATCAAAGCTCCCAGCAGCACCAGCAGCACCATGAGGAAGCCAGCATAGAGGCTTGTCGCATTCGAGATGCATTGGCGAAACAAGCTCGTGTTTCGAGTTCGGCTCGATCGTAGCTCAATTAGATCAATTGATTCGGTTGCAGAGTCGGATATACCATCGAATTCGGACCGTTTTCCGATTGCGGATTCTTTTGCTCATTTTGAAGCAACAAGTAATTTCATATTGGACTACACATTCTTTTCCTCCATGGCATTACCCAATGTAAGTCACTAAGGTACCCAAAGCTGTGTTTGATTTATTTATATGCACAGACAAAGGGACATGTTCGGTTATTTGTTCGGTTATAAGCTTGTTTATCATGTTTCCTTTTTCCTTTTAATTTTTTACACTTTAAATATTAGTGAAATTAGAGATTGAATTAAACACAAAATAAACTTTTAAGTTTAAACTATGAAGTCTAAGAAAATTAAGGACTAATGATATAATTCTACCAATTTTTTTAAAAGGAAAAAATAACTATAATACTTTTTTTTAAATCTACGAGATAAATATAAAATATTATCTGTTTAAATACTCTTATACTCTTAATATTTATGATGTCTGAACTCGAGATTTCAAATAATAACGACAAATCTTTTAATTGAACGGAGTTCATGTTGTCGCTGCTAAAAAAAACTACCATCGGCTCAAAAGAAGGGGTAGTTAGCAGAAAAACTTTGACTTCGCAAAGGGTGGGTAGCAGGAAAGCTTTGACTCAAAGCAAATGGACTCAGTGACTCACTACCTTACTCACCAAACGCGGAATTCAATCTTATTTACCGAACAACATTTTGTGGGTGGAATTTGGTAAACCTCCTCTTTGTATCTTAGGGTAAATTATATAAATGATTCCCTAACTATATGATATTACTTTATTAAATCTACTGACTATTAAAAGTTACAAAATGGTCTTTTAACTATGGAGAGTTACTTTATTGAGTTATTTGACTATTAAAAGTTACAAAATGGTCATTCAACTATTCACTATGTTTTAAACTCGTCCTCTTCTGTTAAAAAATTGATAAGAAACTAAGTTATACATTAATCTGTTGGTTGAGATATAATAAAATATGTTCTCATAATCTCAAATGACTATAATATCTCGGACAACATGTTAACGTACAACTCAGATGACCGTTAATTTTTTAACAGAAATGAACGAGCTTGGAATATAATAGATAATCGAGTGACCATTTTGTAACTTTTAGTAGTCGAGTGACTCAACAAAGCAACTCCCATAGTCAATGAATTATTTTGTAACTTTTAATAGTCAAAGGACTTCATAAAGAATATCCTTAGTCGGGAGAACATTTATATACTTTACCCTCAATTTTATACCTCATATATATTTTTAATTGAAGTTAAATAAGAATATTTTATTGGTAAATATTTATTCACATTGGATTACACTAGTTTGACCTTAAAAAATTCATATTAAATACAACTTTTCCTTGTATAGTTTTTTTCCTCCTTTATTAATTTTTGCTTTAATTTTTAATTTCGTCCTCGTATTTTAATTTATCATTATCTAATCATCATACTCTTTTCTTAGTGAATATGCAAACCCTAATCGTTGATTTTTATTAATTCTATGTATGTAAATTATTCAATTGTATATTTGTAGGTCAACGGTTTAACAAGAAAGTTTGACAACATCATCCAAGTGGCTTAAGTCATCATTTTTCTTAATTTATGAGGATCAAGTTTAAACGAATTAAAAGAAAGGGACTAATTTATCAATTTGTATTAAGTAAAGGGATTAAATTCACAATTGATAGTTTTTTTAATGATTAGGCAGTCCACCAACCCTCTCACCAACTCTTTCATTAGCACTATCTTGAAAAGGAAACAAATGATAAGGTGGGTGGGTCCCACCACTAACCACATTCACCCAATTCCAAGTTACTTTTTTCTTTTAATTTTAATTAAATTCGTGGAGTTTAACAAATTATTAATTCTTCATATTCTATAAAAATTAGGATAAATTATGTATTTAGTACCTAAACTATAAATTTTGGTTTATTTTAATACATAACTTTCATTTTTTAAATCATACATAACGTTTAGTTTTTATTTTATTTTAGTACAAATCGTTAAAAACTTAACGTGTTTAATACTTAAACTATCAATTTTGGTCCGTTTTAGTACCTAAACTTTAATTTTTTTTCAAAATTTAACGTTAAATTTTGAACGTGATACTAAAATGAAACAAAAGCTAAAGTTTTTAACGACATATACTAAAATAAAGTAAAACTAAACTTTAGATATATTTTGAAAAAAAGTGAAAGTGTAAGTACTAAAACATATTAAAACTGATAATTTATATATTAAACAAGTAATTTACCCTAAAAATTAAATCTACAATTTTAACCTATACTAATTCCTGGTGGAATCTACCCTCGTCACCAAGTCATCAATAGACATGCAATTTTGGGGGCTTCACCAACCCCCCGACCGGGGATGGCAGGCGGTTCACCACCAATAACCCCGGTCCAACCGGGATTTTCAATTTCCATATAATCCCTTTCCCGTTTCATTTTTTTCAACTCAGGTCACCATTTCAAAGTCAATTTTCCAGGAAAAAAACAGCAACCCTTTTTGCAGAATTGATCAGCAATGGCAACCAACAACCAAGATCAACAACAATCTCAAGCCGGCAGGCACCAAGAAGTCGGCCACAAGAGCCTCTTGCAAAGCGATGATCTTTACCAGGTATGGAAGAACGATCTTCAAACAACAAAAGCGTTTGGATTTTGCTGAAATCTTTAGTTTTCGATGCGTGTTTTGATCTGGGTTTTCTATTTTGAGAATTGGGATTTTGTTTTTTTGAAGTATATACTGGAGACCAGTGTGTATCCGAGGGAGCCTGAACCCATGAAAGAGCTCAGAGAGTTGACTGCCAAGCATCCATGGTTGGTTTTTCTCTAATGAAAATTGAAACCCAGTTTTCTTTCTTTCTTTCCGGATTTGTTGATTTTAATTTGGTTTTGAAAATAAAAATAGGAATCTTATGACTACATCGGCCGATGAAGGCCAGTTCTTGAATATGCTTATTAAGTTGATCAATGCCAAGAACACCATGGAAATCGGCGTTTACACCGGCTATTCTCTGTTGGCCACCGCCCTTGCTCTTCCCGATGATGGAAAGGTAAAGACAAAATCAATCGAATATATATATATATATATATATAATGCGAGATCTTATGTGATAGGTGAATTTTTTTCGATATACATTTAAACGATTATTGTTATATTTTTAGTTTTTATAAAAAAAATTATTTTAAAAATTTATAAAAAAAAAATCAAATCCCCTCTTTTTGTTTCATCCTCCACCTCCGACGATGCAAGATAAGAAATTTAATGGTGACGGAGTATTACGAAAACCTATAATCTTTGAAATTATCAGAAAATAATGAAAAAACTTAGCAATTCAGTTTTTTTTACGGTATTTTTTATGACGATCGATGCAGTTTCACAGTGAACGAAAGATGTAATTTTTGAGGGTTTAATTGGGTTTTGAAAAAAAAATTATAATATTAATTTTTTAAATAAAATAATTTTAAAATTTTATATGAATGACATATATTAGATAACGGTCAAATTTAATAACCATTACAATTTAAATACCTAAAAGTGTAACATTATAAATAGTAGACACTTATTTTTAACGAAAATTTTTAGACACTAAAAACTATATTGAAGTATAGTTTAGATACCTAAAAATGTATTGAGCATATTTAAAATTAGAGTGCAAAATTAGATCATCGATATAAATTACTAACCCGAACCCCCTCGATTCATCATGTATGTATGGGATCCATTAAATAACAATGGAAATTGAATTGCAGATATTGGCCATGGATATCAACAGAGAAAACTACGAGCTGGGTTTGCCTGTGATTCAGAAGGCTGGCGTAGCACACAAAATCGATTTCAGAGAAGGCCCTGCAATGCCGGTTCTTGATAAATTGGTTGAAGATGTAAATTCTTTTTGCCTCCCATCTGTTTGTTTTTATTCCTCCATGAGGAATTTTTAGAGTGCTTAAAGAGTTTGAGATTGTATTGCAGGATGAGAATCATGGATCTTATGATTTCATCTTTGTGGATGCTGATAAAGACAACTACATTAACTACCATGAGAGGCTGGTAAAGCTGGTGAAAGTCGGCGGTTTGATCGGCTACGACAACACTCTGTGGAACGGATCGGTGGTGGCGCCGCCTGACGCTCCCCTTAGGAAGTACGTTAGGTATTATAGAGACTTTGTTTTGGAACTCAACAAGGCTCTTGCTGTTGATCCAAGGATTGAGATTTGTATGTTACCCGTTGGTGACGGAATCACCCTTTGCCGCCGCGTCAAATGAACCACTGCCTCCGCCACCACCTCCACTGCCACCACCCAAGATTGACAAGCTTATATGTTCTTCCAATTTTCTTTTTTCCCCCTTTAAATTTCAAAATATGGTGTAAATTTGATTTGGCATTCATCAAAGAAACGCCCATCTACCATTACCAAACCATTAATATTTTCTCAAAATATGAAATATTGAGTTCATTTTCTAGCAGTGAAACATTTCTAAACGTCCAATCTTTATCTTACCTTTATTTAGTATTATGTGAACAATAATCAACAATGCTATTGTCCTAACAATAAAATTTTGGGTAAATTACGTGTTTGATACCTAAACTATTAGTTTTAATCCGTTTTAATATCTAAACTTTCAATTTTTTCAAAACCATACCTAAAGTTTAATTTTTGTTTCATTTTAGTATCCCATTCAAAATTTAACGTTAAGTTTTGAAAATATTGAAAGTTTAGGTACTAAAACGGATAAAAATTGATAGTTTAGGTACTAAATGCATTAAGTTTGTATCGTCGGGATACTAAAACAAAATAAAAACTAAACATTAGGTATGATTTTAAAAAATAAATGGAAGTTTAAGTACTCAAACAAACAAAAATTGAGCTTAGGTACTAAATGCATAATTTACCCTAAATTTTTCACAGGTTTTATAGGTAGCCGTTTCTTTTTCGGTTAATTAAAAATTATGTAAATTATATTTCTAATTTATTTTAGATATCTATTTTTATAAATTTTGTAAGTGTCTAATATTTTCTTTATTATCATTTAAGGTAACTAAAGATTTATTTTGTTATCATTTCAAGGTCATTTCGTCACTACGGTTAGAAAAAATCGATCAATCAATAATTGTTTGACATATGATAATATTTTTTATTAACGTCAATTTTTTTTTAAAAAATTAATTTTTAAAATTTCTAAACCCCCTAAAATTTATAATTTTAAAAAAAATCTAAATATTAAAATACCCTTGAAAATAATGAGATGAGTTCGCGATCAGAAATTCGAGGGGCTTGATTTTAGTTCAAATGACGATGTAGCTTCATTGATGGTGACATACATACGATGCTTGGGTTAAAAAATATGATTTGTGTGATAAGAGGAAAAACGGTCGACAGATAGGAGTCCACTAATAGAAGAGTTTAGAAATTGGGGTATCAAAGGTCGTTATGCTTGTCTTATTATGTTGCACAGACATGTTCAAAATGGTTGTATAATGGAAAAAATCTCTTACATGGGACATCGTCGGTGGTTAGGTGAAAATCATAGATTTAGATACCAAAAAAATATGTTTGATGGTACTGAAGAGTTTAGAAATGCTCCAGAGCAAACAATCGGTTCTGATATCTTTTCAATGTTGAACAAATCAAGTTCACTTATGAAAAGATAAATCAATTATCGAACACACAATCAAAGAAAAAGGCAAAATAGGTGTATGATCGTGATGTTGAACAACTGAGTGATGACGAGCCTTATTAAGAGGATGATACAAGTGAGGTGGATTTATGGAAAAAGATAAGTATTTTCTTCGAGTTGCCCTATTGGAAAGATCACATTTTGAGATATAATCTTGATGTCATGCACATTGAGAAGAATGTTTGTGAGAATATTATTGGGATCATTCTCAATGTCGATAGTAAATCTAAAGACAATATAATGAGTAGAATTGACTTAGTTGACATTGGAATTCGACGTGATTTTCATCCCCAATTACTTCATAATGGAAAATCTCGATTATCGCATTCTATTCTTACAATGTCGAAGAAATAAAAAGAAATGTTTTGCACATTTTTAAGGATATAAAGATCCTAAATGTGTATGCATCAAATTTATCTTGATGTGTCAATGTTAAAGATCATAAACTTTATTCTCTAAAGTCAAATGATTATCATATATTGATGCAAGATTTATCGTCAGTTGCTTTACGTGGTTGTATCTCGATGAGTCAGTGTTAAAGATCAGAGACTTTATTCTCTAAAGTCATATGATTATCATATATTGATTCAAGATTTACTACCAGTTGCTTTACGTGGTTGTATCTCGAATAAGGTGAAGTCTTGTATAATTGAACTTTCCAATATAATGAAAGTTATTTGTGGGAAAGTTCTTATGGGTGAAGAACTTGAGAAAATACAAGATCGAGCTTCCTTGGCTTTATGCAATATGAAGAAGATATTTCCACCTTCATTCTTCATAATTATGGTGCACTTGCTAGTTCATCTCCATCACGAAGCTAAAGTTGATGGACCGTTTTCTATCAATGAATGTATCCCATAAAGAAATGATAATTGGCTTATATGTATTATATTGCTATTGAATATATCTTTTAATTACAACTATTATTATAATGTTATGTTTTGTGTCTAGTTTTTTGTGCAAGTTGAAGTCTTACTATCGTAATAAGCGATATCCATAAGGATAAATTGCTAAAGGGTATTTGGCAGAGAATTGTATGACTTTTTGCTCTAGATATTTGGAAGATGTTGAAACAAGGTTGAATATACCACATAGAAATGAAGTGTGCAATAAGAATAACTTAGCTGAGACTTATTTGTTTGGAAGTTATGGTGAACCACTCGGCAAAGTTGAAACTGCACAACTAGATGATAAGTCTTGGGTACAGGTACATCGATATGTTCTTTTCCATCACGATTCAATTGATCCCTTAAGCAAGTAAGTTTTAGAATAAAAGTTCTAATATTTTCACTTAATCTTTTATATTTCGCATTATTTAACCATTCAATCTACTTTATAGTGAGTTAAAGAAGTCTTGAGATCTCGCTCAAGCTCCCGAAGTTTAAATCAGCGAGATATTCATAAGTTATTCACTTAAACTTTTCATGAATGATCATGGCATAATGTAAGCAACTAAATCTTTTGAACAACACATAAATAATGTATAACTCTTCTTGTTTTAATGTATTGATATAAATGCTAACTAATTCACCTTTCACCCGTAACAGATTTGGAGTTGGAAGGAAGTTAGTGAAGAGGTTAAATGATTTTCTCAATGTCTGAATAATTTTTAGAAGATATAATGCCTTCCTCATTAATGGGTTTAAGTTCCACATGAAATCTCGTGAAAGATTACGGGGGACACAAAATTATGGAATAGTTGTTACTTCTTCAACTACAAGTTATACTAGTGCTAGAGACAATCATCTTGTAAAGGGAGATGTAGAATATTATGGAAATCTTACAGACATTATTGAGTTGGATTATTATGGAAAACGAAATGTTGTGTTATTTCGGTGTGATTGGGCTGATGTAAATACTACTCTAGGTGTTAAAATATATATATTAAGTTTTATAATGGTGAACTTCTCTCGATTAATTCACGCTGGTCTACAATTGATGAACAAGCCATATGTATTTTCTTCTCAAGTCAAACCAGTTTTCTATTGCCACGATCCAATGGATGAGGGTTGGTTATTGTACTCCGTAATATCCCAGAGCCTTGATAAACATTGGGGATGGAATTAGAGATTAAATTGAAACAAGATCAGAAACTTTACCTTTTGTACCACAAAATTTAGATGAAACTATCACTAATAATAATTCACAATTCTAATGGGTTCGGAATGACATTGATGAAGATACTTATGAAAACTGATATGACATAACAATGCAGTAATATTTTCTATCTTAATTGATTAATTTATAATATATTCATTAATAGTATTATTGTAACTAGTTACTAATAGTGTTATTTGTTTATTACAGATATTATGCCTTGGAGGAAATTAAGTTGCCCGCGGATTGTTCGAGCTCCTCAAGAAGAGGAAGAAACATTGTAGGAAATTACGTCCGACAATAAAGTTGGACGAATAAAGTTATTCAAAATGATACATATAAAAAAATATGGCTCTCCTATGGCTCCTGAAGCTGTAGAAATCATGGTATATTTATAGTATAACATTTTTATTTTAAATAATGTTAGAATTCGTTCTAAATTCTAAAATGATTATTAGGAAAAATTGAGTGATAAAAGGATGGAGTATGAAGCTACGGGTTTATCTCATGGTTTCATTAATGTGGACGAGATTGAAAATCAAGTTATTTGCTAAAATTTTTGGTCCTCAAAGATATGTCGAGTTCATTGTTAGGGATCATTCGTTACCACATCCAAATATTTTGGATCTAGTTCCTCTTAGTACATACCATCACATAGTCAATCTTCTCAATCAGAAGTTATTCGATTAAAACAACGGTTGATTGTAATGGATGAAAATTTTGCTCAAATGAAAGTCGAAGCATAAGCGAGAAAAATAGAGAGAGAAGCAACATATAAGAGAAAATACGATGAACTTCAAAAATAACTTGAAGCTGTGAAGCAGATGATGCAACAAAATCAAGCATGAAATTCACCACCTAGGTGATTTCTTAGGTTCATGTCATGTTTATTCTAGTTGTTAAACTGTATTACATTTCACTTGAATGTTGAACTACATTACTTGAATATTTGTAAACTTTGTTTTATTTATGTTGTTAGGTATTTTTTACTTAATTTCAGTCATATAAAGGTTGTTATTGAATATTGTAATAGGATATATTAAATATGGGCTATAAACAATACAAAATAATATTTTTAAAATAGATTCGACTAGTGGCGTTTTAAGATGAAAAACACCACTAAAGGACTACACATTTATAGCGTTTTTTTACTCTCAAACGTCGCTATATGGCCTAACATTTAGTGGCATTTTAGTATAACAAACGCCGCTACATATCATAGTATGTAACGACGTTTTATTCACAAACACCGCTAAATATCATGGTATATAGCGGTGCTTTTATTTACAAAGCCACTAACTTTTGCGACGTTAGTTTTAGAAGCGCTTTTTGTTTCGATCGGGAAGCTTTTTTGTGGCACTTATAAACACAATATAGGAGTAAAAAACTCTGTTATTGAACTGTTTTGCTGTAGTGAGTATTTAAATTATCAATTTTGGTTCATTTTAGTAATAAATTTTTAATTTTTCAAAACCATACCTAAAGTTTAGTTTTTCTTTCATTTTAGTACTCCGCTGTTAGAAACTTTAGTTTTTGTCTCATTTTAGTATCTCCGTTCAAAATGTAACACTAAGTTTTGAACAATTGAATGATTAGGTACTAAAACAAACCAAAATTGATAGTTTATGTACTAAAATGAAATAAAAATTAAACGTTAGATATGATTTTGAAAAAAATAAAAGTTTAAGTACTAAAACAGATCAAAACTGATAGTTTAGATACTAAATACATAATTTACCCAAAGTTTTATAATATGATTATGTACGCATTAGTTTTCATATATTCAAAGTAATTTTTTATCATTTAGGTTTGAGTTGTAACACATATAAATATAATGTATGGATTTTCGGTTTAAATCTTATTATATGTTAGTTCTATTTGAAATTATTCTGATTTAGGTTAGATATATTTTAGCTATTAATTTATTTGTTTATATACAGGGGTGCGTAAAATTCGACTTGATTCGGAAAAATTGAATTTTTTTGCTCGACTCGTAATTCTATACACTCGACTTGCCTTCAAAAAATTTCAAATTTGAGTTGAGTTATAAAAAAGAACTTGAATAACTCAAAATGTTTAGTAATTAGTAGATTAATTTTTAAGTTCAAGTCGAGTCATACAACTCTGTATGATATATATATATATATATATATATATATGCTTAAATTTTTTATCCTTGTATTATTATATTCTTAAACAAAGATGAAAGGAGTCCACTTGTATTGTCAACCATATATACCAATATTTTACTAACGAGAACTCTGGCGAATTAAGATTTGACCCTTGTACTATTATGAACTTTGAAATATAGCCTCTCTACTTTTAATTCCAATAGTATAGTGTTTTTACTTATCTAATATGTAAATTGAAATCCAATTAATAACATAATTAATTGAATTTCGTTAATTTTAAATATCTGATAATACATACTCAAATTCAACTAAAGGAAGGTTAAATTACATAGCAAAATGAAGGACAAATTTCAATAGTTTTAAAAGTACAATGACCTGGAAACAATTAGACCGAAGACATAAGCTTGATGAAGAGCTCCATTATTATCATCTAAAAGAAGCAGTGAAAGAACATCGATCACAACCGATGATGAGGAATAAGAGTGTTATAAGTTTTAGCCGGCGGACCTGGCGCCGGCGGTGGGTTACCGTCGCCGGAGTTTTTCGAATAACCGTATTTTTCACAAGGAATAAAGTAGAACGTTTTTATCCTGTTGCAGACCTTCTTCTTCCACAAGAACGCACTGCACTCGGCCTCCGATCGTTGATTCGGGAGGCCGAAGATACAGTTTTTGGACACGTCTATCTTCTTCTTCGTCATCAAATGGTAGCAAGCTGGTCCGATGGAAGTGAAATAGTTGTTGGCCAAAGACAAATTTGCAATTATCGGTAGCTCGCAGACAATCTCCGGTACTTCGCCGTAGAACCGGTTGTTAGCCAAGTTGAGAATCTGAATCATTTTCATGCACCCGAAGGAGTACGGTATCGGTCCGGTTATCTTATTCCGGCTGGCGTCGAACACGGTGGCTCGACTCAGGTTGCCGATCTCGTACGGTAAACAACCACTGAGTCGGTTGTCGAGGAAAAGCACTTCGAGTAGGTTTCGAGCTTTTCCGATGCTACGTGGGATCGTGCCAGTGAAGCTGTTGTTGGCGAATGTGAGGTAAAGCGCCGTCGTGTCGCCGAGGTTTTTCGGGAGCGTTTGCTTGGCGAACCGGTTGTTGTTGATGAATAACACGTCTAGGGTTAAGTTGAACACTTGTGGCGGAACGGAGCCTCGGAGGGAGTTGTACCTCAAGTCGAGGAACGTTAAGTTCATGGCGTTTAGGGTTTCCATCGGAAAATCTCCCTCGATCTTGTTGTTGCTGAGATCGAGCTCGTATAAGTACTTGATCTTCGATGCTTCGAACGGAACCGTCCCGGTGAAGTGGTTCGAGTTGGCATGGAATATGGCTAAATCGTCCATCTCATCGATGAAGCCCTTAAGCGGAAGGGTACCGTCGGAGCCGAAAAATCTATAGCCGTTGAAATCGACGGCCGAGACGGCATTTTCCTTCACGTCGGGACGAATGTCGCACTTGAACCCGTTGTAGCTACAAACGTCGGTTCCGGTCCACGTCTTGATGTGCCTCTCGCTATTCTTATCAACTTTGATACGCTTCTTCAATGTCTGAATCACGTCGTATGCATCCGCCAACCGCTTGTTTTCGAAGCACCCGTTCTCATTCTCGTAGTACTTGCACCGCGATGGCTTGACGGCTGGTGCCGGAGCTTCACCGGCACCGGTGATTATGTCTAAACATGAATGGAGAAGGATGGTGAAGAGTAAAGACGAAGTGGAAAGTGAAAGGGTACGCATTCTCTTTGATTCTGTTTCACATGTACCTTGAGAAAATGTGCTACAATTAGCCCTAGATTTATATGGGAAGAAGAAACTCAAGATTCACCACCATACACTAAAATATTATATACATATATTGTAATTTGTAACTGTCCCCAGTTATGATTTTGTTACACCATCGTTGTCCGATTGATACATGTTCTTTTCAATTACCACCAAAGTCAGATCTTTCTAACTCAACTTCGTCTCGTAATAATTCAAGAGTTTGTATAGTTAATAATGGACCATTTTAATGGAATGGAGGAAGTATTATTTATCGATACATGATGATAATAGTAAGATCGTGTTAATAGAAAAAATTATAATTGTGATGAATTTCAACGATTTATCTTTTTTATTTAGACAAAGAGTCACGATCGATCGATGATTCTGATGAGTTAAAAAAGATGATGTAAGGTGTAAAGAGCAAGACAAGTCTAGATAGAGTGTATGGTCTCTTTCTACATCATTACACGATGATTTATATACGAATTTTTAGCGTTGGTGTCAGGTTTAAGGTGATGATAGCTATTTATAGGATGAGAGAACAAATAGATATAATGATATGACAGTAACTTTAATTTTGATAGATCAGGTGAATCTAATACTGATAATGTCACATGACTGCAGTTGTTCGAATATAAAATTTTAAATACTTGGAAAATAAAAGGTGAAAGTAAAATTTATAGAGAAAATCTAAAAGAAAAATAATAATACACTATATTAAAAGTTATTAATTTTGTAGTAGAATATATATTCTTATTATAAAATTAAACACAATATTTTATATAGTACGAGAATTAGTAGATTTTATGGGTGGTTAGTAAGTGTTCGAGTCACATGACTTTTCAAAAAAAAAAATGTGAACTACATAAATGGTCTCTCGACCATAAGATATTATTTTGTTGAATCTTTTGTCTATTAAAAGTTACAATACGATTCTTCGACTATATGATGATATTTTATTGAGTCCATCGACTATTAAAAGTTATAAAATGGTCATTTGACTATTCATTATATTCCAAACTTATCTTTTTTTCTATAAAAATTTGACAATAATCTGATCTGGGTGTTAATATGCTATCCGAGATATGATAGTTGTTTGAGATTCTGAGATCATATTTTATCATATCTTATACAGCAGATTAACTTCAAGCTCAGATTATCGTCAATTTTTTAACGGAAAAGGAAGAATTTGATACACAAAGAATAATCATGTGACTATTTTGTAACTTTCAATAGTCGAAAGACTCAATAAAGCAACATCCTATAATCATAGAATCATTTTGTAGCTTTTGATAGTCAAGGGACTCAACAAAGTAATACTCTATAGCTAGGGGACCATTTGTGTATTCTACCCTTAAAAAAATATGCAAGAGATCAATTTAATGACATCGTGTTAGCGTTGCCTGAAAATTGGACAAGAATAAACAATGTCCGGCCAGTTAGAGTCCACGTGCAGAACTGAACAAGTCAATGCCAAATTGAAATATTTAACAATCCACATCCATTAAGCTAACGATAGTAAATACATATCAGGTAAACTACACATTTAGTATATAAACTATCAGTTTTTATTCGTTTTAATACCTAAACTTTTAATTTTTTTTCAAAATCGTACGTAACATTTTGTACCTAAACTATAAATTTTGGTCCGTTTTAGTACATAAACTTTTAAATTTTTTTAAAATTTAACGTTAAATTTTGAACATGATACTAAAATGAAATAAAAACTAAACTTTATGTATGATTTTGAAAAAAATTAAAATTAAAATACTAGGACCAAAACTAATCGTTTATGTATTAAACGCGTAATTTACTGATACATATATAATACATACTTTTAACATCATTACTTCATTTTCTAAATATAATTATTAGAATCAGATCGAATTCATCGGTTAACCGAATCGAACCAATAATTTTGAACATGATTAATTGAATCGGTAATATAAAATAAAAAAATTAACAAAATATTATAAAAAATTAAAAACCGAAAAATGGAGCAAAAATATTAATATTCAATCGGTTGAACCGGTTTATATACAAAATATTTTTATTACTTTCTTAATTTAATTATTGTTAAATCAGTAATTTAATTGCTTGAATTGATCAAATCAAAACCTAATAACATAATGATCATTAATTTTAATACCAATTTACCAAGTCTATGATTTGCAAATTGTGAAGAATACACATATACAACTTGTCAAAGCATGCAAGTGATGCACATATATATATATATATATATATATATATGATGTTACTTTGTTGAGTATCTTAACTATTAAAAGCTACAAAATGGTCCTACGACTATATGAAGTTATTTTGTTGAGTCCTTAGACTATTAAAGGTTATAAAAATATCATCCGATTATTCATATGTTCCAAACTTATCATTTTCGGTTAAAAAATTAACTGTCGTCTGAGCTGGACATTAACATGCTAATTAGAACGTGATAGTCTTTTGGGATTCTATGATCAGATTTTATCATATCACAATTAATAGATTAACGTCCAGCTCATACTACAGTGAATTTTTTTAACAAAAAAGGATGAGTTTGAAATATATGAATAGACAAGTGACCATTTTGTAACTTTTAATAGTAAAGGGATTCAACAAAGTAACACACTATTATTGGGGACCATTTTGTAACTTTTAATAGTAAAGTGATTCAACAAAGTAACACATTATTATTAGAGGATCATTTTGTAACTTTTAATAGTTGGGGGGTTCAAGAAAGATCATCCTATAGTTGGAGAACTATTTGTGTACTTTACCCGACAATAAAGTATTCCCCGATGCTAAAAATTCAAAATATATAAACAAACGATTAATATTACATTCTTCGAAGAACAAAAAAAATTAGCTGACCCTATTCCCATATGTAATGAGGTGAGGGGAGGTAAGGTAGTAGGCTGAGGTGAGGGGAGGTAAGGTAGTAGGCTGCCACCAATGCCAGGTTGAGAGCAACTTCCGTGGAAGACTTTCGGCAGTCAAAATTATGAATTGCCCACCGTGGAACTCGATCCCACGACCACAAGGTTAAGAGCATTGCATTCTACCAACTGAGCTAGACGGGCAATTCACATTCTTCAAAGAACCTATTCTTTAATTAATAGATTTATTTTTTTAAAAATAATTATGATTTTAAATTATAGATGCGATTGCGGTATCACGATGACTTTGAAAAACGTTACAACAAAATATTACACTGTTTTGCTGCCACAATTTAATACTCCACTCGGAAGTGTGGAGATGGGTAGGCAAATCAGATTCCTGGAACCAACATAATAAGCATAATGTATCGATAAGAGCCGGTGATGACGCCGCTGCCGCCGCCGTTTAGAAAGACTCGGTTGAGTGGTGGCTACTGCATATCTTGTTCTTGTGCTCTACTGAGCTTCTTAAATGGCGGTTCGGGTGATGAAGGCACAGACGGTGATGACCCGCAAGCATCGATTACGCGGTCGGGGCTGCTAGGATCCGTCTCGATAAGCTTCCTTCTCTTTGGACATGATGCATTGTTGTTGTTTTGGGGTCTTTTTGATACTTCAACCACGAGCTTGTAGCACTCATTCACTGTTTCCTGCTTAAAACAACAACAGTGGAGCAATGAATGAATCAAAAAACAGATGTTTAATAAGCTATGGAAGGCATGACTTTAATGATGGTAGGCAGGAACGGACGCATGATTTTATTTCAGGGGACGAACTTGCACTTATAAAATTATGAGGGTAACTTGAGCTTATCAAATTCTAAGAAGGGTGAACATGAGTTTATAAAATTCTAAGGGGACGAAAATATATTTTCAATATAAAATACATAGAAAAATCTACAATAAATGATAATTTTAAATTTTCAGGGGTGATTGCCTCCACCTGTCCCACCTAGGTCCGTCCATAATTGTAGGGTCAATAAAAGTCAATACTTAGGTTTGAATGGGTATGTGTTTTCCTTTTCCTGTAACCCCTACTAATTGAGTATCACCTTCCACAATCCACTATAAACATCAGTCGCGATTATCCGTCCAAATCAAAAGGAGTGAACCACTTACGATCGTCACAATTTAAATGTTACCATCAACAACTACGCATAACTCGTATTCCATTTGGTCTAGCCCGAAAATTTTGATGCACGAGTATAACAAGTATGGTGAGAAAATAAAGGGACTAAGTATATCATAAACACATAATATAAGGACCTTCAAAAAACTCCTACCAAAAGGATTAGAATACCGGCCTTCTTTGTTTGAAGAACATTTAAGAGTTGATCTCGGTAGTAAACGAGAGTGAACGGCTCGATTTGATCTATAACGTACATCATTGTAGCAGTGGCCAAAACCGAGGGAAGATAATGCATGGATCTTGAATCTACAAAAACACCCACAAAATGAAAACAAAGTCTACTGAATTATGAGATTAAACGACACAAAGGGTGTTTATGTTAACTCGGGTTCAATTCTCATTCGACACAAAGGGTGTTTATGTTAATTCGGGTTCAATTCTCAATCGACATTCAGTCAATAAATCACTTTTTTTTTTGGATACATGTACTCTTTTCCTCTACTTAGAATTATGAAGGTTTTTAAAGTGATATATAATCGAGACGGTTGTAGTTATTCTTCTAATTAATCGATCGAAAAAAAAACTTACCGGAGATTACACAAAAGAGGAGTTGTTCACATTTCTTGAGCAACTCCCAATGGAGATGAATCTTCAAGCCAAGCCTTCTTATGATGTGATTGAGAAATGAAAGTGGAGTAATGGGATGCATTTTCCATTTGAGAGTAGAGAGAATCAAAAGCTCCATTCTTTGAATGGTTTTGGATTCGAATACATATCTTATCTCACCTACCTATACAACAAATAAAAAATATATTTATTCTTTTCGGAAAAAATATCGTCAGGGCTTGATCCGAAACTGTTGATATCGTCACTCATGACGATATCAACAGTTTCTAATCACGATAATGTTTTCAATGTGACATTACATGGAGGTCTAGGAGAAGAGGGACATGTGCTTCTTCAACTTTAGCGGCCAAGGAGAGGCAGGCGACGGCAACAAGGTGGATCATCCACGGCTTGTTGCCGTCGTCTCTTTGAAACCGAAAGCTAGTTAAGAACCTATCGAGATAGTTAACCGCGAGAACCACTGTGAGCGAGGTGAACCCGTGGAAGGCATTGACTTTAAGCATCCATTCGACTGCTTCACGGCGAGCCATCGGCGGAAAGTAGCCGTCGACGTCGAGATCGATCTTTGTTTCTTTTGAAAACATCGAAAGAAGCCCATCATCGTCCCGAAACAAGTCTATTCCGCCATTGTTGGAAGAAGTTGAAGAACTCATCAGTTCCTGCAAATCTTCAACTCCATCATCTTCTTCACAGTAGAGAGTGTCTAGCAAGAACAAAGGTTGGCTTTGTTGCTGTAATACCATTTTCACTCGAAATCCATGTGACGGGATCACGGATTTAAATAGCAATCCATTATTGAAATAACGGTCGTTATATAACGATAAAAGTGTAATCCAAAACCGTCCTTTCACAACGGTGATATCTGTAAGAACCCTAAATAATGAGTTAATACAATAGTCCAACAACAATCATAAAATTATAATTTAATCCTTCTAAAACTATAAAATTAAGAATTAGTCCAACAACCCAAGTCATAGTTTAAAGAGGATAAATGAATGCAGTCAATCAGTGCTGTGATAATTAATGTTTCAATGATTAGAGACAATGAATTATATGTATCTCTCCTATCATCTACCTTATAAAATCTTAAATATTTCACCTTAACAGTTATTTATTACTGTTAACGTCGTATTATTATAATTAATTTGTATATGATATTAATGTGAATGAAAAATATATTTTATATAAATATAGGGTAAATTATGCATTTAATATCTAAACTATCAGTTTTGATCAGTTTTAGTCTCTAAACTTTCAATTTTTCAAAATCATACCTAAAGTTCAGTTTTTGTTTTTATTTTAGTACCCCTAGTTCAAAATTTAACGTTAAGTTTTGAATTTTTTTTAAAGTTTATGTACTAAAATGGATCAAAACTTATAGTTTAGGTACTAAACGTGTTAAGTTTTTAACGGTGAGGTACTAAAATGAAACAAAAACTAAACGTTAGGTTTGGTTTTGAAACAATTGAAAGTTTAGTACTAGAATAGACCAAAACTGATAGTTTATGTACTAAATGCGTAGTTTACCTATAAGTATGTTTAATAAATGATTAGCACGAATCAGACGACCTTAATAGTTAAAGAATGATTATTATCTATCGGCTCGAGAACTTTCGTACCCACCTCATATCTTATTTTTCTCTCGGTTTATTTCTTTATAAAGTAGATATCACCATAAATCTTTCAAATCAGATTAAACTATATTCGAATCACAAACCCTAAATTCTAAATCTTAAATCATAAATGATCGAATCATAAATTCTAAATCTTAAACCATAAACTATGGAAGAACAGAAAAAGTTGAGCAACAAAACAGGTGGAGGTCGGGGATAATAAACAATCCTATCTAACATACTAAATAGAACTGACATGAAATAATGAACCCAGTCAAAAGCCATGGATGAATGATGCAAGCTGTCCCTCACAAATTGCATGGTTCCCCTTCATTAGGACCATGGTCCTCCGAGTTAAGGAACTTCTTTAAACCTTCCAACTGTAATATCCCCATGGGGGACCTTACAACAATTATACCATCAATCTTCTCTATTCTCTACATTTATTGAAGTTATATCTTATAAACATGGAAGAACACATTATTTTATGCTAAAAGGACGAGCTTATAACGTTTTAAAGGGGCATAAATAGATTTTTAACCTTTAAAATTGTTTAATTACATCAATGTTTAAAATATTTACTATTGCTTAGGGTTTAGATTTTTAGTATGATACAATTAAATAATTTTCGATGACTAAATTGATGCGAAAATACTATTGGGTTGAAAACGATAAATTGAGTTTAATGCATGGGTAAAAGTAGCCCTTAAACCTGAAGAAAATATCTAAAATATAAGATTTTAAAATTTTCAAGGAGCGACCGGCCCACTCGAGTCCCTCGATCTACCCTCACCTAAAAAAATATCATAATCGGAATTATTATATTAAATTAAGATTTACATTGATTTTATTTTTTAAATTGAATAAATTGGCATTTTTTCTATTCTTTTCTAATTTTTAAAGAAATATTTGAATAAATAAATAAGTTAGGATACCATCGAACATTTGTCAATTATAGTATTGAACTTTGATTTTTGTTTCAATTATACCACTAAACCGTTAAATCCTTAAAGACATGACGACATGGTTTCATTATTTAAAATATTTATTATTGCTTAGGGTTTAGATTTTTAGTATGATGCAATTAAATAATTTTCGAGGACTAAATTGATGCGAAAATACCATTGGGGTGAAAACGATAAATTGAGTTTAATACATGGGCAAAAGTAGCCCTTAAACCTAAAGAAAATATCTAAAATATAAGATTTTGAAATTTTCAATGAGCGACCGACCCACTCGATACCCTCGATCTACCCTCACCTAAAAAATATCATAATCAGAATTATTATATTAAATTAATATTTACATTGATTTTATTTTTTAAATTGAATAAATTGGTATTTTTTTTCTATTCTTTTCTAATTTTTAAAGAAATATGTGAATAAAAAAATTAGGATACCACCGAACATTTGTCAATTATAGTATTGAACTTTGATTTTTATTTCAATTATACCACTAAACCGTTAAATCCTTAAAGACATGTCGATGTGGTTGACAACTGTTGCCGTGGCTAATAACTATCGATGTAGACACCTCATCGAAGCAACGTCGTTTTGATCCGGTTGTTAACAATTTAACGGTCCAGTTGTATAATTGAAACGAAAATCAAAGTTCGGTACTATAACTGATAAAATTAAAAGTTTGGTGATATATTCGCTACAACGCCTAAAGTTCGATAATATTTGGTGTAGTTTACCCTAAAAATTATGTTAAATCAGATCAAAATCAAAATTTTAATGCATCAAATGAGGTTGGTCATAAACTCAAAAGTAAAGATGGGTCTTTAATTTACACCAATTTCCCCTCACATCTTTAATTGGTAAAATTTATTGCTAGGGACATTTGGCCCTCAACAAGGGTCCCTTTACATGATAAACTTTTGCTTTTGTTGAATGTCTCCAATAGGTCAACCTCAATCATGTGCCTACAACTTTGAACCTTTGCTGTCATCTCTTCTAGTATGTTTGCTTCTCCTACAAATATGTTGAGTACCTTATATTTTTAGAGAAAAATAAACATATTTAGAGCAACAATAAGAATTTTTTTTTTTAAAAAAAATAGAAAGATAGAGATAATCCAAATTTATTTATAAAAAATTACACCAAAATTGGAAGGTGTATTTGCAGCTTTACATTGATTAAATGTTAATGGCTTAGTTATAAAATAAGTGTGCAAGTAGGTGTTTAAACTTTTTTTTATTATACAAGTGTTTAATGTTCCAAACGTTACTATTTTATGTGTTCGATTTGTAACTACGGTTAAATATCTACGTTAAGTGACACGTAGGGATGGTCAAAATACTCGAATATGACGGATCCCGACTCTACCTGACCCTATTGTGGCAATTTTTTTAATTTCGGGGCTCGAGACGAAACGAGATGATTTATATGGTATAAAATTTTGAGGCAGGACATGGTCGGGTTTAAGGTGATTAATTTATATATATATATATATATATATATTTAATATTTTAAGAATTTTTTATTTGTATATTAATAAAAATATATTATTTAATTATTAAAAATATAATAAAATATATTAATTTAATCATTTAAAATATAATAAATAATTATAAATATATTATTATAAAATATGTTATTTTAATTATTTCTAAAATTTAATATATTTAGATCGGGTTAGGATCGGAGTTTTAGTCTAAATTTGGAGAAGGAAAAAACCTAAAATTCATCGGGGCGGGGAGGCTAAAAAACCAGCCCACCCCACCCGTGCCCATCTCTAGTGACACATGTCACCTTATAACAATTTTGAATTTTTTCAAAAAAAATATTATTATATTTATAAAAAAAAAACTCAATTTCTCTTGAAATACAAAAAACCTCAAATCCCTAAAAATTCTAAATCCATGACCTTAAACTATCGATGTCTTCCTTGTCATCCTTGTCATCTTCCTAGTTATATGTTACCATACTTATCGTCGTTTGGCCGATCGTGTGGGGTCACAATTTGATGTGTAGGGTTCATCGGGTACAAGTATCGATTGGTTGCGATTTCATAGGGTTATCGAACATCGAGTGGAGGTGAGGTCGGATGAAGCTTTGTCGATGACAAAAGGTGGTAGCCGGCGTGAGTTTAGAGGTTGAAATAAGGTTTTCAAAGTTTAGGGACTTTTTAAAGTTTCTCGAAAATTTTGTATCTTTTAAAAATATAATTTTAATTTTAAATAAACTTTTTAAAACTATCAAAATGTAACACGTATCCTTCCTTTAACGACGGTTTCTGTTCAGACACCTAAAGTGATAGCATTTATAATGTTAAACACCTAAATGATTAAAAAACAGTTAGCAATAGACACTTGAGGTGGAAACCAAGAGGCCATTCATACACTTGAAAAGTTAAAAACTCGCAGCTAATCTATGGCTTCAAGGGCTTTCAAATCAAGATTTCGAGGAGAAACAAAAGTAGTCGACTTTGTCCCTAAAGATCCGAAGAGTTTCAAAACAAGATGCGGTCGGTAACATGAAGAACATGCCTTCTCCGAGAGCTATCGGTTCTATTTTACAGGTGGATCAACCTCCTCGCATGTGGGCACCTAGCTCACCAAATTGATCATCAGCTTCCACGGTATCATCGGACAGATGAACTGCATCGAGCTTCTATTTAAGGATTTCTATGGCATTGACAACCAGCTGAGAAGCTTTGACAGCACCGGTGGATTCGATGGTAAAAATGAAACCGTCTTCTTTGGCATGTATCTCCACAAGGCCCGGCTTGCCCATAGCTTCAGCTTTCTTTAGCACATCATCGTCGTAGGTATATGCCTCAGGATCAACCACCACAACCTGTTTTCAACCAAGAAACATGCGCCCGATAATAACCTCTTTAGCAGCAGCAGTGAAATCGAATAATAACCATCAAACACAAAATTCGAGTCGATGCGCGATGAACTCGTCGTTGTGGACGGACGAGTTGACTTCGATCTCGACGAGGTCGATGGCGATGGCGGGGACCTCGGCAATCATGACGCGGCGGAGGGCGTTGGCCATGGAGGCGTCGGTGTCTTGGAGCTTGAATTTCACATCCGCATCTTTATGTTTTTGTTTCATTTTAGTACTCACAGTTAAAAATTTTAGTTTTTTTGTTTAATTTTAGTGTCACATTCAAAATTTAATGTTAAGTTCTAAATTTTTTTTCAAAGTTTAGGTGTTAAAACAGACCAATACTTATAATTTAGGTACTAAATATGTTAAATTTTTAATGACAAGTATTAAAATAAAATAAAAATTAAATTATAGATATAATTTTGAAAAGATTAAAAGTTTAGATACTAAATGCACATGTTACCCTAATATTCAAAATTAGCTGATTTATTTGGATCTAATTTAAGGTTGTTTGACTAAAAAGTGTAAGTAGAACCTTCTTTGATTATTGTTATGTTGACTCAGTTAATGGAGGTGAGATTAAAGGTTTTAATTAAATTAAATATTATTTTGTTTGAAATTATTTTTTTAATTTTAGGGTAAAGTACATAAATGGTCCCCGACTATAGCTTACTGCTTTATTAAGTTCACTGATTATTAAAAGTTACAAAATGATCATCTAACTATAGAGTACTGCTTTGTTGAGTCCTTCGACTATTAAAAGTTACAAAATGATCACCCAACTATTCATTATGTTCCAAGCACGTCCTTTTCTGTTAAAAAATAGATGATATTCTGAGCTGAACGTTATCCTACTGACTCTGATGTGATAAAATATATTCCAAGAATCTCAAATGACTATCATATCTCAGTCATCATGCCAACGTCCAACTTATAAAACCATCAATTTTTTAATAGGAGATGATGAGTTTGTAATATAATGAATATTTGATTTACCATTCTGTAACTTTTAATAGTTGAATGACTTAATAAAATAATATGTTATAGTCGAGGGACTATTTGTATACTTTACCCTTAATTTTAATAATTAAGTCAAGAAATTTAAAATCTCTTAACTAATCCAACGCATTGGCGGTTTCTCGTAAAACGTTATCCAACTGTAACGTCGTTAACCTAATTGTACTTATTACCTGTATTAGTTAATTAGTTACCGTAACGACGTAACTAAACCTTCTTATTTAGGATTTACCTCTATAAAAACCCAAGCCTTCAACAACTCAACCACCGGACCGGCCTCATTCTTCATTTATCTTCGCCCGTCTAGCCACCGGCCGTCGAAATATTCGATAGAATTCGAGCTGGTTGCTATTAAGCTCCAATGGATCAAGAACAGGTTCAAGGACAATGGAGCGTCGAGGAGGATGAAGCATTGCGCAAGTTGGTGAACCCACACGGTGCTCGAAGCAGGTCTTTGATATCGAGGTCGATCCCCGGACGTCAACCACGATTGTGCAATCAACTATCACCGGACGTCGAGCTTCACGCTTTCACATTGGAGGAAGACGGAGTCATCATGAGGGCGCGCGCCAAGTACGACAATAGGTGGGAAACCATTGCTAAGCTCCTCACCGGACGTACGGATGATGCCGTTAAGAATCATTGGAACTCGACGTTGAAGCGAAAGCTATCAACGGTGGAAGACGGGGATTCAATTCAAGAATCGGAGAAACGATCGGCGAAATCTCCAAGAACGGAGAGCCCTTCAGGTTCTGAAGCCAGCGATTTGGGATCAAACGTTACAGAGTCAAACAAGCACTTCGTTGCCATTGATGTTTCAACGGAGCTTACTCTCGGACGGTCATGGAACGAATTGTTCGATGTCAATAATATTAACTCATCAAAGGAGAAGAACGAACACAAACAACCATTTGTGGAAGAACAAGTCGGTGGAATTAAGACAACGGAGGCATCGCTTGCACCGACAGTGGCGGCGGCAATTCAAGAGATGATCCAAAAAGAAGTGAGGGATTACATGGCCGAGTTTTCTGTTGAGAGCGAAAACGTGACGCATTGCTGGGGTTAAATGGCGGGAAAGTTTGAAATCAGTGATTGGGTTAATTGTAACTGAAGTCCTCAAATTATGACCAAAATTTTAAATTAGTCTTAAACTTCTAAATACGTTTAATTGAATATCAATTAAATAGTTTGTAAGACTATCCATTAATTTGGACATTAAATATCGAATATGACACATGAGCTACTAGAATCGAGTATTAAGATACTCAAAGTACTCGAACTCGATAATGATCAATCGTAATTGCTCGAACCCAGAACATCTAGGGAGGTTAACATTCTCTTTTACCATGAATTTCTTTTACTAAGTCGGATAATGGGACAATAGCAGAAATGGTCATTGAAAATGTTTTTTTTCAAATACTAGTACATTTTATTAGAGAGAACGGTTGAATTACATGCAAAGGCTGAATTATTGGTCCTCAAAAACAAGCATCCAGCAAGCAGCAACAGCAAATAGCAGCCAAACTGCAGGTAAAATGAAAGCCAATAATTATATTCGAAGGAATTTAAATTGCGATTGCGATTACAGATGATTTTTATCGTATCGTGTTGACGGCAATAAAAGGTGGAGCAAAGGATCAAACAGAGGCTTTGGCCCTGTACCATGCATGAATATATATAATCATGTATACGTATGTATAAGATGCTTACCAGCCCTGTAAGCAACCATTGCGCTTTTCCTTTTGAGGGGCGTAGGGAGGAGGGTATCCCTGAGCAGGATATCCTTGAGGAGGGTACCCTTGTGGTGGTGGATACGCCGGTGGAGGATAAGCTTCTTGCGGTGGATATCCCGGAGGTGGCGGATAATCTATGATCCGATAAAAACAACAACCAAACGATGAGTAAATACATTCAATAATAGTCAAAATGTTATTGAAAAAGAGAGATCAAGAGGCTGACATTGCGGAGGAGGAACGCCGACGGGATGCTGTTTTTGATCGTAATAACTCATCGTTTCGTTCTAATAATATTTGCTGATCGTTTCCGTTAAAGGAAATGTCTTTTTCTTTTCTTTTCTTTTCGTTTCCTTTCTTTTCTGTTCTTTTTCTTATCCTTTCTCGAGAAAAAAAAGTTCTTTTTTTCCTGTTTCCTAGGAAAATTTTACAAGAAGTGAAATAAAATGTTTGTGCGAAAATGGAAAGGGGTTAGGAAAGTATTATATAGAAGAGTTTGAAAAGGAAAATCCGATCTATAAAAAATTATCGGTGATGCGAACGTGTCAATTACTAGTAATAATAACCATCAACAACGATAAAAACTTGCCGTTTATAGCCGATAGAATTTTAAAATTAGAAACCTACTATTATTATTTTTTAATTGTCATAAGTTGCGAGTTAAATACTTATTTTCAATTATTATTAAAAACCATTTTCTAATGTCTGTAATAAGTTTATAACGATGATGTGGCTGACGGTTACTGACTTGGTTGACGATTGTCAACGTACACACCTCACCAAAACAAAGTCGTTTTGATTCAACTAATAACGACTTAACGGTCCAGTGGTATAATTGAGACAGAAAATCAAAATTTAATGTTATAATTAGCAAAATTAAAAGCTCGGTGGATAAACGATATAACGCCTATGATATCTAGCGTAGTTTACTCTAACCTTATATATGACGATATTTGCAAAGAACTACTATAAATACCCTTCACTACAACTCTCATCATGCCTTCAAACCTCTCGTTAGTTAACACCGGTCAGTGATGGTCTTCTTACTAATTACGGCTCTTCACTCAAATTAAAAGTAGTGAATTGTCTACTATTAATGAGATTAAATTATTTTCACTAACGATATCATGCCTAAAGTTTATAGGACATTTTTAGGGCAATATTGGGGTGTTTGGCCAAAAAAAACTTATAGCTTATAGCTGATAGTTGATTTCGGCAGTTGGTTTTATCAACTGATTTGATTAGCTGATTTGATAAATTGATTTGATTAACTGTTTATATAGAAGTGTTTGGTAAAATTTAGCTGATAGTTGATATAGGTAAAATGATAAATAAGGGTATGATATATTTAGTTGTTAAGTATATATATATATATATATATATATATATATTTTATAATACTTTAGTCTTTATTAGGGTAAAATTATTCGGATAAAATGTTTTTGATAATGAACTAAAAAATTCCTTAAAAATTAGTGAATATTTCTTAAAATTTTGAATATATTTTTAAATTTTAATATTTACAAATATTAACCTTATGATATTGATACATATTATTAACCTCGTATAAATTAGCAGCACTATATTTTTTTTACTTTTAGGTTTTGTTATATTTTCTTAACTAAAATATATTCGAGAATATACAACTAAAAAATAGACTAATAAAATAAAATTTCAATAATTCATCATTAGACGTTGCATAAAATTCATTTCACACAAATTCATTAAAAATAAATTTAGATTACATAAATATTCAAGCCACTTTCACATTAGAATAGAGGGTATTTCATTAGATTAAGTTTTATGACAAGGGTGTAATTATGGAAATAATAAGATCAAATATGTCATTTAACATCTTATTTTGCAATCAGCTTTTTCAAACCGTTGGATTTTTTAGCGTTTTCATTTTTAGCTTATTTTTGCACAACCAACTATTTCATAAAGATGTTTACCGAACACTAAAAATAGAGAATTTGGTCAAGAATCAACTATTTATACTCGAATAAACTAAAATCTCTTTAAAAAGTTGTTTATCAAACACCCCATTATATCACAAATTGTCTCCTTTTGCCGGTGTATGGTAAAAAGGTATACCTAACTTTTCTTCTTCTTCTTTCTTCTTTTTCCCCACAATTATGTTTTCTTTCAATTTTCTCGGAACCCAAACACAGCTACATGCCTTTGCTGTATTTTATTTCTCAAGCATGTATATTGTGACGTTCTGATTGTGTTCCTTGATGGTCAAGGGACTGCTTGTTCGATCGTCACAGATGATTATCGATATTAATCCCGACGTTTATTAAAATGATTTGATTTAACTCATGCTTTTACATTAATAATAATAATAATAATAATAACAGTAATAACAATAAATCTGTGGGAAGTTCTTATCTTGATAGATTATTATATGCAAATTCGGATTCTGGGTCTTCTTCAAGAACGTTTGACATTTGCTCGCTATAAAATTCTTCGCCTCTGAGCAAGAAACTGAGAACATCAAAGTTGAAAACAAGCGAAATGGAAAGACTGTGTATGACATTACAGATTAATTTTTTTTAATTCATTCAAAAATAATAACAAAATAATTAAACAATTATTCAAAATTAAAATAAACTATAAGATTAATCGTTTTCGTTTCTGTCATGATCTCTACTTTTTATACGTTTCTGTTATTGGAATTTATGAAGGCATAAAACTAGGTTAACATTAGTTTTAGCTTCTAACCCATTAGGCCTTATTTCTTCTCGAAGCTTGTTATCGTTGACTTCTGTGTATCATTCTCTCCATGTTTTCTCTTTTTAAATTTAGCCGAGACTTACGTTTCTGTCTATATTAAGAGATTTTTACGCAGGGATTCATGTGCAGGGATTACTTCCCATTACAGACGCGCATATGAAGACTGCATATGATGACTGTTCAACTATGTATTTATTTATCTATTTATACATGCATTGTATTTTATCTTTATTTATATATTTTTTCTGACTGTCGGAGGTTTTCCACGGAAGTTGCTCTCAACCTGGCGTTGGGGGCAGCCTACTGCCCTACCTCCCCTTATCCCATTGCATAAGGAAATAGGGTTTTGTTGTTGTTGTATTAATCGTTTTCGTTTTGATTTTTACGTTTTTCATAAAATTCAAAAATTATACTTTTTATCATTTTTTTTATTTAACTAGAATTTGATCTTTTTTATTTAATTTTTTTCACTTTCTCACCGATAATAATCATAATTTCGATGACTAAATATTTTAATTAATAGAAACTATCATGACTTCATTTTAATTAAATAAAAAAATATTCGGATACAACATTTTTTTAATTTAAATAAAAACAATATACTAAATTTAAATGAAAAAAAAATATTTTTCTTTATTTTTTTAAATTCCTGCTTTCTAATAATAAAAAAGTTGAAGGAAAAAATAATAATGAGATGCAACTTCATCGGACAAGAATATGACATTAATTTTCATATTATATAAATTTGCAAGCATTCATTTTCTCATAATTGTATAATCCTATAAACTACACATCCAAAAAGATTTTTAAAATTATCTATAAAAGTGACGATTGAATGTATCGATAGAAAAGATGAAATGATTGAGTGGCAACAACAGGTAGCCAATATGCAAATATTATATCAGCCGAAAGGAGCCTTCCTTGTTTAGGACACCTGTCAGATAAATTTGTGTAACCTCGTGTTTGAAAGGTCTGTGCCCTCAAATTCATAACAGGCTTTGATACATTCATCTTTTTTGTTCATTTAGATGCAAAACTGCTTTAACGACGTACCATTTCAGAAATAAGGGAAACAACTACGAGAATCGTTGGCTAATTACTCACTTTTTCACCTCTTCGTACTCGGCCTCTTGTGCCTGGTCACCACCACCCTGGGAACCTCCGGAAGAACCACCTTGAACACCACCACCGGAAGAACCACCAGACATGTGTTCCCCGATCTTCGACACTGCCTTGTTTGCTGCATCGATCTTGGCCTTAATCTCATCCACATCCTCTCCTTCCATTGCTTTCCTCAAATCCGCGACAGCATCCTCTATCACTTTTGCAACTTCGGTAGGAACCTTGTCTCTGTACTCGTTCAAGCTCTTCTCCACACTATAAATAGTGGTGTCTGCGTTGTTTTTTATATCAATCAGGGCTTTTCTTTGCTGGTCCTTCTGGGCATGCAACTCGGCTTCCTTCACCATCTTATCGATCTCATCCTCTGAGAGGCCACCAGATGAACGGATGGTAATCTGCTGTTCTTTACCAGTGGCCTTATCCTTGGCAGAAACAGTGACAATACCATTGGCATCGATGTCGAAAGTCACTTCAATCTGAGGCAAGCCTCTAGGAGCGGGTGGGACGCCGACCAAGTCAAACTCACCCAACGTCTTATTGTCAGCAGCCATTTCACGCTCACCTTGAAGTACCTTAATGCCTACTTGTGTCTGGTTATCAGCTGCAGTGGAGAACACCTGAAAAAAATCAACCCCACCAAACATGAACAATAAAAATAATTAATATTAATACAATACATTTCTGGAAGCAATTAGACTTCGGTTACGCACAAAACAAAACCAAAAAAAATTGTCAACTTATCATGTCCCAAGGACTACTGCAGACTTCATTTCATATGAAATGCCTCTCAAAGAAAGATGCAAGCATTTGCACCGAAGACACACCTGACTTTTCTTTGTTGGGATGGTTGTGTTCCGGTTGATTAGCCTTGTGAATATACCACCAAGTGTCTCGATACCAAGTGACAAAGGAGTTACATCAAGCAGAAGCAACTCTTTAACATCACCTCGAAGTATACCACCCTGAATTGCTGCTCCCATAGCAACTGCCTCATCAGGATTGACACCTTTGCTCGGACTCTTCCCAAAGATTCCAGACACTACTTCTTGTACTTTAGGTACACGAGTCATCCCTCCAACAAGAAGAACCTCATCAATATCCTTCGTAGAAATGCAAGCATCCTTCAAACAATTCTTACAAGGAGCCTTGGTCCTCTCAATCAGGTGATTTACCAAAGACTCGAACTTTGACCTGGTCAATGTGATATTCAAGTGTTTTGCCCCAGATGCATCGGCTGTTATAAATGGAAGATTAATTTCAGTCTGCGACGTAGATGAGAGTTCAATTTTAGCCTTCTCAGCAGCTTCCCGAAGCCTCTGGAGTGCAAGTCTATCCTTTGAAAGATCAATTCGCTCGGTTTTCTTGAATTCGGTCACCAAGAATTCCAGCAAGGCATTGTCAAAGTCTTCTCCTCCCAAGAAAGTATCACCATTTGTTGCTTTGACCTAGATAAAAGATTTAATTAATACAATTGGCCTAATAATGCCTAAAACAAGCCCTTAGAATAGAAAAAAGATGCGCACCTCAAAGACACCATTAGAGATCTCCAAAATTGAAATATCAAATGTTCCACCACCAAGATCGAAAACTGCAATGAGACCCTCCTTGTTGTTCATTCCATATGAAAGGGCAGCTGCGGTAGGCTCATTGATTATTCTCTGAACATCAAGGCCTGCAATTCTACCAGCATCCTTAGTTGCTTGTCTCTGAGCATCATTGAAATAAGCTGGAACAGTTATAACAGCATTAGAAACACTCTTTCCCAGGTAAGCCTCAGCGGTTTCCTTCATTTTGGTCAAAATAAATGCACCGATTTGGCTAGGAGAATATTGCTGCCCATTCACTTCGACCCAGGCATCTCCATTGGGAGCCCTGACAATCTTGAAAGGAACCATTCCCATTTCTTTTGTTGTCTGGGGATCATCATATCGTCTACCAATCAGACGCTTGGTCCCAAATATTGTATTAGTTGGATTGGTCACTGCCTGACGTTTGGCAGGGGTGCCCACAAGTAACTCTCCCTTTTGGTTGAAGGCAACAACAGATGGTGTGGTCCGTGCACCTTCTGAGTTCTCAATAACCTTGGGATTCTGAATACAATGATAAACTCAATCAGATATAAGCACAGAATAAGTTCACCGCCCAAAGCCAATAACAAAATCGTTAAGCACATCAGCGCACTAGTCTAATTCTTACCTTTCCCTCCATGACAGCAACACAGGAGTTGGTTGTCCCCAAATCAATACCAATAACATTATTGCCAGCCGGTTTTGCACTGCTTCAAAGGAATAACAAGAAAGTTACATTGAGCAATCACAGATTTACTGCCAAAAAAAAACAATAATGATAATGGCCAAAATCACAGTTACCTGAAAGCTCTTGAAAAACTTGTCCAATTAATTCCGGCTGAGCTCTTGCCATTGCTAGTAAGCTGCACAACAACAAATTAAGCATAGACATCATCAATTCCATTTCATTCAGGTGGGAATATTACTCAAGTACTGAACAAACAGACTGCAATAACAATTTTCACATGATAGCCAAATCTGTCGCAAAATTCAGGGAAACACAGTAATTAAGGAAAACCCTAAATTAATTTTGATCTAAAGAACCACTAGGATAACAATAGTTCTTCGGCTGCAACTACTTTTAGTAACCTTCAGATCAAAAGATGCAAAACTAGACAAATCTCATAAATCCCAGTTTTCCTAGACTTTTCAGGCAACCAAACAGAGGATGACACCAGGTAACACATCAATCAAACGAATCACCGAGACCGGACTAGAAAGGTTTTAAAGCGTACAGAAAAGAAGTGGAAACTTACGCATCTATAAGCAGAGAGAGGCGCAGAGACGGCATCGCGGCGTCGAAATGAACGAAGCAAAGCTGCCGTAGCCATGGCTGTAACTTGGACGGATAGCAGAGGAGGATCGATTTGAAGTTCTTTGTGAAGGCTGGCAATGAAATGCTAGGAGAGGTTTATGGGGTTTAGGGTTTTAGGGTTTTATATATCCTAATTTTTGGTGAGAGACTAAGCTGCCCGCCTTTCAATTTCCTTTTAGAGGCGGTTAATGATATGCCACGTCAACGAAACTTCCCATCTGATGGTTAGCATGAGAACACGTCATTTTCTATATTTTAATATGGATAAATTACTTGTATGACCATTTAACTATTTCTCATTTCAATTTTAATAACCGATATTTTGATTTTATCAATCAAATTACTCGATTATTTAAACCTTCCATTAAACCATTAGCGGTTACTATTTAACGGAAATGATAACGTGACAGTTAACATCATTAATATAATTATACATTTAATTCTTAATAATTAAATATTTTATTAATTTAATCTTGATTTTAATTTAATTAAAAATATTTTATATATCTTGTTTTAAATTATGACATAACAATAGAACATAATAAGAAACTAATAGCATTCTAACTTGGGACTAACTTGGAGTGAAAACACCTTAACTATCAAGGCAAATCACATGAACATTATATATATTCTTAATATCTGGCTCTCATTTATTTCATTCTCTATATTTTTAATTTTTTCAATAACATTCAAATTGTTGGTGTTTTGGTCATTTTGAATTATGTTATTATTATTTTAGTATAATGTGATATTTTCATTGCTATTTAATATAAAAACAATTTAAAAATAAAATAAAAATATAAGGTAGGCCTCATTGTTCGTTGGTGTTGGACACCATCATCAACGGCTCTGGATGGTGGTCATTCAATCTCAGATTTCATCGGTCGTTTCATTTCGACCCCTTGAGTCTGATTCTAACCTCTATTTTGTCAGAACATACTCCGAATCTGATCAAAAGTGAAAACCGAAACGATGGTCGTCGTTGATCGCCCTAGATGTTGGTCATTTTGTCATAGATTTCATGGGCTGCTTCGCCTCCGGATCCGAATTCCACTTTGTCAGTATATACTTCAAAGTCCATGAATTGGAGATCTAAAACGAGAACACTGAAATATTTTCGTCGAGATTCACAGGTTTCGAGACATTTTCTTGTTAAACAACAATCAAATTCGAACTCATCGTGTCAAAATGAGTCGCTCTATATAAATTAGGATCAAACAGTTGTCAGTTCCAAAGGCTAATGGTGACGAGAGGCAGTGGCTGATTTAAAAATTGAAAATTAGGTGTCCAAAATTTTAATACTCTATTTTAAAAAAATTTAGATGTGCAAATTTTCTTATTTTTTTTTTATTATCATTAGTAAACTAAACAAAATTTAACACATTTCTCAAAATAATAGGTGTGCAATGGCTCTGCTGTGGAGTCATGTACATCCGCCCCTGACGAGAGGGGTTGATAGTCAATAGGGATTGGGGTGAAGAAGATGAAGGAGTTAGGGTTAGGGATATTATTTTATTATTATTTTAAATTAATTTTATATAAAATAATAATAAAAATATCACATTATAAAATAATAATAATAAAATAATTCAAAATGACCAAAATAGGAGCCATTAGAAAGTTTAGTGAGTAAAATGAAAAAATAAAAAATACAGCGAGTGGAATACGAGAGAAAGTAAAGTTTAGTGTGAAATTGTGTAGTTTACCCATAAATTATATATATATATGTATATGCACTGTAAATTATATTTTAACCCCTTAAAATAATAAAAGTACGATTTAGTCCTAAAAGTTATAAAATTGTATTTTGAATCCATAAAGATTATAATTCAATTTCGACTCCATCATACTAAAAATCGAAGTGCCTGTTATAGTCGAACTTCAATGCTATTACAAACATGTACAATTAAACCATAAACAAAGAATGATACAACATACAACTGAACATGCCAAAGAAAAGACTCGCCTCTTAGCCTAAATAAGAAGAGCAAGGAACAGACAAATTCCTCTCTCTAGTCCGATGAGATAATGCTGTCGGAAAATCTGTACGTTCATCCGATACGATACTCCGCTTACGTGATTGCAGGAAGCACCTAGTCGAACCAGAATCCGATGTTATCGACTTCCATCAACTCCGTCAAATCCTGATGTAACCGCCTCCGTTTTCTTGAATTGCACTGCTTCTCTTGAGGAACGATCTTCGTTTATGTGACCAACTTCGTCGCAATGACCGCCTCCGACGCCATGTGGTCAATCGGGAATAGAGAGCGGGGAGAATGAAGGATAGCAGCACTAGAATCAACATTGCTAAACATAGAAACAATACGTTGCGGAAGCCGTCTTTCAATGCAGGGTCCTTTTGCACTGTCCATGGAACTCCTCCCACATTCATTCCAAACACTGCAATATTCAACACAAACAAGGCAAAGAACTCAATGCAGGCACATACTATCTAACGATAAATCCGATTCCAGCACATTAGGGATCGGTAGAGACGAGAATTACCTCCGGTGATGACGGACAGAGGAAGGAATATAACGGAAAGGAAAGAGATGTAATAGAGTTTTCTGTTGATTTGCTCCGACTGCCAGCTATCTAAACCGGCCTGAATCGCGGAAACACGGTTTGCTAGAAACCCGACATTCTCTTTCAACCTCCGCAACCGTCCGATCAGCTCATCGAGGGCGTTAATGTCTTCACTCGCAAACCAATGTTTCGAACAACATTTTTCCTTCACTCTAGGAAATACTTGCTCCCCATGTGCAATTACCTGCATTTTTTGGAGAATGCATACAAGCAAAGCCAGTTTAATTCACATGTTATTCATACGAGTGCAGGCACAAGCTACGGCAAAACTATAGCAAACTCAAACTATTGACATGTAGGTTGACAAGGAGACATCATCGATACATCGCCTCGGAATGGTTAAACTGCGCCTTCCGGCCTTTTAACCGCATCTCTGTCCCTTGACGGAGGTTCGGAGTTGTTGAAACAGTTCATCCAAGGCAATGTACAAGGGGAAAAGGCGAAATTACCTGCAGGAGACGTTGCAGATTGAGATGCATTTTCGGGAATCTTCGATCATCAAGCATTTCTTTCCTTAAATCAAATCCACCTGAGATTAAGTGAAACAATTATTCGATTTGCAGTTCAAATCGGTTCGATGTTCGTAAGCTGATTCATGTCGAGGAAAGCCCTTTATACCAATTATGCACATATGAACTTTGAAACCATTGCATAGAAAGCTATAAACCAGTTTAAACATACGAGTCATGCAATGTTTATTGCTGATCATAGGGATTGAATTTACCTCGGTCCAATTCCAGCTCAACCGAATCCAAATCCATCTAGAAATTCGTAACAACATCTTGAAGGTGATCGACATGCGTGTCGACGATGTGAACCACGAGGTTCGAGACCGATTTCGGAACCGGATTATCAGCCTCCTCAGAGTGATTCATTGTCAATAAGAACTCAAGAACATGTTCCCTAATAACAATGCCACCGCCCTGCTGCCTCTCTTCTCTACAATTAGGACTTTCGACACTAGGAATCTCAGACAGAAGAGATCGACCGACCGGCGAGAAACCGAGCCTCGGAACACGTCCCAACGACACGGTGATCACGGAATTCTCGGTAACCCTTGCAGCCAGCCTAAATGTAAAGTTACTGGCAGGAGGACCAGGCGAATTAACCCGAAAGACGAGTGCTCCATCGACATATCCGCAAAAGGGTCCATTGCTAACGAGTGAAAGAATGTCTTGAAGCTTTAATGGCGGACAAAGAACATCGATGAGGTACTGTGCAGATTGTGAGAGCTTCTGCTTCCCTTTTGGAAGCTCAACATGGTACCAACAAAACTGCTTCCCACTACCTTGAGCTAGATCCCATTCCTTGCTGTAATAATTCCCAGAACCATCAAATACGTATGATTTTTTTCTCACCATGCCTGGAAAATGTGTTCTCTGAATATTATTTTCCAGGATTGGGATACTTGAATCCGTTTCCTCCATTTCCCCATCTCCAGCAGGTTGAATCTGAGCTAAATCCATAACTTCAAACCCTTTTGAATTTCGAAAAAGATGAATCTTCTGGCCTAAGCAAGAAAAACCCAGATCAGAATCAGCAAACCCCAGTTGAAAACTGCCCAGATAAGAAAGATTCAATTGTTTCCAGAAAACACACAATATTGAATAGTTCAAACTAAGAATATATGTTAGAAAAAAGGAAAAGGTCAGCAGAAAACAAGATTAGATTATTTGATTATAGGAAAAATGGGAACACATGGTGCTGTCTTGGTAGTGATTTCTCAGAAACTTCATGTTTATAATAATTAAATCAACAAAAAAATAATAAAAATTTGGGGAAAAAAGTTTACCAGAAGCGATCAAGTTTCTGGTTCAGTCATGATTAGTATATTATTAGTTTTAAATTATCTTTGATGATCTAGGGTTTAGATTTAGGTGAGCAGTTCATTTGTTTTTTGGTTTACCAGAAGATTGATTTGTTAGGGAAGTTATATGGTGTTGTAATCTTAATATATACGATTAAGAAAATGTATTATCGGTTTTGTTATTATTTTTTTAATAAAATCGATAAAAAATTACCTAAAACATTATTATTTCTACCTAAAACATTAATATTTTTTAATATTTTCTGTAAAATGTCAAATAATAACAAAATTAATAAAAAATAATAATGTTTTAAATAACGTTTTACTAGATATGTTAACAAAACCGATAAAACATCTAATAATAAAAAACTCGATAAAAATAATAATATTTTTGATAATATTTTATCGATTTTATTAAAAAAAATAATCGAATTTGTTAGAACGCAAAATGAATTTGGTTTTTGTATTGAACTGTTTGCCTTTTGGATTGAAAAGTACAAAATCATTGTCAACGTTGGCAAATTTAATGTTAAAGTTACGATGTCCACGTCATCCAATATTTGAATCAATTAATATGAGTTGTTATAGTTTAATTGAATTTTAAGATTTTTGAAATGCGATAATAATACATATTTAATAAAAGAATTTTTGTTGGTTTTATGATCATAACTATTGATATTTTATTTTATTTCAATTAAATCATTTAATTATTATATTTCGATTAATTTAAGGGGTTTATAGGTGGTAGTATCTAGGGTTATTCATGGACTGTTAATCGTATCGTTTAGCATAAACGATCGGTTAACCGTTATAACGATTATGAGATTTTTCTAACGTAACCTAATCGTTAAGAAACGATTAACCGCTAACGATTAACAATTACTAACGGTTCGGTTACATGTTAATCTCCTGGTAACTTATTAAAATTATTTATCAAAAATTTTCATTATTCATACTACAATATATATTACTGAACACTTAGGGGTTGTTTGTTTACTTCAGAATGATTAATCGCTAAATGATTCAAATGTTGAATGATTAAGCATTGAATGATTCAAATGTTGAATGATTCAGAGGCTCTGTATGAATTAGCTCTGAATGTGACATGTTGTTTGATAATGGCTCTGAATCATTCAGAATGTACTTCTGTGCTGAATCATTCAGCACTATTTTGCTGAATCAGTCAGCACTGAATCATTTAGAGGTGCGAAACAAACGGGCTGAATGCTGAACGGTTCAACATTCAGCGTTGAATGATTCCGTTAAGAGGCAAACAAACAGCCCCTTACTTATGTCGATGTAAGTAAATAAAATAAAAAAGTGTAGCACTTAACGCATACTTACATCGGTGTAATTATGTACATCTCCAAATATCTTAATACGTAATAATAAACACATAATTATATTGGTGTAAAAATATTTCTATATTTTCAAAGAAATAAAAATTAAAAATGATTAAAAATGATATATATATATATATTAAATTATTTGTATACAAATTTTATTAAATATATATATATATATATAAATCATAAATAATAGAAAATTATATTAAGTTATTTGTGTAAAAATATAATAAATTAGAAATATGATTATAAATTTAATTTCTTAATAGTTAACCGTTGGTTAATTGTTTATCAAAACTTGTAACTGTAACCTTAACATTAACCGTTAATCATCATTTTTAACGGTTCGGTTAACCAAAATTATTTAATATTAACGGTTCGGTTAATTAACATGTTAAATGCAAAGGTTATATCAGTTAAAGGTTACGGTTAACGGCTCTAGGTTTTTTGAACACCCCTAGTAGTATCTGTTATAAAGACTCTGAACTATTTGATAATGAATGCTCAAACACCTTGTAATTTCTGGTGCTCGAATCTGGTACAAAGTATTTAATTATTTAAATGATATTAATTAACGTGTTAATTAACGGTTGTTGGTCTATTGCATAGCGAGGTTGCCAATCGGAGGAAGTTATTTGGGGCTTCGGATGAACAAACCCTTGATTTTCTTCCCCCTGTTGCTCAGGAGGATTCGATTGTTGTGAAACCTCCATCGGATGTCTTCATAGAGGGGATATCTGAGTGACAATACTCTTTGGTTGGTCAATTTGTTAGTTATGCACCGAATTTCAGCTCCATGGAGAAGATCATGAATATGTGATTAGAGCTTAAATTAGTTAATATTTTGTTGATACTTACTCCTTGATTATTCGATTTTAGTTGTTGACATGAGCCTCTTTATTCATTTTCTATGTAGGGCAGTAGATTCCACAAATTGTGCTAAAATAGATGAAATATGTAACTTTTTTATTTTTCTGGAATCAAGGTCGACTTAGTGGGCATGAATTAGGGCATAAATGTGTCTGACGTGGTGCCTAGTCGGTACCTTCTAGAAGATTCAATCAGCATTTTCGTGGAATTAGGAGACTCATCTGCACATCCGAAATTTAAATTAGGATTTGTCTCTTATTTTTAGGAATTATCTTTTATTTATAGGATTAAATTTAAAATAGAATTATCTCATAATTTTCAAGAGTTATATTTTGTAATTTATTTCTACAATTTTAGGTTTTTAGGATATTATAAATACTCATCGGTAAACCGAAATTCATATCTCTCATCTCTCGCTTTCTCTTGTTCATTTCTTTAATTTTATAAAATTACTTTTCTTTTTTACTTTCTTTTTTTCTTTATTTTTCTTTTCAAGTTTTCTTTCTTTAAAATGCTAAGTATAGTTTCTACATTGTTTAGCTAAGTTTTTCATAAGCTAAAGGTTTAAGCGATGACTCAATTTCAAACGTGAGAATTGAAAAGTACCTCATACCTTCGGGTTACATTTTCAGTTTCCTAGAATCAAGGATCGATCATCCTTTTACAATCAAAAACATTTTTACTTCAAAAAGAGCTCGTTGAATTAATTATGGTTTCGATTAACAGTTGGGAGGAATGATCGACTTGTAGCACATTCGACTTCCTGGGAACACACTTAGCGGTGGTCTGTTAAGGGAAACTGAAATCGGATTTGATTCTCATTGAGACGCTACATCCGAGCCAGGTTTTCCCAAAACTAAAACGGAGTTGGATTAACAAACAATTGATGTGGTTAGTCCACATAAAGACTGAGATCCAAAGATTGATTTTGGATGATCGATTAATTGAGAGAAAAACAAGTTACAGGGGTTGGGCCCTGTAGACTATAACCGAAGATAAAATTCTATTCATGGATCGGTTAGAATTGAGGCTGATTTTTACCAATAGAATTTTCATTTTCACTTTCTTTAAATCAACTTCTTTGTTTCCTTTAGATTAAATTTAATTTTTATCTTTACTTTCTTTAGATTAAATTTACTTTCTTTTATAAACTATCAATAAATTCCCCCTTTTTATTTCCTTTACAATTCACGCAGATCAGAAATTAAGAACAAAATTTTCGGCAACTTTCTTATTCTCCGGGGATCGATCTTTACTCTCTTTATACTATCTTTTTCTATTTTATTTTGATATTAAGGAATAAATTATTAGAAACGACGCGTGTCAAATTGACGTCGTGGCTGAGTACTTCGACAAAAATGTCCTTCAACACCTCACCTCTCTTTCTGGGTTGTATATCCACACATGTCCGAAGCTTCATTCCATGCCAGAGAAGACGTTCCTTCCCTCTCCGTCTCGTTTGTCCCTAAAAAAGAACCTTAGCCACTATGATTCTGTATGATATAAAGATTCTGTACGATTCATGTAGAGGGCCAAATTTGTTATTTATTTGCTTCCTTGGCCACCATGGTTTTAGATAGTAAGAGAAAAGGACCTTAGCATAAAATAGATTAGGGTCAGGGTAAGGACGTTAGAGGTTCTGTGTAAATTTTTAAAAAAAAACCCTTAAATAGAGACCTAAATATCTTCTTGAGTTTATTTCTCGTAAAGTGGAGTTAGACCAAAAAAAAATGAGATAAGCGTTATAGTTTTATCACAGTACTAATTATTGATATTTCGCATACGACTTTAACAAGATTTGATCGCAGGTTTTGTAGTTTTGGGCTAAAAAAATTTATCACTAATCCATAATACTTCGTTTGTTTTTTTATTGTAATAAAAATAATAAATCTAATTTTTTGAGACCCTTACTATTTCAAGACCTTGTTTCATCGTGCACGTTGCGCCGTCCTAGCAAGGTTAGTGGAATTTGACGTTGCATTGAGGCCGAAGACAACTTATCTTGGTTTCTGGCTTGGATCAATGGGACATCACCACCAAATTTGGCATTAATTTCCTTTTTCCCTTTTTGCTGGTGGGATGCTTGTAAAGGGACATTTTTTTCTTGGGAAGGTTAATTTAATATTAATATGGTTGAGAAAAATACGATTTAAGCACGAATCAAGTGATCTCAATAATAAAGGAATTATTATTATTCTTTGAATATTCGAGTTCGAGCATCATAGATGCCAAGGGAGTAAGCGTGTCAAATGGTTGAGAGTTATCTTTGAACAAATAATGTCTTTTACTTACCCCATATTAATAAAAAAATATAATTTAAAATTTGAGTTAATTGCATCATATATCCCCAAACTACAACATTTATTTCAAATTAGTGCTTAAACTTTAAAAATTCCAATTACATCCTCAAACTATGACTCTCATTCTAAATTAGTCCTTAAACTTTTTAAAATTCCAATTTCATCCCCAAACTATGAGTCTCATTCTAAATTAGTCCCTAAACTTTTAGATCTTCCAATTTCATCCAAATATGTAGTCAATTTCAACCATAGTTTAACCTATTTTTTTTCAATCATATAATAATATAGCTTGGCCTAGTGATTTTATTAACAAGAGATGTGATTAGTATACACGTATAATTTAGGATAAAATTGAAATATTTATAAAGTTTGGGGACCAATTTAGAATGAGACTCATAGTTTGGGGTGAAATTGGAATTTTAAAAAGTTTAAGGACTAATTTAGAATGAGAGTCATAGTTTGGGGATGTAATTGGAAATTTTAAAGTTTAAGAACTAATTTGAAATAAAGGTAATAGTTTGGGGATATATGATGCAATTAACTCAAATTTTAAATCACGTTTTTTTATTAACCTGTTTTTTTATTAACCTGAAGTAAGTACAATGTAGCATTTGTTCAAAGTTAACTCTCAAAACCATTTGACACGCTCACTTTCTTGACATCTATGGTACTCGAACTCGAATCTTCAAAGAATAACAATAATTTTTTTATTATCGAGATCACTTGTTTCATGATTAAATCATAGTTTTTCAACCATATTAATATTAAATTAACCTTCCTAAGAAAAAAATGTCCCTTTACAAGCATCCCACCAGCAAAATCAAATAAGAGTTGTAGTAATGTTGATAACATAAGTGATAGGTGACGCAGATCTCCAAAATCACCACAAACCGACACCAAATTAATGTCTACGAAACCAACAAGGCACAACAAAACGTGTCCAAAATAAATGTAAAAAGGCTCCTCATAAACAGTGTCTGTATTTTGTCACATTAGAGCAATAATTTCATGTCGATTAACTAATTGACATATCCCACCTTCCCTCGTATATATTACTGCGGCCATCGGTGTTCGAATTCGTGTCCTCTAGAACAACAACGATTCCTTTAACTACTGAGATAAATTGGTTCGTGCTATTTTTTATTTTTTAAAATTTAAACAATTTGAATTCAAACATGTTTGAATATTATTTTAAAGGATATGGGATAGATTTGTATATATGAAAAAGTATAAAAAAATTCATCAAGTAATTCAGAAAAATAAATACAAATAAATATAATTATCGATAGAGAAAGATAAATAGAATTGTTCGAGGTTCAGATTATCAAAAATTTGTTAGGTCTATTCGAATCTAGACGTCATAATGATGTAAGTGTGAAGATTAGAAGAACTAATCTAACAAATTGCTCCGTAACGATTCTGAATGTACTGATAAACCGTTGCAAAAAGGAATCTAACTATACGAAACTATCGACATTTTCTTATCAGGAGGTGCGTTGTGATGAATGCAACACAAAACACTAAACTATCGTAACGATAGATAACATCATGCAATACAAACAATCATACTATACAAACAGAAATAAACTCTTCAAAAATATTTAGTACTTTTTTTAGTAGACAAAAATATGTATTATTTAAATTATATATATTAAAAATTAAATTTATAATACCATTTAAATTATAGTCTGAATATGGAGAGAAATATATTAAGCTTTCACGTATATAAAGAGAAACTAAATTTAATAAAACTAAACTTGCATATAAATATTAAATTAATAAATAAAATAAGTATTTAAAAAAATAATATTGGCATGTCAAAAACAGGCTTAAGTTAATCATTTATAAATATGAACGGATTCAAAAAGACAATATTAAGTCTATATCAAAACGTGCTTAAACAAATATAAAATATGTTAATCTCATATATAAATTTGATACGATACACAAACATCTCTAAAAATAAATATCATTAATATTAATATTATAATAATAGAACATGAAAATACATAAAAACAAAATTATAATAAACTAGATGAGGGTTACCCCTCTCGATTTTTAAGGTTTTGTCTTAATTAATTAATTCGAACCGATCAGGGTTGTACACATAATTTTGAAATTAACGGGTTTAGAAATATTTTAAGGGTAGGCACACATATGTTAACAATAGAAAACTTTTAAATGGGGTTGGTACAAATAAAATTTCAGGGTGAGCACCGTCAGTGAAATAGATAACTAATTAAATAAACTAAGATTTAAGGGTGGACACCATCAGTAAAATAAGTATCTAATCGAAGAAATTTTAAATTTCAGAGTGGGCACGTGTCCACCCTCACCAGACTGTGGATCCACCACTGAGGTTTAGTGAGTGAATCTTCCAACGGAGATTTTCTTATGTATACAAAAATTTGAACTCAGCTTATTTAAATAACATCAAACTGCTTATCGCTTAAACCAATGTCGGTATTTTGTAATGACTTTTTAATATGCCTAACAAAGCACTATTGTTCGATTTCCTTTGGACTGAGACCACACCATGCATCCTTAACCTAATCTTTTGTTCAAAAGTTCCAACGAGGGGGAAATTTGTTAGGTCAAATCATAGATGTTCGCTGGGACGGAGCTCCTTAGGCCCCAAGGCCCAAGGGCCCTCGGTCCCGGTTAAAATTTAATTTTTTATATAATTTTAGTTTAATAGTATATTGGTTTATCTAAAAATAAATATATAAATTTAAAAATATAAAAAAATTATTAAATATTTAATCAAGTAGAGGTCGAATTAAATAATGATAAGTTTGTGTTCTAAAATTTTTGGTCTAATTACAATTTAAGTCATTGTAAGTTTAAATATTAGACAAATTAGAAGTTGTCTTTTGAGTTTTGAGTTTTTTTAATTTATGATGAATACAAGGTAATATGTGTACAAAGCCATTCAACTATTTGACAATGAATGCACATATCCCTACATACGTGCTTGAACTCAGGATCTCAAAAATAACAACAATCTCTTAATCACTAAAGTCGATTAATTCATGCCGAATTTTGAATTTAAATACCTAATAAGTCTTTATATATTTTTTAAATAATCTAATATTCCGGCCCCTACTAATATTTAATTTTAACTACGTCTTTAAATATTTGTAATAATTCGGGTCCAAAACAATGCGTGCGGGGCACTAAATCGTATTCTCAAGCAAATGCTTCAAAAAATAATTAAAGTTTAAATAATCATTAAAGTAGGTTCCAGCAAAACAATAGGGTAAATATACATTTTTTACATTTAAATTTATTTTTAAATTCTAAACTATTTAATTTATTGATCAATTAATTTGAGTTAGATATTATAGAAATCAAATTAAGAGGATTCTTTTTAATTTAATTTACTTTTTGAATGCCTCGACTGAAAAAAAGAAGGAAAATTGTTGATCGAAAAGATAGACAAAACCATTCCCGCATGGATTTTTTTGGTGGGTTTTTTTCGCTTATTTTTCTCATACAAATATTTTTTGTCGTTGGTTGTTAGAGTATTGGCGTGTCAGTTCACGATGTTGACATGTTAGTTCATCTGTCACATTTGAGTTATCAATTTAATCAATCTGTCATGTAATCCACAATGTTAATTTGTCACCCTTGACTGTCACGTTAGCATTATGAATTATCATGTTAGTACTGTGAATTGTCACATCACCACTGTAACGGTCAAAGAACAAAAAAAGTTGGTTAAATGATCGTATTGGGTTTATTTTCTGAGTTGAATGGCCACACTAAGAAAAACAAATAATACAAAGGGCCACGTTGAATTTTTTTCAAAAGTACAGGAACTTGTGATGTTCTTTTGCCATATTGTTTTAACCAAGTCATTTCGTCTATTTAATCATCATCTTAAGCTTTGATTAATATTTGATGTGTTAGGAAAAAGAAATACCATGTACACACATGTTTAAGATTTGATTATGTTGTTTTACATAAGTTCTACGTTAAATTCACCTTGACATTTAATACTCAAACAAATTGCTACACTAGAAAAGGACTTATTTGAAATGATGTTGATAGATTAAAGACTCAATTAAAATATTTTAAAACTTTAGGGATTGATTGAAAACTTTTCCATGCTTTAAAAGAAAAACGTGGATGACAATCGGAAGACAACATCTTTATTTTTCTGTGGTACATTGTTTTTAGACCACCTTTTTCTCTTCATGGAAAAATAATAGTACACGTATTTTGCCATATTGAATCAGATTTTATATCCGGACATCTAATGCTCGAATTCGAATCCTCGAAGAATAACAGTGATTCATTTATTATGGAGGTCACTTGGTTCGTACACGATCACTGAAAATTATAAATTACATTAACGGAATCCAACAAAATGGTATAATTAAAAAAAATGTCATCAATTTTTAAATTTAATTTGTAAAATTAAGAAAAATATTCTTATTGAACTAGAAAATGAAATTAAGAAAAATATTCTTAATAAATAAAATCATGTTATATGATTAAAATAAATTTACTTAAAAATTATTTTTTAAAAGAAATAATTTTTAGGTATAATAAGAAAACACTCTATACTTTGAATAAAGAAATTTAACTTTATACTTTTATGATAATATTATTAAAAGAAACAATCACTATTTTTAATTTTTTAATAATATAAAATGTTTACATAATAATATCTATTTAAAAATCTTTTTTAGTGACGGATAAAATATACACATCATTTAAACGAAACCTATAAAAGAATAACATTTCATTTAAAACTAATATCAGTTAATGAATTCTTTTAAATTATACACCGTTACAAGCTATAAATATAGACTATAAAGTAAATATAAATAATGTAATATAATTAACTTTACACTATTATTATTAGGCAAAAAGATATTAAAGATTCTTGTACTTTTATAAAAAAAAATTAATGTGATAATGATATTATTTTTCTCTTAATGTGACCTTTGATCAATATTTTTTATCGTTGACCGTTACTATGTTGATGTGGCAGTTAACGATGTTAACATAGCAATCCACTGTGTTGACATAACAATTCAGGATTGTAGATTAACGCGGCGTATGACATGAGAAATTGGCTAAATTGATAACTTAAACATGACAGATGGACTGTCACGTCAATACTATGGACTGTTACATCAGCATTGTGAACTGGCATGTTATTACTGTAACGATCAATGACGAAAATCGTTGATCAAATGACCATGTTAAGTTTATTTTCTTAGTTGAAGGATCACATTCAGAGAAAAAAATAATACGATTACTATATTAATTTTTTTAAAAGTATGAGACATTTGATGACTTTCTACCTTATTATTATTATCTGAGATGCAGAAAAAGAAAAGGGCAAATTAGGCAATCCACCTTATCCAAGGCCATTATTGTAATTCTGCCCTCCTGGACTCCCTTTATAAGAAATCCAGACGAACGTTAGATTCTTACAAGTAGAGGAGAACAACAAGCATACATTCTTCATCTTCCCCATCAATACCTCTCTCATTAAAACCCTACTCTGCAGACTATAGAGAGAGAAAGAATCATTCTCTCTCTAAAAGGTCTGAATTTATAAATAGAGAGAAATATTCTTTAGTAATGGGCGGCGGGAAGAGATTCGCCGTGCTTCTGTGCGCGGAGGATTCCGACTACGTCAAAAAGAGGTACGGCGGTTACTACGGCGTTTTCGTCGACATGCTGGCGGAGGAAGGCGAGACTTGGGACGTCTTCAGGGTGGCCAGCGGCGAGTTCCCCGACTACGAACAGATCGGCCGCTTCGACGGCTTCGTCATAACCGGGAGCTGCAATGATGCGCACGGCAATGGCGACTGGATCTGCAAGTTGATCTCTCTACTGAAAAAATTGGATTCACTGAACAAAAAAGTTCTTGGGATCTGCTTTGGTCACCAGGTAATTTGATCAATAATTCCCTCCAAATTAGGTAATTAACATTTATTATTTTGAAAATAATACAAAAAATGGCATTAAAGTTGGGATGATTAATATCCTATATTATCTGGACTCTGTAATCGATTGGTTCAGATAACCATATTAACCACAATAGGAAAATTCATCAATAAATTAATTAATAATTTTAAAAACAATTACAAATAAATATAATTGTCATATTCTTTTAATATGTATTCCCGAGTTCTCAGAAATAACAACAATTCATTTATCACGAATTCTTTTGTTCAACATTGAAACACTTATATTTGTTTTTTTTTCTTTTTTAAATGTCATTATTAATAATGTACGGTTTATAGAATGAAGGATTATAATATTTTAATATTATTCAACATATTATTGAATTTTTTATTTTATTCGATTTGATTTTTTTGGACTGAAATATAAAAAATTTATTTGATTTTTTTCTATTTTTTTCTATTATTTATTATTACTTTTAGGTTTGAATATATATTTGCTATTTGATTTAAGTGTCTTTTTCTAGATTTATACTCAAAATAATTTTTGTTCAAATTAGTACTTGAACTTTAATTTCATATGCTATTTTTTCATATTTTTATTACGATATTCTTTTTAATAATGTGAAAACTTAAGATTATGTTACATGTTAACAGTGATGTCTTAATCCTTTTTTTTAATTTTTAAAAAATATTAAAATTAAAAATAATAAAACATTTTAAAAATAATTAAAGGACTAATCTTACTAAATTTTCTTTAATTGACTGCCCTATATTTACTCATTTGTTTACTTTTATTGAAGGACTAATCTTACTAAATTTTCTTATGTTTTCTAAGATGGTTAGTTAAGTGAAAATTTAAAGTTTTATATTTTTTTAGGATTGTTGGATGAGAAAAATCAAAGGCTTCAATTAACAGTATGAAATGAAAAGATATTTACTAGAAAAAAATAAAGAGTTTTCGATCGGCCTTTGATTTCTCTTATCCAACGATCCTAAAATGGTGTAAAACTAAGGATGTAAGCGGATCTTAACCTATATATAAGAATGGGCATGGGTTGAGTTTTCGATCAACCCGACCTGATCCGAAAATTATACATTATCCACCCAAATCAAACTTGACCCGAAAATTATATACCCTCCATTCAACCCGAACTCGACCTGACCTAAAATAATATATTATAAAAGTATTACTTTTATTTAATAAAAATAAAGATTTAATTGAAAAGAATAATATATAAAGGGTTATTATTACAATTATATCTAAATATATAAGGTAAAATTATAATTTTTCGAGTCGAGTCGGATATTTTTTTACACTAAATCCGACCTGAATATAATCTCTAAAAAACTCGATATGACCCGAACCTGAAACTTTTTTAAAAAAAATCTTACTCGATGAGATCGAATTGAGTCGAAATCCATTGGGTTGAAGTCACGTGCCCGTCCCTACCCTTATATATATGAGATAATGCCGACAACTCTGATGCTTGTTGGCAGTCTCTTCATGCAGTTTGCCTTACTATATTTTTTTAATATGAATTGCTGGTAAGCTGTCCTAGTTGGTGGCTTCAGGTGTGGGGTTTTCTGTATTTTATTTCACCATGGAATTGGATTTTCTTCCCATCAATCGCACACTTGTACGTTTCTATATAATTTTGTTGTTTAATTGATTATTAGATTCTTTGTCGCGCACTGGGAGGAAAGACAGGACGAGCCATCTCAGGCTGGGACATTGGCCTCAGAACGATTCATTTATCACCATCTGCATCCAAGCTCTTCTCGTCTCTCGAAATCCCGACCACTCTCTCCATTATCGAGTGCCACCGCGACGAGGTTCATGAACTACCGCCGAGAGCGGAGGTGATTGCATGGTCCGAGAGAACCGGGGTCGAGATGTTTAGGTACGGGGAACACATGATGGGCATCCAAGGTCACCCTGAGTACGTCGAAGACATCCTTATTCACCTCATCGACCGTCTCCGACAACGGAACTTCATCGCGGTAAGTCGGGCATCCGGTCGAGATTCCGAGCTTGTTGTATAGATGTTGTTGATGATGGAAGTTGTATGTACCGAATGCAGGACTCGGATGCCGATGAGTTGAAGGCAAAGCTGGGGAAAGTGGAACCTGATAAAGAGGCATGGAAAAAACTCTGCACCGGCTTCCTCAAGGGTAGATTATGATTGGAAAATTATATTTTCAATTGTGGATATGAACTCTTTTTAGAGAAGCAAATTGAAAGTTAATTATATTTAAGAAGCTGAATTAAAAAAAATCGTTTTATATTTTAGAAATGTTGAATTATTTATGTTCAATTCAAATGTCTTTCCCATACAGTTCCCACCAGCTCTCTCTTGAATTTCTTACCCTCCCTTTCGGCTACAACAATGGCGCCAAAGCTGTATATGTCGGATTCCTTAATGGCTTTGTATGTGTCGAGACACTCGGAGGCTATATAAAGTTCATCCCCCGCGCCTCTGTTACCGGATAGCTTTGCCCGATGCTGATGCATTGGATACATACACTATGCCAACCGTGCTTGGGGTGAAATCAGTTAAAGTGAAACTGATGTTACCATCACCAGTTGATGCAGCCTCTGAACGATTAAGTAAACCAATAAGATGGATGATATGAAGAGAAACACCGTTTTTTCGAGACAAATTCTCGGCATTTTGAGCCTTCATCATTTTCAGAGTGCCTTTAACGCATACAATACAAAGCCATAACGGAATCCTACATATGGCTTCATCATTTTCAGGGTTGTCTGTCTCGAGGCTGAGCAGCCGACTAGAGCGCTTTCCCTGTTCATTTGGAATGTGCCGATATATGGCTTTCAATACACCCGGCTTGTCCTGTTTGCAGAGCCAAGCTCGAGCGTAAGTTGTTCGATCCTTGTCTTGATAAACCTTAAGCCCTTCATTTATAAGAAGAAAAAAAATGCATCTATGGGTCTCCTCTTTTTTGCAGCAAGAAATTCTGATATAGAATAGTTCAAAGTATAAGGGCTTATTTGAATACAACAAGAGTATAAGGACTTGTTTAACAAAGTAGATTAGTTCAAGGGCTCTTTTAGTAGTTAAGAAACTAAAAAACAAAGATAATTTACAGAGAGATTTTGAAGCTCATAAGCTAAGGCCATTCCAAAGCCTGGATTTCACCGGTCCTAAGTTCTAACTCCCAACCATGATCATTTGGATCTTATCCACCTATGGTGGCTGTGACGATTCCAATAGGGTTGTAATTTCGGACTTTATCGGATGCTACGATATAATTACTAGTCAGATATCCAAAGCGGTGACTTCTCCGGAGTCGATACTCAAAACCGATAGGTAAGAAGTTGAAATATAAGCTAGAATCTCTTCCCTTCTTTGTCGCTCTACCGTTCAGTGAGAAGTATCATGTTGAACTGCAAAATACACAGAACGAAGGGAACTTTCAATACAGAATATTTACAGAAATGGCGAAGAAATCTAACAAAAATGGTACCATTACATGTTACATAACCGCAATATTTATTTTTAGGAGAGAAATGGGAAAGAAAAGATCACTGATTATTCTTAACCGCTCAAATCGATACCAACGTTCCGAATAACAATCATCCTAAAAGCATGTGAATCAAGTTCCCCTATGGAGATGGATCATCCAATTAATGCAGATAATGTTGTTTACGTCGTCATGCACGCACAAAAACAATGCATTTATATACCGAGTGTATAATGTAAGTTATGCAACCATATCCGCATGCTACAATATCTATTATTTAGCTACAGTTCGAAGCCACTTATTGAGGTCCAAAGCAACATTATGGAAACTTCAATAATCTCTTTTATCCTTCACGAAAAGAGAACAGCAAGCATGACTGGACCAGGAAGGAGGTAGCAAAGTCAGATATTTACTCGATCAACATGACCTGAATACAGAAATTAGTTCACGAAACATGACACATGATCAATTTTGCACACTATACTTGATGCCACATGCCTCGACGAAGATTACATGAACAAGGTATTAGAGCGTTTAGGAAAATTATCACGCTCAAACCATAATTAATGTGATTACTAGATACGTTTCTTACATATCTTTGCGGTGAGGAAGTGCTTACCCTGTGTTATTTGAACGAAAAATAAACATGCTCAGATACTATGTACAACAGACTATTGATGAAGCCTTAGGCGATTGAAGAACACCAAGAAGTGATATTCAGGGGCCCAATATACAAATCCAACTACGGGACCTCCTTTGATGTACTGTTTACATTAGCAAGTCAGAATATCAGACAATCGGTAATCATTTGACAAGAAAAGTGATCGAATCAAACATGTGAACAGAACAAGAGACAAACCTTTCCATCAAGAATAACAAGCTCGCCATCAACCCATCGAGGATTTTGAAAGCCTGGCTCAGCAAGCCGCCCCTGTCCTTTATATCGAGCAACCTGCGTTGAAAATAAGACCATGGAACCATCTCAATCATTGAAGCAGGCATCAAAGAGAAAACTTCAAAGGGTATCACAAATTCAAACTCTACAAGTTATTAGTGTACACTAAAAAATGTACCACTCCAAATTCTTCAGGAATTATCCCATTATGTGGGAGCTGATATCTTTTACCGACTCTGGCTCGAAATGCCACCTGCAGATATTCCAAGGTTTTAGGAGACATACCAAATAAAAATAGATGCACCGCAAAGATATTCATATACACAAACAAGAAACATACACGGGAAGGTCGGGAAGTACAACTACTTTAAAGACGATAATGACTTAGCTGCATGCACATCCACGCATAATTCGGCAATGCAAAACTAAATGACCTACTTTGATAACTCCAGAGTGCTTCTGATCATAAGAGAGTTAAATTAAATAATGATAATGAAATCACCTGGCCTGCTGGTACATAAGGATCTCCAGTTAATTTTACCGCCTCCACATATTCATAAAATTCAAGATCTGAAGGCTCCTTAGTCCCACTATTCCCTTGCCACTGACCAAATTTGCGCTTAAGATGAATGACTTCTGAAGTGTAAAGCCCATGTGTACCGATATATAATCCTGATCAAACAAGCATGTTGTAAATACAATAATTCTATGATACATGTGAATAATCATGATGATAAAACATACAAAGCAGAGAATTGCATAATGTATCCTACACACACACACACAGAGAGAGAGAGAGAGAGAGAGAGAATAAATGATCATTTCATAAAAGCATCAGTGAAAATCAACAAATGGTGTTACAAATTACCATTTAGGGGATCCGGTGATGCTGCAGTCTCAATACGATGGAAAGTTGTAGATCCAGATAGTGGTTGACGATTTTGAGCTTGATTGAGAGTAACATTTATCAATTCACCAACATCTTTGAGCACCTGCATGGTTGAAATTAGTTGGCATCCAATGGAAGAAACTTAAACGGGAAATGGTATGTAGAACATGATTTCATCAGATATTTATCTAATATATTGGACTTACCTTCAAAGGTATCTTCTCCCTGCCGATAAATTTAGCAAGATCAAACATTATTTCATCTGCACTGCGTTGACCTGGAACCTTTGCTTTTCTATCCGTCACACCCTTTGTCTTGAGGCTGGTTTCTTGTTGGTTTATGTCCTTCTCTATAGAAAATGAAAACATTAGGCGCCCCTTTTTCACTAGTTTAGCGGGCACTCGAAGTGATTCTATTGCAGGAACACTGCTGGAAAGTTTTTGTACAAGACCACCAACAACAACTTTAACTGCAATTTCACCTCGCCTGTCACTATCAATAACTCCACTATCGGCATCCATCTCAATTTGATCTCTGTCCTGGTCACCATCACTCTTAATATCATCATCCACTTCTATGCTTTCTACCTCGGTATCTTTTTCTTCATCTTCTTCGTCTATTATCTGCTCAATCACCTTGGATATAAAATCTGGGTCTACTTTCCCAGGTGCAGTGACTTTCACAACCTTGACCTTTGCACCGGGAATCATATCTCGTAATACATTTTGGAAACTAGTTAGTCCCTCACCCTCATCAGATTCATCATCTTCATTATCATCTTCTTCATCAACACCATCTTCAGTTCTGACAACAAAAAGATCAGTTTTGTCTTCGGTGGAGTCTGATGGAGCCAAGCGGCTGGGGACTTCAGAAGTTTTTGGAGGCATCGTTGAAGAATCTTGGAAAACTCTTCTCCTTTTCAAGTACACGGCCTGAAAAACACCAAATAAGATCACATTCATGAAACACTAAACGTTACTGCAAATTTAAAATCACAAATGCTGAGGAAGGTGCCTGGAACACAAAAGGGTATTATTAAATGCATTTCCAAGAACAGAATCATTTTTAAGCTTGCTACAAGTAACAATCATGTTAATGGCTCACTGAACTAATGCCTCTCGGAACTAGGCCTGCATCATAATCTAATAAGCATTGGTCAATTCAATTGATGACAAACTTTCATCTGGCTAGATATTTAATCGATTCAATAAAGGATCACCATGACAAAATGCCAGATGAATTATAATCATTAGACCCATGCGCATACCTATAGAGCACCTAGGTTTTCTGTCAACTTATCAGATAAATTTGCTGTCAAGTAAAATATTTTCAATTCAAACATCAGAAACAATGCAGACATGGGAAAAGATTAACAGAAACAAAAGATACCTGTTGTTTGTATTCACCTTTCTTATTAATAGTAAGAAAGATCTCAAACAAAGGTATACCAGATGAGGCGGTAGCGAGCTGCCTGAAAGAAAAGAGATTCAGACAAACAGTCTGAAACAATCAGTCATAATCGCAAACCGATAACTACAAGCAAGAAGTATAATGAAACTAGAGCCACAGCAAAAAAATGTAAACAAGAAATGCTCCACAAATGAGCTGAACTGTAATAGTATAGCACAAGCGCAGACCAGCATACCAATGATCAATTATACATCCAAAACAAGGGAGTGATTACCTAGGACTAAAACTCCTGGCAACATATCTACCATGTTCGGCGGTTATTCGTATAATTAGACCGTAAGGATCTTTGGCATCGTTTGGAAGACCAGCCCACCATCCAACCTGGAATCCAGAACCATAAAAACTAAACAATTTATACTTATCCACTAAAAAAAGTGCCTACTTTTTTCTTTCATTCTAAAGAAACACAAAAAAGGGGTTGGTTAACATACTAATCCAGCACCAGCATTATCTCTTAAAAATGCAGCATCCATGAAACGTTCTTCCATTACTGCTCTCTGAAGTCGCAAGAAAACAGGTCAGAAAGAAAAACGGGGAAAACCCATCTTTTTTCTTTTAAAAAAGGGTTAATAAAAATGAAAAGAAATCGAATTTGTACATTTAAATGTGATATGACTCTGCCAACAGTATCATTCTTAGATGCAGCTGCAATTGCAACCTTTAACCTAGCAGCATCCTCATAATCTTCTCTACGCACAGCTTCATTCAATTGCGTCTGTTCAAAGAGAAAACGCCATCAAAACTTTAAATTGAAGTCACCCCAATAAACAAAAAGGCATAAATTCGTGAAATACCTTTAAAAGAGAAACAAGACGTTCCTGTTCATCGACTTGTTCGAAATGCATTTTCCACCGATCCCAATCCCAATCTCGATCGTCCTCTTCTCGTTTCCCCTCAACGGCGTCGTTCAGCGCAGCTCCATCGGCGGTGGGTTGTTTCCAGAAAGGGTTCATGTAGGAATAGAATCGCTTGACGGCATTCTGGAAAACGTCTTGAATAGCGGAGTCCCATCGCCAGTTAACGGAATTGCCATCGGAATCGCCGTTAGAGCAGCGGCAAAGGGTCGAATGGAGGAACCTCCTGGAGGTAGAAGGAGGGTAAAAGAAGGGTGTTTTGAAGGAAGGGAAATGGTGGGTCGAGAAAGTTAGACTGGGAGGCGTTGGAGATCGAATTGAAGCCATTGAAAGGAGAGAAGGACACTGTAAGTTAACAATGGCCGCCTGTTTTCGTGTTGGTTTTCTCTGCTACGAAATCAAAAAGATAAATTTTTGTGGGTAATTGTTGGAATGGGTGGTGGGCAATTTGGACTCGGATAAAGCATGTTTTTTGTTTTGCTGCTTCCAGACTTCAGTTGCTTTGGAATAAATATTTTATAATTAATACTTGACACTTGACTACATCCATATCCATTAAAACACATATATTTAACTTGGTAAATTATGTATTTAATATTTAAATTCTTATTTTCAATCTATTTTAATATTTAAATTTTTAATTTTTAAAAAATTATATATAACATTTCGTTTTTATTTCATTTTAATCTCGTCGTTAAAAATTTATCGGATGAGCTCGTTGGTCGTCGTGTCTATAGTCACCAGCTGTCGTATTCGTTGGCCCATGAAACCTAAACTTATCTGCCTGCACCTTTTCGATCCCCTGAACATGATTCCGACCTTCACTTCACCGAAAAACGCTCAATTTTCTCAAATCGATGATAGACTCTTCGATTTCTTCATCCTATAATCTCTGTTATTAACCGTCAAATGGGCTTGAAACTGGGCTATGTTGGTCGACTCATCACTCTCTTGTGGTCCACCATTCGGATTGATCGTCTGTCCACCAGAACTATGCCCCTGTCAGTCCGTCCGTTAATTTTTTAACAACGAGAAACTAAAATGAAACAAAAACTAAAAGTTAGGTATGATTTTGAAAAAAATTAAAAATTTAGGTATTAAAACAAACCAAAATTAATAGTTTCAAGTACTAAATTCATAATTTACCCTATTTAATATTTTATTTGGGTCTAATTCTACTCGGTCCTTATATTCTTTGAAACTTTAAATATAGTCCTTATACTATAATTCAAAATTTTGATCTCTACACTTTTGATTTAATAATTAAATTAAATTAGTAGTTTAATAAATAAACTTGGTTCAAAAGATCCCACGAAATTTTTAAAAAATTAAAGATTAATAAAATTGAAAAAAGAAGGTAGTTTGAAAGTTGATATTGTTTTATTTATATGTTTTTCATGTAATTTCAAGTTAATTTAATGTACATTTTTAAAATATTAAATAATTTAATTTAACTAAAGCTATTTTAATGGCGTTATGAAATATATTGTCACTAATATCGAAGGGGGAATCTATACGCTTAAAAGATATTTTTTTACATGATGCCAATACCTAAAGAAGCTTTGTGACTGACTGTTTATCACCTTCGCATACACGATGACCGGTATCGAAATGTCGATCGGACAGAATACGATACTCGAATCCGCTTGTTGATGGGATCAGAAATGAAAGGCTTCATGCTTTCCAGCACCAAGAAGTCGTTTATGCCTCTGAAACATTTGTGATTGGCTGCTCATCTATTTCGAACATGTGATCTCCTCCGTCGACCATTGGAACCGGATTTGACAGTCGGATCTGCTTGTTGATGGGATAGAGTGGAAACGTTATTTTTCGAGTACGGGTGGAACATGTACTCTAAATGTCGTCATGTATTAAGATGCCACTAGACTCTTGAGAATCTTCAACAACACAATCAGAGTAATCTTCATCCGAGTTCTCGGACGATATAGTTGCAATGGTTTCCCCTCCATGGGTGGAGGATACCTCAAGATCCATCAAGTTCTCCGATGAATGCAGAGAATTACTCGAGATGTTAAAAGCTGAATCTTCGACAAGTAATGGCGAATGTTGGTTCCATGATGTTCTTAATACACTTACATCGTTGCTAGGATACCGTCTGAATAAGCGGGGTTCAGTTGCCGATCCAGTGGCTTGGTCACCATCTAGATCTATGGGAGAATCAGCAGCAATTTCTTCACTCCTCTCCTCTATTTCCTGTTTCAAGCAGAAATAAAGAAGTGCAACTATTTCAAGCCAAAATTGTCCATAAACAGAAAAGGTTGTACTACTTTTCCAAGTTAAGACTAATACGGGCCGACCAGAATTCAACTTCGCTCGCACACAACCGCTCTCTTTTGCTCACAAAGAAGTGTTGGCAAAATCGAATAATGTAAAACTGCCAGAGTAGAAGAAAAGACTCGGGAAACCTACTCTATTCCAGTGAAGGTGGTGGCCTCATAATAAGCAGCAAAAGGAGCTGCAGGACTTGATAGAACTTGATGAATCCATAAATATGAGAATAAACATAATCTATGACTCGTTTAAGTCGGTCACAAACCAAGGGTTAATCTATATGGTAAGCCCCTAAAAGTCAATTATGTAGCCGGAAAGATGAAAACACAAGAATGACCGACAACTTGATTGATATGGATTAGCGTGAGCATTCTCAATCTCATTGGCAACATTCTTTTTCATTTGATAGAGCAGAGAGAGAACTCACACGTTATCTATTTTCATTAGCAAATTGATCTTATATCATGCTCTAAGCTTATCGGTAATAAAGAAACAAAAGATTACCTCTATAGGTGACATGGCATTTCTTTGACCGTGTGTATTAAATCCCCTACAATTTCCCACCTCGTAACAATCAGAAATCTCCCCCGAGTCTTTCCGGCCTTGTAGACTTGTTGTAGGGGATGCAGCATAGAGTGCAAAATCGTTAACATCAGAATGATCATAACATGTTTCAGCTGAATTGCCAATCTGATCGATAGCTTGTACTCCTGGTTCTTGCTCACTGTGGAAGGGTAAAAGGGAGGAAGAGTATTTATAGATGCTATCAGCTGACAGTGGACAATGGGATTGCTCCTCCAGGATTTTGTAGATTAACTTCTTGATACGACCACGTTTCAAAGAAGCCTCAGCAGGAGGAAACCAATTCGCATTAAGCTGAAAAGGTCAAAGATAATATTAGAAAAGCTGAATATGAAATCCTGTACATTTTTCGAATTAAAAAAAAAACATTTTTTTGGGGGGGGGGGTGGGGAGGGGGAGGATTGGAGTTTTCTAAGATAGAAAGGCAATGTACAAGGATAACGACAGTACTAAGTTATTTGCAATAGAAAGACTAGATTGGCAGCAAGCAGAGACAATCAAGCAGTAATAACGAGTAAAACGGCAAAGTCATAAACAATGATATACCTTTTGCAGAGAGAATAACATTATGCAAGTTTCAAATATTGAAGAAAACGATGGCAGTACTTACAAAGTTGGAGGATTCTGTTATCTTAGAAGGGGAGAAGCTGGTTGGTGCTTGAAGAAGAAAGAGTTCCACGTAATGCAGTAAGAAGAGGCCACAGTCAAATGAATTTTCCTGTTGTGGCAGCTGAATCATAGAGGGGGGAATATAAATACATACATACATGCAGTCAATTAGTTTTGCAACACGAGCTTGGAACTTTCTAATAAAAGCAGGTGACACGACATGCTAACAAACATTACAGCAGAAACAAGCCTATGGATAAGTACAGTTATTTCTATGATTTTACTCATGCTCGATTTCCCAAATAAAACGAAGTTCTTACAGAGACTTTAAAATTCACCCCAAAACAACTTTCAGTTGATGAATCAGCAAGTTTAAACACACGGCATTTTTTTGGAATGGAGGAACCTGATCAAAAGGATAAAAGGTGAAGCAATACCTCTAGTTGGACAAATTGTAAATTTAAATTTTTTGAAGGAACATCATCTGCGGCCCATTTATGCCTTTGTTTCCACTCTTCAGATAAGTAACTGTCATTTCACAAATGAAACAAGGAAATAATAATCAATACCAAATATTTTAAAGCGGAGTATGATTATTTCAAACAGGGCAGACAGTTTCTGTGATACACACCTCCTTAAAATAACATAAGGCCAGATCATTTGTTCAACAATTTCCAAGTTACTTCTTTCTATTATTTCCACAGGTCGTGCTAATTGAGTAGAATAAAACAGTGAAATATATAAACATTGGATCATTTTTTGTTTTTCTGTCCTAAGTGCTAACAGAACAAAAGCATCGTAACTACTTATCAAAACAATCATGAAGAAATTACCTCTGGAAAAGGTTCTTAAGGCCCCTATGGCTTCCTCTAATTGAATCCATGTGCAAGATGCAAGGAACTTTACGCAAATTTTCAGTTACATCATCTGTAAGACAGCTGAAAAAGGTTAAAGTGGAGACAATCCTAGCTGCTATGATATGCTGAGACACTGCATTACAATCTTACCTTTGAGTTTAGCCACTTCACCAGGATGACAGATGACAATCAAACTCCAATGAAGGCTGTCACAGAGATGTGTTAATAACTCATACTAGAGAGCTAGTAAAAGATTTTTCTCTCACGCCATGGTCAAAAACAGAGTTTATTACCTGTAGTTTACAGGAATGAAAATATAATCCTTTTCAAAGATATCCACCTTCCTCGTCCATTTATGAACACGTTGATATGCTGACCTGGCTTGACAATCATCAGATAAACCTTTATCCAGATCAGCAAGCTTGCAAAAGAAAAAACTATTGAAAAAGTGGAACTTATGTTGCTCCTCGGGTGGAATTTTGTTCTTCAAATATCTGTTAAATGGATCGGAACAAAAAATCAGTCCTTTCAAGTCAGGAAGTGGAACAAATGCAGAAAATAACACAACAGCTTGGGATCATAAACTAGAAATAGGGAAGTTTTCTCATTAACTCCCACAAAGCACTTAGACATCTATCATGATTATGATTTTAATTTAGAGACTTAGCTATGGATCTCGAGATGATCATTTGAGTTGTCGATTGTATAAGCCCAGATCGCAGTATGAAATTATATTAATCATTACATTTTTTGGGGGGGGGGGGGTTGCCAGGGTTAGAACTTTGAACCCTAGCCAAGGTGCCAGCATACAACAACCTTTACCATTACAACTGTGGCTTTGTGGGCATTGTTAGAAAAAAGTGTTGAACTTTTTTAAATAAAAGAGAAAAAAGTTGGTACTCCATAAATGCAGAATAACTACTTAGGCTGAATCAAGAAGACATGGTGATAAACACAAGAAATGCTTCCAAAGCCAAAACTATACTGCACATATATCTTATCTATCTGCACATATATCTTATCTATGAATCCTCAAGGTTGAAGACAAGCACATTAAGGATATAAAATAGGTTAACATTCAGAACATGAAGACAAAAACCAAGAACACAGAGTATACATTTCATGCTTACAAAATATAGAAGTCAATGATAGTATCATTGATAAATGTCTCTGGAGAAAGAAGTTCAACATCTCTCTTGCTAATTGAAATAGCATCAGGATCACCTTTCGGATAGATAACTTCTTCAAAATGTTCATGAAGCCTGCAGAACAAATTGAAGAAAACCAAATAGAATGCAAAATATAGAGCTTGTACCTCAAAAAGGATGATATAGAGCATCATTAATCATCGAATAATCCATTAAAATGCATTCAGAAACCAATTAGCATCAGTGGTTCTGTTTCTAATGGTAACCAAAAAAACATAAAAGTTTTAACTTACTCAGATGGCTTTGGAGAAAACCTGTCATTCTGCCTCATGAAGGCATTCTCTTCATTTTTTCTGTAACATGACAGGTTAAATCTATGAAATTAAACCATGCACAGATACAAACAAAACAGAATTCCATTCACATAAACAGCAAGTTAAACTAGAAGAGAGGGACTAAAACATAGTGAAAGCCAGAGAATACTTATCAGAGCTACAATCCAAGCTATACAATAAGACTAACACCAAAACAGTCAAACTAAATGATATACTAAAACACCATTTCTCTGGACGGGTAAAGAGAAAATAACACCTATGTGGCTAGACAAAATCAAATGCATATATATTCTAATCCAAGAAACCAACCATCACTCTAAATCTACATTGAAAGAAACAGTAACAACTTGATAAGAAATCAAGTCAGTTGAAAACTTACTCAGAAAGAGCTTTCCATAAATCCCTGTATCTCACACTCAATGATTTGATTGCTTCCTGCCTTTCAGACCAACAAGGATCATAAACTGAAAACTTCAACGACTCAATGACTGCAGCAATAAAAAATCCAGTTCAAAATGTATCGATGGGAAAAAAATAACCCGTAAATGATATCAAAGCTGCATCTAAAACAACTCCTATTAGAAAAAGATGGTTGTTAACAATTTCTTAAAAATGGCTCATCAAAAGGAAATAGTGCAGACGAGGTTATGATGTAAGGCTAGTACCACAGCTAAGATGGGTGATATTTTCCAAACGTGGTCAGATTGGACATTAATTTTAACTGGAGTTCATATAATTTCCCTCGGAACATGAAATATCATGCTATACCAAAAAAAGTTTAATACACATTATTTGTGAAAATTAGCTAACCTGAAATTTCTTTTGCATTTCCAGCTCTCTTAGAACTCTTTGATTGTAGAACAAAATTCATAATGGCTGTTTCAACCTGTGTCCAGCAGCATAGTAAGCTCAAGATTATCTTCTCAGAGTATCTTGGCAAAACTTTGAAGAAAAAGATAAGAGTGAACAGCTGTTGAAACTCGCCTCTTGATACCATTCTGCATCAATACTGATGATATCACCAACAGCCCAAACAAAACTAATCTTCTCCTCGGTCCCATTTACACTAAAGCCCTCAAATTTGAGGAAGGTTTTTGAAAAAGTCAATTGACCCTCTGTGCAATACATGCCTCTATACATTATGAAATCAGGGGAAATAGTAATTTCCACATCTTCCTTTTCCTGCAAGTTATAAATAATTAAAAAAGTCAAGATGAAATGCAACTTACTAGCAAGAAAATATTAACAAAATGTGGAATAACACATTTGAAAACAATTGATTCTGCCATTCTGGTTTCACAACGTGAAACAAAAAATGGTTATGGAGACAATATGGAAATAAATCAACAAATTATTCTTTATAAACAGATGTAAACTAATAAAATCTTAACCCACACCATAGCAAGCAGAAAATAAATCATATTAATGAAGAATTTAACTCCATATGTCCACATATATATGAACTTCAGAGAGCAACCTGAAGCACTAGAGATTGAAACTTTAAATGCAGGAGAACACATATTAATCAATAGGTTATTAGTATTTAAATAACAAACCCTCTAAACCACCATCAAACCCTAAATTCCTTAGTCAATACTACAAAAGAGAGTACTATACTTACAATTTCGTGTACATCAGAATCATTAACTGGAAGTAGCTCCTCTGGAAAATCTGAGAAAAGCAGAATGTTATAAAAGTTTACAAGTCAATGCATGACGCTTGAAGAAAGAAGGTATCATAACTTATGAAGTAAAATATAAATTGACAAGGAAAAAACCTCCAAACTCTATATAAGAAGAGGCAGAAGCTGATGGAGAACTCAATTGAATCAAGCCATTATCATTTGAAAGCATACCAACTAGATCATTCTGCAGTCATTATAATTGAAAAGTGGGATGTTACCGATATACGGTTTCTTGCAAGCATTTATTCTGAGAAACCTCAAATATCATCACATAGAGAATAAGCTAGATTGGAAGTAAAATCTTTGATGCAGTCTGAAGCTAGTTATTCAAATGGTTTTTTATTTTGCTCAAGAGTCAAGATAATGAAGAAAAGGTTCCAATATACCTCATAGTTTGAAGAAAAAGACCGCAAAGAGTTACTCGAGATATTAATCTCTTCTCTCTTCACAGGACAGTTTGCAGGTGTGCATTGCGGACCTGCAACACTAGCATTAACATCTTCAACTCCATACCTACGGGTCTTTGGTGTAGTCATGGTCACTTCTTCTTCTACAAAGATACATGATGGACATTAGAAACTTCACATTGATAGTGAAGATGTACACATGATATCATATATCTTTACCATCAACGTCAATTGGTGCATCAATCTTTTCACTTTTTGAAGCCTTGCGACTTTGTAAAACTATAAGTAAACATGAAAGCATAGATGTTACATAAATATTATTGCATGAGTAATTCAATATAATAACTAAAAACTTTATTCTTTTCTCATGCACACATCTTTTAATCATCATATCTTACTCAAATATTAGAACTACCATTTTTATTCATGCTTCACCTATTCCTTAACAGCATCAATATGAGCAGGAAGTAATAAAGCTATCAAGTAGAAACTACAAGCTAAATCAATTACAGCAAATATGTCACTGTAACACACATGCACATTGCCACGTCATTCATCATTGAACAGCTATGGAATAACAGCATCAAAAGAAGGCCAAGCTTGCCTCTCCTTTGAAGGTACAAATTGTCCCCCCCAAACCTGAATTGCTTCTCCCAGACTCCAACCAGGGAAAAGGTGAAATAACAGGGAAAAAGCACCCAACACAAATGCAAGAAATGCGTCGATAGAAATGAAAGCTGCCATTGTTAATTACAAATTCAAAAAAAAAAAGGTATAACCACACAGAACTCAATCGCATGTCAAATAATTACAGGGAAACAATTTTTGAATTCAAGGAGGCAAAGATCAGCATTAGATCTCGTATAATAAACCATGGAAAGAAGTGTCAAGACAATAATTCTAAACCACAAAACAAACAAAAAAGGAATTCCAGAATTATGTTGTGCCGTACGTAGGAAACATAATACCAGGAAACCAACTCATGATCGAATATCAAACAAAAGTATTATGCAAAGTTATAACTCATGAAGAAAAGGAAATTAAAAAAAAAGCAATATCAACCCACATTGAGGTTTTGTAACTTCAGAATCTAGTTCAATTGGTTGATTCCTGCTGCTTTCAGTTTTCTTAGTCCTGTCGCAATCTGCAACCAGTGAACAAGAAGACAGAAAACAATTGAGCAGCCATATAATAATACAGAACAAAGCATGTATAGACTTATGCCTAAACCAACTCCATACCTTCGACTTCAAGATCAATGGGACCTTTACTAATTTCATTTGCCCCTGCAACTACAGAAGAAAGAAAATGTAATCAGGTAAAATATATACTTAATTATAAAAATACTACATAGATACAGAATTTAAGGACGTTTTAACAAATAAATTAGCAGGGCACCAAAGCAAATGGAACGAATCAATCCATGGTCGTATAAGAAGAAATGGATGCATTACGTTATGGTGTGGTTTGCTGTTTGTCCTTTTTAAGCCACCATCTTTTTCCACATGTATTTTCATCAAACAGAGTAATATTAAACAAAATTGAGGCAAAATAATAAGGATTCCCTTTCCTCTAAAACCTTAAGGGCCGTTAGACATGTATCAAGATCAAAATTCATATTATGACATTTTCTCGCACTTTCCCGGGCACCAAACTGAGTAACCACCGGGAGGGGTTCTGACAAGAGATGGAAAACGAGAGAGAGGGAGAAACTTACAGAATTGAAGAAACGTGTATTTGTGGATAGGATAAGAAGCCTTGTGGCATCCTTTAGGGTTCTTAAACCTTTCAAGAATCTCCGCGGATTCCCTCTCAACTCTCTCGTCCTCGTCGGCGAAATCAAACACGTCGAACCGCTTTCTCTTAGGACTCGCAGTCCAACTCATTCTCACCCGGCTCTTCGACTCACCAAATCATATAAATTCAAAATAATCGATTTTCTCCTGGGACCGACTGCTTTAGTGCGCCAAAGAATGGAATTGCTGTATATATAATATAAATTTATTCTATTTAAAGAATGTGGATTTAAATATATATATTATTCAATTCTGCTTTTTTTTCTCTTAATATCAAAAATAAGTATCTAAATTATATCAAAAATCTCGAATAGGTATCTAAACTTTTTTTTAACTCATCTAGGGGCCTAACGTTACAAACGTTACCATTTAAGTGTAACGTTACAAACGTTACCATTTAAGTGTAACGTTACAAATATTACCAATTTAGGTAACTTAGTCATAACGATCGTTATAAAACACTGTTAAATGACACGTGTTACAATATTAGAATTTTTAATTTTTTTATTTTTCTTAACGTTTGGATATGTCAAAAAATAGTTTATGCACATAATCGGTTTGTTAGTGGTTGATGATTTTTTCAAACTTCAGTTATCATTTAATTCGGTTCGAAATTAGTCGCTAACCGAATTAACCGAAATTATTAAAAATTTAATATGTTATATATATTATTTATATATTAGAGTGTTTAAACTTTGATTTTAATCGAATTAACCGACCGATTTAACTAAATTTGCCAAAAATATAAAATATTCAATATATTATTTTATATTATTTATAAATTTCGGTTAACCGATCAATTAACTGAACTTTGTTCGATTTGGTTAATTATTTTTTAAAATAAAATTAGTTAATGAAATTTTAGAAGTTCGGTTTGGTTCGTTAGCCGAACCAACCGATTGAACACCTCTAAGTAAGGAGACCATGAATATCCCTCGTAGTTAAAGCGAGTATTTCCATGGATGCTGAGCTGAATACCAACATGTCAAAAGAGTTCGATTGAGCAAGTTTGGCGAAAGCATCAACTATCATGTTTCCTTCAAGAGGCGTCCACTGAGCTGTCGTTGCCCAACTTTTTTGCTGCAGATCATGGACTGTTCGTACTAAGAGCGTGAGCTTATAGCACCGTCTTCTTCTTCAATTAGTCGAATAACAGTACGTTTGTCGGATTGGATTATTACTTCTTCAAAACCTTGCTCCCATGCTAGTGTTAAGCCAAGAACTATATGTATATATATATGTAGTGTCGACTAACATTGAGTTATGCACCTTATTTTAGCAACCCTCCTTTTGCACTTAGCAATATATATATATATATATATATATATAAACAACTTGTTTAATAAGATGCAATAAGAACATGCTTTAGTTTATCTCTGTTTCTAAATCTTGATTTTGCTTTTCCATCTTCTTGTTTTCTTCGAACTCACCATATAAGTAATTCAGAGATCCCCAGAGAGATAAAACGAGGGCTACGCCTTTCTCCACCTGGAACTTTTCATGGTAAAACAGAACCGCTAACGATTCCGTCACCGGAAGCAGTGCCGCGATTATTACGCCCGACAGCAACGACGAGGCCGAGAAAATCACTCCCACGGCTCCCATGAAGAACATCTGCCATAACATGGCGTTCAACACCAGCACCACGTAGTACGTCGCTTGTCCGAGCTCATACTCGCTTGCCTCCCTTGGAATTGCCTGCAATTAACCGCGAAATCGTTAGACGCTGACATGACAAGGTGTTCCTTTGAGTCGATTCGGTTGATGACCTTGAAGTCTCCGTGGAAGATCATCCCGATGCAACAGAAAACGGTAGCCGAAAACGACATAACCATCTGCATCTCCATGACCAAAGAGTATGTGACGGTCTGGTTCGCTTTCTTGTATGTCAACTCGATGGCGGGCAACACGAATCCGTAGAGCGCGGAAGCTCCAAGAGTCATGAAAAACCCCATGAAATACCGTAGCTTGGATTCATTTGCAGGGCGATCCGAACTCGTATGGAGTGCAAGAACGACTGCTCCGAGAGTCAACAAGAAGATCGAGTTGATCGTAAAAGGAGTAAACTTCGGCTTCACCAATAGGAACGCAAACGCGGCGGTGAAGGCCAATTGTGTCGAAATTATCAAAGCCGATGTCGATATAGGGAGCCGAGCAACACCATAAGCATACAAAAAGTCATCAATGCCAGTAAGAAGGCCTAGAACAACGCTGGCCACAAACAAAGGCGGTTTCATGAAGACAACCTTGGTCCCAGGACCGTCCTTTCGTCGACGATACAAGTACGATATCGTGAGGGGCAACGTCATGAACGGCCAACCGGCGGTCTCCAAACAGCTCGATATCCAAACGCCCTTACCGCCTTTCAAGAAATATAACCTCGATATAAGAGGGCCACCAACGTTTCCCAAGCCTAACATTGTGCAATTCAACACAAGCAACATTCTTTTCAGGCCCTTGCTCATCTTCTCCTCCATCATCAAACGAGTTTCTTATGTTCCACAACATGCAAAATCAACAGTTTCATCAGATTTCCAACAAATCATTCTACTTAAAACCGACATCGTATAATCCGAATCGAAAGGGCTAATAGTCAAGAACAACAGATCAAAACCATGGTTTAGTACCATGTTAAGCATTAAACACAAAATCCAACCGATGGGGGATAGCACCACATTAACAAAAACAAAAATCTACATATAATCACCATGAAAAGATGGTTTAAACTAGTAAATTAAGCAGTAGTGGAGACAAATATTCTCAACATATCCCTAGAAACCTATTTGGACAAGTAAACAAACAAACAAAAGCTTGGGGGGCGGGGAAGACAAATTCTGTACTAAGAGAAGCAGGCGTTACCTTGAAAGGGGGTCAATTATGGAGCTTAAACACCTAAAATTTTCCCTTTTATCAAGGAAATTAAAATGGTTGAACTTCAAACAGAAGATAAGAGACTGGATTGATTAAGAAACCCACCTAAACTTATGATCCTCTCGAAGCTAGGGGACATAGTTAAAAGCAGAATGGATGGTGGTGAAGCAATATTCGAATACCCACCAAGAATTTGCTGTTTTGGGTGAGCAGGAGAGGCAGTGATTTAGCAAAAAGGAAGAGGAAAATGGAGATTATGGGCTGAAAATGAATGGACCCATAATCATTTATCTACTTGAAATTTTAAAACGGGGAAGAAGTTAGAAGGTGGCACGTCAGTGGGGACTGATGAGTATCGAGCACAGTGACTGGCGATGAGCAAATGATTCCTTCCGTTAAAAAAGAAAGCTACTTTAGGTTAAAAAGAAACGGATAAACTTACCCAGTACATAGATATGATTGAACTGAATTCAATTGGTTTTAATAAATTATTATTAGATTTAAAAAGTTAAAGTTAAACTAATTATTATTTGTTAAAATTACAAAATAGTCATTCGACTATAGAGTGTTACTTTGTTGAGATAGTCACCGACTATTCATTATATTATAAACTCATCGTTTTCTCTTAAAAAAATTGTCGTTTTCCCTTAAAAACTTTGACAGAATTCTGAGTTGAACATTAACATGTTGATTGTGGTATGATAAAATATGATCTCAGAATCTCAAACGACTATTATATATCAGTCATCATGTTAACGTCCACCTTAGATATCTGTCAATTTTTTTACAGAAAAGAATGATTTTGTAACATAAGAAATTACCAGGTGACCATTTTACAACTTTTAATAGTAAATAAATTGAGTCACTTAATAAAATAACATTCTAAAGTCATAAGCGGAACCATGGGAACCTTGGCCCCCACCAATTATATCTTTAATTATTAAGTAATATAGAAAATATATTTTTTAAAAAAAGTAATAAAGAAAAATTTATCAACTCATCAATTAAAAAATGTATTTATAGAAAATAAAAAATAATTTTAACCCCGCTATAATAAATTCTAAGTTCCGCCCTTGTCTATAATCGAATGATCATTTTATAACTTTTAATAGTATGAAGACTTAATAAAGCAATACCCTATAGTCATGGTACCATTTATATATTTTACCTTTAATTTAAATAAAATAATATAAGGGGTTGGTAAATTTTGTGCCTTGTACCATATTAAATACTAAATTACTAATATTAAACTTCTATTGTTGTTTTAATAATACATATTTACACGATAGTTAATCATTTTTTAAAAGTGTTATTAACTGATGTTATTAGTATATAATAATAGATTTGTTATGAAATCAAAAAATTTAAAAGTTTAGGGACCATTTTAAAATGAATGTCATAATTTAAAGATAAAATTATAATATTTAAAAGTATAAAGGTTAATTTAAAATAAGAATTAGAGTTTAGAGATGAAATTATAATATTCGTAAAATTAAAGATTAATTTAAAATAAAAATTAAATTTTCAAATATTTAAAAGAATTAACTGTTTTTAAAAAAATATCTCTAAATATTTTTATTGACATTTAAATTTTTTAAAAATATAATAATTTTTCAATTAACTATTTAACAAAGAATGCATCAATAAATTATAACTAATTTACGATCTCAAAGTACACAAATATCAAATTATAAATTCATACTATAATTAATGTAGGATATCGATGTCCATAAATATCAAATCTAGATAATAAAAAAAAAGGTTGGATATATATCAAAGCTATATAAACTTTTGATAAATATATAATATAATATGTAGATTTTAATTTCGTATAATTTTACAACATAAAATTTTATTTTAATTTTTATAAATTACAAAAAATATTATTTATGTAGCATCATTTTGTGTTTATATATATACATACATCAACAATTTTACTTATTTAATATTTAGTTTTTTATTAATATTTTTTTAAATATGTATAATTGAAAAGAAAATAATTTCAGTGACCGAAAATGTATTATAATATACGATTTTAATCAATTTTTTTGTATTTGCAAAAATAACCAACAAATTCGCAATGCGAACTCCTATTTCGCAACATAGTTTCCAAATTTGCAACACGAATTTGGAATTTGTAACTCAAACATGGAAATTTTCGCAACACGAATTTCGTTTTCGCAACGCGAATTTCTCAAATCGAATTCGTCAATTTCGCAACTCAATTACCGACATAGGTAAAAACGGTAGAAAAAATCCGGTAAAAAATCCGAATTCGACAATTTGAAAACTGAGTTGCGAATTTAGCAAATTTGTGTTGCGAGATGTAAAATCTCACCTCTTAAAGAAAAATTAAATGACATAAAATGCACTGGAGTGGTTTTCAACCTGGGACATCCCGTTGCTAAATCCACGTATGAATCACTCAGCTAAACATATGCTTGTAAATGAATTGAACAAACACGAACGAGGGTATGTTCATGTTCGTTCGTTCGTTTAACTTTAACCAAAGAAACGAACCGTCGAAATGATTTTTTCTTTAAGAGGCGATATTTTACATTTCACAACACGAATTTGCCAAATTCGCAACTCAGATTTCAAATTGGCAAACTCGGATTTTTTCTATTGTGTTTACCTATATCGGTAATTGAGTTGCGAAATTGAGGAATTCGATTTGCGAAATTCGCGTTGCGAATAGTTGTGTTTACCTATATCAATAATTAGCGTTGCGAAATTCGCATTGTGAAAATTTCCATGTTCGAGTTGCGAATTTAGAAACTGTGTTGCGAAATTGGAGTTCGTGTTGCGAATTTGAAATCGCGTTGCGATTTTGTTGGTTATTTTTGTAAATCTAAAAAAAGTTGATTAAAATCGTATATTATAAAGCATTTTCGATCACTGAAGTTATTTTCTCATAATTGAATCGAAATCAAAGTTATATATATATAAACTAATTAAAATTTTATACATATAATTATATTTTATATATGGTAATATATATTTAATTAAAATTAAAGTTCAATTTTATATTTATCTTAATAAAAATATGAAAATCTTTGATTTTAAAGAGGGAAAAAACCAACAACCAGTTGATTTAGTAGAATGAGACACTATGTCTCTTAAGTAAAATTAGAGGTTCAAATCCTCGTATTTGAGAATGGAGCAAATTGAGTTGGAAGAGTCGCTCTCGCCTCTGAAATACCCGAACTGAATTAATAAATCAATAGATTAAATACTAATAATTAATTAAAAAAAAAAGGAAAATTCCTCGTTGCTAGCCCCACCGTTTTGACACCAACTAAATACACGCATTCTCGGAAGTCTAAGGGCATAATTAGTGGGTCATAACTCATTAGTTCTTAATCGATGGTTTCCTCGAATAAGCTTTTACTTGGTCATTTCATAAAGCTATACCACTAAATGTGACATTTCAAATCTGATTTAAGAGTTTCAGTTGAATTTTGAGTAACCCAATAATTACAGGGTAAGTTGTGTATTTAATATTTAAATTATTGCTTTTAATTTATTTTAATATTTAAATTTTTATTTAAAAAAAAAAATTATATATAACGTTTAGTTTTCATTTGATTTTAGTATACCGTCGTTAAAAACTTAACGGGTTTAGGATTTAAACTATTGGTTTTGGTCTATTTTAGTACCTAATCTTTCAATTTTTTCTTCAAAATTTAACGTTAAATTTTGAACATGATACTAAAATAAAACAACAACTAAATTTTTAATGGCGGGGATAATGAAATAAAACAAAAACTAAACTTTAAGTATGATTTTTTTGAAAAATTAAAAAATTAAGTCCAAAACTAATAGATTAGGTATTATACGCATAATTGTGGGTCATACACTCATTTGTTTTAATCGATGGTTTCCTCGAATAAGCTTTTACTTGGTCATTTCATAAAGCTATACCACTAAATGTGACATTTCAAATCTGATTTAAGAGTTTCAATTGAATTTTGAGTAACCCAATAATTATAGGGGTAAGTTGTGCATTTAATATCTAAACTATCACTTTTAATCTATTTTAGTACTTAAATTTTTATTTCTTTTAAAAAGTCATCTCTAACGTTTAATTTTCATTTCATTTTAGTATATGGTCATTAAAAACTTAACGTGTTTAGTACCTAAACTATTGGTTTTGGCCTATTTAATACTTAAACTTTCATTTTTTTTTCAAAAATTAATGTTAATTTTGAACGGTGTACTAAAATGAAACAAAAAAAAAAATTTAATGGCGGGATAATGAAATGAAAAAAATTAAACTTTAAGTATGGTTTTTCAAAAATTTGAAAGTTGATGTATTCAAACATACAAAAATTGATAATTTATGTATTAAAAACATAATTTACCCTAATTATAAATAAGGGTAACATTAAAATTAACCTCAATGCTTATTATAATAATTATTTTGATTTTTTAATTTTTTTAAATATTTTGAATTCAATGTTTCATTTTTAGATAAAAGATTAATCTGTGTATAAAAATCGTTAGTTAGCAAACTGCTAACGCTTTAAAAATATGAGATTTTTTATCTTAAAATAAAATATTATGGGTCAAAATACTTTAAAAAATTATCGTGAAAGTGACTATTTAATTAATTCTAAAATAAAACATTGAAAGTCAAAATATTCTAAAAATATGATCCAAAATAACAAATTTTAATATTATATCTTATTAATATTAATTAAAAAAGTTAAATTTTACAAAATCCCATCATCTTAGATAGAAGATATAGTTACCCTCATCAAGATATTCATACTTGTTATATGTATAAATACTGTATACATACATGCTTCACGTACTTTGTTGAGAGTTCGCTAGACATCTTAGTTTTTCAGATGTCTCACCTGAAAATACACACCGCCGTCGTCCTACCGGTCGATCAAAAGCTTCTCAACGGCGGGTTCCGGTTCTTGTTCGAGATAGGCAAGGAGAACTTCCCATTGCAAGAAAAGGATCTCTTCAAGAAAATTGGCCTAATCTGCAATGATCTACCTATAGACATTAGTCTCAGAATACTCTGCGGATTCTCTGCACCTCTCCGAGGTACAATCGTCGAGCTCGATTCTTTTGATTTTTCCGTTTCGATATCTAAACCGCTTCCAGTGGCGATGGCCTGACTGATCCGAGAAGCTGCCATGGAATCCAACGAAACCGATCTTCTTACAGGTTGAAGATGCCCTGAATGTCTCTGATTTTCAATAGCTAATTCATCCTCATGGCTTGTTCCACTTCCACCTTCGGATTCTCCACCGTCTTCCGTAATCGCAACTCGGGTTCCCTCGGTGACTCCGGTTCCAGCATTCGACGAGGACGATCCGTTGTTAGCCGTGGTCGAAACAATCGGAGCTCGGCACAATGGACAATTGGTATGCGATCTAAGCCATGTATCAATACAAGGAATATGAAAAGCGTGGCTACACTTGGGCAACAGCCTCAAAGTCTCGTCTTCCTCGAACTCGGTCAAGCAAACGGAGCACTCGGTTCCATCGACGACACCATCGCCTTTCGCATACTTGAAAACCGCGATGGAGTCGATGACGGACGGCTGTAAACCGACGGTGTTGATGTACCATACGTGATGATCAACGACCACCGGACCATGATCTTCATCGAGGAACTCGTGGCGGGTCTCGGTCGTCGATTCACGCCGTCGATTTGATCGTGATCGGCGTTTATAACACCTGATATAATAAACGTAAAGGCACAGAATCAAAAACGAAAACGTGAGAACTGTGAAGATTATGATCAAATACTTGGTGGGCAACTTCGAATGATGAACCGGAGGAGGGAACACTCGTTTTCCATCATCATCATCATCATCATCACCACAGAACTGAGAACATAATTTAAAACACGATGATGATGGTGATGATAAACAGATTTTCTGGCAATCAAAATCATCACAGTCTTCTGGTAAGGATTCATCGATCTGATCATCTCCCAACTTTCGAAGTTCAAAACCCATTTAGGAAATCGAAGAATATAAGCATCAAAACAAAGGGAAAAGAGGAAAAAAAGGATGGAAGGAAAAACACAGGGAAGAATGAATCAAAGGGGTTAAATTGAAGATGACATTAAACAAAAGGAAGTCATTCGAATGAAATTTTGCTTTTTGTTTACTGTTTTTTTTTTTTTTTGAAACTTTACGCGTTTGCTTGACTTTCGTGGCATGACGGCTTATAGAATAGCTGACTATTTGAGGCAGGAACCCTAGTAAAGCCCACAAAATTTATTGCTTAATGTTGACAAATTATCACTAAATTATCTTAAAATAATTTCTATACATTAAAAATTTTAATATTTTAAAACAAAAATAAATAAATAAACAAATTAATTTTGAAACAATATTTTGTTAGATTTTGGGTGTTTTTCGATCAGGCACCGGTCAGACTATACTTCTTGATCTAACACCCTTTGCAGTAAGGCGCGCCCCCTGCAGCGCGTTATACGTTGATTTGGCGCCACGTGGGGTAAAGCGCGCCCCCTGCTTCGTGCCTTATGCTGACATAGATACATTTGTGTATAGCGCGGGGCAAGGGCTACGCCATACGCCACATAAGATATAGCGCGGGGCATGGGCCGCGCTATTCAATTATCTCAATTATCAAACATGCATAATGCAAGGCGTGGTGCAAGGACCGCGCCTTGCATTATTTTCCCAAACTTTTCGGTCACCAACAATCATTTGAATCAGAAAATAATATCCGACAATCATCTTATATTTGATTCAGAAGTTTGCTCGATCTTTCGTTATAAGGTAATTTTTTTATAATATTTATTTTATAGTTATATATGATTATTTGAAAAAATATTATACTAATTGTTTTCAATTAATTTGTGTTTGTAGAATTAGAAAGTAGGAGCATACGTTGAAATATTTTTGCGGTGCAGGTAATAATATAAAATTATATTATTTAAATTATTTACGTTTATGTGTAAAAAAATTATTTTGTTATATTTTTGGTCATATATTATTTATTTAATCAGGTTTGTTTCAGTTGTTTTTTTACAGATATAATATTATTGCACTTTTAAACTCTAAGAATGACGCGACTTTTAGCTATTGTTTATTATGATGGAGAAATTCGAGAAGATGAAACCGACATTGTTTTCGTATCAAATGAGCGTGTTAAAATATCATTCAAGAAAAATATAACTCTTGAGGAGCTGATAACGAAGATTTCGAGAAAGGTTCATGTTGGAAGTAGTAGAAAAATGTCGTCGTTGCAGCACAGATTTCCAACATCATTGTTGCCATTAATTTATACAGCGTTTGAAATATAACATCATTGTTGCCATTAATTAAATAAAATATTAAACAATTAAAATAATTAAATAAATTACTAAAAAATACTAAATATAATAAAATATACCTTAATAAGATAATATAAGAGTATTTGAGAGAAGTTGAAAGGATTTGGTGTGATGAAAATGATTGAGAATAGGGGTATTTATAGGGAGGGATGAGTGTGAACGGGCGGGGTAGGTTGCTAATTAAGGATATAGTGCGGGGCAGGGGTCGCGCCTTTCTGACGCGTGTCAGAATCACAAGTAAGGCGCGACCCCTACCCCACGCTATACCCTTAATTACCAACCTGTCCCGCGCCATACACATGTATATCCATGTCAGCATAAGGCGCGCCATAGGGGGTGCCTTACCTCACGTGGCGCCAAATCAACGTATAGCACGTTGCAGGGGTACGCCTTACTGTAAAGGGTGTTAGATCGATAAATATAATCTGACCGGTGCCTGATCGGGAATATTAAATTAAAAAGATGATTTTTCGGGAAAATGCCTGATTTTGAGTCAAATTTAATATCAAATGATTTTTTTAATTTTGGGTCAAGGTAAATATCGAGTGAAGATTATCATAATTGAATTAAGTTAGGAGATGAACTAATAAAATTTTACGGGCAACCGAACTTATGAAACATTAATGGGACAAAAACAAACATTCAATAAAAAAATATAAGGCAAAAATGCATCGAATGTCCCTACACTTTAAAAATAATAATATGACCATCGTATTATCTTTTATCTCAATGTGATAATCGAACTTAGAAAATAAATCAAATGTAAAATTTTAACTAACATTTTCGTCGTTGATTGTTACAGTGCTAATGTGACAATTTTTTGTACTGACATGACGGTCTACGGTATTGACGTGACAATTCACAGTAATTAATAACATGAAAGATGACATGACAAATATATTAAATAACTCAAATATCACAGATGAACTGTCACATCACTATAGACTGTTATGTCAACACCGTAAACTATTATGTCAGTACCGTAATTAACGACAAAAAATTTTGGTCAAAAGATCGCATTAAATTGTTTTCTGAATTAAATTAATTCATTTGTTCATTTAAAAGTATATTAATCTCTAATATTTATTTTATCAAAATATAAAAATATATCTAAACTAATTTTTAAGGGACGAGTTCGAATATAGATAATATTCAAATTTGGATATGTATATTTCCATTGTTACTTGAAGATTTCAAACACAGCAGGTATTAATAACCCTTAAATATTCATTATTCAAGGTTGTTTTGTTTTTACGTATAATTCTCCGTCGTTTTCCACCACGACGACGTAGGGGGAAGCGCAGCGTTGTCCGAGTTCAACGAGTTGATGAAGTCGACGATTATCGACCGTTGGATGGGAGTGAACTTGCCGTACCAGATGAGATTAACGGTGATCCTGCCCTTCAGGAGCGGACCGTTGTGGTACTTCAAAACAAGCGGTTGCTGTTGGACGAGCTCGGAGGAGGAGAGCTTGATGTAACAGAGGAGGAGCAGAGTGGCGACGAGGTGGTAAATTTGAGCCATGTTCAAGGGTAAAACGGAAATAGCAGAGGAGTAAAGAGAGGTTTTGATTTTAGTCATGAGCAGGGTTTCAAATAACGGTTTGTACCGCGATAACGCCTACGAAATAGCGATAGTAGTCTTCCGATATACCCACTACACCTGCAATAGTTTCTAATAGCGCTCATTATAGTTATAATCACGATAAATACGAAATGACCGAAAATACGACTGCGACTGCAATTTGACAGCTTATTGCTGGAAAATATTTGTTGCAGAGTGAAGGGAAATGGAATGAAGGAAGTATTTATAGGTGTGTTTTTTTTGGGGAGGGAGAGAGAGAGACAACTGTCATTGAAGAGGTGTTAACGTCAACGTAATCCACGTGGAGGAAAATGATTGGTTTTTGGATATAACGTAGAGGGATTTCGCCAGGCTGTGTGTAGCAAGGGGTTGAAACGGTGACGTGGTGGTCTGCAGAGTGACATGAGGATGACTAGGAGTGGCGGTCTACTAATATAACTTTCTCACAATTTCTTTTCGTAGAATGCATTTATCATACGATATGAATGATTAAATGATTTGTTATTTTTTTTTTAAGATTTTAGGTTTAAATATCATAAATTAAGAATATAAATATTTATTAATAAATATTTAATCTTTTGAATAGATATTATTTTATATATTTTCTTAAATTCATCGAAAAGATTTTGACGATATAAAGTGAATAAAATATTATTTTATTAAGATATTAGCTATATGATACCTATTATAAGTCGTTTGTAAAGTGAAAGTACGTTAATATTAAGGTGGGTGTGATGTACATACGTGATGATTAATTGTGACGAAGATATCACAAAATTAAATGAAAGAGAATGTTACCCCATAGAGAGGTGTAAGACATTATTTTAATTTGAATTAGAGTGTCATATTAAGAGAAAAAAAATAATACGAGAATCAATTGTTTTTCTTAAATACTATAACCTCTAATATATTCTTATCATTAAAAGTATATTATTTTATTTTTTAAAATGAGAAATCTATTCTGATAATCTCTGTTTTGAAAATCGGATCAGATCGGCCGGTTTAACCGGTTCAATCGGGAACCGTTGTTTATTCCGGTTCAATCTAAACCGATTGAACCGTTATTAGTGAACCGGTCATAACCGTTCGAACTGGACCGGCTGAAAACCGGAAAAAACCGGGATTTTTGTTTAAAAAAAAAATTAATCCAAACAACGTCGTTTGTTAAACGAGCCAAATCGAACTCGAGTATTGCTGAGCTCGACTCGAACTTGAAAACTTTAAAAGTAAGCTCAACTCAACTCAAACTCACAAGCTAAAAATTATCAAATTCAACTCAAACTCGAAATATAATATTGAAACTTGAACTCAAAAAGACTTGAACTAAAAAAAAATTTAGAAGCTCGATTGAAGCCTAAAATTCGAGCTTGATTGAAGTGAAAGAATAGTTTACTCAATGCTCACCAAAAGGCTCCATGATTTTGAATGCCAAATTACCTCTATTATTTATAGAAGTTAGTTGTGATGCGCTTCTATGTTTCTTAGCAATGTGAGATTGTTTTGTTCTCATATTTTTACTCTTTAGACTTTTGGGATGCTCTTCTATGTTTCTTAGCCATGTGAGATTGTTTTTAAAAAAAAATTAAACCAAACAATATCATTTTGTTATGATTTTTTAACCCCAAATTTATTTTTTAATTATAGTTATATAATTATATTTATTATTTAATATATTTTACCTTAAATATTATGTTGTAGTTAATTTGAATCATTTTGTTTCACTTGATTTTATAGTTTTTAACTTATATATGTTATGACTTGCTTTGAATATGACTTGTGATATAAAAAATTATTTTTTATTAAATATTTTTGGTATTTTTATTTAATTTTTTAAATAATCATGATGTCGTCCGGTTATTTTGATCGATCGAACTGATTCGATCGATTGAATCAATAAACTGATAACATGACCGATTCGTTAATCGATCCAGTTCTAAAAACCATGCTAATAATCCGAGGACCGTGAGTTCATCATGAATAAGGTGATCTCAATCTTATTGGGCATTGGTCAGTCAAACTTTATAGCTTTGGGCAGTCAGACTTAGTTTTGGATTTGGTTTGCAACACTGACTTGAAAACAAAAATCTTGTAGTTTTGACCAAAATTTTGTCCATCCACGTGGTGTATTTGTATTCGACTATTTATGTTATTTCTGTTACGGCACGAACCAAATAATATCACTGATAAATGAATTATTGATAATTTTTAAAAATTTGGATTCGGGTATTATTTTTGTTAAAGAAACTCATGGGCCTCGTTAAAAATTCATTCTAAACCTAGTAAGGGGAAAAGAGTATCCAAATTATATTAATCAAAGATCAATGACATCGTTTTTAATATTCTGAGCAATGATGTTGGAATAAACCGACTCAAAAAAAAAAGAACCACCCAAATTTAAAGTCCAACTTAATAAATGTGTGAGCAACCTGATTACATTCTCTAGGAGTATACAAAATACAAAAATGAGGATGATCCTGAAAAATAGTACGAGCCTCTTGAAAATACATTCCGAGGATGAAAATGTTTGTAGAAGTTCGTGTAATCTTATGAACGAGTATCAAAGAATCAATTTCAAATTGAACATCAGACTATCTCATATTACAAGTCATTCTAAAACCAACGAGTAAAGTAAATAGTTCCGCAAAATCCGTCTCAAAACATTTAACAGAAAACTGGGTCAAACCATCACAAATATGTCCACACTTATCACGAGTAACAATTTCAATTACAGACAGTTGACGCTCCGCAGCAAAGGTACCATCAACATTCACTTTGATAACTCCTTCCAAAGGTGGAGTCTATCGTATAGCAGAATTTATAGATCACTGTATATTCATCCCCACACTAATAAACCTTTTACTGAACGCTTAATGTTAAATAATTAAAAATTATTTTTAAACAAATATTATCTTATATTTATTTCACTGATTTCTCGACAATTCTTAATGTTTTTTATATATTTGGTACAACAAATTTCTTAATCGAAAGACTAGAAACTTCCGATCAGAAGAATTTTATAAGCCGCCGGAGATTTAATCCAGTACTGCAGACTACACATCATATATTTTTACTCTCTATGAAATACAAGCCGTTAAAGTTTTTTAATGTCCCGTCAACGGCGGATAACGCACCACCAAATCAATAGAAAATACCGAATCATAAACCGTTGCTCCCCGTGTACTTCCCTTGATTTTTCTCCCGCTTCTCCACCCTCCTATATATAGCTGATCTTGAGCCAAACGGAGATTCAAAACAAAAGCTTGAAGAATATTCATGAGAGGGAGCATGAACCGTTTTGTATTGAAGTCAGCGAAGCAATGTCTGATCAACGGCCGGAGCAACTACGGAACCAGCTCCGGCGGCCGAGTGTTCGGATCCGCCGTGGTTGGGAGAAGTGTCGAGCTTAGCGGGCAACGAAACGGCGGCGTGGCGTTTGGAGGATTGGAGTGGCGGAGGATGATGAGCTCTGCTCCCGCTTCATTGGAGAAAGAGTCTTTGGAGAAGAAGGAACGTGAGAATTCGGCGGCGGAAGATACGAAAGGGAAGGGTGATGTGGTGGCGTCGAGTTATTGGGGGATTTCAAGGCCTACGATCACTAGAGAAGATGGCACCGTTTGGCCCTGGAACTGCTTCATGGTACCATTTCACCTTTTATTATTTGTTGATTTTATTTCTTTCTCTTGTTTTTAGAATTTTGATCTGAAACCGAATCGAGTATCAAAGGTATTCTAAAGAAGATTAAGATCAATTCAGTTCATTAGTTTCTAAACTAAATTATTCATATCAAGCTTCTACTAGTTATACTAATTCAAATTAGTTTTAAACTTAAATCTGAAAATCGAATTAAGTACGTGTGTATATATATATATTGTTGACTTGTTACTGTTGACCACAATCTTCAAAGGTCGTGTTTGGATCCTAAAACAAAATGAATAAAATCGTTGAATTTGAATGATACATAAATGAATTTATCATTTATATTTGATTAAAAGATCTAAACTAGTTATTATCCTTGTTTTTAAAACAAACATGATCTCAAAAGGTTTGTAAATATGAAAAATTTCAACCAATCTTTAGTTTGATGATGTAATTTTTTTTTTGCGCTGTTTGTTTGTGCTCTATGATGCAGCCATGGGAAACGTACAAGGCAGACGTGTCAATTGATGTGAAAAAGCACCACGAGCCACAGAACTTCATGGATAAATTAGCTTACAGGACAGTCAAATTCCTTCGGGTTCCTATGGATTTGTTCTTTCAGGTTTGTGTTTTACCTTCTCTGTTCCATAACTGCAATATTCTATAATTTGTCCAATTGCATTTTAGAATGTTCTTAGTATGTTGTTAATGTTTTTTTTCTCATTACGGTTGATATTAGAGGATCATGTTCATATACACATTCATATAATCATATCTAAATATTTATTCGACATGAATGTAAATCCTAAGGCATTGCGTTGTGGTTTAGTTTATGCATAATCAGAGATGGGTCGAAGGGATGGAGGTACAATCACCTCTATGAAAATTTCTTACATGACTTTCTAAGTTCGTACTTTACTATAAAGTCATGTGCCTCTCCATGTAGCATACACATGTCTAGAGTCCGGATATTTGTAGGCCTCCTGCTTAGAATCTGATTCTCCGATCCTGTTTTTGATACTTGATCCATGCAGAAACGTTATGGCTGTCACGCAATGATGCTGGAAACTATAGCAGCCGTCCCCGGCATGGTCGGAGGGATGCTTCTACATCTCAAGTCGCTCCGTAAGTTCCAGCACAGTGGCGGGTGGATTAAAGCTTTACTCGAAGAAGCCGAGAACGAGAGGATGCATCTGATGACGATGGTTGAGCTTGTGCAACCCAAGTGGTACGAGAGGCTCCTTGTTCTTGCTGCGCAAGGGGTGTACTTCAACGCTTTCTTCCTTGTTTATGTAACCTCGCCCAAACTGGCGCATAGATTTGTCGGGTATTTGGAAGAGGAAGCGATCATCTCGTACACCGAGTATCTCGAAGCGATCAAAAGTGGCGAAGTCGAAAACGTTCCGGCCCCTGCCATTGCGATAGATTACTGGAGATTGCCTAAAGATGCTACGCTCAAGGATGTTATAACTGTCATCCGCGCTGATGAATCTCATCATAGGGATGTCAATCATTTCGCTTCGGTATGTATAACTCGTCTCTTCCACATTCCATGCTTATTTTTTCTTTGTGAATGCTTCTTGCCATCCATTTTAACATAGACAAAATATGGTTTTCGGATCGACATCTGATCCAGTTGCTCGGTATTTGAATTAAGTCAGAACTTGACCTGTTTTTGACTTGGTTCATGGACTTAAATTTATTCGAGTTAACTTGAATTAATGACAGCTCTAACCTACCGGATGAGGCTAGTAGCCCGAATTTCGGACAGACTCGAAAATACTGTCCTCATAGGTCTCGATTCCGAAGGTTCGATAACTGATCTTAATGATTATTGTTTATGGGGTTCTGGTGAATGCAGGATATTCAGTTTCAGGGGAAGGAATTGAGGGAGGCACCCGCTCCTCTTGGTTATCATTAATTCAAGCTCAATGTCGGATTACGGTGGATATTCATGTGTTGATGCAAACTTGAAGGGTATTTCTTTCATATTCTTAATATCACCTTTTAATTTATTCTTAATATATTTAATGTATTTTTTTAGTATTTTTGCTATATATATATATATAAATAATAGATAAAAGAATATTTTTATTACAAGTGCACGAAAAAATTTAAACAATCTATATAATTAACAATAACCCAGATTAAGTTGATATAATCAATTAATCAAATGTTAAACTAATATATATATATATATATAACTATTAGTTATAGTATCTGATTTATTAATCGTTTGATTCGGATTGGATATTGCATAGACAAATATAATCCTTCCAACTTAATTTACTCTATATGTAAACATCAAGTTTTTAACGTTTAACTTAATTCAGTTAAAATATATTTTTACTACATATTAAATGCATATATTAAAAAATATGATGAGTTAATCAATCAAATGATATTTCAATTAAAACTATTAAAATATATTTTCCTTCAAATCACCACAATATTATTTTAGTTTTAACCCTTAGATAAATTAATAAAACATCATACATTAAGAATCAACTTTGTAATCAATAAATTATAATCTCTATGACACCACTGGGAGATGATGAAACCCATAGCCTGAATCATGTGATACACAGCCAAGCTCTCTTAATGAAGTGTATACAGCCCATTTTGCAAAGAAATAACATAATCCGAGGCTGAAACAAAGCTCTCTTAATGAAGTGTGTACAGCCCATTTTGCAAAGAAATAACAAAAACGAGTATGCGTCTTACAGACGAAGAATGCCATCAGCATTGTAAGAAGCCTTAATCTCCTCTTAATTACTGTAAAGATGTTCACATTTATTTCTTAAAACAGTTTAGTGTTCTTCACCGCCATCGAATCATCCCTCTATGCAAATTTATGAAGTGGTTGCCCTATTGAAAGAAGAGATGATTTATATAAGATAATATATGTTTAAAGACATTAATTTTTTTATATTAAATGTTTATACCCATGTCCATGCATATATGATGTTCGAATTATATGAATTAAAATTTTCTAATTTGAGAATTAAAGTTTTAAAATATTTAAACTCAAAGATAACATAGATACTAATAACATGAGACTACATCAGAATGTTTTAAAAAATAAGCATTTTAATATGAGGGGGGAAAAAACTCAGGACCTATCAGGCTTTAAACATGTATTGAATAGTAGTGAATAGAAAAAGCAACGGAAGAAGCTTAACCTGCTAAATGTAACAGTGGAAAAAATAATAGACCGTTAAACATTAACGAACGTAGTAATCAACTAGGTTAAAAGGATACGTTACTAGATATTTGCTGATTCAAACTCCCAGCTTTGATCACCAGAATGGTGGACTGTAACTTCGATCATCGAGTGCCGATTGGGCGCACACCGGCCTTTCGCGGTACCCCTCCTGCAGTTCTTTCTCAAGAAAGCATAAAAGTAATTTATAACCAGTTTCTTTATAAACCATGAATCTTTTCTCGCCCTTATGTCTCCATGACCGAGAAGATAAACAACTCCGGATTCTTTAGCTGTTCGTATAAAAGATAGTTCCCTTTCTAGACTCTGCTCGGCATCAGATGCCGTTGGACCTGCATCGGAATCGGGCTTTACTACCCTCTCAGAGGTGCTTGCTTCTGAAATGGAATTATTAGAGCCACCGTACTCAGCCAGAAGAGGAACACCAAGCGAGTAAACACTTCCATTTGGAGTCACGAGAACTCTCGAGAAAGACGTATCCTCCTCAGACTCTGCATCTTCGTCACCGTCGCTTTCCAATTGCCTTTACTGTGCTTCCCGACGAATGTACTTCTCAAGACTATCAATCAGCAGCTGCTCAAACACTTGGTGATTTTCCTTACGAACGTCCTTGTAACCATACCTGAGAAAGCGGTTGGTCAGTCGACCGAGAGAATGCCATAAGGGAAAAAGGTGAAGAAAGACGAGGAATAAGGAATTGTGCAGTCATAGAAAAAGGGAAGTAGAAAGATGCTGACAAATTAATTCCACAACTCCCGTATCAGTGTCATTTTTACAATTCCATTTACCTATATATATATGAATCGGGATTAGGCAAGATAATGGGATCCAAGTTTAGAAACAGAGCATCGTACCTGGCAATACACCGAAAGATATGGTAACTTTTGGGGCAGAGTCGCCTGAAATAGAATCTTTCATTCTGAGGCACCACGGGAACAGGGACATACTTAACGCAGACAAAGATGATCATGGAGTGGATAGCGGGGAGTGTGGTTATGAACTGACCGAATATAGCCGGTACTCCTTTAGCCAGCTCATTATAAAGCAAACCGATACCAGGAGCTCTGATTGTCCCAAGGTTGCAGCCCAATTCTCGCATCAAATCCATTGGCAGTTTTTGCGTCACTTCAGTTTCATACTTGAGCTTGCTACCATAATTCCAGATCCACATAATGACAAACATTATGACGCCGAAGACCAATATTATCCAACTTCCATCTGGCACACTCCATAAAATTGAGGAGAAAAATGTCGATTCAAAACCCAGGAAGAAGATCACAAAGCTCAGCACAATTATGATGTGCATCTGCCATATTAGAAGCATGACAATTGTGACTAAAATAGTGGTCATCATCATCACTCCAAGCTCGGCTATACCTGTAACAAATATATATAACTAGAAAGATGAGAATCCTATCTAGTTTTGAAGTAAGGAAAAGGTAAGGAGATCGCTTTATCTCCGTAGTTTGTTTCAGCACCCGATAAAAATAATTGCATATTACTTCTTTATACTCTACAAAGAACCTAGACTTTTATGAGTTACATGAACAAAAAAACATTCAATGATGATAAAGGTGCCGGCTGTTAGTACCAAAAGTACAAATGAGACTTATAAAGAAATATTACCGTACACATTTCCAATCTCGTTAATGCTTGAGATGGAGCAAACCATGACCAGGCAAACTCCCAGCAAGAACCAGTTTATGACAGGAATATAGATCTGACCCATGAACCTTTTAGATGTGTGAATGATTTTAAGACGAGGGAAACAACCAAGAGCAGATGATTGCTTTATGCACAAAAATGTTGCTGTTGTCATTGCTCGGCTAGCAATCAAGGCGGCAATATTAGCTATCAATAAAACTGGCTGAAACGCACCACCTACATGGGGCAAAAACAGTTTCCCATTTAAAGGAGGCCAATCACGACATATTTCAATAAAATATAGTATCTAATACAAATAATTGGTGATCAGATAACACATGTATGATAAAACCTGAAACTTACTAGGAATTGAAGAAAAGAAAGCATGCTCAGCACCGTTATGATTTCCTATAAGGTATGCTGCTTGACCCAGATAACCCAACAATAGGCAAGGCAATACGAGAAAGACAAATGTCAGCTGCAAACAACCACTATCACACAAATCAAAAGATTGTAAGATCTAGAGTAGAGGATCACCATCAATTAGCACATGACATACAAAATGCAGAGGATAAGTTGAACTCTTGCTCCATTAAGGCATTACCTGAATTGATCGTACGGAAAAGTAGCAAAGGTCTGCAAACATTGCTTCAGACCCTGAAATATAAACCATCGTCAGCACAACGAGATCATATAGAATGAAATATGACCATTAATTTCCAACTTCAAACTCATCAAAACTGAATCGAAATGCTATACTTCAGCTGAATTTTGTAAACACATTAAAATATTACATTGCAACACATCAAAGGAAGCATTAGGATAAACATTAAAAAAAGTTGGGATAATGTGAGATAACTAGAAGTGACGTTCCTACAACAAATTTCTGGGGTTGCAACAGAGAGATTTTGCAGTATGACATTCTTGGAAGTTATCCTTAACAAAAGAAGGGAAATTGATTAAAAATAATAATATTAGTCAACCTTGAGGTACAATAATCTTTTATTAATGTGTTTACCTGTTGCGCATAAAAGACAACCTCCAAGCGCATACCACACATTAACTGAGTTTCTCTTGAAGTATAAATAGATGTGAACAAGATTAAATGCCCTCAAGACCCTTGCATCATGCTTAACAAGATTGTAAATTCCAATGCCTGCTAAAGAACAAAACCATATGAACAAAGCAGGGCCTGCAGCAAGTCCTACTTGACTTTTTCCAAACTTCTGTACACTGAACAAAATTACAAGAAAGGCAACTGATATCATCACCACTTCATCTGCAAATAAAGAAAAGAAAATAAGGAAACATAATAGTTAATGACTATTTACCTGTAATAATATAGCAAATCATAAAGGTCATATTGTTTCAAATACATGCAGATTTAACATTTAGCCAAACTGGAAACTATAGTCTGACTATAGAAAAAGGAAGCAACAGAAACACAATGAAGAATTGTAGACTCATGATCAAGCTATGAGATCTACAGGTTAATAACCATCGCATGCTATATTTAAAATAACAAATAAGTTTCAATAACATACAAGTTAAATTATGCAAAAGGTTCCTATCCAAAAAGGTCAATTGAGAAACAAGAATCTCCTCTTTGATAGAATTTACTAACAAACAGTGGAAATGTGAGCCAGGAAAGCAATAATGTTTTATAGAGTTGATAACAACATGGAATAACAACTTACTTTGTTCAATTGCACCAACTCCAACCTTCAGACCGCCAACAACAGACATAACTATAAATAAAAATGCAAAAGTTATCATCTGAAAATTAAAAATGAAAACATACTTTGTATTCTATCATAACATGCTTCTTTAAAAAAAAAGAGATGAAAGAACAATAGTACATAAAAACCTGACATTGCTGGGGTAACAATCCCATCAGCTATCACCATAGAAGTGCCAGCAAGCACTAACATCAGAAGAAGTTTCTTCAGAGTCAATGAAGTCTCTAGTCTTTCCTTTATTTTAAGTGATCTCTCGAGCTCAAGAGACGTCACCTTTAGCATGAAGCCAGATATCCGGGTATTTGATGGAACCTGATTCGGGAGAAGACTGACCTTAGCATGCTGACAAATTAATGAGTACAACGCAAAAGTACCACCTTCAAGAAAAAAGTAGAAACAAATGATGTAAAATAGTTGACAAGGAATATATACTTAGCATATTTGTTTAAGGCCTACATAAAATATCATAAAATACATCAACAAAAGATGTCAAACAGTTGACATGGAATTAATATTTAACATATTTATTTAAGGCCTGCATAAAAGATCATAAACAGGGACTTGATTGGGATTGAGGAACATCTGGCATACCTTCACCATCATCATTAGCCCAAAGAACGATAAGGACATATTTGACAAGAGGAATCACGAGTAAAGTGTATAGAACTAGTGATAGTGCCCCAATAACATCTTCATCTCCGTTGATAAGTGCCTTGCTAAACATCACACTAAACGTATATAAAGGACTAGTTCCAACATCACCAAATACAACACCAAGAGTCTGAAACGCATGTATTATTCTCCTTCCTATACCAAAGTCCTGAGATCAAAAGTTAAGTATACACATAAAAGTAAGCTGCAAAATTAAAGAACATTAAAAAAAGGTATGCCTCAATGCGATCAAGTTAGATACCAAACAAAATCAATTTTTCAAAATTACAAACAGAGGACTGATTTATTGCATTAGCATCATGAAACAAGGAGAATAATATACCTCGTAGTCACTTCTATGTGCGCCATGGACTTCGAGAGCTTCGACGTCGAAAGAATCAACAAGCGGTTCGGTACGAATCAAACACTGCACCGGACTATCCTCGTCTTCAGAATCTACTCCAGCTCCATACGACACATCTGTATTGTCTTCCTCGTCCTCGATCTTAGATTCGTCTTTGCCTCGGAACACCCAACGAGATTCCAACGAATCCATCGAGCCTGATCCTACTCCTCTGCTGATCTCTCCTCCTCCTCTCTCCGATGATGAACCTTCGCCACTACTGCCGCCGGCCTCCTTCGCCATTGAGAAAACAAATGATCTATAAAAGATTGAAGTAATATAAATATGAAGAAAATATCATGGATTTTTGGATATTATAGATAGGCAATTATTTTTGGATGGCACGTGGAAAAGGGAGAAAAGAAAATAGAAAAGTCTGGAGACTTTGGTTTAACCTTCTTCTTCTTCTTCTCTTTCCGTAAGCTCCATAGCAAAGGTAAGTTTAATTTCAACTGGTTAATTCCTGAGTTTTAAGCTTAGTTTTGATTCTTGAGGTGATAAGAAAGATTATTTAGAGATTAAAGCATGTGGAATCTTCAAAATGGATGAGTTATAAAGGATTAAATATGAAGAGTTTTTAAGTGAATTATTGGAATAGAGGGAGTTAGTATATTTTGAAGTTGAATTTGACTTATCAATGATTGAATTAAGAGATATGAGGTGTTAGAAATGGATTTAGAACATGTTGAAAATTTAGTATAATTCTTGAATTATATATGGAGAATAGGATTTTGATGTTAAAGAGGTGATGAATGAATAGAAATGAGTTTGAATATGTGTATGTGAGTTAAGAATATAAAAGGGAATGAACTATGAAGAGTTGAGCTAAAAAGAAAGCGAATTTTGCTTTAATTGGAATTTTTGGGTTGTGTGCATCGATGCATATTCATTGTGTACCGATGCACTCTCAAATATTGAACATCGAATGTAGTGAGTGCATCGATGCACAAGGGGGATGCATCGATACACCCCTTAAAATGAAAACATCGAATGCAAATTGTGTATCGATGCATGGGGTAGTGCATCGATGCACATGTTAAGGGATGCATCGATACACTGTAGAATGTATCAATTCACTTCAAGGGAAAGTAGAATTAGGTCTTTCTTTTGGTATAGGAAATGATAGATTAGAATACATCAATTAGATACTGATATGTATCAATGTATAAACATGTAGAAATTGAGCACAAACAAGTTCCGAGATGACCATCAAGTTAAGATTCGATCGGAAGAAAGGAAATCATAAAAGGGGATTGGAACTTAGTGAGGCCAAGGTGAGTGCATACAAGTTAGCTTATGATGTTTAATGGAAATAAGACTTGCGACGAGTCTATTTCCTACATTAGAATGCATGAATTTATGATCATATGCATATGTTTGATTTGGGTATATGTGATATATATTACATTATGTATTAAAGGATTTGTGTGAATAAATGTATTGTGATAAGTTATAAGAATTAATATGAATGATCTATATGATTACATGGGAAAGTGAAATAGGTTATGTGATAGGTGACCATACATGTTACATAGTATTCGTGATCAATTATAAGAATCAATGTAATGGATTTATATGACTACATGAGAAAGGTGATGAGTTAAATAAGATTAGACTATAGAGTAATATGAGAATAATATATTAGTGAAGGGAATTGAGTATAAATGATGATACCAAACCATAAGATAAGTATTTACTTGTAGGATAATATGAGATTATATGAATATATATAATATAACTTTATGAGGAAGAATTGGGTGTTATATGATTTAGGTATGGTACTGATCTATGTGTAAGTAAATTACGTAATTATGTGACTCTGTGTGAAATGGAGTACATTAGGTAATTATAAGGTATGTGAATAGAGGTATATAAGATAAGCCACATGACTATGAATTAAGTGAAATTAAATGGTAAGAATGATATGACAGAAAGTTATAAGAGCATATGTTATGAGAAGATATAAGAACAAATATAAGCTATGTGATATGTGAGTATTATGAAGATATTCTACGAGTAAGTGATCTACGTGTATGTGCGATTTATATGGAAATGAACTACTTGACTACATGTGATCTTATAAAAATGTAATAATAAGACATGTGACAAGAGATGTGTGATTACATGAAGGTATGATATAAGCTATGTGAAAGGGATATGTATGACTATTTGTCTATGTGAATACAAATATATGTGATATGATATAATATATATAATAATGAGATATGAGACTATACGAGAATATCACACGATCTATGTGACAAGAAGCTATGAGATTATATGCTGATTTGATACGAATGTGTGAATATGTGACAAACATAAATATTAATGCCCATGGTATGCGTCTTGAGAGCTAGAGGTATAGTTGGCATGCCAAGAGTCGAGGTTTTACGTGGTCCTTCGGGACATATATGTATTCTTTGGAACATGTATGAGGTCTTTTGAGACACATATTTGGTCTTTAGCATATGTATATGATTCTTAAGGAATTTTCTACGTGGTCCTTAAGGACATTTTATATGGCACTTCGGTGCAATTCTACGCGGTACTTCGATACAATTTTACGTGGCACTTCGGTGCATTTATACGAGCTATGGTGACAACATTAGTGCACAACCTCTAGAGACTCACATATCAATAGTTCTCACATATGTACATGGGCTAATCAAGAGATAATAACAAATATATATTGTGATATGATAAATTTTATAGCAAGGACATAAGGAGGTATAGGTAGAGTATATGATTAAGCAGGTTAAGTATATGTGCTATGTGATTAAATGATAAGTGACTAACGATGATTTATATGTATGCATGTATTTCTTATTAGATAATCTGATATGATTTATATGGTGTTTGTATTGCTTGGTTAATTGAATAATATATTGATTAAAAGAATATATATAAGAGGTTATAATTATAAGATATAAATGATAAGAATATTGATATTGGAATAAGATTAGAGATTTAAAATAATGCATAATATGTATATGTGTATAGTATGTTATATATAATGTTATATTGTTTTGATGTGGCATGATAAGACGATATGTTCATACATGTTTAAGCATTTAAAATTTCCTTTATAAGTTTAATGCCTCACTAAGTCATAGACTTAGCGTGTGATGGTTTCACACGTAGGTTACAGAAGCGAGAAGAGAAGAAGAGCAAGACATGTTAGCATCTCCCTTACCAAAATTTCAGATCATAAAATAGATAATTTAAATATGTTTGGTTATTTTGAATATAGTTGGCATGTACTAATTGATTGAGTTGAATATGCTCTGATCGATTATGGTTATTTTGTTCGATTTATGTAAATAAACTGCTTTTATTTTAATGAAAGTTTTAAATTTTCTTTGAATTTTGTCAAGAGTCAAAGTTTGAAAAGTCAATGTGACACCTTAAACTCGTATTCGGGTCGGGTACAGTTGGGGGTGTTACAAGTTCATTCGATTTTAGTCTCAATCGTTAACCCCGTTAACCTATTAGAAAAAACTAAATTGATGATTGAAAAAATAAAACAAAAGTCATGTGTGCTATTCTACTTCTTGTTATTCTTTAATAATAAATATAGTTTTTACTCTTAATAAATTTATCTATTTTATGATAAAATTCAGTGTAAACTGTTAAACCAATAAAAAGTTGACTTATAACATTTTAATTAAAAATTTATATATATTTTAATTGATTTAAAGTGAGTATAAGATTATACCTCTTCGAAGACTCTTAATCGGTTGATATTAAATACTTTTTCGAAGACTCTTAAACCGTCTTTATTATTGTTTTGTGTTGCAACATGATAGAGTTAGTGCTGCATTAGTGGAGTGTTAGTGCAGAAACAATAGGGTATGGGCTGGAAAAGCAAAGTATGGGCAGCGTGGGAGAATGTGTAGCAGCATGGACAAATTGGTTACTACAGTCTGTTGTCAGGACAAGTTTAAAGTGGCAGACAAGCGGTTATGTGCTTGTTGTTTTGTATTCTTTTCATGTGGAAGCTTTTGGCTTTTGTGTTAGAACTTGGCTTCTATCTTCTATTATCGTTGTTTCTTTTGTGGCGTCTTTCGGGCCATATTTAGGCTTTTAGTATAGTCAGTCTGTTTTTGAGGCTAATATTGTTGCTAAGTTGGATTAGGATGAGTCTATGTTGCTGTTTAGGGTTGTTTATGGATGCTTTGGGTGTTATGTTTATGTTGGGGGTGGCTCTTAGGTTGTATCTTGTATTTTCTAATGATTAATGAAATCTTAAGGCACTTTTTTCCTCCTCCCGCTAATTAAAGAGCTTATCTATAAGTTCTTTTAATCATGAAGGAGGTTTTTAACGAGACCTTCAATTCATATAAAAAAAATGGTCATTCCCATATTTCAGGATAAAAAAAGAAAATAATAATTGCAAATCAGAATTAGGCTTCCTATCTAAAGAAAAAAACAAATAAAAAAGAAATTAAGTTTATCTTAATTGAGCAGCTGTCATGATCATTCACATGCAAGACAATGTGTGACCACTTACTTGAAATAGTTTGAAATATCTTGTAATACAAGTCCCTTGTTGCCTACGCATAGCATATCAACAACTGGATCTAGGTAGGCAACGTCTCGCATATATCTCTCTAGCCAAGAAATGTTGAAACCACAACCCTACTGCACTTCTATCTCTATCTCTCGGAGGTAGATACTGTTCGCCTCCTCTCGTCATACGTTCCAAGCACATGCATACAAACAGACCACAATCTCCTCTGGCTATTGACGCTTGTTATGGCGCTGTCTCGTCTCTCATCATTGTAACTTTTAACTTATTCAGCTTCTCGTTTCTTGAATTAGTCCAATAATCAATTGCATCCAAGTATTTAGATAAAAGATCTGTCCATCCCCTACAAATAATATCTTTCAAAGCAGACAATGGTATGTAATTCAAACAACTGTCATATACTATCGTCTTCAGTGATGGGAGTTGAAGCTCGATGAGAAACCAATGACGGTGTTCCATAACAGGGACAAACACCTGCAATATTAAATAAATAATACTTCAACTGCGCACATCAAATAAATTTGATTCCTTTAAATATGTAAAAATAAATACTAACCTTATTGACTTCCCACAACTCAGGATAAATGATAGTTTTGCCATTACTTAACGCATATAAGCGTCTCTATGATCCTGCAAGTGAGTAGAGTGAAAAGACGAAGACATAATAGTCTATCGCGTCTCTTTGAGTTTCTTTAATTTCCTTAAAATCAGAAGTCGTGTTACCCATGTATCAATATGCTGTTTTATAAATATATATATATATATTAGTGAATTTAATAAATTAAAAAAATACTCAAAATCAATATAAAAAGAATATAATACTTACACCCCATTCGAAATATCCATTATCTTCAACCCCTAATAAAACACCCCACCAAGACCGCTCAAGAAGCAAATGTGTATAGTCGATTTTGCATATATCGGTGAAGCACCCCTTGCTTCGCTCATGTAGATAAAAATCAACTGCGGTCTTAGCCCAAACGGTATTATCCTTAACTGTGTCTGATAGTGTGCATATCTCGTGTTGAGGAATGGTATTGGCCGGTAACCGATACAAAAGCTTTATTGGATTCAGCATACTGGGCACAAGAGGGGGTTTACCAATATATCTACATAGTATAGAATGTGGATCCTGAATGATGCGGGGTGGATCTTGAACTATGGGAGGTGGATCCTAAACGATGAGAGAGGCCTCTTGAACGATGAGAGGTGAACCCTGAAAAATAGGAGGTGAACCCTGAATAATGGTAGGTGGATCAGGCTTCTTCTTACGCAGTCTTGGAACTATTGGGGTGAAAGGAGACGTAATGGCAGGTTCACGATGTCTGATGTGTGAACCCCGTTATACAATAAAAATGGTATCTATATATCTAAAGGCAGATGGCTGGTCTGGCTCGGAATTATAGGGGTCCACCTCCCATTCTTCAAGATTCACCTCTCATCATTCAAGAGGCCCCTCCCATCATTCAGGATCCACCTCCCATCGTTCAGGATCAATCCCTCATCGTTCAGGATCCACATTCCATACTATGTAGATATATTGGTAAACCCCCTCTTGTGCCCGATATACTGGATCCGTTATGACTTTCGTATCGGTTACCAACCAGTACCATTTCTCAGCACGAGATATGAACACTACCAGACACAGTTAAGGATAATATCGTTTGGTCTAAGATCGCAATTGATTTTTATCTACATGAGCGGAGTAAGGAGTGCTTCACCAACATATGCAAAATCGACCATACACATTTGTTTCTTGAGCGGTCTTGGGGAGTGTTTTATTAGGGGTTGAAAATAATGACTATTTCGAATGGGGGTAAGTATTATATTTTTTATATTGATTTTGAGTATTTTTTTAATTTATTAAATTCACTAATATATGTATTTTTTTATAAAACAACATATTGATGCATAACACGACTTCTGATTTTAAGGAAATTAAAGAAACTCAAAGAGACGCGATAGACTATTATGCCTTCGTATTTTCACTCCACTCACTTGCAGGATCAGAGAGACGCTTCATATGCGTTAGGTAATGACAAAAGCTATCCCTCATATGCATTTATTTAATATTGCAGGTGTTTATCCCTGTTATGGAACGAATTCATTGGTTTCTCATCGAGCTTTAGCTCACATCACTGAATACGATAGTATATGACAACTGTTTGAATTGCATACCATTTAATACTTTGAAAGATATTATTTGTAGGGGATTGACCGATCTTTTGTCTAAATACTTGGATGTGATTGCTTATTGGACTAATTCAGGAAACGAGAAGCCGAATAAATTAAAAGTTACAATGATGAGAGACGAGACAATGCCACAACAAGCGTCAATAATTAGAGGGGATTGTGGTCCGTTTGTATGCATGTTCTTGGAACGTATGACGAGAGGAGGCAAATAGTATCTACCTCTGAGAGATAGTGGTGCAGTAGGGTTGTGGTTTCGACATTTTATGGCTAGAGAGATATATGTGAGACGTTGCCTACCATCATCTAGTGGTTGATATGCTATGCGTGGGTAACAAGGGACTTGTATTACAATATATTTCAAATTATTTCAAGTAAGTGATCACACATTGTCTTGCATGTGAATAATCATGACAGCTGTTTAATTAAGATAAACTTAAATTCTTTTTTCTTTGTTTTTTCTTTAGATAAGAAACCTAATTCTGATTTGCTATTATTATTTTCTTTTTTTTATCCTGAAATATGGGAATGACCATTGTGGTTCTCAGGACTTTGCAAATGTGGTTAGGTATTACAATTCTTAGAAGATATTTCCTCTAGTTTATCAGACTTAGCCCAGAAGGTATCACTTTGTGTGGGAGATCTTTAAAGAAGGAAAGATTCTGCTTTAGAAAATTGCAATAGTAGAAAATCTTGCAGATATAATAACCAAGGTAGTAACAGTAATCAAGTTCAATCATTGTTTGAACTTGATTAACATCCTGAAAGTATGAATACCTTCGGGTGTGTGTCACTTGTGAGCGCAATTAGAGGCACAACATCAAATTTGGAGAGTTGAAGAAGTTGAGTAGGCTTGGTAATTTCAAGCTAAGGTGGAGATTTGTTATGTTTGGTTTGAAATTAAGTTTGGCAAGTTGGAAATTTTATCTTGGTTGATGGTCAACTTATTGGAAAATTCATCTTGGTTGGTGGCCAACTTATTGGAAAAATCTTTGGTAGGTGGCCAATTTATTTTTCATCTTTGATCCATAAAATATTAGGTTATTTATAAGTTTAGTCATTAAAACTCAACTATAAATAGGCCTAAGTATTTCATTAGAAATCACCCCAAAACAAGTTCTCTCTTCCTCTTGTTTTCTCTATTCTCTCACTTTGGGAATTCTAAAGAATTTCATTTGTTATAATATTTGTTGATAGTGAAGTTATCATCTGGTGTGGTGCCCGAGGAGTAGACGATATTCTCGTCGAACCTTGTAAATTTGGTGTGTTCTCTCCTTTATTGTTTTTATTCAGTTTTTCCATTGTGTTTCAATATTCAATAGTTTGACAGGTTTATTCGCTATGCAACCTTTGGTGGTTTTGATCTTGACATTTTAGGTCAATTTTGAAACTATGTTCGTGTGAGAAATAACCCGGTTTCTCCAACACAAAATCCTTTAAATGCCACAAATGTATATTTAAGCAACACATTTCTCATTTGGTGGGTTATTTTTTGAGTTTGAGGTTCACGTTGAGAAAAAAAATACGAGGGTGACATTGATTTTTTTTAAAATTACGGAATATGTTTTTTTACCTTATATATTGATTTGTTAGGGTGTGTGAGCAAAATATAAAAATCGTTTGTTCTTCTCTAAGCCCAGATTTAATGGCGTGTGATAGCGTATATATTTGTTTTTGTATACAGTTCTTAAAGTAACCGTATTTGATGTGATGAACCCTTCAATCTTTGCATGCTTCACCAACTCTTCACAAAATGGAAACCAACCTTTTTTCTCTTTTGAAAATATGAGCAAGACCTAAATGATAAAAACTGGTAAATGGCGATCTCTTGTGGGTATTTCTTGTTGTTTATTTATTTGATTTGGGTATTTTGATTGTTTCTTCTTGGTGGTTGTGTTGTTCTTTTTTTTGGTTTTATTATGTGTGTTGTATCTCTTTGATGTTAGAAGCAATGATTGAGATTGGTAGGAAGAAGAGAGAGAACATGAAAGATGATGAGAAGCTTGATATTTGTTGGATGAGATCCCTCATGCAACATCACACCACCACCATCATCATCATGTGCATCAACAGCATGATAACAGTCATGTGAATGGGCCATCATCATTATTTTGTGGTATATGTCTTATGCATGATGATGACATATCAGGCCATTATTATAAGCATAATATATGTACTTCCCCTTTAATCGGTTTCTCTTTACAGTCAGATAGTTCTTCCTCTAGTTTGTTCTGTAGCAATGGATCACAAACCCTCTCCATTAGAGGACCTTAAACCACACTTGTCTAATGGACTGTTCCTTGATCCATCTATTAGCAAAAAAGCTAGTAGTAGTGATGGATTGATTGGTGAAATGAGGCATTTTAGAAACCTTAGTGAAATGTATACCAGTAATGATCAAAAGAATGTTGGTTCTAGTTTTAGAGATTTCTCAGGGGTTCGAGTGAATGATCATATCGATGTCGAGAACTATGTAGCTTGTGATAAATCGAGGAGGGGTTTCCCTGATGTTACTGGAATACAATCCCCTGTTCCATTAAGTTTTCATGGTGAGATGAATATGGCATTTTCTGGATTGTCTCAGCAAGAATATATGATGAGTAATTTATTAGGGTCTCAAGATGGTTTAATTTTTCATCTGGGAATGAATTGTTGGAATTGTGCAACAACCCATATTCGAAGGGGATTTTCTCTCAGAAGCTTCTGAAAAAGTGAATGTACATTCTCCCACGTCTCTAAAAGAAGCAATGTTGTTTTATGTCTCTAAATTTCTTTTTATCTATTATAACTCGATTAACCATAAAACGGATCGTGCCAATAACTCAAGAAAGAGTTTTGAAACTAGGTGGAAGTGATTTGGTGTTGGGGTGGATTGGATGAAACTATTTAGTCATATTCTGTTTGATTTTAATCAAATGACATTGAATTTTGAACATCAAGGAGAAAATATTATTATACAAGGACAACAACCATCTAATTTTTTGCAGCTAATTTAAGGAGTTACACTATTGAAGATGACAGCTTCAGATTCACCTATTTTGGGACATGTAGTCTTGTTGACTATGTCTGAAGATTCAAAACCTATTCCAACATATCTTCAACCTCTTTTAGAAAGGTATCAATCTATTTTTACTGAGCCTATTGGTTTACCACCTTCAAGGACTCATGACCATGCTATTCCTCTAAAACCTGAATCTACTCCTATTAATCTGAGGCCTTACAGATTTCCCCACAATCAGAAAGAAGTGGAAAAACAGATTGCTAGTATGTTTTCATCATCTATTATTCAGCCTAGCAAGAGTCAATTTGCTTCTCCATGCCTTCTTATAAAAAAGAAGGATGATACTTGGAGATTTTGTGTGGATTACAAGAAACTAAATAGCATAACTGTGAAGGATAAATTTCCTATACCTGTAGTTGAAGACCTATTAGATGAATTACATGGAGTTGTTTATTTCTCAAAGATTGATCTAAGATCTGTGTATTGGCAAATCATGATTAAGTCTGAGGACATATACATGACAACATTCAGAACTCATCAAGGCCATTATGAATTTAAAGTAATGCCTTTTGGGCTTATTAATGCCGCTGCTACATTTCAAGCTTTAATGAATGAATTATTTAGTTCATTCCTTAGAAAATTTGTCTTGGTATTTTTTATGATATCATAGTCTATAGTACTTCTATGAATGATCATGTCACTCATTTACAACTGGTTTTAGAAGTACTGCAAAAGAATCAGCTATTTGCCAAGTTGTCCAAATGCTTCTTTGGACAGACCCAAGTAGAATACTTGGGCCATATTATTTCAGTTGCTGGAGTATCCATTGATCCTAAGAAGATGGAAGCTATGAGGAATTGGTCAGTGCCTAAATCATTAAAGTCTTTGCGTGGATTTTTAGGGTTAACAAACTATTACAGAAGATTTATAAATGATTATGGTTCAATCAGTAAACCTTTGACTCAGATGCTTAAAAAAGACAGTTTCAAGTGGACTGATGCATCTTTGACTGCTTTTGAAGAATTGAAGAAAGCTATGTGTGTTGCTCATGTTTTAGCCTTACCAGATTTTGGTAAGAGTTTTTATTTAGAAAAAGATGCCAGTTCAAGTGGTATTGGTACAATTTTATCTCAAGATGGTAGACATATTTCCTATTTAAGTAAGGCTCTAAGTCCTAGACATACAACACTCTCTATTTATGAAAGAGAGTATCTTGCTATACTTTTAGCAGTCTCTAAGTGGAGGCATTACTTAGAGAGTAAATCTTTTGTGATTAAAACAGATCATGAACCATTAAAATATCTATTGGAACATAAACTGACTACTGCCATTCAAAAGAAAGGATTGACCAAGTTATTGGGGTTGGATTACACAATTCAGTACAGGAAAGGCAAGTCAAATGTTGTTGCTGATGCCTTATCTAGGTAGTGGGAAGATCAAGGTCAGTGTATTGTTGTGGGCACTACCCTAATTATTCCTAGTTGGGTTCAAGAAGTGGAAGGAAGTTATAAGGATGATTCTATAGCTATGCAATGGATTTCTAAAGATAGAGTTTATATTGGTGCTGCTGGGTCTCTTAGATTACAAATACTTCAGACACTACATGATTCACCTTATGGTGGTCATTTTAGAAGTCAGGCTACCTATCAAATGATTAGGTCTTACTTTTACTGGCCTAGGTTGAAGGCCATGGTAGCTACTTATGTAAGAGCATGTGTAGTCTGTCAACAAACTAAGGTGGAGCATGTGGCTCAACCAGGACTGTTACAGCCCCTACCTATTCCTCAACAAGCTTGGGAAGTAATTACTATGGACTTTATAGAGGGTTTACTTACATCTTTGAGAAAGAATTGTATTATTGTGGTGGTTGAAAAGTTTACTAAATATAGCCATTTTTTGGCATTAGCACACCCTTACACTGTTGCAGAAGTGGCCAAATTGTACCTAGATCATGTCTACAAGTTGTATGGCCAGCCTAAAATGGCCATTTCAGATAGGGACAAGACTTTCACTAGCCTTTTTTGGAGAGAGCTAATGAAGCAGTTAGGGACTCAGACCTTATTTAGCACTGCTTACCATCCTGAAACTGATGGGCAGTCAGAGAGGGTAAACCAATGCTTAGAATAATATTTAAGAGGTATTTGTTGTTTTCAACCAAAATAGTGGGCTAAGTGGTTGCCTTATGTTGAATGGTGGTATAATACTACCTATCATATTGTTATAAAATTAACACCTTTTGAAGTCCTATATGGGTACAAGCCTCCTACAATGGTATGACATACTGACAGTCCAGTCCAAGCAATATCAGAATTAATGCCGAGCAGGGAAGAGATCAGGCAATTAGTCAAGTTTCAGTTAGAACAGGCATGTAATCGAATGAAGCAGAAAGCAGACAAACATAGGTTAGAGAGAACCTTTCAAGTGGGAGATTTAGTTTACCTGAAATTGCAGCCCTACAGACAAACCTCCCTTGCCCTACGAAAAAATTTAAAATTAGCAGCACAATTTTATGGACCTTACAAGATTATTGAACGAATTGGAGAGGTAGCATATAAACTGGACTTACCTGAGAACTCGCGCATACACCCGGTTTTTCATATTAGTTTATTGAAGAAACACATTGGAGCAGTTGTATCGTCTTCAATAGATTCTCTTGTAATGGACGAATAAGATCAGTTCAAGGTTGAACCAGTTCAGATTTTGGGCAGAAGAATAGTGAATCAACAGAACAAACCGATAACTCAGTTATTGGTTCGATGGGCTAACCAGGATGCGACAAACGATACATGGGAGGATTATTCTGTGCTTCGAGGATAATTTTCAAATTTTGATCCTTGGGGACAAGGATCTTCTCTAGCGGCGGGTATTGTCACAGTCGGAGGAGATGAGCATGGAAACAAAGAGGAAAATGGGGAATCAGGGATTGAAGGGTGAGAGAGAAATGAAAATGAAATATTAGGGATTGAGGTGCGAGAGGAAAATGAAAATGGGGAATTAGGGATTTTAGCAAGAGGGGTGAATGATGTTACCTGATGAAATGAGCAGCATGTACACGGGTCAGGAGGTGATGGAGCAGGCTGGTACCGATCCAGGAAGAGTTAGCAGTAGGGATGGCAACTCAACCCGAATCCGACGGGTTCCGACCCGATCCGATCCGAAAAATATATATAATTTTATCCTATATATTTAGGGATAATTACAATAATGTCCCTCCATATATAATTTTTTTCAATTAAGTCACTGTTTTCATTGAATAATTTTTTTTTTATTTCGGGTCGGGTCGGGTCGAGTTTCTAAGTCATATATTCGGGTCGGGTCGGGTGAAACCTTAATTTCGTCGGGTCGGGTCGGGTCACGGGTGAAAAACCCTTTCTTCTCGGGTCGGGTCGGGTGGCCCAAAAACCCGACCCGACCCGACCCATTGCCATCCCTAGTTAGCAGGCCAAAATGAGTTAGCAGCCTAGTCAGTTCAAAGAGAGAATGAGCAACCCAAGTGACTAAGTCCAATATTGTTAAAAACATTTTGATGTTTCGATATAACAAATTAAGTTAAATGAATTTTAAGATTTTACAAAAGATTTTCTAAGTATGTTCGATATAATTATTCGAATATCAAAATATTACTCCAAGTCTTTCAAAGTTAAATTTCAATCCTTACTGAAGTGTAAAATTGTGTTTTATACTTAAAATATTTTTGAAACAATTTTCATAAAGTATTTCGAACAAAAAACGAGCCAAAATTAAATTTAACAAAGGGATGTACCGATGCACTCACTGATGCATCGATGCACACCCCATTTCGAATGCATTTTATGCACCGATGCACAACAATGCATCGATGCATAGACCATGCATCGGTGCACTCTAGGCTTGTTTGAAACATCGAATGCATTTTATGCATCGATGCACCCGTAGTGTATCGATGCACTATGTCTTTCAACGGTCGAAATATTTGAATTCTACACTTAATGCATCGATGAACCTTGACTATGCATCGATGCACACACTCTCCCAACTGATTTTATTAATTGTTTTCACATACTAACGACTCTATTGACTCCACTAATGATCCCCAATGTTCAAAAGTGATCCAAGGAGTATTTAAACAAGCTTAGAAGTCATTGATAAAAAATAAGAAACAAGAATCAAGAGAGAATCAAAGAGAAAACATCAAACCTCAAGTTTGAGCATCTTAAAGCCTATTTCATTCAATATTCATTTTTGCTTTCAAGAACACCTATTGTGCTCAATTGTATTATTCTTGAGTGTTCTTTCTTTGTTCTAGAATTGTGCAAACATCTTGCCTTGTGAGGATTTTCTTGTAAGTTTGCAAAATTTGTATCGTTCTCTTTGGGAGAGAGTGTTCTCAAGAATTTGGGGTATAATTCTTGAGGTATTTGTAAGGTTACTCTTTGTCCTCAAAAGAAAGACAAATTAGTGAATTTGTGAAAAATCCTTAGGGTGGATAGCTAAGGTAGTAGACATAGACTTTGGTTGAGAAAGTCGAACCACTCTAAATCGCTGTGTAAATATTTTCAATTTTCTGCAAATGCTTCAACCAAAATTTTTTAATTGCCAATTCACCCCTCTTGGTTATATTCGTCGATCGATTAACTAAACAATTGGTATCAGAGCCTCACTCATTCGAAGGTTTAATCGCCTCTTGAGTCGATTCGGGAAGAGTTACCAATACCACTAGAGCTAATTAATTAATTTAGCATTTTTAAGTGTTTAAAACAGATGTTTTACAGTTTTGTGCTTAATGCATCGATACACTACCCAGTACATCGATCCATTCCTTGAATGTGCATCAATTCACCATGAAGGTGCACCGATGCACGCCTTGAATGTGCATCGATACACCCTGCTGTGCATCGATACACCCGTCGGGTTTTGGGTTTAAATGCTTAATTTCCTTCATTTTTCTCAAACCACTAACTCTAAACTCTCTGCCGCCGCTCCTCTCTCTCTCCTCAACATTTGCCTCCAAAAAAATGACAAATTAACTTCTGTTAATATGAGCGGCGATAATGCTGGTCTTGCTCACATGTCCTCTTTACATGTAGCCAATAAAGAATCTGAAAGTAAGGCTGACTCGACGCCCAGTAAACAGGTTAGAAAAATCTTTCTTGTTTCTACATGGTCTCTCTCTCTTAATTTCATATTTTATTTAGGAATATTTAGTTATTTGTTTTTCATCACCTAGAACTTATCATCCTTCAAAAGTTTTCTAGGCACTTTTATCTTTCTAACATGAACTTAATGCTACAATAAATTTCACATTTTTTCTTTCTCAATTTAATGCTACACTATAAGTATTGTGGTACTTTGAAGGAGAATGCTACTCAATTTCTATCAACATTGGATACTTTGATTTTATAGTGCTTGTTCATAATTGATTTAGATAACAATCAATATCCTCTCTTGAGTTGGTTCAGAATGGGATATTCTTTGTTATAAGTTCTCCTCAATGTATTGTTTCCATGTTGAATTTTCATTCTGTTTTCTTCATTGTCGAATTACAGATCAGTCGACAAGAAAAGCATTCAAAGCAGCATAGAGCATCAGTAGAAAGAAAAGGCCAATATCTGGAAAATGGTGGTTCGCTTAGTATGGTAACATCAAGCAGCTTGCAGATGTGAAGCCCCCTTTACCAATTCATCCTGTCAACTCTTTTCCTCGTCAGACTTACAGCGGAGCAAACAATACATTGGACATGATTCCGTGTGAAGGACATACAGGCAAATATTCCTTATATGCACCTCAGCTACAGAAATTCTTCTGATCAAGTTTCAAGCTGTCCAATTCTGTCTAGTGCCAAATCTGAGAATAATGGTCATCCTCCTTCGAAAAACGAGTCATCTTATGCATCAAATCAGGTACTGTCTATGGAGTGTTCTCGTGGTCCTTCATTTGAAGCTCTTGCCATTATAACCAGTGAGAAGAGGGGAAAGCCAACTCCTACGAATGCCAAACTTGCAAAAACAGAAAGTAAGAGTGTAGGAAATCCGGCAGAACTAGAGTCTTCAAATGCAAGGGAAAGCTCTTGTGCAATTTCTCCTTTGGATGAAGTCTCACTTGAAGCAACTAGTTTTTGACAGCTTCAACAAGTCATGGGAAAGGTAAAGTAGATGCAAAGGTTTTCTCATGTGCAAGTTGCATGTGTTTTTGTTGTGTGCGAATGCAAACGGTATTGATCTTGTCAAATGTTTGGCATTTCAGTTGGATATCAGGACAAAACTATGCATACGGGATAGCCCGTATCGTTTGGCTATGAGTGCCAAACAAAGGCACAATTGCTCAAAAACAAAAGGTGGCATCGGAGATGATAAAGATGCAAGTGGTTCATCAGTGGCCGATGAAACAAATCAGTTTGTTTAGTTACTTGAATCACGGATTTCCTGCAAGTTCTCGATATCACTAATTAAACTAAATATAGGATAGTTAATGGTGGGTGGTGTACAAGGAAGGAACTAGGATGAAACCTTGAATATAAAATGGAGTTTTGTGGTCTAATTGTTAAGTCATCTTCGTTCTTGGTTAACCCCATCTTCCGGTTCCGGATCGTTTATAAATCTAAATTTTGGTTTATCCAGGTGCACTTGGTTTATGGATATGGAAACTGGCACAAACCCTATAGATAGATCCATAGCACACCTACTATTTCACTGGCCTTCAGATCCATCTCAAAGTCTGGTTATCGATTCTGCATCGTTGAAATCTCATGGCAAGGTATGCATTCCTTATCGACCGATGTTTTTCTCTTTACGAACCGGAAGAAAGTTCATGTTTCGTGATGGATCGAAACGACAGATTCATGGCCCTATTACGAACCCACCACCGATGATATCTAAAAAACATGTTGGCAACTATGGAACTGATGCCGCCGGTTCGGATAACAAACCGTCGACAAACCGTGACAGCTTGTAAAGTTTAATGTATTTATTTATTTACGATCATGCACGATGGTGATCACAGTGAGTTCGGCCTCGGCATGAGATGCTGGTTCGTCATTTTCTTTTCTTTGATTTATTACACACACACCATGGTTATTTGGTAGCTTAGGATTTATTTACACCGTACAGAATTCTCGCATTTTTTTTTGGGATCGTTGGATTAAAGGAAATCAAATGTTGTAATGAACTCATTATTCGGTATCATTCTGGGCGAATTCCTCATGATTAACTGAAGGTATACCACATTTTTATTCTTATTTGGAAATAATATTATCTTTTACACCGAATGCTAGGGATGCTACATTCACTTAAGCTGTAACAATTCAATATAATCTATTTAACTCTTTATTAAATAAATAATAATAATTTTAAAGGGCAACAACAAGAAGTCTAACAATCCAAATAATAATAATATTAGAATTTGAAAATTAAAAACATGCAAACCTTAATAATTAAAAGTGTAACAATCCAAATAATAAAAACAAATCCACAAGCCTTCAATGTCTGATGTTGTAAACAGATAAAATATAACAAGCTTTAAGAGGTCCTGTTTAAAGAAGTCAAATATAAAACTCAGAAATCCAACAGAACTAAACTGAAAATCATGACCGTTTATGTGTTCGCTAAGACTCGGCTTTTCGAACTTAATTTTCCGAACCAGGATTCATTGTTGAATAACTAAGGTAAGCATGCATACTTTTTACCAATAACCTTTCAAAATATGGGACCTTGAACTGCATAAGATTGGCCAGGTTGAAGGTAGCTGCCCACTTACGTAATATAGGCTTCTTCAATTCATTAACACACAAATCTTCCATCTCTTTAGTCGCAGCAGAGACAAGAACTAGAAGTTGTCGATAAAAGTCGTTATTAGGAGTACTTTCGCCACGATCGTCTTCGATTTTCTCAGCAATTTCTTTCAGGTGATCTGGAATATAATCTTTGGAACTGTTTATTGCATCTTGTAAACCATGGAAGTCCGAAACTTTCACGTCGATGTTGCTTTTGTCAAAAAGTTCCTTTTTTAGATCTTTCATGTACTTGCGCATACTTCCAGCAGACTCGTTAGTTGCATTTGCTTCCCCAAGATTCAATGGGAATTGAAAACCCTGAAACAACAACAATAGAACAATTAAGCATTAATATGTTACAATACATATACACAAACATGAAACTCCTCGAAGTTTTTTTGTCCAAAACACACACACAAACATGAAACTCCTCTAATGTTTAAAAATGTAATAATGAAACTATTAAGATTACTGACATTGAGACCCCTAAACAAGTAAGTGATCAAGATGCAGTCAAGGACAAGTCTAATTTATGACTTGAGCATTGAGACATGAGAATAGGTTATTTTATATGAAAAGAATGCCAATAATCTAAAAATACGTTCCATGAATTGTAAATGTCCAAAGTCAAATTCAAAATATGTTCGATATTAAAAACCTTTAAAAATGATTAAATACGTCAATTGAATTAAAAGTTAACACGTTATATCCATGACAAGAAATTTACATGCACAGCAGCCGAGCATTCTTCAGCAACATTTCCCGGTATATTGTATGCTGTATTGTCTTCCGAAACATGCATTGGAGAAGCAGTATAAAGCTTGAACAACAACAATGGAAGAAGAGTTAATAACTTGGAGTAAGCAGAATACATTATATATGTATTACTGACTCCTTTTTGATCACCTGGAATTTAAGAGAAATAAACAAATGATCTAGATGGATAACAATCAACAAGAACAAATCTAAAACTTTATGACTTGAGCTTTGAGACATGAGAGTATGTTTAAAAGCATATCAATGATCTGAAGAAAAAAAAATTGCTCAAATTCACATCCCAAATAAATTTTCATACCTCTGTAGCAGAGACTTCTTCAAGGATATTGTCTTTTGGTAACTTGTTAGTTATATTCTCTTCCAAAAATAACGATGAACAAACAGTAGAAATCTAAAACAACAACAATGGAAGAAGAGTTAAGAACTCAAAGTCTTATACATTATATATGTAGACACCTACGAACACTCAAAACTTGTTCAAGGCAGAAAATGTCATACCTTCTCTCTTAGGGTCTCCTCGCTAACCCCCTGAAATTTCGGAGAAACAGACAAATTATCTGGTTGGAGACTAATCAAGAAGTACAACTTGAGCATTAAGATATGAGAATAGGTTGTTTTTTATAAAAGAAATGTCCAGACCGAAAATTAGGTCAAAAAGTAGTAAATGCTCAAATATATTAGACATGGTTTATACCTATGGTAAGTCTTGCATAGGTTGTTGTGAGAAGCGATTTTGAAACCATAACAGAGAAACTTGGATTTTATGAAGTCACTGTCCTATTTATAATCGTTCTATTAGAAGGGAACAAATTATATCCATTATAAGAATTCTGCATACCTCATCACCACAGATGATTTGTCCAAGCTCAATTAATTTTGTTGGGTCCTAAAAACAAAGCTTAAAAGTTAGGGATAGAGGTTTAGACATTAAATTGATAATCAGGGGATAGAAGAAAGAATGAAACTAACTAATGGTACCTTAGCCCGGATTTTATCTGATTCTTTGATCTTTTGTTCTATTGCTTCAAATCTATGGAGCATCTTAACAAATGATGTGGCTTGCTTACTCGGTTTCTTGCCCATATTCTCCAGAATGTTGTCCAGGTCAGACATAGTTGGACTCTGTCCATCATTCAGTTCATTCAATATACTGTCCAGGTCAGATGCAGTAAACCACTCTCTTGTTATTGTTTCCTCTTCTAAATCCTTCTGAATGATGATCATGTCTGGCCGAGCAGGCCACTTCTTGTCGATTTTGTCAAGCTTTTCGACAAATATTGAAGAGAGAGATTTCAAATCATGTTTCATCACAAGTTTCATAATATATATACAATTGAACATGTCTGCATATTCATCCTGCATTTACCAGATTCATACAAATTAAACGACAAGCATGGATACTAATAGCAAAAGTATCAATTGAAATGAAGTACAAGAGACAGTTATTATATTTACGTTCTTCATCCGTCGGTTTAGTCTATCCTTCAGAACTTTGAGTACTTTCGGAGGGGATTTCTTCTCGATGATAAATAGTACTCTTACAGGCTTCTCTTTTCCCGTTGGTTCTGGTGATCGGGAATCTTCAGGTGCTTCGTTAACATCGAAGGTTTCTTCCAGTAATTCGTGGGGAGATTGCCGTTTCCTTGGCCGTACCGGGATCAATTTTTTCATCTTAGTATTGGCCTGGTCTTGAACCATACCACAAGCTTGCTGCTGGCTCTCCAACTCCATAGCAGAATCTGGCTGTTGGAAAGTTCCGGATGGTTTGCCGACATCATCAGCTCGACACACTTTCTTCCAGCATTTTCCTTTTCCTTTTCCTTTTCCTTTCGGAGCTTTCCGTGTCCTTCGTCTGGTCATTCCACTTTTCTCATCTGCAACATTATCTAGAATATAATCTTTGGAACTGTTTATTGCATCTTGTAAACCATGGAAGTCCGAAACTTTCACGTCGCAGTTGCTTTCGTCAAAAAGTTCCTTTTCTAAATCTTCCTTGTACTTGCGCATACTTCCAGCAGACTCGTTAGTTGCATTTGCTTCCCCAAGATTCAATGGGAATTGAAAACCCTGAAACAACAACAATAGAACAATTAAGCATTAATATGTTATAATACATAGACACAAACATGAAACTCCTCGAAGTTTTTTTGTCCAAACACACACACAAACATGAAACTCCTCCAATGTTTAAAAATGTAATAATGAAACTATTAAGATTACTGACATTGAGACCCCTAAACAAGTAAGTGATCAAAATGCAGTCAAGGACAAGTCTAATTTATGACTTGAGCATTGAGACATGAGAATAGGTTATTTTATATAAAAAGAATGTCAATAATCTAAAAATACGTTCCATGAACTGTAAATGTCCAAATTCAAATTCAAAATATGTTCGATATTAAAAACCTTTAAAAATGATTAAATATATCAATTGAATTAAAAGTTAACACGTTATATCCATGACAAGAAATTTACATGCACAGCAGCCGAGTATTCTTCAGCAACATTTCCTGGTATATTGTATGCTGCATTGTCCTCCGAAACATGCTTTGGAGAAGCAGTAAAAAGCTTGAACAACAACAATGGAAGAAGAGTTAATAACTTGGAGTAAGCAGAATACATTATATATGTATTACCGACTCCTTTTTGATCACCTGGAATTTAAGAGAAATAAACAAATGATCTAGATGGATAACAATCAACAAGAACAAATCTAAAACTTTATGACTTGAGCTTTGAGACATGAGAGTATGTTTAAAAGCATATCAATGATCTGAAGAAAAAAAAATTGCTCAAATTCACATCCCAAATAAATTTTCATACCTCTGTAGCAGAGACTTCTTCAAGGATATTGTCTTTTGGTAACTTGTTAGTTATATTCTCTTCCAAAAATAACGATGAACAAACAGTAGAAATCTAAAACAACAACAATGGAAGAAGAGTTAAGAACTCAAAGTCTTATACATTATATATGTAGACACCTACGAACACTCAAAACTTGTTCAAGGCAGAAAATGTCATACCTTCTCTCTTAGGGTCTCCTCGCTAACCCCCTGAAATTTCGGAGAAACAGACAAATTATCTGGTTGGAGACTAATCAAGAAGTACAACTTGAGCATTAAGATATGAGAATAGGTTGTTTTTTATAAAAGAAATGTCCAGACCGAAAATTAGGTCAAAAAATAGTAAATGCTCAAATATATTAGACATGGTTTATACCTATGGTAAGTCTTGCATAGGTTGTTGTGAGAAGCGATTTTGAAACCATAACAGAGAAACTTGGATTTTATGAAGTCACTGTCCTATTTATAATCGTTCTATTAGAAGGGAACAAATTATATCCATTATAAGAATTTTGCATACCTCATCACCACAGATGATTTGTCCAAGCTCAATTAATTTTGTTGGGTCCTAAAAACAAAGCTTAAAAGTTAGGGATAGAGGTTTAGACATTAAATTGATAATCAGGGGATAGAAGAAAGAATGAAACTAACTAATGGTACCTTAGCCCGGATTTTATCTGATTCTTTGATCTTTTGTTCTATTGCTTCAAATCTATGGAGCATCTTAACAAATGATGTGGCTTGCTTACTCGGTTTCTTGCCCATATTCTCCAGAATGTTGTCCAGGTCAGACATAGTTGGACTCTGTCCATCATTCAGTTCATTCAATATACTGTCCAGGTCAGATGCAGTATACCACTCTCTTGTTATCGTTTCCTCGTCTAAATCCTTCTGAATGATGATCATGTCTGGCCGAGCAGGCCACTTCTTGTCGATTTTGTCAAGCTTTTCGACAAATATTGAAGAGAGAGATTTCAAATCATGTTTCATCACAAGTTTCATAATATATATACAATTGAACATGTCTGCATATTCATCCTGCATTTACCAGATTCATACAAATTAAACGACAAGCATGGATACTAATAGCAAAAGTATCAATTGAAATGAAGTACAAGAGACAGTTATTAGATTTACGTTCTTCATCCGTCGGTTTAGTCTATCCTTCAAAACTTTGAGTACTTTCGGAGGGGATTTCTTCTCGATGATAAATAGTACTCTTACATGCTTCTCTTTTCCCGTTGGTTCTGGTGATTGGGAATCTTCAGGTGCTTCATTAACATCGAAGGTTTCTTCCAGTAATTCGTGGGGAGATTGCCGTTTCCTTGGCCGTACCGGGATCAATTTTTTCATCTTAGTATTGGCCTGGTCTTGAACCATACCACAAGCTTGCTGCTGGCTCTCCAACTCCATAGCAGAATCTGGCTGTTGGAAAGTTCCGGATGGTTTGTCGACATCATCAGCTCGACACACTTTCTTCCTGCATTTTCCTTTTCCTTTTCCTTTCGGAGCTTTCCATGTCCTTCGTCTGGTCATTCCACTTTTCTCATCTGCAACATTATCTTGCAGATTGTTCTCCAGTTCCAGTGGTAAAGCATGGTCCTCACTGCCACGGGACGACCGGCGTGATTCAAAAGTACTTCCCTCATCGATCTTCATCTTGCAGAAATCTGGCATATTTTCCTCCAACAAATTTTCTCAAAAAATCACACAATAAACCAACAAATTTTCTCAAAAAAAATCCAAACACCAAAGCACAATTTGCTCGAAAAATTAAAGCAGAGTTGCTTGCAATTGACCAAACATCAATCATCTTTCTCTCAAAAGCGAAAAATTAAAGCAGAGTTGCTTGCAATTGACCAAACATTAATCATCTTTCTTTCAAACAATCACACAGTAAACCAACAAGCACGAAAACACAATTTCCTCGAGAAATTAATGTAGCATATACTAAACTAAGGAAACTCAGATCATTTAATGGATGAAAAATTACATCAATAAAAGAAACAAGAGGCAAGTCAAGGATAAGATCTTGCAATTGATCAAACTTCAATCATCTTTATTTCAAACAAATCACACAATAAACCAACAAACACGACAACACAATTTCCACTGAGAAATTAGAGCAAAATATATTATCAGTAAGTATTTACTCACCGATCGGATGTTGTGCCTGCAGAAGCGAAGAGATGGCGGCCCCAGAAGAAAAGCTACAGAAATGAACATTTTAGGTTTTGAAAAAGTATCTATTAAGAAGCTTTTCGCTGAGTTTCCAGGAGGAAGACCTTCACTCGAGTATGCTCGAGCTAAAGAGTAAAACTCGATCGAGCAGCATCTTCCTAAGCGTCATGAGTAAACTATTCACATGACCACTTAACTGTTTTTCTATTTCGTTTCAACTACTTATTTTAAACTTTTGTCAATCAGGTCACTTAACTATTTAAGTGTGTCAATCAATAGCTAACTATTTAAATAGTTAAGTGATCTGATTGAAATAATTGTAAAACTAGTAGTCAAAATGAAAAAGTCAATAATTAAGTAGTCATATATATAATTTATCCAAATATAATTTTTACAATTTATCCACGTGTTTTACGGATTCCAGTCTTACAATTAATTAACCATATTTATTTAATAAAGTTTTCCGTTCAAACAGTGATAAATACTACATTTGTGGTGTATTACTATTAAGAAATTATCAGCCTTTAATTATTATTTAAAATAAATATTAATCCTTACGATGATAAATAAATTGTTGTTATTTTTTTAATATCTGAACTCAAACACTGTAAGTAATATGGGTGTGATGATTAAATTTCAAATAATTTATAGTTATTTTCAAGTCTTTGTCGGCATCTCAATGAGGACGATCTCCATACATCGGACATATCATTCGTCTAGCACCGGAGTGTATCATCGATAAGGATGGACCGAGGGTGGGCGGATGGGGGCGATTGTTCTCTTGAAAAGTTTAGATTGTTACATATTTTTTGAAATTTTTTATTGAAGATATATTTTTTCTATTAAAATTTTATAAGTATATATTCTTTTAAAATTTTATAAATTTATCCCTAACGTAAAATCGTACGTACATTATTCTGCATTATCGACATGTCCTATAAACATAACATCGATAGGCTGAGATAAATTACAAATTATATATATATATATATATATATATATATATATATATATATATATATATATATATATATATATATATATATATATATATATATATGCTCGAGCTTAATAAAAATATAAAAATAAGTACCTAAATTATATTTAAAACTGACTTTTAATGTTTAAATAATTTTTCGTTAAAAATACATGTCTGATTTTTCTTCATTACACTTTTAGGTGTTTATCGCTAAAAAATAGGATTTAAGTGACACATGTCACGTTTAGAATTAAAAAAAAAAAGGTAATATTTTTATTAAAAATTATAAATGTGACATATTTCACTTAACGGTAGATACCTAAAAGTACAACGGAAAAAACATTATACATATATTTTTAACAAAAAAAATTTAAAACATCAAAAGTCAATTTTAAGTATAATTTAGACACATATTTTTTATTAAGCCTAGAATTTAATAAAAGTATTACCTACATATTAATAAATTAATATTAAATTCACCAAGGACTCTAGTTTAAGCATGGGTAAATTACGTCATTTGTTACTTAAATTTATTCTTTCTCCTATTTCATTTATTGTACTTTCAAATTTTTTTCAATTTATTCACTGAAATTTCGAATTGATCATGTTTTGGTCACTCTGAATTATTATTATTATTTTATGACATGATATTTTTATTATGTAATAGAAAAATAATTCAAAATAAATAATAAAATAATATCCCTAACCTTAATCCCTTTATCTTCTTCATCACAATCCCCATGACTGCAGCCTCTTCTCGTCAACGTCGATCACCATCAACTTTTGGAATCGACAACTGTTTGATCTCAAATTGTACCGAGAGACTGATTTTAACAGTTGAGTATGAATATGGTGGTTGTTTCACCAAAAAATGTCTCAAAGCCCATGAATATCAACATAAACATTTTGCTTTCCTCACTTTCGATCTCTAATCCATGGACTTTGAGGCATATTCCGACAAAATAGAGGTTGTATTCAGACTAAGTGGGTCGAGGTGAAGCGGCACATGAAATTTGGGACCGAACAACCACCATCTACGGTGGTCGACAGCAGTCGGCATTTTGGTTTTCTCACATTTGGTCGATTCGAAGCATATTCCGACAAAATGAAGGTCGAATTTGGACTAAGGGGTCGAGATGAATCAGCCGCTGAAATCTGTACAGAATGACCAACATCTATAACCGGTGGCATCCAACGCCGACGAACAGTGGACGGTCACTTTCTATTTTTATTTTATATCTTCATATAAATAATAATACATGTCACGTCATACCAAAACAATAATAAAATAATTCAGAGTGACCAACATAAAAGCAATTTGAAGGTTCAATGTGTAAATTAAAATTAAAAGTACAATGAGTGAAATATAAAAAATAGAGAAATGACGTGTATTTATTTTATTTTTGCGAAATCAAAAATCAAAAATTTTATTTTTAAATATAAGCGAAAATCCATCAATGAAAAAGTAAAATAAGGACCACAACTCTCAAAAATAAAGACGAACACAATTATATTTAAATTCGTAGGCTTGTAAACGAACCGAACGCACACGAACAGAGGTATGTTCATGTTCGTTCATTTAATAAATAAATGAACATAAACGAACACGAATATAAACGAACATTTTTTTTTGTTCATGTTTGTTTATTAAGGAATATACTTGTTCATGTTCGTTCATTTAATAAATAAACGAACATAAACGAACACGAACATAAATGAACACGAACATAAACATTGGAGACCCTACCTAGGGGTGTAAACGAGCCGAGTTGAGCACGAGTATTGCTGATCTCGACTCGAACTCGAAAACTTTCAAAGTCAGCTCGACTCGACTCGAAAACTCGCAAGCTTAAAATTATCAAGCTCGACTCGAACTCGAAATATAATATTGAAACTCGACTCGAACTCGAAAAGGCTCGAACTCAAAAAAAATTAAGAGCTCGATGAAAACTCGAGACTCAAACTCGATTGAAGCTCAATTCTGAGCTCGATTCGAGCTCGACATTGCCCCAAGCACAAAGATGCTTAAACCTATTCTCCCCCATATTCTTTTATATATGTTACCAACCCCGAGCTGCTTGTTTGCTACTGATATGGAATTGCATAACGTTCCTCCACTTTCTTTCTTCCTCTCTCCTTCAACAACAGTCGAGATGAACAGAGATTGTGTTTCATGTGATTGCCAACCTTAATCCTTGGGGATCAAACAAACATGTCCTTAGCTTCGTGCTATGTAGAAGTTGAAAATTGGGATATGAGAGAAGTAGGTTGGTTTATTGTTCATACCAACTCATACATCAAAAACCATTCTTTCTCGGCTGGCTAAACTTCCATATCCGGATGGCGCACAAAATTTGTTTGATGAAACGCGTTAAAGAACTTCTCAACCTATGGAATAAGGCCTCACCATTATTGGGTTCTTGAGTTCAAAGTAACCTGACTTGAGTTGCTGGTTGATCGCTATTTACTTGTAAATTCAAATACTCCATTATATATGAAAGAAAAGAAGATTATTTGAGTAGAAGAAACGATGCTTAATACTTAACATCCCTTTCGGAATCCATCACCTTTGGACTTAGTTTCGAAAGCAACCGGTTTAATATCGGATTTTTATATATAATACCAATATGACGTTACAAAATTTGAATTTATTCGATCAGTGTGAATTTAAAAATATTTTTTAATATGAGTATATATATATATATATATATATTAACAGTATAGGTTTAATATCGGATTTTTATATATAAGGTGAGTATAAATACCATTTCAAGGGAGTAAAATCAATAAAATAAATAAATAATCAAAAAAATTAAATTTCAAGGTATATATATATATATAATCATATCAACATCGTCATTAGTTTTTTTAAAGACGTTTGATCAAAATAAAAATAAAATAATAAGTAGATTACTAAATAAGTAATTTATCTTAAGATAAGTTATGCGTTTAATACCTAAACCATCATTTTTAGTTCATTTTAGTATCTAAACTTTTAATTTTTTTAAATCATATTTAAAGTTTAGTTTTTGTTTCATTTTAGTAACTCTGTTCAAAATTTAACGTTTAATTTCTAAAAAAATTAAAAGTTTAGGTACTAAAACGGACAAAAACTAATAGTTTAAGTACTAAACGTGTTAACTCTTTAACTGTGGGATACTAAAATAAAACAAAAACTAAACGTTAATTATATTTTTTTTAAAAAATAGGTACTAAAACGGACTAAAATTGACAATTTAGATACTAAATGCATAGTTTACCCTTTATCTTATTATTTATTTTTTCGAGACGGGACGAGGATATATTCTAATACGATAATTGTATAATTATTTGGGTTTCTTTATATAACACCAAGTAGTCATTATATATAGAAGAAACCCTAAATTTTCAAATTTAGGTATTAATTTCTTTATCTAATTTTCAAACATATGCAGCGTACTAAACACTAATTAGGTATCACTCACTTTCATTTAGTCAAAAGAAGCATTTATGTTTATTAAGATATTAAAACACGTGGCTGGTGGCACAAGTGGTTGAGATTCAAGAATTTGAGCTTGTGAGGTCAGGTTCGAATCCCACCACCATCACTCTTGGTGGATAATCTATAAAGTTCTATGTAAATCTCAATTGAGTCTTAGGTATGCCTTGACCCTGGACTGGGGGAGTCACCCCTCACCTAAACTTTTGTATACAAAAATATATATTAAAACACGTGTTCTTAATTAATAAGATAAGATTTAAATAATTTAAATATCATATTAAAAAAAATATGTCCGTTATCACACAAAATCGATGTCAAAATCTGATCCAGTTAATGATAAGCTGTGCAATTATTGAATACATTGAAATTCGCATATTTTTTTTAATTTTTCTTAATTTATATGTTTTAATGCATAAATTTGACTTTTTTAAAATTTTTAATATTAATTTTTTATTTTTCTAACAAATTTTAAATATTTTTTTAATCTAAGACGCTTTCAAGTTGTATTTATTTCGAATACTTCCAATCATTTAATAATAAACGTTTAAATACCCTACAATGATTGATGTTCGAACTTAATTTTTAAAAAAAATAATAATTACTTTTTCACTACTAAAATCACTTAATTTAAGTAAATTTTGAATATTTTTATATGAATATAAGAATCATTGATGCGGTTTTAGTTACTTGTTTTTCTTTTATTATGTTTTGGGTAAATTACACTATTCCTCATTAAACTTTACTTTCTTCTATTTTATTCATTGTACTTTTATTTTTTTTATTCACTAAAATTTTAAATTGTTCATATTTTAATCACTACAAAATATTTTATTATTATTATTATTTTTCTATGACATGACATTTTTAATATTATTAAAAATAAAAAACAATATAAGTAAATCATAAAATAATATTTTATTATTATTAAATTTAAAAAGATTGAAAATAATCATCGCTCCTCCTGCCCCCTTCTTGTCACTGTCGACCACCATCGGCCTTTGGAACCAGTAGTTGTTTGATCCCAAATTGTAGCGAGAGACTCATTTTGGCACGTTGAGTTTGAATATGGTGGTTGTTTCACCGGAAAATGTGCTGAAACCCGTGAATCTCGATTGATCCATTTCAGTTTCCTCACTTTTGATCTCATATTCGTGGAACTTAGAGTATGTTATGACAAAATTGAGGTCGAATTTAGACTCGATCCATGAAATCTAAGACCAAACAACCATCATCTACGACGGTTGGTGTTTTGGTTTTCTCTTTTTTTTATCGGATTCAAATCATGTTCCGATAAAATGGAGGTCGGGTTCAGACTCAAGGGTTAGGACAAAGCAGCTGGTGAAATTTGGTATCAAACGGCCACTATCTACGGCCGTCGATGGTGGCGTCCAACGACAACGAATAGTGGACGGTAACCATCTATTTTAATTTTATATTTTAAATTATTTTTATATTAAATAATAATAATAATAAATGTCACATCATGCCAAACTAATAATAAAATAATTTATAGTAACCAAAATAGGAACAATTCGAAAGTTTAGTGAATAAATTGAAAAAATTGAAATTACAATGAGTGAAATAAGAAAAAAATAAAATTTAATGAGGAATTGTGTAGTCTACGTTTTGTTTATGTCATTATCCGTCTGACATAGTTAGTGAATAAAATTTTATTATCTAAATTAATTTAGATCGAATATTAAAATTCAAAATAAATTTTGTTTTTTATTTTACTATATTCAATTAAAAAATATGTGTCTAAACTATTTTTAAAAATAAATGCATAACTTGTGATGATTCATCTTCTTCATTTCTCTTTTTCAAATTTTGTAGAGAAACAAACAAAAACAAATGAAAATTTTCAAATAGTCCCCTTTATTTTTTGATTTGACCTATTTTAGTCACTAATTTAAAAATTAATGGTACATGATCTCTACCGCTATCGATTTGTTCAATTTTAGTCTCAAATGTTATCGATCCGTTCGATTTTAATCCCTTAGCCATCAACTCCCATTCGATTTTATTCCCTCAACTATGTCACATATTCACTAAGAGTTAATGGCAGATGGATTTAAACCGGACGGGCTGATAATGTTAGGGACCATTTACCTTTAATTTTTAAATTAGTGACCAAAGTCAAATAGATCCTAAACAAAAGGGACCATTTAATCATTGTTCACGTATAATTTTAGTATTTAATTGTATTTATATTGTTTTAAATTTATGGATAAATTACACATTTAGTACCTAAATTATCAGTTTTGATCCATTTTGGTACCTAAACTTTCAATTGTTTCAAAATCATACCTAAAAGTTTTGTTTTGGTTCATTTTAGTACACTGTCATTAAAAATTTTAGTTTTAGTTTTATTTTAGTATCCCGTCCAAAATTTAACGTTAAGTTTTGTAATTTTTTTAAAAAGTTTATGTACTAAAACGGACCAAAACTAATAGTTTAGGTACTAAACGCGTTAAGTTTTTAACGGCGGGGTATTAAAATGAAATAAAAACTAAACTTTAAGTATGGTTTTGAAAAATTGAAAGTTTAAGTACTTAAAACGGACAAAAACTGATAATTTAGGTACTAAATATATAGTTTACTCTAAATTTATCCATCTTTCATAACAGATTATAGAGTAGAATGAAAGGAAAAAATTGTTTTGAATTCTATAGTTGCCCGAAAAAGATAGAATAAAACAGCGATGGTGAAAGGGACCAAGGTGGCTTTATTTCTGATAAATTGTTGAAATTCTTATTTTATTTAAAAATAAATTTTATATCACATAAAGAAAAAATTATAATTTAAGCATGGCTAAATTATAATTTAAGCATGGCTACTGCTTTAAATCCCACTACTAAGAAACCAGAACCACTAATTAACAAAAAAAAATATTTTTTTTCTAAAGCAGAATATTTAAATTAATATCATCAGTGAATATGATATATATATATATATATATATGTAATTTTGGGTAAATTACGAGTTTAGTACTTAAACTATCAATTTTGATCTGTTTTAGTACTTAAACTTTTACTTTTTTCAAAACCAATTCTAAATTTTTAGTTTCTGTTTCATTTTATTGTCCCGCCGTTAAAAACTTTAATTTTTGTTTCATTTTAGTAACCTTGTTCAAAATTTAACGTTAAGTTTTGAAAAAAATTAAAAGTTGAGGTCTTAAAACGGAACAAAACAGATAATTTAGATACTAAATGCATAATTTAGCCATAATTCATTGTGATGAGGAGCACTTAGGTGACGTGGATTCCACACGTTAAGAATTTAATAACTAAACATTTATCTAAACCCTAAGAAATCAATGTCTTTATCCGTACGAATATTTATAAAATAGTATTTAGTTAGAACTTTTCTTAGATAATTAAAAATAGGCACACATAAACAACAACAAAACCCAATTCTCATATGCAATGGGGTAAGGGGGAGGTAGGGTAGTAAGCTGCCCCCAACGCCAGGTTGAGAGTAGGGATGGCAATGGGTCGGGTCGGGTCGGGTTTTTGGGCCACCCGACCCGAGAAGAAAGGATTTTTCACCCGTGACCCGACCCGACCCGACGAAATTAAAGTTTCATCCGACCCGACCCGACCCGAATATATGACTTAGAAACCCGACCCGACCCGAAATAATAATAAAAAAAATTTTATTCAATGAAAACAGTGACTTAATTGAAAAAAATTATATATGGAGGGACATTATTGTAATCATCCCTAAATATATAGGATAAAATTATATATATTTTTCGGGTCGGGTCGGGTCGGATTTTTTTCACCCTAAACCCGACCCGATCCGAACAGTACATTTAAAAAAAACCCGACCCGACCCGACCCGAACCCGATTTTTTTTTAAAAAAATCCGACCCGATCGGGTCGGATCGGGTCGGAACCCGTCGGATTCGAGTTGAGTTGCCATCCCTAGTTGAGAGTAGCTTCCGTGGAAGACCTCCGGCAGTCAGAAAATTAAAAATATAGATAAAATGCAATGCATGTATAAATAAATACATAAATACATAGTTGAACAATATTCATATATAGTCATTAATATCATATGTGTGTCTGTAATGGGAAGTAATCCCTGCAAATAAATCCCTGCGAAAAAAAAATCTCTGCATATAGACAGAAACGTAAGACCCGACTAAATTTAAAAGATGAAACATGAAGAGAATGATACACAGAAGTCAACGATATCAAGCCCAGTTCTAAGCCTTCATAAATATCAATAACAAAAACGTATAAAAAGTAGAAGTCATGTGAATTACTACAAAGGCATTAAAAGAAGACAGAGATGATACACTCTATAGAATGTGACCCACACTACTCGACTACCCTAGTCTTAAGTCTCCATACTTTCCTATCAGAGGTCATGTCTTTGGTAAGGGCTAAATCCATCAAATCAGATCTCAAGCAGTCTTCCCACTTTCGTCTTGGTCGTCCTCTCCTTCTGACACCGTCGACTGTAATCGACTCTACCCTCCTAACAACAATAGTTTCTCAAACTTAAAACTTTAGAAAGAATAACGTTTAGCCACAGATGCACACAAGTGAAAGTTTTCAAAAAAATTAATTACAGCTGGCAGACAACTTCATATGAGATCTCAAACTGTAGATCACTACTTTTATAAACCATGCCTCTACATGTAGATAGATGCAGTAATATAGAGACATTCAAAGAGACATGGAAGGATCAAGACCAGGGATTCAAATTGTGGTCGCGGTCGTGTTGCGTTTATCACGGTCGCGGACGTAACGGAGATGCAGTAATATAGAGACATTCAAAGAGACATGGAAGGATCAAGAACAGGGATTCAAATTGTGGTCGCGGTCGTGTTGCGTTTATCACGGTCGCGGACGTAACGGATGCTATCGCGGCCATTGCGGATATCGCGGACGTGAATTTTTTTAAAATTCGCAAAACTTATTATAAAATATAATAATTATAATTATAATTATAATTATAGAAAATCACTTTTAATGATTTTTAGAGTATTTTGTAACATTTATAGATTTTTATTAATACATAAACACAATGTTTACCATCATTAATTATTTTTGTATTTATTTCTAAATTTCTTAAGAATATTATATTAACTCATAACAAATAAAAAATAAAAAATATTAATTAAATAATAAGATTTAAAATATGAATGTGATAACTAAGAATAATAACCAAATCTACTGTTGACACTGCCTTTCGGACCCTCCTTAAATTTCCCACATCTAACTGTTCGGCATCAAACCATTTTCCACGACATTTACCCAAATTATGTAATAATTAAAAGGAATCTACCACACAAAGTTTCATTCCCAGTTGGTAAGCTAAGATAAAATATGGTTTTTCCATCTTTGAATTGTCTGTAAAAAAAAAAGAAAAATACCATTTTTTTAAGTAACTGTGATGTTGGTGATATTTGGTGTTGTAACGGAGATTAACGGGAAAAACGGTGTGTTATAGCCACGATCAACCGTTACCCGTTAAATTGCAGCCGTTATCGGCCATTATGGGTGTGATTCCGTTTCACACCGTGATTTCGGCTGATATCGATAACGGGAGCCATCGATTCCGCGATATAACGGTCGTTATACCGTTACACGACCGTTTTTTGAATCCCCGATCAGGACATCAAAGTAAAAGTTCCATGAAAAGAATCATGAGGATTTTGCAGACTAAATTCGGATAAATTTGGATGAAAGAAGGTCCTGAACCTAATTTGTGTGCTAAATTCCAACGATACCAGCAAAAGATTTGTATAAAAGTAGAAGCACACAGGAATGTAATTGTAGTTAGAGCAATTATATGGAAAATAAATAGCTCACATGATATTGTAGTTAGAAGCACACATCAAAAATGACATTTATCACTAAAATCATTCAACAAATTTGTGAAGAAATCACTTGAAATATTGTAAAGTAGGGTCTTTAGTAATGAATAATTGGAGATATTAGTCAAAAAGGTCCCAATCTAATTATTGTTATATAATTATCAGAATCGGTGGAAAGGATAATCACTACAACAGTGCTTCGTTGACGGACGACTTTTGTCCCAACTGCAAGAATTTAGGCCATGCAGTATATTATCCATGCAAGTTGATAATTGGCTGTAAAAAGTGCGAAGCTTCTTTGCCTATAAATACTCTTTCTCAATTGCCAGCGAACAATCATAAACCTTTAGCTTCTTCTCTTTGCTGCTTTTACGACAATGGAGGGGACTTGTTTCAACCAAAGTGTCATCTTTGTTACCCTATTATTGCTAGCCACGGTTGCCAATTTGGTGGAAGGGCAGGGGACTCGAGTCGGGTTCTACTCGAGCTCATGTCCCCAAGTCGAGTCGATCGTTACGTCAACGGTTCGATCTCATTTTAGGTCCGATCCCACCGTCGCTGCCGCACTGCTCCGACTGCATTTCCACGACTGCTTCGTCCAAGGGTGCGACGGTTCGATCCTTATCGATGGGACTAATACCGAGAAAACCGCCGTACCGAACCGATCGTTGAGGGGATACGAAGTCATCGATGATGCCAAGACTCAGCTCGAATCTAGATGCCCTGGGGTTGTCTCGTGTGCCGATATTCTAGCTCTCGCGGCCCGTGATTCCGTAGTTGTGGTAAAAAAAAAATTACAATTCGTTTGGATGTAAATCCGTGATAAAATTGTTTCGGTTTCGAGTCATTAACGATTGTTGCTAACAATGTACGCAGACCGGTGGTGCTAGTTGGGCAGTGCCTACAGGGCGCCGAGATGGAACGGTTTCACGGGCATCGGACGCCGCCAATTTGCCGGGCTTCCGTGATACCGTTGATGTACAAAAGCGAAAATTTTTAGACAAGGGTCTCAACACTCAAGATCTTGTCGCCCTTGTCGGTAAGCAATTGTTCCGATCAACTATATTAAACCTATATCGATAAGTGGTAGGCAGTTTGATATTGTTTAAACAATGTCTGAGTTCGAGTATTTATATATATAGAAAATTTATGTTTGAAGATTCACTCACCAAAATCAAGTGTAAAACGCGAGTCAGTCCAGATTAATCAAGACAAAATCTTAAAATCGAAAGAAAAAAAAAAAACTCATGTTGATAAGTATTGTAAAGTCTTAGAGTGTTTAGACACTCATGATCTCGTCACACTTATTCAAACCTTAGTCCTCTTATTTTTTTATTTTTGCTTATATTTTGTTCTCGAATTTAAATACTTACTCTGTCGTTATTGTGCATATAACTTACACTCCAAGTCTTAACTACAGGAGGACACACAGTTGGAACCAGTGCCTGCCAATTATTCAGTTACAGGCTCTACAACTTCACCTCAAGCGGACCGGATCCTTCGATCAATCCCACATTCGTCCCCCAGCTTCAAGCGCTTTGCCCTCAGAACGGTGACGGGTCACGAAGGGTTGGGCTGGACACCGGCAGTGCCAACAGATTCGACACTTCGTACTTTGCGAACTTGAGGGACGGCAGGGGAATACTCGAATCCGATCAGAGATTATGGACCGACGATTCTACCAGGACGGTCGTGCAACGTTTCTTGGGCGTCAGAGGCTTGACCTTCAACGTCGAATTCGGAAGATCCATGGTGAAGATGAGCAACGTCGAAGTGAAAACGGGAACTGCTGGTGAAATCCGCAGAGTTTGCTCTAGAATTAATTAGCTGAAGCATAATCATAGAGCTATAAGCATGAGTAAATTAATATTAAATTCACCAAGGACTCTATTTTAAGCATGAGTAAATTACATAATTTGTTACTAAATTTTATTCTTTCTCTTATTTCATTCACTGTACTTTTATTTTTTTTTCAATTTATTCACTAAACTTACGAATTGATCATGTTTTTGTCACTCTTAATTATTTTATTATTATTATTTTATGACATAATATTTTTATTATTATGTAATATAAAAACAATTCAAAATAAATAATAAAATAATATCCCTAACCCTATCCCTTTATCTTCTTCATCACAATCCCAACGACTGTAACCTCTTCTCGTCAACGTCGATCATCGTCGACCTTTGGAATCGACAACTATTTGATCTCAAATTGTACCGAGAGACTGATTTTAACAGTTGAGTATGAATCTGGTGGTTGTTTCACCAAAAAAATGTCTCAAAGCCCATGAATATCAACAGAAACATTTTGGTTTCCTCACTTTCGATCTCCAATTCATGGACTTTGAGGCATATTCCGACAAAATAGAGGTCGTATTCAGACTAAGTGGGTCGAGGTGAAGCGACCCATGAAATTTGGGACCGAACAACTACCATCTACGGTGGTCGACAACAGTCGGTATTTTGGTTTTCTCACTTTTGGTCGGATTCGAAGCATATTCCGACAAAATGAAGGTCAGATTTGGACTCAGAGGGTCGAGATGAAGCGACCGCTGAAATCTTGGACAGAATGACCGCCATATTTAACCTTCGACGTTGGCGTCCAACGCGACGACAGTGACGACCACTTTCTGTTTTTGTTTTATATCTTAAACTATTTTTATATAAATAATAATAAATGTCCCGTCATACCAAAATAATAATAAAATAATTCAAAGTGACCAACATAAACACAATTTGAAGGTTCATTGTGTAAATTAAAAATTAAAAGTACAATGAGTGAAATATAAGAAAGAGAGAAATATGTGTATTTATTTAAGATCAAAATAGTCCTCGCACCGAGTATAAATTTTAGATTTAATTCATTATTTTATTTAAGATGAATCCAAAGTCCAAATAGTTTGGAAGCATAAATACCTGTCAAAAACGCACAACAGACGGGGCAAACTGGCGAACGTGGTCGGAAGCAAGGTAGAGAAGTTAATGGATTTTAAATCTATAATAATCCTCTCTAGATTTCACCAGACCACAGCAAAAACATCAACTGCCCATCTCCATTACAGAAATGTCTTCAACATCTGGAGCTGTACCGGCTAAGAAGTTGGTTGTCGTAGCGGCTGCACCGGCTAAGAAGTCTTGGCTCCCCGGTGTTAGAGGTGGCAGCAACTTGGTTGACCCCGAGTGGCTCGACAGATCGTATGTATTCTTCGATTTTAATTGAATTAATCGATAGAAGTTTAATTGAAATTTAGTTCGGTTTGAAATGATTTAAAAACTGCTAAATAGTTCTATTTTGATCTTGATCTTCAAACTGCATGGACTAGCGGATCCACTTTTGTTTTAGGGATCGGTAAATGTCTATTTCGAAATTCTAATTTTTTCTTATAGTTATTAATTTTATTGATCGTGTCCACCTAAAAATTTTATTGTTCGAACTCAAATACAAAATGTTTGCGTTGTTAATATATGTGTACACTTTAAAAAATATTTATGTATCTACCATTGATCATAGGATTCCTAGAGACTACGAATTCGACACATTAGGCCAAGGCAAGGACCCAACTTTCCTCTGATGGCATGAGGAAGTTGAACTGATCCACGGGCGTTAGGCCATGGGTTTTTTTGGCCAAATTGGCCAACTAGGAAAAATATTTAGGATATAGGATTGTCAGAATATTATTTTTGGATCTACGATATTTTCTACAGTACACGGGGAACTCGTCACGTTGAGGTGACAGTTCTGAATGATATTGTTATCATATTTCATGTTTGTTATTTAATTAACTTCTACAAAACTCATTATCTCGAGATGACGAGTTGTTATAGCCTAAAATGCACTTGTTTTCATCTTTTAAATGTGAGGATTTTCAACGGTCATAGTGATATATGACTAAAAAGTTAAGCAAATTGTAATACATTTTGTTTAAAAGAATAACAAATTATAAACATTAAATTAAACCATTAAACATTACATAATGTAGACAAAAACAACGAACCGTGAACATGACATTAAGAAGAAGAAAAAACAACAAACTTAATACATTACGTTAAGGACGTAAATAGAACTAACCTCAAACACACCTTAAACAGTAAATAAAATCATAAACATAGCAGTATTCATTATGGTGTTTTAATCTTCATAATCAGTAGACTCGTCAGAAGTAATATTATGTTCTTCAATTCTCCATGTTTTTTCTTATTGTCGTTCACATACAAATTGGAATCATGCTTCTGGGTCTTCTTCATGGACAATGCTCACGTGCGGTAGCCTTAATATACGGTTAAAAAAGGCGTTACCGATTTTGTTATTATTTGAATAACAAAACCGATAAAAAATTTCCTGAAACATTATTATTTATAGCAGTTTTGTTATTATTGGGCGCTTTACTGGATTTGGTAAAGCGCTACCGGTTTTGTTATTTTTTCTACCAGTTTTGTTATTATTGGACACTTTTACCGGAAATGTTAAAAAAATGATATTTTAGGTAAAAATACTAATGTTTTAGGTATTTTTTACCGGTTTTGTTATTTAAATAATAACAAAATCGGTAGCGCCTTATTTTAGCCTTATATTAAGGTGTCGCACTGTAGAATCCCACATTCTTCATTTATGTTTGTTTCTTCGTCAGGATATTCGAGTTGGAAACAGCATCCGCAATCATACGAGGAAGGTCAAGATCAACGAATTCTACAAAGAAATCGACATTAGACTAAGAATGATAGAAAGATGATCGGTCCGGATTTGTTAGAGAGACTGAGGAGAAGGTTCGGTTGATTCAAGGACGATTGAAGGAAACTTCCAATAGGCAGAGATTGTATGCGGACTTGAAACACAAGCATATTGAGTTTGCCGTGGGAGACAAAGTGTTCCTCAAAGTATCTCCATGGAAGAAAATACTCCGGTTTGGATGCAAAAGAAAGCTGACCCCACATTACATAGAACCTTATGAGGTACTCGAGAGAGTTGGATCAGTGACCAACTAGAGATGTAGCACATCCACAATGTTTTGACAGCCCTATATTCCAAAACTTTTTTTCTTTATTGGCCTATTGGACCAAAAAAAAAAACCTAGGTCATGACCTCCATCGTCAGCATCTTCATAGGCTAAGCTTAGAGTGGCATACCATAGTTCGAGGCCGGAGCTGACCTGATGCAATATCACCATTCTCATTCATCTCACTTCTCTGAACCCAATTCCTCCTCATGGTGTGGGTCGAGATAAAATGATGGGTAAAGTTTTTCAACCCATAATCTCAGTCCATGGAATGGGCTACTTCGTGGTCAAAGAGTGTCAAGAACTTCGTCAACACCATCGGGCAGCAGGGTTATCCGGGAGGCAAGTTCTTTGACCCATTAGGCCTCACAGGAAGCATCGAGAATGGTGAATGCATCCTCGATTACGATGAGCTCGAGAGACTTCATGTAGCTGAGATTAAGCATACTAGGATTGCGATGTTGGCCATGTTGATTTTCAACTTGGAAGCTTGTCAAGGGAAGACACCCCCTCTGTGCTTTTGGGTTGTAATGAAGATGCAATACTACCAAGCTATTGTAGGGAAAATTTATTTACTACCATGTAAATACTAATGTGCATTATGTAATAAAATGATACAACCTAAACAATAATTAATATTGTTGCTCAATTTATCACTTTCGTCCCTGTAGTAGACACAATTTATCACTTTCGTCCCTATCATATTTTCGCATCAATTTAGTACTTGAAGTTGCTCAATTGCATCATTCTATTTCCTACCCCTAACTTAAAACCCTAAACCATAACCTCATAACATATAAACCGTAAGTCTTAAACCTTAAACCTAACTTAGGGCTTATAATTTAAGGTTTTAAGTTAGGAATAGAGTATAAAATAATGCAATTAAACAACTTTGAGGGTTAAATTGATTCGAAAATACGATAGGGGCGAAAATGATAAATTAGTGTAAAATAATTTTCAGGTGACATAACCGATCATATACCGTTTAGATAGTAAAACTACAATAAAAACTTGAAATAAACTAAAGTTTAACAAAGAAAATTACAATTATACAAGAATATAATATTTTTATGGGAAAAGGGTACCTAAGGCCCTTGTACATTTAAAAAAAACAATGTGGCCCTCCACTTTTTTTTGCATTCAATGTGGTCCTCCAAGTCAGAAAAAAAACTCAATGTGGTCCTTTGACCAATGTTTTTCCGTCGTTGAACAACGACTCCGTTACTTTTTGATGACATGGCACGTTAAGCAGGCCAAAATTTTTTTCTCTCAATCTGACCCTCCAACTCAAGAAAATAACTCAATCTGACTCTCTTTGAATTTCTCATATTTTAATCATCATGATTTATTTTATTAATATTTATGTATGGTGTTTATATAATTTATAAACATCATAATTTAAAAGAAAAAAATTATATAATATATATATATATATAGTATAAATAAAAATAGATGACACCTCTTCCCAAAAGGTTTTGATACCCTTAAAAAATAAATTGATCCTATATTTTTAAAGAAATTTATATAATTTTATTTAAATATTATAATTTAAAATCATAACACCATAATTTAAAATCTCTAACTTCACTCTTATGAATGTGATGTTTAGAATAAATTACGTGTTTATTACTTAAACTATCATTTTTAGCTTGTTTTAGTATCTGAATTTTTATTTTTTTCAAAATCATACTTAAAGTTTAGTTTTTGTTTCATTTTACTACCTCGTTCAAAATTTAACGTTAAGTTTTTAAAAAAAATTGAAAGTTTTGGTACTAAAACAGACCAAAATTGATAGTTTAAGTACTAAACGTGTTAAGTTTTTAACGCCGGGGCACTAAAGTGAAATGAAAATTAAATGTTAGATATGGTTTTGAAAAATTAAAAGCTTACTTAGGTACTAAAACGGAGTAAAAATGATATTTTTATTATTCTGAGATCGTGAACATAAATTAGAGTAGCAAAGAAAATCGGCTGAAAATAACAAGCCTCCCCGATTGCGTGGAGAATGGGATACCGGTGATGGCTTGCCGTATACATGCAATTTGCAGCCAAGTTTGCATGGCAAATCGCTGTTTAACGTGGACATAGAGTCAAAATTAATTTAATTCAATGATTACAACTAGTAATACCAATATGACGTTACGAAATTTGAATTTATTATTATTTTTAATTAATCACTGGTATCCGATCTATTGACCGACTAATCCAGATCGAGTACTGCAGAGGTCAAGACGACCCTCCAAACCTAGTTTGCTTCATTCGCAAATGTCAGGATTCGAACCCCTGACATTGTTTAAGAGACCTAGTGTCTCATCCCACTAGACCAACTGGTTATTGATTAAATTTGAATTTATTTGATCGGTGTGGATTTAAAAATAATTTTTAAGCTGAGTAATTATATATATATATTAACAATATAGGTTTAATATAGGATTTTTATATATAAGGTGAGTATAAATAACATTTTAAGGGAGTAAAATCCATAAAATAAATAAATAAATAAATAAATAAATAATCAAAATATTTAAATTTCAAGATAGATACATACCCACTTAATTATGCAGTGGATTCATCACTGTATCTAATTGAATCCAATTGTATTTGTATTATCATTTTAGATTATAAGGTAAATTATGAGTTTAGTGCCTAAACTATCATCGTACCATAGTTAAAAAAACTTAAAATAATCACCATCCATCGTTGAAATTCGAACAATAATAAAATTATTTTTATATTAAATAATAATAATAATAATATCATGTCATGTGAAAATAATAATAAAATATTTCAGAGTGATAAAAACAGGAGCAATTCAATAGTCTAGTGAGTAAATTGAAAAAAAGTGAAAGTATGGTGACTAAAATAGGAGAGAGAGTAAAATTCAGTGAGGAATTGTGTATTTTATCATATATTTATATAATATCATATCAACATCCTCATTAATTTTTAAAGACGGATGATCAAAATAAAAATAAAAATAAAATAATAAGTAGATTACTAAATAAGTAATTTATCTTAGGATAAATTATGCATTTAGTACATAAACTATCATTTTTGCTCCGTTTTAGTATCTAAACTTTTAATTTTTTTTCAAAATCATACCTAAAGTTTAGTTTTTGTTCCATTTTAATACCATTGTTCAAAATTTAACGTTTAATTTCTAAAAAATTGAAAGTTTAGGTACTAAACGGACTAAAACTAATAATTTAGGTACTAAACGTGTTAACTATTTAACTTTGGGATACTAAAATAAATAAATAAACTAAACGTTATGTATATTTTTAAAAAAAAATATGTACTAAAACATATCAAAATTGATAATTTAAATACTAAATGTGTAGTTTACCCTTTATCTTATTATTTAATTTTTCGAAACGATAATTGTATAATTATTTGGGTTTCTTTATATAATACCAAGTAGTCATTATATATAGAAGAAATCCTAAATTTTCAAATTTAGGTATTAATTTCTTTATCTAATTTTCAAACATATGCAGCGTACTAAACACCAATTAGGTGTCACTCACTTTCATTTAGTCAAAAGAACACACTAAGCCCAAGCATTTATGTTTATTAAAATATTAAAACACGTGTTCTTAATTAATAAGATAAGAGTTAAATAATTTAAATATCATATTAAAAAAATTAAATATGTCCGTTATCACACAATCGGATGTCAAAATCTGATCCAGTTAATAGATAAGATGGGCAATTATTGAATACTTTAAAATTCGCATATTCTTTTCAATTTTTCTTAATTTATGTGTTTTAATGCATAAATTTGACTTTTTCTAATTTTTAATATTATTTTTTTTATTTTTCTAACAGATTTTAAATATTTTTTTATTAATTTTAGGTGCTCACAAATGGTAGTATTTATTTTGAAGACTTTCAATCATTTAATAATAAACGTTCAAATACCCTACAACGTTGATGTTTGGACTCGAAATTTTTAAAAATAATAATGATTTTTTAACTACTAAAATCACTTGATTTATGTAAATTTTGAATATTTTTATATGAATATAAGCATCGTTGATGCGGTTTTCGTTACTTGTTTTTCTTTTATTGTGTTTTGGGTAAGTTAAACTATTTCTCATTAAACTTTATTTTCTTCTGTTTTATTCATTTTACTTTTTTTTTTTATTTATTCACTAAACTTTTAAATTGTTCATATTTTAATCAGTAAAAAATATTTTTTTATTATTATTCTATGACATGGAATTGTTTTAATATTATTAAAAATAAAAACAATATAAGTAAATCATAAAATACTATTTTATTATTATTAAATTTAAAAAGATTTAAAATAATCATCGCTCCTCCTGTCCCCTTCTTGTCACCGTCGACCATCATCGGCCTTTGGAACTAGTAGTTGTTTGATCCCAAATTGTAGTGAGATACTCATTTTGACACGTTAAGTTTGAATATGGTGGTTGTTTCACCGGAAAATGTGCCGAAACCCGTGAGTCTATATTGATCCATTTTAGTTTCCTCACTTTCGATCTCTTATTCGTGGAATTTAGAGTATGTTCTGACAAAATTGAGGTTGGATTCAAACTCGATCCATGAAATCTAAGACCAAACAACCATCATCTACGACGGTTGGTGTTTCGGTTTTCTCATTTTTTATCGGATTCGAAGCATGTTCCGACAAAATGGAGGTCGGGTTCGGACTCATGGGTCGAGACAAAGCGGCTAGTGAAATTTGGTACCAAACGACCATCATCTACGACCGTCGACGGTGGAGTCCAACGACAACGAATAGTGGACGATAACCATCTATTTTAATTTTACATTTTAAATTATTTTTATAATTAATAATAATAATAATAACAATAACAAATGTCACATCATACCAAACTAATAATAAAATAATACATAGTAACCAAAATAGGAACAATTCGATAGTTAGTGAATAAAATTTTCTTATCTAAATTAATTTAGATCGAATATTAAAATTCAAAACAAATTTTGTTTTTTTATTTTACTATACTCAATTAAAAAATAAATGTCTAAATTATTTTTAAAAATAAATGCAAGACTTGTGATGATTCATCTTCTTCATTTCTCTTTTCAAATTTTGTAGAGAAACAAACAAAAACAAAGGAAATTTTTCAAAAGTTGATGGATAAACTATGAGAATATTCCCTTTTATTTTTCGATTTGACCGACTTTAGTCACTAATTTAAAAATTAAGGGTACATGATCCATAACATTATCAATTTGTTTAATTTTAGTCTCAAATGTTATCGATCCGTTCGATTTTAATCCCTTAGCCATTAGCTCTCATTCGATTTTAGTCCCTCAACTATGTCACATATTCGCTAAGAGTTAATGGCGGAGGGATTTAAACCAGATGGGCTGATAATGTTAAAGACCATTTACCATTAATTTTTAAATCAGTGACCAAAGTCAAACAGACCCTAAACAAAAGGGACCATTTAATCATTGTTCACGTATAATTTTAGTATTTAATTGTATTTATATTGTTTTAAATTTATGGGTAAATTACACGTTTAGTACCGAAACTATCAGTTTTGACCCATTTTAATATCTAAACTTTCAGTTATTTCAAAACCATACCTAAAGTTTTGTTTTGGTTCATTTTAGTACATTGTCATTAAAAATTTTAGTTTTTGTTTTATTTTAGTACCCCGTCCAAAATTTAACGTTAAGTTTTAGAAAAAATTAAAAGTTTATGTACGAAAACGGACCAAAACTAATAGTTTATGTACTAAACGCGTTAAGCTTTTTACGACGGTGTACTAAAATGAAATGAAAACTAAACTTTAAGTATGTTTTTGAAAAAATTAAAAGTTTAAGTACTAAAACAGACCAAAACTGATAATTTAGGTACTAAATGTGTAGTTTACTCTAAATTTATCCATCTTTCATAACAGATTATAGAGTAGAATGAAAGAAAAAATTGTTTTGAATTCTATAGTTGCCTGAAAAAGATAGAATAAAAACAGCGATGGTGAAAGGGACCTAGGTGGCTTTATTTCTGATAAATTGTTGAAATTCTTATTTTATTTAAAAATAAATTTTATATCACCTAAAGAAAAAATTATAATTTAAGCATGGCTACTGCTTTAAATCCCACTACTAAGAAACCAGAACCACTAATTAACAAAAAAATATTTTTTTCTAAAGCAGACATATTTAAATTAATATCATCTGTGAATATGATATATATATATATATATATATATAAATAATTTTGGGTAAATTATGAGTTTAGTACTTAAACTATTAGTTTTAATCCGTTTTAGTACCTAAACTTCTTTTTTTCAAAACCAAACCTATTTTTTTAGTTTTTGTTTCATTTTAGTGTCCCACCGTTAAAAACTTTAATTTTTTGTTTCATTTTAGTAACCCTGTTCAAAATTTAACGTTAAGTTTTGAAAAGGTTAAAAGTTGAGGTATTAAAACGGACTAAAACTTATAATTTAGATACTAAATGCATAATTTACCCATAATTCTTTGTGGTGGAGAAGCACTTAGGTGATGTGGATTCCACACGTTAAGAATTTAATAACTAAACGTTTAACGAAACCCTAAGAAATCAATGTATTTATCGGTACAAATAATTATAAGATAGTATTTAGTTAGAACTTTTCTTAGATAATTAACGATGGGCACAAATATACCCTACAGAAACGGTTACTCAAACTTGAAACTTTAGAAAGAGTAACGTTTAATCTTTTTTATACATCAAAAAATAACATTTATCACTAAAATCATTCAACAAATTTGTGAAGGAATCACTTGAAATATTGTAAAGTAGGGTCTTTAGTAATGAATAATTGGAGATCATATTAGTCAAAAAGGTCCCAATCTAATTATTGTTATATAATTATCAAAATCGGTGGAAAGGATAATCACTACAACAGTGCTTCGTTGACGGACGACTTTTGTCCCAACTGCAAGAATTTAGGCCATGCAGTATATTATCCATGCAAGTTGATAATTGGCTGTAAAAAGTGCGAAGCTTCTTTGCCTATAAATACTCTTTCTCAATTGCCAACGAACAATCATAAACCTTTAGCATCTTCTCTTTGCTGCTTTTACAACAATGGAGGGGACTTGTTTCAACCAAAGTGTCATGTTTGTTACCCTATTATTGCTAGCCACGGTTGCCAATTTGGTGGAAGGGCAGGGGACTCGAGTCGGGTTTTACTTGAGCTCATGTCCCCAAGTCGAGTCGATCGTTACGTCAACGGTTCGATCTCATTTTAGGTCCGATCCCACCGTCGCTGCCGGACTGCTCCGTATGCATTTCCACGACTGCTTCGTCCAAGGGTGCGACGGTTCGATCCTTATCGATGGGGCTAATACCGAGAAAACCGCCGGACCGAACCTATTGTTGAGGGGATACGAAGTCATCGATGATGCCAAGACTCAGCTCGAATCTAGATGCCCTGGGGTTGTCTCGTGTGCCGATATTCTAGCTCTCGCGGCCCGTGATTCCGTAGTTGTGGTAAAAAAAAAAATCAATTCGTTTGGATGTAAATCCGTGATAAAATTGTTTCGGTTTCGAGTCATTAACGATTGTTGCTAACAATGTACGCAGACCGGTGGTGCTAGTTGGGCAGTGCCTACAGGGCGCCGAGATGGAACGGTTTCACGGGCATCGGACGCCGCCAATTTGCCGGGCTTCCGTGATACCGTTGATGTACAAAAGCAAAAATTTTTAGACAAGGGTCTCAACACTCAAGATCTTGTCGCCCTTGTCGGTAAGCAATTGTTCCGAACAACTATATTAAACCTATATCGATAATTGGCAAGACAACTTGATATTGTTTAAACAATATCTCGAGTTCGATTATTTGTATATGCAGAAAATCTATGTTAGAAGACACATCCACCAAAATTAGGTGTGCGAAACCTTAGAATCGAAAGGAAAAAATTCATGTTGATAAGTATGATAAAGTCAGTGTTCAGACACTCAAGATCTCGTCACACTTATTTAAAACCTTAGTCCTTTTATTTTTTATTATTATTTATATTTTATTCTCGAATGTAATTTCTTACTCCGTCCTTATTGTACATATAACTTACACTCCAAGTCATAACTGCAGGAGGACACACAATTGGAACCAGTGCCTGTCAATTCTTCAGTTACAGGCTCTACAACTTCACCTCAACCGGACCTGATCCTTCGATCAATCCCACATTCGTCCCCCAGCTTCAAGCGCTTTGCCCTCAGAACGGTGACGGGTCACGAAGGATTGGGCTCGACACCGGCAGTGCCAACAGATTCGACAATTCGTACTTTGCGAACTTGAGGGACGGCAGGGGAATACTCGAATCCGATCAGAGATTATGGACCGACGATTCCACCAGGACGGTCGTGCAACGTTTCTTGGGCGTCAGAGGCTTGACCTTCAACGTCGAATTCGGAAGATCCATGGTGAAGATGAGCAACGTCGAAGTGAAAACGGGAACTGCTGGTGAAATCCGCAGAGTTTGCTCTAGAATTAATTAGCTGAAGCACAATCATAGAGCTATAAGGTTATTACACAGTAAAACTTTAAGTCTTGTCGTGTTTTCTCCCAAAACACAGAATCATTTAGGATAAGATTTGTCTTGTCTCTCGTTAAGTTGTAACTTTCTCAACTCTATAAAGTGTTGATTGTGCTATGCATTCTTAAACTACAACTGTTATTTAAGTTTGGTCCTTTAAATTTGAATGTTTAATTTCATCCTTGGATTATGATCTTTGCTTTAAATTAATCTTTAAATTTTTTAATGTTCTAATTTGTCTCCAAAGTCCAAACTATAAATATATGATAATCATGCCCCCTTATTAATAAAATTATTATACAAATTATTAATTGTCATATAAATACTGAAGTATATTATGTAATGTGAGAAAGAAACTAGACTTAATATTAAAATAAGTGTCCAAACTATACCATTTTTTCCGAATAGGTCTCTAAATTATTTTTTGACCTATCCGAGTGCCTAACGTTACAAACGTTACGATTTTAGGTGCCCGGCCATCAACGACATTAAAATATATGCTAAAGGACACATGTCACATTCATGTAATTTTAAAAATTTATTGAAATTAAAAAACATAAAATTATATATATTTTTAAAAAAACTATTTTTTATGAATTTACAAAGAAAGTCCTAAAATTCTAAAATAGCATATTCCAATCCCATTAAGAGTCATCACCGACTGTCATTATTGTTGTCGTCGCCGTTGAACCACACCACTGTCATCGAACCATTACCCCCGTCACTGTCGCCGCCGCCGCCAAACCGATAACCCCTCGTCATCGTTTCCCCTCTCCAAAGACAGCTAAAAAAATATGGGATTAGGGTAACAGATTTGGAGATTTGGGTTAGGGATTTATGTTTAGGGTTTAGAGAGATTGAGACAATAGTAGGAGGGATGGTTAGCGATGGAGGACCGATGATGGGTGGACGGTCGTTCGACGATTCTAAAGGCGGCCGGTGATTGCCGGCGAAGGTTGGTATAGGATTGGAATAAAGAATTATAATACTTGGGGTAGTAGTCCATGTTGTGGGTTTTTATACCCAAAAAAATCAATCTTTTTAGATGAACAAACTAAATACTAATTAAAGACCTTTTTAATTTCATTTTAAATAATAATTTTCTAGACATGCTAGAATATTAATTTGTTTTGAGAATCTTAAAACAGTATAATTTGAATATGTGTACAAATCCATTATTTTCCTACATTGGCTTTTTGCTAGATTTTAATTTTTATTACAACCCAAGAGCACCGAGGGGTGTCTTTCCTTGACCAGCTTCCAAGTAGAAAATCAACATGGCCAACATGACAATCCTAGCATGCTTAATCTCAGCCACCGGAAGTCTCTCGAGATTTTCGTAATCGGGGATGCATTCACCGTTCTCGATGGTTCTCGCGAGGCCTAACGGATCGAAAAACTTGCCTCCCGGGTAACCATGCTGCCCGGTGGCGTTGACGAAGTTCTCGGCACTCTTCGACCACGGAGTGGCCCATTCGACGGATTGAGATTGCGGGTTGAAAAAGTCTACCCATGAGGAGGAGTTGGGTTCCGAGAAGTCAGCCGAATGAGAACAGGGCTATTGCACCCGGGTCTGCCCCGGCCTCTAACCATGGTATGTCACTCCAAGCTTGGCCTATGAAGATTCCGACAACCGCAGTCATGGCCCAACGCCCATGGATCAGCTCAGCTTCCCTATACCATTTTAGGAAAGCTGGGTCCTTGCCTAAACCTAATGGGTCGAATCCGTAGTCTCCAGGTAGCCTACAGTTAATGACAAATACATAAATATTTTTTTTTAGAGCAGATACATATATTAATGACACAAAAAATTTATATATGATTAAATACAAATAAAATTCTAGGATTGACACATTCAATAAAATGAATAAGAAAAAATTTCGAATTTAAGCAGTGTCTACAATTTAAAAATCAAGATCAAAGTAGAACTATTTAACAGTTTTTAAATATTTTTTAACGAATCAAATTTTGATCAAATTTTTTATTGATTAATTCAATTAAAATCGAAAAAAAAAACATATGTTCCATCGAGAGTGAACCACTCGGGGTCAACCAAGTTGCCACCACCTCTAACACCAGGGAACCATGACCTCTTAGCTGGAGCAGCCGCAACGATAACCGACTTCGTCTTTCCGGTTGCAGGGTTGACCACTCCGGCTCCATTACGAGCATCCCAAAGGGCCTGCCTCCTCTTTACTACACACAGAAATGAAGATCCTAAATCATTTATTATTACAGCTCCACATGTTGAAGACATTTTTGTAATGGAAATGAGCAGTTTATGTTTTGATGTTTTAATGTTGTCTGGTGAAATCTAGAGAAGATTATAGGAGGTTATGGATCCCATTAACATCTCCACCTTGCTTCCAACCACGTGGACTTCACCAGTTTGCGTCTTCTGTTTTGTCTTTTAGACAGGTACTTATGATTCCAAATTTAGTTTATAATTTACTAGCACCTATGAACGTGCTTTCTAAACTTCTGGAAGTAGCAGCTTCGGCTCAAATTTTTCGTTTTCACCCTAAGTGCAAATGAATTGGGTTAATTTATTTTGAGCTTTGCGGATGATCTCTTGATCTTTTGCAAGGGTTCTTTGAATTCTGTTGTGGGGATTAAATGTGTCCTTGAGCAGTTTTATAGTTGGTATGGTTTGAAGTTAAATGTTGCCAAGAGTGAGCTTTATGCTTCGGAAATTGGAGGTGCTGCTTTGGATGAAATTCATAGGCTTTAGGAGTTTAAAATTGGTCACCTCTCCATTAGATATCTTGGTGTTCCCTTGATTACAAAGAAATTAACTGAGAAGGATTGTTATCCGCTTATTGAAAGTATTAAGGCCAGGTTGGGGCATTGGTATGGTCTTAATCTTAGTTATGCGGGTCGTATGCAGCTCATTCATACCGTTATTGTTGGTATGGTGAATTTCTGAAGCCGTCAGTTAATCTTGCCTAAATCAGTTATTAGGATTGTTGAGCGGCTCTGTGTCAGGGTTTTTTAAAAGGGCTCTGATCCTTCAGCTACAGGTGCAAAAGTTAGATGGTCCCGGTTTGCTTGCCTAAACCAAAGGGTGGGCGAGGGCTAAAGGATTTTTGTACTTGGAATAAAGCCTACTTGTTCTCCTTGATTAGAAAACTTTTAGCTAGTAAGGGTCTCTTATGGGTTGCATGGATTCAGGTGTATGTTTTGAAGGGTGCTAGCTTATAGCAAATTAGCACCAAACCTCACTTCAGTTGGTGTGTGAGACGGATCCTCAAGGCTAGGGAAGAGGCTTTTCCGTTGTTTGGGGGTGTGACTGACTGGAGTTTGATTACTACTGCCTGGTCCTGGTTGGAGGTAAAATTGGTGTGGTTCCCTCCTCGTGTACCCAAATATGTTGTCATTGCTTGGCTCACCATTTTGGGAAGGCTCTCTACAAATGATCGATTGGTTCGTTGGGGGGGATGCGGTGGATTGTCATTGTGTGTTTTGTGGTCAGCTGGAATCGCGAGACCACTTGTTTTTCTCTGGTCTGTTAAAGGGGGTCTGGGTCTGCACAATATGAAGACTTGGAATAGGGCTTGTTCCTTATTTCTGATTCGTAAGTTGTTGCTGCAGGAGGGATCCCTCTGGATTGTCTAGATTTATGAATATGTCCTTAAAGGGGACTCCTTTTGGCTGCACGTTTGTCCCAACAGTGCAGATGGACTTGGAGGAGCCATCTACATCTCCGTGACTTGGTGACTTCTTTGCCTGATCTTGTTCTTCCTTCGTGTACCTCGGTTGCGAGTACTTGAAAAATTGTAAGGGAACAACGGTCTAAAGTTTTTAAGTAGATTCTGGATGGTGTTAAATTGAAGCTTAAATTTAGAGTGAGACATAGGCAGTTGCTTAGACATGACAATATTTGTGGAAATTGGGGTTTACTTGTATAGGGGCTGGTGAGCTGATCAGCTCTTTGTGTACATGATTGTTTCATTGGTTTGTTGGAATACATAGATGCAAATTCATCGAAAAAAGTAGCACTCTATAGTTAAAGGACTATTTACGTACTTTACCCCAAAGAAATTGACCCAAACTTTTTAAAAAATTATATAATTTTGCAAGAATTGAGCGACCTCAATAATTAAGGAATTGTTGTTATTCCTTAAGGTCTCAATTTCGAGCAACATGCATGCAGGAGTACGAGCGTTTAATGTCAAACGGTTGAGAGTCTTTGAACAAATACTACCTTGTATTTCACCAATTAATCAAAAAATATAATTTTATTTAAATATTTTTAAGGGTGTGTATTTTTGGATACGAATATATACGATCCGAAATTTTGGATAGCAAAAAATTTAGTCACTAAAATTGCGATATGTATCCATCCGAAAAATCCATATATTTGAATTTTTGGATTGGATATCTGAATATCCGATCTGAATATAAACTCTAATTTGATAAAAATAAATTTAATATTTAATATTTTGTAACATTATACAATATATTTTATACCTCTACTATATATTTATCAATATATAATTGAATAGTTTTAAAATAAATATTTAATATCTTATTTAAAGGCTTGTAAAATAAATAATTGAAAATTTCGAAGAAGAAGAAAATTCAGGCTAGTTGGAGGAAGAGGCTAGTAGTTTTGTCTTACGATAACTTAATTTAAGGCTAAGGAACGAAAAAAATGGGGGCGACCAAAAATGTTATAAAAATCATATCCCCAACCGAAAATATTATAAAAAAAGGTTTTCGACTGGAAAATATTAAGAAAAAAATTAACATTTTAGGTTGCGCCCAACCGAAAATATTATGATTTTTATAATATTTTTGATCACGTATTTCCTCGGCCTTAAATTAGGTTGTCTTTCCTTATACATCTCCGGAAGAGGCGCTAAGGTCGAGTGTTGGAGGAATAGGGGGTGGGGGTTGGATCTGTTGGGCTTGAATAAATTCATCAAAGGCCAAATTGTTTTCCGGATTTTTGTATAATCCGAAATTAACATTTTATCGATCCTTATCCAATTCGATTATCTGATTTTTTTATGGATATCAAATCCGAATTATTCTAAAATTAAAAAAAATCAGATGTCGTTGCGGACTATAAATCGTTCAATTAGAACATATTCTTATGACTCTTAATTTCATTCTTCTACGCATTGAAGGGATAAAATCAAACAATAAAAATAGTTAAATAGTGTAATTTGGTTTGGACCAAATCGAATTAAAGTTAAAACATGGTTCAATTGGATGATTAACCAAAACATGTTCCATTATGGGATTTTATGCTAATGTTAGAAACAATAAAATAAAATACAACTTTTTTTCCTCCTTTTTTTTCTCTTAAAAAAAGAAAAAGGATAAATTACAACTTTCATCACTAAAACTTACTCTCTCTCCTATTTTGCTCGCTAAACTTAAAAACTTTTCAATTTTCTCAATGAATTTAATATGTTGGATTTTTTTGTTACTCTGATGTTAAATAGTTAATGGTGTTAAAGCGGAGCTGTTTTAAAAATAGCATTTTTTTACCAAAATGATGTCGTTTTGCATTTGTATAATAACCCATTTATAACGTTGTTAGTGAGGAAACGGCCAAGTGACTAAATAAACTCAATGTATTAAGTTTAGTGAGAAAATTAAAAAGATTTAAAATACAATAAGTGAAATAGGAGAGAAAGTATAATTTAGTTGTCAAATTTATAATTTACCCAAAGAAAAATAACCGTGAAGTCACGTGAGCCTGAGCATCCATTTCCATGCTAACAAGTCAAAAGAACATTCATGTATTTTAATACGTACAATATAACAACGGACCGGTCACATGACGTACTGTCCGAAACAGTGGCAACTTGCGCTCTCAAAACTCTTCCACGCGCTCATAACACCACGCGTTTCACGTGCGGAAACCCATATATTATTGTTTTTGGGTAAAGTATACTAATGGTCTCTCTACTATAGTGCACTATTTTATTAATTCACTTAACTATTAAAAGTTATAAAATGGTCACTCGACAATTCATTATGTTCCAAACTCGTAATTTTCTGTTAAAAATTTGGCAGTATTCTGAGCTGAACGTTAACTTGGCGACTGTGATATAATAAAACTGATCTCAGAATCTCAAACGACCAGCATATCTCAGTTATCATGTTAACGTAGAACTTAGATAATCGTCAATTTTTAACAAAAAATGACGAGTTTAGAACATAATAAATAATCGGGTGATCATTTTACAACTGTTAATAGTCAAAGAACTTAAGAAAGTAACATTCTATAGTCAGATGACCATTTTATAACTTTTAATAGTCAAGAGATTTAATAAAATAATAACTATTGGGACTATTTGTGTATTTTACCCTGATTTTTTGAACTTACACAATATTTTGTATTTTATAAACTTAATCATTAAAATGATATATCATATATTTATATATTATTAAAATATCATGTTATATTTTAAATTAATATCACATATTTTAATGGAATCCATCTCATGGAATTAATATCTTTTTCTCCATTGTTACAATTATAATAATGGTGCTCGTTTTTAAATGCAAATGAACTAAAATCCACTGTGTTATAGTACAGGGACTTAAATGGTATTTTTACCTCAAACATTTGGCTGAAAAACTATAGTAACGCCGAGATATCATCCCAAAATCCCTCATGTGAGTTACAGAATGGGCAGAAAAAAAGGGCCAAAAATCTCGATTTACGATGTCCTATTAAAAGGATAACGTACACTAGAGCTCATTAAACTATGATGAAATGATTATTTAGTCACTGCATTTTTAAAAACTATAAAATAATCATTTACAAATATATCATAAAATGGTCATTAAATTTAGAGAACGGTTATAAAACGATCATTAGATTTTATCAAGCTTTTATAATTATTATAACGTTGCAATAATCATTTTGTAACTTTTCAAAATTTAGTAACAAAAACGATGATCTGAGCAAAGTTTAATTACCTCTAATGCATCTATTTTTAGGCAAAAAAAGACTTGTACTTTTAAAAAAAATTAATAGGAGTCTCTTATTATTTTTTTCTCTCAATGTGACCCTCTAACTCAGAAAATAAATTTATTATGGCCCTTTGACCAACGTTTTTCGTCATTAATTGTTACAGTGCTGACGTGAAAGTTCACGGTGTTGATATGACGGTCCATGGTGTTGATGTAGCAATCTAGGGTGGTAGATTAACGTGGCAGATAGACTAAATTAGTAAGTCAAACATGATAGATAGATTGATACGACATCATCATGAACTGGCAATCCAATACTGTAATGATTAACGACGAAAAACGTTGATAAAAGGGCCACAGTAAGTTTGTTTTCTGAGTTAGAGTGTCACATTGAGGGGAAAATAATACGAGGGTCACAGTGATTTTTTTTCAAAAGTACAAGGACTCGAATTCCCTTTTAAAAGTATTATTCACTTGAAAAATACTTTCTTGGATTTGACAAAGGAAACAAAGGTTTTGAACACTATTTAATCATTAATGCATCTTAGCCTATTTTCCCATCACGGGACAGCACAAAGCATCAACGTTGAGCATATGTAAAACGAAACAGAACAAGCTTCAAACATGTTTTCATGGTGAAACAAATGTTGTAGCAGACAGTTTCAAGTTGTCTGAAAATCAGAAAGGTAAGGGAATAAAAAAAAATGATCCGTAAGGTGTTTTTCGTTGTTGGTTTCTTGATTTCTTGGCATTGTTTCGCGTCGATTTCGGTTCGGGTTAAGGCACAAGCCGTCTTCGCTTGTGATGCCACGAAGGATCCGAAGGTGGCGCATTACGACTTTTGTAATGTGTCGTTGGGGAGGGACGCGAGGGTGGCCGACTTGGTACGGAGGCTTACGTTGCAGGAGAAAATCAAGTTCATGGTCAATAGTGCAGGTAACGTCACTCGGCTCGGGATACCACGGTACGAGTGGTGGTCCGAGGCGCTTCATGGTGTCTCCAACGTCGGTCCCGGCACTAGGTTTAGCAGCTTAGTACCGGGGGCAACCAGCTTTCCTCAGGTCATATTGACCACGGCTTCGTTCAATGTTTCGTTGTTTGAAACCATCGGCAAGGTGGTCTCAACGGAAGCTAGAGCAATGTACAACGTTGGATTGGCGGGACTAACATTTTGGTCACCAAACATCAACATATTCCGTGACCCAAGATGGGGCAGGGGACAAGAGACACCAGGGGAGGATCCATTGTTGAGCAGCAAATACGGATCTTATTATGTCAGAGGTTTACAACGAGCTGGCGATCATGCCGACCCTTCTCGACTCAAGGTCGCCGCGTGCTGTAAACACTACACCGCCTACGATTTGGATAACTGGAAAGGGGTCGATCGCTACTATTTCAATGCTGTGGTAATATCATGAACCTAATTTGGTCTCATCGGTCTGGGACCTATGTTAGTATGTTCACCACTAATGACTTGTGACTGATTCGTGGATGGTTAGGTAACGCGACAAGATATGGATGATACGTTTCAACCGCCGTTCAAGAGCTGTGTCGTCGACGGGAATGTGGCGAGTGTTATGTGTTCTTACAATCAGGTTAACGGTAAGCCAACTTGTGCAGACCCTGATCTTCTTGCTGGTGTTATTCGAGGCCAATGGAAATTAAATGGGTACATTTTCGTTTATCTCTAGCGATCTTTTTAGTTCGAAGATTTTCGGCCATCGTGTCGTCTTATGAGGCTCCGTCTTGCATTGGTGTAGGTATATAGTTTCTGATTGCGACTCGGTAGAGGTGTTCTTCGAAGATCAGCACTATACCAAGACACCGGAAGCAGCTGCTGCCAAAGCAATTTCAGCAGGTCAGCGTGCCTAAAAGAACTGAAACATTAATGCTCGCAAATTGTTCGGAATTGGCCGGCGATTGCTTAATATGTCTGATGGTTTTCAGGGTTGGATCTCAACTGTGGATCATTCCTTGGCAACCACACCGCAGCGGCGGTGAAAACAGGGCTTTTGAAAGAATCTGCCATCGACAATGCCATCGCTAATAACTTTGCTACTCTAATGCGACTGGGCTTCTTCGACGGCGATCCTCGGAAGCAACCTTATGGAAAGCTCGGCCCGAAAGACGTATGTACTCCGGAGCATCAAGAGTTGGCTCGTGAAGCTGCGAGACAAGGGATTGTGTTGCTCAAGAACCGTGCAGGATCGTTGCCTCTGTCTCCCACTGCTATCAAAACCTTGGCAGTAATTGGACCCAATGCCAATGTCACAAAAACCATGATCGGAAACTACGAGGGTAATCCGACATAGTACTCGAGATTTATCTTATCCGAACTCTTCATTTTCTTTACAATTTCTCGTTTGACATAAATATATATTCATATCGGACACTGTCTGAATTCGAGTAACATTGCAGGTGTTCCATGCAAATATACAACACCATTGCAGGGCCTAACAGCTTCAGTAGCAACAAAATATGTGTCGGGCTGTTCCAATGTGGCTTGCGGCACTGCCCAAGTAAATGCTGCCAAGAAAATAGCCGCCATGGCCGATGCCACCGTGCTTGTGATGGGCATTGATCAATCTCTCGAAAGAGAAGGCTTCGACAGAGTCGACCTTCTTTTACCGGGGCAGCAACCACTTCTTATAAATGAAGTTGCAAAGGTCGCCAAGGGACCTGTCGTCCTTGTCATAATGTCGGGCGGAGGCTTCGATGTGTCGTTCGCCAAAAACAACGACAAGATTACAAGCATTCTTTGGGTTGGTTACCCTGGTGAAGCTGGTGGAGCTGCCATTGCTGATGTGATTTTTGGGTATTATAATCCAAGTAAGTCTTTCTCCATTTAGAGGTGTGCACGAATCGGGTTCGGGTCAAACACATGTTTAGCATAAACATCATTTATATTTGCCTAAGATAATCCGACTCGAAAATTAAACCGAATCATTGTTTATAGGTGGAAGGCTGCCAATGACATGGTATCCACAATCATATCTTCAAAACGTCCCAATGACAAACATGAACATGAGACCTGACCCTTCCAAAGGGTACCCTGGAAGAACCTATAGATTCTACACAGGGAAAACTGTTTTTACATTTGGAGATGGGCTAAGCTACTCCAAATTCAGCCATAAACTAGTTAAAGCACCTCAACTGTTGCTGTTCCCAATGGACGAAGACCACATATGTCGTCGCTCGTCGGACTGCAACTCCATCGAGGTCGCCGAACGACATTGTGAAAACTTGGGATTCGATGTACATTTGAGGGTTCGGAACACAGGGAGACACGACGGAAGCCACTCGGTGTTGTTGTTCGCGACTACCCCGGCAGTGCACAACTCTCCTCGGAAACATCTGGTGGGGTTCGAGAAAGTTTCGTTGAAAGGGAGATCGGCCACGTCGGTGAGATTTAAAGTGGATGTTTGCAAGGATTTGAGTGTTGTTGATGAGCTTGGGGGCAGAAAGGTTGCGTTGGGACAACATGTGCTGCATGTCGGGAACTTGAAACACACATTAAGCTTGAAGATATGAAAATTCCTCACTTCTTTTATGTTTTTTTACTCTTTTATTTCCATTTTTCTTCTCTAAAATAAGCTGAATTATGTAATATGTATATATGGTATTCTATTTATATCAATCTCATTATATTCGAATCAAATTTAAATCATTCTGAGGTGACGGAGGCATCGTACCATTCGGATTTTTTTTCCATGTTTTTTCAAGAGATCTGAAGAAAACTGCAATCAATAGGATTTTTCTAATCATTCTTTCCCGAAAGGAATCACGTGAAATTATTTTTTCTTTCCGCATGAATTAGGAGATTGGATCTAGTCGTAAGAAGAAAACTTGATTGATAGATAATTCACTTCTTGGTCTTCGACCCCTCAATCACTACAAATGCCCCTGCAATGAGAACTCGAGTTGTGATCATTTTTACATAATCAATAAGGTAAAATATGTGTTTAATATTTAAATTATCAGTTTTGATCTATTTTAATGTATAAATTTTTAATTTTTTAAAATTCATACATATAGTTTATTTTTTGTTTCATTTTAGTACCCGTTCAAAATTTAACGTTAAGTTTTGAAAAATTGAATTTAGGTACTAAAACGGATAAAACTGATAGTTTAGATACTAAACACGTCAAATTTTTAACGAAATGGTACTAAAATGAAATAAAAACTAAATACCATATATGATTTTTAAAAAATTAAAAATTTAGATATTAAAATAGATAAAAATTGATAGTGTATATACTAAATACGTGGTTTACCCTAATCAATAATATTGAAGTGGATAAGGCAACTATGAAATGGGATAAAGCGATTGCCTTGAAAAATCGAAAGAGTGGCCAATCCACACAACAGCAGTAGCCTCATCTAATCCAAAACAAAATCCAATGCCTCTCGTTCTCCGGCCGCCGACTTCAACCTTCTCTTTCCTCTCTCCCGCCGCTAAACCCACCACCACCCACCGTTTCTTTACCATTCCCCGTGCCTCCACCCAACTCGTCCCCGACCCTCCGTCCGTCATCAAAACAGCTCCGGTCATCGTAATCGGCGCCGGTCTCTCGGGTCTCGCCGCCGCCACCCGTCTCAAATCGGATAACATCCCTTTCCTCCTCTTGGAAGCCTCCGATGGCGTTGGTGGTCGCGTTCGAACCGATGTCGTCGATGGCTTTCTCTTAGACCGTGGCTTCCAAATCTTCATCACTGCCTACCCAGAAGCTCGAAAGGTATTAAATTACAGTGGTTTGAATCTCCAGAAGTTTTACTCTGGTGCCAGAGTTTACTACGGCGGTGAATTCCACACCGTCGCCGACCCTTTGCGCCATTTCTCGGACTCCGTTTTGTCACTGGGGAACCCCATCGGGTCTGTTTTTGATAAGCTGCTTATCGCTTTGACGAGGGCTCGGGTTTTGAGTAAATCCGACGAGGAAATTTTGAAAGCCGATGAAGTTCCGACGATTCAATTGTTGAAGAGTATTGGGTTCTCCGATTCGATGATCGGAAGGTTTTTTAGACCCTTTTTTGGTGGGATCTTTTTCGACCCGGAGCTCGAAACTACTTCGAGACTCTTCGATTTCGTATTCAAAGTTCTCGCTCTCGGCGACAATACCCTTCCGGCGAACGGAATCGGCGAGATTTCAAACCAATTGGCGGCGAAACTGCCGTCCGATTCGATTATATTGAACACCAAAGTGGTCTCCGTTGATTTTACCGACTCGAATTCGCCGTCAGTGACATTAGAGAGCGGCGAAATCGTCAAGAGCGAGCTAGGGGTGATAATGGCGGTTGAAGAACCGGCACTTGATAAGATTTTGGCGGGAAGGACGACGTCGGTTCAGAATAAAAAACTGGCCCGAAGTACGGTTTGCTTGTATTTTTCATTGGATCGGGATCAAATTCCGGTTCGAGACCCGGTCCTGTTTCTCAACGGTTCGAGTGAAGGGATCATCAATAACATGTTTTTCGTTACGAATGTGGCTCCATCCTATGGCCCTTCGAACAAAGCGTTGGCATCGGTATCGTTGATCGGGTCGTACGAGAACAAATCGAATGATGATCTAAGAACCAAGGTTATCAAGGAGCTTTCGGGCTGGTTCGGAGCTTCAAAAGTCGAGTTATGGCAGCATTTGAGAACATATCGAATCGGTTTCGCCCAACCGAACCAATCCCCGCCGACGGACTTGATGAAGAATCCTAATATCGGGCCGAGCTTGTATTTGTGTGGTGATTATGTGACTTCAGCTACCTTCGACGGAGCCCTGGTTTCCGGTCGAAGAGCGGCTGAAGCTTTGTTGAAAGACCGAGCGTTGGCTCCGGTTTAAAACCCATTGTAGATTCCGGTTTAGTTGTAAAAGCTTGTTTTTTTAGAAATTGAATTCTTTTTTCACGAACATTAGAGTATTCGTTACATATTGTGGATTTTCTTTCATTAATTATTAGTTAGATCGATGAGACGTTCAATCTCTTAAATCAAATTAAAAATTTAAATTTTAACGCTATAAATAAAAATAAAACCATATTAGAAAGATCTTTTTATAATAGATTTATGTAAATAAAAACATATTAGAAATATCATTGTTAAGTCCTTGGATGATCCCTAAATTTTAAAACATATTCAGTTTGGTATAGAAACATGATTTTACAATTCAAGTTTGGTTTGAACTCGGATTTTATTGAAGTTTGTTCTATGACTCTATAATGATAACAATTTCACATTGGAACCTTCAATTTCATATTTTTGGTTTATTTTTATATTTTAAAAAGTTTATGTTTCGGTCCCTAAATTGAGTATGTTCGATTAGGCCCCTAAATGATGTTTGATTTTATTGTAACTTTGCGTGTCACTCAATTACGATTATGTTTAACTTGTGGTAACCTTAATTGAGTGAATTGACTACCAATTCGTTATGTGATGTGAAATGACTAAATTACCCTTAGGCATTTAAATGTAATGTTTGCATGTTTAATTGAAAATTCGACTGTATATTAATTAAATTGAATGTCGTATGTTGATGAATGTTAATAAATTTTAAATTGTTTGCTTCCGCAAAATGTGCGTAATGTGAATCCTGATACGTCCACCACGATTGGAACCTAATATACGCTCAGGTATCCAGGTCTAACTTTCGAACCGAGTATGGGGTGTTACGTTTGTTGGTATCAAAGCCAGGTTGTGAAAAAGTTGATAATGTTGTGTGTTTGTGTGTCGGGGTTAAATTAGGGACCCATATTGCCTCGTAAAAGTTTTGATTTTTCAGGAACTTACCTTTGATCATCCGGTGTCTCCCTCACTCCAGGTTTGGTTATATACATACTTCGATTATTAAATTTGATATTTGTACCTTGAATTCATTTTCATAAATATTTGGATGAGTTAATTGATTCAATTCCCTTTGAATTTATTCCTTTTTAATTTGTTGAGTTATTGGATTCTTCTCACTCAAGATTATGATTATGTATATAATTTGAGTTTTACATTTGATATTCCACACATTGAATTTACCTGTATTTTATTGGGCTTACTGTATGAGTAATGTATCCCTTATTGTTTCTATTGAGATTCAAATCTTTGCATTTTGGATTTTGATTGGGTGTGCAAATTATGGTGTTATATGATTTGTGGTATATGTATATTATGTGGATTGATTGGTTTGGGATCAACATATTTACATGGTATAGAAGTGTTATTTGTTTGTATTGTCAGTCTGGTTGAATTTGGTGACGTCACTATGGTCGTGTCAATGTCTTGGTGTTAGTTCTTAATTGATAAGGTGAGTAAGACGTGTTCTTAGGCGTTCTTAAGTGTGGTGTTTTTGATTAGTTGTTTGAGTCATTGTTCTGAGGTATGAAATTGTTTCTGTGTGAATAGAAGTATGATTATTTGATGCACCCAAAATTTATATTATTTTGCGTAAATGCATTAGTTCTTGGTCGATTTTAGTTTCGTGGTTATCGATGGATTACTTGAATTCTTTTTGTATGTTGTTTTGATAGTGGGAAGCGATTGAGTTAATAGGTTATAAAGCGTGCTTAGCTTGATTGTTTAGTTTGGTTGATAATGAATAGCTTGTGCAAAATATTCTGATTTGAGAGATTTCAGTATGTGTTCACAAAAAAGTTTTCTTGTTTTCGTTGGCTCAAGAAGTTGAATTTCATATTGGAAAAATGATAAGGCCTCAGTATATGTTGTTATTCGTAGTATGATGTCGAGTGAGTTAGAAGGAAATAAGGTTTAGATTGAAAATTTATTAGATCATAGTTCTATTTGGTCAAGTATCGCTTGAAGCTTGTATTCATGGAAAGAGACATGGTCAGCATTTTATTGTAGTTGTGAGGTGCTCTTGTGTTGACATAAAGGAAGAGGATTTTGATGGGATGTGTGTTTCGTTCGGAATCCGCTTGGTTTGTGGTAAAGTTTGTTGATGATTATTGTAATCACCATTTTTTTTATCCCAAATAATAATAATAATAATAAAAGAAAGAGAAAAAAAGATAAAATCCCTTAATATCCGGGGCATTGAATGCCCCGTTGCAGCTGCACCAAATCTCTACTCCACAGTAGACCCAAGCCATCTCACTGCCACCATTATTGTTGCCACCATCTCCCTGCATCATCTCCATCCCCTACGAATCATAGATGTAATGTTTATTTTTTTATTGTAACCAGGGTTCTATAAAACCCAGAACAGAAACATTAGCATAGGGCTATCGGGAAAAAGACACACTGGTAGCAGAGGGCTCTCCGGATAAAAAAAAAGTAGAGACATTTGTAAAGGGCTTTTTCATTCAGAAGGAAAAAATTATGTAACTGAGGGTGCGTTTGGTTCACGGAATGTAAGATTACCAGTGAGAATAAAATATTACCAGGGAATAAGATTACTAGGAATGTTGTATTTTATATTTGGTTGGTTTAGCAGGAATGTAAGATTATCGTGTTTGGTTAAAGGAATAAAAGATTATTGGAATTATATTTAACCAAATTGTCCTTATTATATATATATATATATATATTAACAAATTGGAAAATATTTATATATTTTCTTTAAAAATTTAAATTCATAAAATTTATATAATTTTTTTTACAAAATTGAAAATATAAAAAGGTTTAATGAAAGGGTAAAATTTTATTTTAACCCCTGAACTTCATATAAAATTTTAACTATATATATTTTTTTGTAAATCTAAAATAGTTTAAGGATAAATTTGTAATTTAATCTTCGTAGAATTTTTATTATTCGATGACAGAATAAATATATTTTTGAAAGAAAATTTTTTTAAGGGCATTTTAATCCAAAACGCCGATAATCCAACAATACATAAGGAAAGGGATGTAATGACATTCCCGGTAATATACCCAAAAAATCCACTATTGGAAATGTAAGATTACCGGGAATGACATTCTCGACCAGCCAAACGAGGGAATGTGATTCCATTCCCATTAGAATCTCACATTCCCCCAACAAAACACACCCTGAGGGTTCTTCGCCCATTTTCAAAGCAATACAAACAGGGATCTCTCCCATTTCTTTTCTACAAGAAATACACAATTTTTTCTTCCATTTCTTTTACGGAAAGTAATACAAAAAAATTATTATTAATTAGCAATAGAACCAGATTTTTCCAAAGGTATTCATGATTCTCGTTTTTTTAGTTTCCAACAGTGTTTTGTGTGTGAGTATTACATTTGAAACATAAAAATAAAAGGGGTTGAGGTCTTTACCTGGTCCGTTCGTTGTTATCGCCGAAGTAGGGAGGCCGACGAGAATTATTGTCGTTGAACGGTGCCCGGCAGCGTCGGCTCTTGAAGCCTCGGGTAGCATGCAGTCGAGAAAGAGAAAGGATAGATGAAGCGTCATTGGTTTTTAAGAAGAAAAAAAACCAAAAAGGAGAACGAGGAATATGCGTGAATGGCTAGGGTTATTGTTGTTTTCAAATGTTTTTGGTCTAATTAGAACGTAGGTCACTATAGATCCACGTTTTTCATCACTGGTTCCCTGTTCTACTTTCTTTCATTTTGATCATCTCGTGTTGTGTGATTTAATTTCATCTTGAATGTATGTCCTATTTGTGCTATTTTGCCTTTTTGTACTTCTGTGATTTGATATGGTTTGTTCGAAGGTAAAATTATGTTATGGTCCCTGCACTTTCAGCGTGTTTTTTCATATTAGTTACTAGTTTTCCTTTTTTAGGTCTCGAAATTGATGTCATTATTGCGTAGTTTCCATTTCTATGTTTTGTGTTAAATTTTGGTTTATTCTCTTTCATGACCCCTACTTTTGTCGTGTTTTCATAGTTTGGTCACTAGATTGTGTCGTTTCTAGATTAATTTGAACGTGCAACCCCAGTTGTGCTATTTACCATTTTCTTATTCCTGAATGTGTTATGTTGAAAATAAAAGAGAAAATGTTGCTTTTAGTACCTTACGTCTAGCGCGTTTCGCATATTGGGTCATTTAATTATTTCGAATGATATATGTTAGTTTTGTTTTAATTCATTTAGGTCACTTTTTGTGTTTATTTTACTTGTTTTTATTTTTTTAAATTTTAAGTCTGATTTGGTGCACTAATTGTGTAAATATTTTGTAACAACCCGAAAAAAAATTTAAATTGGTGAAATTTGGTGACTAAATTAAAAGTTTTCAAAACTTATAAGTCATTTTAGAAGTTGAAAAAAAATTCAAAGACCAAGCCTTGCATTATATCTTTGAGTGTCGACATGCTTTTCTTTTAAAGGAAATGAATTGGTTTCTGCGTGAAAACACAAAAAATCAATTCATAAAATTCCCTTTCCAGCAACCTTCTTTAAAGTCTGATTCTGACGCCGTCCGAGCTCCAATCGTAAAATTAAAACCACCGTCATGTTCATCTTCGACCCGTGAACAAAACCCAGTAAACCAATTATAGCGAAACGCTGCCAAACGACATGAATTTCGAGTCAAAGTCTCGACGTTTTTTTAGCACCACCGCCGAGAAAATCTTAAATTCATCTCCGATCGTTGATCGGTTTTCGACACCTCCCGCACCATCGTGTTCCTTGTGTCGTTCCGAGTCTGACGGTGTCCTCCTTGTCTTCGTAGGCGGCGGCGCGTGAAGGAGGTGGAGCGGTCAAAGTTCCGATCGAAATGAAATCGAGCTCTCCACCGTTCAAAAATTTGAACCGATGTTGGTAAGTGACTCAAAATCGCTTAAAAAAATTTTTGAAAATTTTTGCAGGAATTTTTGGAGGCCGGAGGCGGTCTCACGCGCCCCCACTCGTCGCCCCTGCGCATGGGGAAGATTCGAACTGGGGTGTTAATTGGTTGACCGGTCCCGTTGACCGACCCGACCTGGTGACAATTTGGGAATTATTTTGAAAATAGTGATATTCTGAGAATTATTTTTGAAAAAGGTGACATTTTGAGAATTATTTTTAAAAAAAAGTGACATTTGGGAATTATTTTGAAAAAAAGGTGACATTCTTGGAATTATTTTAAAAAATGTAACATTTGGGGAATTATTTTAAAAAAAGGTGACATTCTTGGAATTATTTTGAAAAAAAGTGACATTTTGGGAATTATTTTGAAAAATGTGACATTCTGGGAATTATTTTGAAAAAAAGGTTACATTTTGGGAATTTTCGAATGTGGACTATTGAACCACTTTGACCGGCTTTAAACGGCCATTAAACGACATTTGATTTTGTTCGAGTATACCTATTCTGACATTTTTCGATGTGCCGAATCCGTTTCCGAAGTCCGTTTTTCTAAATTCGAACCCGAAGGCCTCCAAATCATCAGTCAAACCCGTTGACTTTGATTTCGACCAAGAATTTGAATTTTCGAAAAGTCATACTTTATGTTTTTCGACGTTTTGATTCCGATTCCGCAATCCGTTTGGTCAAATTCAGACTTAAAATCCTCCAAATTGATAGTCAAACCTGGAAAATGCTTATATTCTTAAGAATTTTAGCTTTGATCAATTAAGTAAGACTTGGAGTTGATAAATTATTATTGTTTGAAGGTACAAGAGACTCTTCGGATCGTTCGACAGCTCGACCCAGCTCTTCTAGATCAGTTAAACCACGTGTGCCAGTATTCACCCGTAAGACCCGTAAATTTTATGATTTTAGAGATTAATTATGTTACCCATTAGTAATATAGTGTTATTATAAATTGGGTTCGAAAACTGTAGCAGAGCGTGGTGAGACCAGCAATCAGTAGATCTACTACTTGAACCTATTATCGAGGTGTGTTCCCTATTTATTACTGAACTGTTTTATTTGCTTTAATATGTGGTACACTGAATTCTTTGGTTATTGTTTTATTGATGCACCGATTTAATGTGATGGTTTATGACTGCTATCTGATTTTGTTTTGAAATGGTATATGATTATCATGTTTATGGATTTATGGAATTTATGTCACGGTGCAATTGAATTTTTGGAATACGAATTTATAAAGTACAACTCTGATCAAGCTGAAAAATTTTACGGACCTAATATGACTCTTAGGTAGGCTCTGCGGCCATGAGATCATTCTCGGGTAGGCCCTGCAGCCCTAAGATGTGTTCTTAGGTAGGTCCTATGGCCCCGAAATCTATCTTGGGTAGGCTCTCAGGCCCTAAGATATTCCCTTAGGGTAACTCTTTTATGAGATTTACTGGACTATGATTTGTTTAGTGTACCTATCATGATTTTATAGTAATGTTGGGACACACTGAGCCTAGCTCACTTTTCGAAAATGTTTTCCCCTTTCAGATATTGTTGGTTAGATTCACTTGATTGAGCACTTGGAGGATCAATATATCTCTTGAAGTATATCATATTGTAGTGTTTTATCTTTTAAGTTGACACTATTTTGGTAACATGGGCCTTATTTTAAAGTATTGGATTTTATAATGATTACTCATTTGCTATTTATATTTAGTTTATCGTAAATTTGGATTTTTAAGACATGTTTAAATTAATTTGTTTTTTTTTTTCATTATATTTATGAGTTGTATTTTGATAGTATAAATTATTATAATTTCATAAACGTCATTTATAATGTGATTTTACCATGATTGAATAATGGTTTCAGAACAATATCATTAAGAATCATGAATGTGATTCACTAGACTTAGTCGAAACGCATAAACCGGGTCTAGGGGGTTACATTTTTCCTTTTAAATTACTGTTTTAATTTAACTTATAAGCTAACCTTTTAAATTTGGCCATGGAATTCATTTGACTTGATTATTTTCTAATTTAGTTTTCATTCGAAATTGCTTGATTCGTGCTTCTTTTCATTGAATTGTTTCTTATGTTTTAGTTCTTTACCTTTCTTTCTTGACATTTATACTTTTTTCCTTATATTATTACATATATTTTCATATCATATAATTTCTATATATACATATATTATTTTTCATATTAAATATCAATTTGTAAGCAATGTGTATGTGTATATATATATTTATTACATAGCATCATGAATCTTAATTTATATATATATAGCACTTGTTTATATGTTATGGAGTGCTTACATGTCTTACGCACTAGTGTAGGAAGAATAAATATATTTTACAAGTTAGTTTTATTTTACATTATTACGTTTATTTTATAAATATGTATATATATATATATATATATATATATCGTATGCATTTCATTATTTCATGTCGACTCTATATAGAGTATAACAATTTCTCCTTGTATACTTGTATATTGATCCTCTTGGCTTTAGATTATAATCTTTAAATTTAACTTTTTAAAGTTTAAGCCCTAAATTTAGACTTTAACAAGATCTAATCCCTTAACTTTTAGGGAATAATCGATTTGGCCCTCTCCTTTGTGCCCGAGGGTTTTCATTGATTATTCGATTCAATAAAAAGGAGAATTAATTAGGGTTAATAATTAGAGCCTTAACCTTAGACTTTTCACACTTTAGTCCTTGAACTTTTTAATTAGATATTTAACATAATTAATTAGGTTAATTAGAGCCTCAACTTTAGGTTTAATTTCACCTTAGTCCTTTAATTTAGGGAATAATTCAATTTGGTTTTCGCTTTAAGATGCCCGATGGTGAAAATTGATTATTCGATTCAATAACGGGTTAAAATCAAGTAGTATTAATATTAGAGCCTACATTTTTTAGGTTTGGGCCTCTAGGTTCTTTAATTTTCATAATTTGACACTTTAAGATAGAGAAAACCTTAATATACCCTTAGTTTAATTAGGGTTAATAATAGACTGTTTGTTTGTATCATGTTTTAAAACCTAAGACAATGTTCACTTATTGGGGAATCAATAGAATATCTCCCCCAAGTATGCTCAAGGGGTGACTACTGGTGATTCCTAAAATAGGTCGACATCCTTTTCAAGACCGCATCATGATTTCTAAAATAACGAGGCAATGTTCGATTATTGGGAACAATAGTTGATCTCCAACATTCATGCTAGGGGCGAATGCTATTGGATTTAATAAACGAATACCCTTTTCAACTTTGCATCCGTAATATTTTTAAATTAGATAGAGTTCGAACTCAAATTTTTCGATTCTAAATATAGGGTAATCAACTAGGTACCAATTTTTTGACGTTATGGGGGTTCTAATCCTTCCCTACGCATAACTGACTCCCAAACCTATTTTTTGGTTTTTCATAGACCCTAAACTTAGTATTTTGATAAAAATAAATTGTTTTATTAAAATCACCTGGTTTTTATGGTGTCCTGATCGCACCTTAAATGATTGGTGGCGACTCCTCACATTTTAAAATCTTTTCAAAGAAAAACCCCTAAATCATACCAGGTTTTTCCCTGCCTGGGCGAAAAACAATGTCGACAATTATCTAGTGAGTTTCGTGTCAGAAAAAAAGAGTGGGATTGAGTTTTCTGAGATGTTGTTCAATTTCGAGTTTTGTTGAGCGTTTGATAATAAGGTAATCACGTATGCTCAATATGGGTAAGGTTATAAAAGAGTAATTGTTTGATGCTTAGTATGGGATTGAGTGTTTTCGAATTGTTAAAGGACTGTAAATGTTTGATTTGTGATGTCATAAAGGTTTGTGTAATTGCAAATGTTTTGAGTTTTGGTTGGTGGAAGGGTTGTGAGCTGTGTTGCGGGATTTGTTGTTTGGTTGAGTATACAATAAAAGGGTATGATTTGCTGAGTTTGGGTTTGTTGGATTTGCTGTATTCCATTCAAATGTTGGAGTGGCAATTTTTATTTCGATGTTATTGGTGTTTTTGGAGCTTCTGCGATGGATTGTCCGAGTTAGTAATTTCGAACTAAAGATGTAAGGCGGAACTGAAATATTTGTGGATTGAAGTTAAGTTGATTGTGGGGATCATAAGATTTATCATAGTGGCGCAGTGGAAGCATGATAGTGCGAGTTAAGTTATGCATTTTGAGATTTTGTTTCTGTATGACGTTTGATTTTCGATTGTTCCATATTGTAAATTTTGTAGGAAGACTTTGGGTGCAAGTTTGAACTTGATATTGGGTTGTATCTAATTGATGATCGCCAGTTTGAGTTTTGTAATGTAAGTGTTGATATGTAGATTTGAACTTGTATTAATAATTTATGGTTTTTGGTTAAATTTTAGAAAGTTATATTTGAGGTTTGTATGGTCTAAAATGTTGTATTATGATTTTTAGGATCAAGCACTAGTGGTGGCATGTTCTTGGTTTTGATTTGGGCTTGCGAGGTTGAAAATAAGTGAAATTGTTCTTTTCGAGCTAGATAAAGTTATGGTTGGGTGTTGGTATTTGTGCGATAAGTTATTGGTAATAGAGGATGGTGTTCGAATTGATTGTTCTATTTTCTATGAGGTTTTTGTTTTGAAAGGAATTCTTGTTGTGGTTCTTAGTAGCGGATTAGATAGGATATTTTTAGTTCATATGTGGTTGTTGTGTACATTAGTTTTGTCGCTTGTCGTTTATATCGGTCTTTTGAGTTGAGTGTGTTTATGATATTGCCATGAATTGATGTTGGTAGGAAATTGTTTTGATTGTTTGTATGATTGCTTTTGTGATTGCGATAAAGGGGTTGTGTCTGGCTTCCTTTTGACAGAGAGTTGCTATGATTTGGTTTGTTTAAGGAATTCTTGGGGTAAGGAAGGGTTTTCGATGTGTTATTGTGGTGTATCCACAACTCCAAGTAAGTTGTTAGTGAATCTGATCAAGTGTGGTAGTTGTAATATCAATGACTATTCTTTAAGTTGATTTCGGGGACGAAATCATTTTTAGGGGAGAGAGTTGTAACATCCCAAAATCCGAGTCGATAGTTTTAGGTCGGTCGTCCGACAATTTTTAAATTTTCGATAAAAATATTAATATCGATATTTTTAATTGATAAATATTTTCTAAAATGATTTGAAGGGGTTGAATTATTAATCTTTATTTTTGGGAATTTATAATTTGATTTTACAAGGTGACAAAATTGAATAAATTGGAAATTATGTTTTTAGTGACTAAATTGTAAAAGATCACAAATCGAAAATCTCTGAAGCTTATTTTACCAAGGCTTATGTGGATGGCTTTTCCTCCTTTCTTAACCGTATCATTCATCTCCCTTTTGCCAAATTTCCATCTTGATTCATTCTTTTAATCTTTGTTTTTTTTTTTCATTTCTAGTTTTCAGTAACCGTTCCTTTCATTTTCTCTCATCCGAACACTATTGTATTTTCTCCCGAAACTCTCTGAAGTTCTCTTTAATGGATGAAACTCTTCTTCTTCATTTTCTATTCCTTTGTTATTGTTTTTTACTCATTTCTTATAGATTTTCTCTATTTCATCAAGATTGTTGATCTCTTTGCCTATTTTCCTTGATCTCTTTGGTGTTTCCATTGGTGTAATTAACTTTTTCTATTTTCATTTCCAAAAAATAATTTTTAGCATCAATTTTTCATAAATTTAAAAGCATATCTGGTTAGCAGAAATAAAAATTTATTTGTAGAGATATAATGTGTTTAATATATACTTTTTAAAAAATATAAATGAATAAACGATTAAGCATTTTCTAATATATATAAGTATTTTTATTTTTGTAACACATTTTTAAAGATTTAATGCTTGATTTGATCCTTAAATTGTATATTTTTCTCACTTTGAGACTTTTACTTTTAATTGGAATTGCCACGTGGTGCATTCTAATAAGCACAACATGTCCATTTTTAACAACATTGGCAGCAGTAGGGACTATTATGGAAAAAATAATAACCTTAGGTCTTGATCTGGGCCAAAAAAATGAAAAGACTGAAGTGGGAAAGTGATGTACTTTAGGGACTAATTCATGCATTAAACCTTTTAGTTATTTCCTTTTATTTTATTTGCTTCCTTATATTTAACGAATTAAAAGAATAACTGCATGTTTTATATTTATTTTACATTTCATGCAATAATATCATTTATTAGTTCTAACATTTTTAATTTTGAAATAATATGTTTAAAAATAAAAAAAAATGATTTATTATAAAATTTGCCAAGCTTATTAGTAATTTAATATTGTGTTGTTAAATTTAATTTAACCAAGTGTGTTGTAAAAATTATTTATTTTTAAAATTTTCCTTATTTAGTAATAAGAGAACTTTAATAACCTTTGGTAACATCTACTAATTTCATTTTGACCAAAAAGAAAATTAATAAGTACATTCAATTAGGTAAATGTTGTACTGTAATTTATTATCCAAAATTTACTTTTTAAGTAGGGGCTATAAACCATTTAATTATATTGAGTATGAATAGATTGAAGGTTGGTGTGACAGTGGTCCTTTAAAAATTTTTAAATTATCATATATTTTATAACTTTTTTATGTATTTTTATTAAAAATCTGTTTTCGACTCTTAAAATTTTATAAGTTTATCTCCTTTTAAAATTTTAGAAGTTCGCCCATAACATAAAATTTTGAGTATATCTCTGATTTTGAGAAGGATTACATTTCAATATAGTCATTATTCGTTTTTCTAGTTATTTTTTTTTTAATTTTTAATAGTTTTGAAATGTATTATTTATTTATTAATTTTTAATTGAATCTTAGGGTGTGTTTGATAGTTGAAAAATATTTTTCGGAAAATGTTTTCCTCATTTTCGTGTGTTTGATAGTTAGAAAACATTTTTCGAAAAATATTTTTCTGATGTTTGATCAATTGGTTTTACGAAAAATATTTTTCGGTATTTAATAGTTATA